>NC_092804.1:64138659-64792231 GCF_040954645.1 Diabrotica undecimpunctata | reverse complement strand
CCAAAATTTGTTTTAAAAAATTACCTATTGAACAAAAAGATGTTAGACTCAAATATGAATGTTAAAATTCTTATGAAATCATCTAAACTGATCTTGGTATACGGAGAAATGCTGTTCCAGTTATTTTTGATGCTGTTAAAAATAGCATCTAGTGGTAAGTTTGTAAACAGTGACACAACATCTAAACTAATCAATATATCATTATTCGAAACTTTAACATTGTTAATGAAGTTGCTAAAAGTGAAAGAATCTCTAATACAGGATTCATTGGATTCATTGTAGGAAATTGTGAGAATATCTGTAAGGTGTTTAGCAAGTTTACTATTGGAAGTATCAATGGAAGAGACAATAGGCCTCTATAAATAGTGGGTTTGTGAACTTAAGGAGTTAAGAGCACTTATAAACAGTCCGGTGTGCACCTTCCAACAAAAGGCAAACAAGCTGGTTTCGGATTTAGCTTCTTCCAAATCCATAACAACAGCAGTTGCAAAATCCTTAAAAATTTACAATGCAGTTGCACCCAGGTTTTATACACTGAGACTGTAAAGCAAGTGACACCTCTGTACGCTAACCAGTTTTAGGAGACATTCGTTGGATTTTCCGAGTTTGAATATGTATCAACCCAAGTGTCTGATGAGACAGGGATATGCTGAAATGATTCATAATACTTTATTGATACCGATTCGAGCATGGGAAGTTTAATGAATTTGTTCTCTTAGGCCATATATTTGGCCACCTAATTCAACAAAGCCATAGCAGCTTTTGCTGAAAGATTTAATCTTTTATATATATATATATATATATATATATATATATATATATATATATATATATATATATATATATATATATATATATATATATATATATATATAGAACATACTTTTAACAGAATTAAATTCCAAAAACTTATTTCTAAATTCTAAAATTTAGAAAAAAGCTTTGTGTCAAAATAAAATATAATTCGTTAAAGAAAATAAACAGTAATAAAATTTTAATTATAAGTGAAACCGTATTCAAAATCGTACTACGTATATAATATGACGATAATATATTTTATCGTCTAGAGTACGCCTATGTGTTAAACAAAACATGTTTTTGTTCCGTCTCGAATAATATAAAAGTCGAAACTGAAAGACAGCTAACCATTCTCGACGCGTTGAGTTGAGAATATCTGACCTTGGGGACAGGTGAGTTGAACATGTCCCAAATCCTTTCGAACCCAGTCGATCTGCCGTGTTGAGCGAGATTGACAATCCTTCCTTTTTCTCTGACTGCGTCAATCTGGTGCGTTGAACGATATTAGCGTATTCTTTGCTTTCTATCTGGTGCGTTGAACTAGATAGACATCCTTATCCCTGTCCAAGTACTCGTACTGCGTTGAGGTACGAATACAACTTCATTTCCTCGATCGCCGTATCTTGGTTTACCATATCGAATATCGTCACACCCATCTATCGAAATAAATAAACAGTACGTCTTTGTATTCAACATTGTATTTAGTAGGTACTTAACGATAATTACTTTTTTTTATTTGTATATGTAAATATGAACTAAATGCCATACGATCGAATCCTATTTTTCTCTGGCTGAATTATACTACCTGACATCTCAATAAAAACATTTGTGATCTCTTATTAGTAATAAATCGAATTTTTAATAAATAATTTTAATTTTCTTGTTTAAAACAAAAAAACATTAAAAACCATTTTCTCCTTATCTTATCTCCCTTGCTTCTTCGATCGTTAAAACTTTTAAAAGGTTAATAAAAAACAAATTGAACTTTCAGCTCCAACCCTACGTTTCAATTTAGTTTAAGAAGTTGGGTTTACGATTTTCAAGAAGTCTAAGATACGATTGAAAAGCACATCTTAGAGAACATTTTGTCGGAAGATTATTATTTACCGGTAACAAATTAATGCTGATACCTAATTTATTTTTAATTCTTATAAAATGTAGATATAATATGGTATTATAAATGTAAATAAAAATATATTATTATAATTGTTGTAAAAAGTTTTAACGATAATTATTACGAAAATATTAATACGTAATACATAATAAAAGTAACATTAATATTTAGCAAATAAAATATATCTTTTATATAAGAATGTAGTTTATATACATGAAATTATTAGCAAACTGTACTCATAGTTTCTTGTTTAACATTATCTTTAACTCTTGTTCATATTTTTCTACAGTTGGGATATGCTTATATTGCTACTTTTGTTAATTATCATCATCACCAAACCCTTTAAGTCAGTCAACGAGTAGAAAGTCCTCTACTTCTGTTGTCTAACCTCGGCCTCCACTCCCTCCACTTCCTCTACTCCCTCCACTCCCTCCACTCCCTCTACTCCCTCTACTCCCTCCACTCCCCCCACTCCCTCCACTCCCTCCACTCCCTCCACTCCCTCCACTCCCTCCACTCCCTCCACTCCCTCCACTCCCTCCACTCCCTCCACTCCCTCCACTCCCACCACTCCCTCCACTCCCTCCACTCCCTCCACTCCCTCCACTTCCTCCACTCCCTCCACTCCCAACACTCCCTCCACTCCCTTCACTCCCTCCACTCCCTCCACTTGTTGATACATTCGCAGAACTGAGAAACCTATGCTGGCCTGAGAATTTTTCAAGAGAAAAAATATGATCTCTGTGAAGAGCAATAAATTTTTTCCAAGTGTGTTTAATTTTTTATGCCCTTATAAAATTTCCTATGAAATCCACGATTCTTCGAGGCATAGTTTTAACCAAGTTCTGACAAAACTCTAATGTAAACGAATTTTATATTTCTGGCAATTTTTCCTTCAATTCGTTGACTGACCTGCCAGGATGTTTTCTCAAAGCTTTTTCATTTTGCGCCCTAAAGTCTCCATCGAGGACAAGTCGGGACTGTTAGAAACCCATTCCAGAAGTGGTACGACATGGTCTTCAATCCATTTTAAACTCTTTTTTGAGGTATGACAACCTGCGCCATCCTGTTAAAAGACAAAATCTTCCGTTGACATTAATCGGTGTTCCATAATCGGTAAAAGAAATTCTTCTAAAATATTCAAATATTTGTCTGTGTTTACAATCCCATGGATAAAATGTAACTTTCCTACACCTTTAGACGACATGATGCCCCAGATCATGACAGATGCAGGAAATTAAAGCGTTTTTTTAGACAGTAGGGACGGAAAGCTTAATTTTTCCCGTGAATGTCTCTAACACACACTTCAAATCGGGACTCATCACTCCATTGTATTGAATCCCATTGCGGCTGATTCCAATCTTTATGCTCTTTTGACCATCTTAGTCTATTTTTCTTTTGTTGTTATGTTAAAAGTGGCTTTTCCTTAACCTAAAATAAAACGAAATTTATTAAAAACAATTCGTACTAATTTTTTCAACTATAAAACTTACTTCTCAAGTACCAAATCCTAATTTGTGGGCCTCTCAGTGACATGTTGATTTAGAAAGGTGTCTTCCAATAACGTCATTCCATAAAACGCTTAACTCCAGATAATTTTCTCGTCGATTTTTCACTATAATACGTTTCAATGCCCTTCGATCTGCTTCGGTTATTTTATGTTTCGTACATTTCTAGGTTTTTTCTTAACCTATAGCGTGACAATTGCAACATCTTTGCGATTTTCGAATTGGATTTTCCAGAATTAAAAAATCTAATAATGATTGAACAAATTTTCCCATCGATAACTTTACCTAGACCCAATGTACAATCCACAAACGGCAAAAAGCTTAACAATACTACAAAATACATTTGACATTACTTGACAATATTATTGTTTTGATGTCATTTTTTCATAGCTACCTATGGATTTTACGTAATTATGAAAACATTAAGGTATGTTGACATAAGTGAATGCAGGGTTTAGTTGTTGAATTTTGTTTTGTTGTTGAAAATAAATAAAAAACCATAAGGGTAATGCTTTTAATAAATATTAATAAAAATGCCGTATCTATTAATACGGGAACTTGGAAAAACATGCAGAGTATAATTTGTTTATGGTAATCGAATTGAAAATATAAATTCCATAGGTGAGCCAACTAATATTAGAAGGGGCTCGTATATGGACTTTACTGCGAAGTCTTTCATCAATATTAATACCTACAAAAATATCTGCAGTGAAGTCAAAAAATTGGCATCGTAAAAGAAGAATTATTATATAATGTACATTTAAAACAGATGGCATAAATAATGAGAAGTTTACCAAATAATGGAAAATAGAACGAATAACACAACGAAAGGACTCAAAAAACCTGCCAGGACAACTTCTCGGTGAAAATAGAACAAGATCTCCATTGGAGTTAAAAGAAAATTTAGAACAGGACACGAAAGAGGATTACACGAAGGCAATATAAGGAACATGATAATGAAATGGAAATAGAAAATAGGAAAACATTACATTAGAAGAAGTATAAACTACAGAATACAGAAATTTAATAACCGGAAATTGCCAGGTATAGATTGGTCAACAAAAGTCAACTTTTTTTTTGACATGGATAGAATATGGCGTTTATTATACACAATATCATTAAAAAGCCGAAAAAAAACTTGAATTTTTTCTACCACCCACAGTTTATTTGCTACGAAGAATTGTGGCATTAAATGGGATTATATCAACTTTAGAATACTATATCAATAGATACACTTTAATTTTCATATGAAACTAGGACTTCATTTACCTTGGTAACGCTTTTCCATAACTACAACATCTTGGCAAAACCATTCTTCATGTTCATCAGTTACAGCACCTAAATATTCTGAAAAGAAATTTAGATGGGCATCTAGAAGGTAAATTTTTAAAGATATGTTATATGCTGATACATTAAGCAAAATAATAAATCAGTTATGTGTGACGTTTTAGGAGATTTTATTCTTTGAATCTTGATGATAAAAGGTCCGAAGGTGAACCAGATGGGGTTTTGTGGAATATTCTGGTTGTTAAATAAATCATTGTTTCATTCGGTTCTAATTGTATATCATTATCATGGAACCACGACACTTTTAGGTCTTTTTCGTCAACACTCAAAATCTTTGGTGGTTGTTAATAGACTTATGTTTGCTGTATTCGACGGGATGGATATTTGATGGTAATTAGGGATACTGCAAAGTATGCTTGGACTTCGGTCCTATGTTCTGAATCCTGAGAAAAAGGTAACAATCTACGACATGGTCTGCCGGTTCCTTCCATATCATTGGTACTACAAGCAAGCTGTTAATAATGTTAAACAAGACTTAAAAATATATAATATATAATATATAATATTTTGGAGCAAAAAATTTGAAAGCTCTATATACCAGTGTGGTGAGAGTACGGTTTTTCCGATTTAAAGGTTAGTTTCCCACACACAAGTTAATCTAATTTACACAGTACCTAGGCTTTGTTCTTTGTTTTAATTCACAGTCAAAAACTTACAGTATATATATATATATATATATATATATATATATATATATAAAAATGCATAAAACAAATGTAAAACACAAACATGTAATTTCGTTTTAGACCACGACAATAGGAAATGTAGTAACTTCATACGCCGATATGAGTAAATACCTACTAATGTATAAAATCCGAGAAGCTGTATACATATTCATTATCATCACGTAGCGCTACAACCCTGGGTGGGTCTTGGTTGACTGTAAAACTTTTTTCCAATTTGTTCGGTCTTCCATCAACCTAGGGTTAAATGGAATGTTAATTTTCCGGAGATCTGCTTGGATGTTATCTCTCCATCGCATTCTGGGACGTCCGAGTGGTCTTTTGCCTGTGGGAATCTCCTCCCATACTAGTTTTATAAGTCTCTCGTTATGTAGTCTGTGCACGTGGCCTGCCCATCTTAGTCGCTGTGATTTAATTTCTTGGACAATATCGGCGTCATTGTAGAGTGCTTTTAATTCGATATTGGTTCTAATCTTATACTGGTTTATGGTGATGTCATGCTGAGGTCCGAAAATTTTTCTAAGTATTTTTCGTTCAACGCGCCTGAGCTTTTCTTCGTTTGCTTTGGTCATGGTCCACATTTCGCATGCGAATGTTATTACAGGTCTGACGATGGATTTATAGATTTTGAATTTTGAATTTCTTGTAAGATTTTTTAATTTTATGAGCTTATCCAGTGCGAATAGACAGCGGTTTGTAGATTGGATTCTGTCTTTTATTTGTTCAGTAACATCGTTGTCAGCTGTGATTACGGCCCCCAGATACTTAAAACGTTGTACTCTTTAAAATTGAAGGTGTTGACCGTCACGTTTTGTCCTATTCTGTCTCTTCGTGTCGTTCTATTTATACACATATATTTCGTCTTCTCTTCATTAATCTTCAGCCCTACTTCACTTGTTGTTCCTTCCACCTTGTTGAAGATGTCTTTCGTGGATACATATTACATATGTATTCACGTTCATGTGATATTTATATTACATACAATAAAATAGATAGATTTAGCTTGTCTTAAACTGAGATATTCGTGAAAAGGGAAAAGACAGTTAAGATTTGATTTCACGTACAGGGCACTTGCGCATCCTCTTATATGTATTTCGGCCCAATAGGCCTCATCAGAACGGCTTTCACAATCGCTCTGAATGTGAAATAAATCTTTTCTGTCTTAGAAAGCAACTCTAACATGGCTTCGTATAGACGCAATGTAGCGACATCTTCTAAGAATTGCAAGGCAAAACAGACGTTGATAAAGATGTTTAGAATTTAGATGTGAGATATTTGTCTTACGAAGACAATATACATAGTGGCGGCAAGGACCAATATTGATTTGTCACTTATCTATCTATTCTTCAAGATATAATAATTGTTGGTTCCTTAAAATTGGTAAATGATAAATGCATATTGTTTTAAATTTTGATTTAACTCTTAAACGAACACACCAGTCTCTGAGATCTTTAATGTCACAATATGCTAAATTTTGGCAACCTACGCAACGCGCGCAACCACGATTAGTATAATATATTTTCAGCAACTATAAGGCACAAGTCGTTGTTTGAGAGTGCTCCGGTTTCACAGGCCGGATATTTCGCATTACGCCAGTAATTATACAGGTAGGTAAGACCTGTATGTTTTACATTATGTACTTTATACAGAATTAATCTTGGTAATTCCAAAAATTAATAATTCCAAAAATGCCATTTATTATTTTTAGGCGACATTACCATGGATATTCCTTCCACGAGCAGTGGAAATGCATCAAAACATCTAACCACACAAAGAGCTAAGTTTGGAGACAAAGATATTGAGCAACAATTTATTGAGTTGTATTTGGAAACGATGATGGACCTGATGAGTACAAGGAGGTTGACGACTCTTATATAGATCCGGACTACGATTAAGAGCAGCAGATATCGCAAGAAGAAGTCGTAATACGTAAAGAAAGTGACAGTAGTGTTAGAGAAGATGGCCTTTTTGAAGCTGCGCAACAACTTTTTGGCGATTTTTTACTGGCAGAAAAGACAAGAAGCAATATATATAGTTAAGAAGTGCATCGTCTTCTGTTCAAAAAAAACCAAAACATTATTCACCAATCTCCCGGACTTACCAGAAAAAGAACCCAAATAGTAAACTCTGGTAAAATAAAAATTTGGAAAATATTTATTTGCTAAACCAATGATGGATAAAATTGTCCAATGCCCAGAAACTAAATTAGTTTTAATTAGAAGCAAACTTAAACTTGAAAGTAGTAAATCAAATTATAGAGATACTAATACTGTGGAGGTACACGCGTTTATTGATTTGTTTATACTCATTTCAGTTTTCAAATCTTGTCACGAAAATACAAATTCGCTATTTGGAAAGGGCCTAACTGGAAGACCTATTTCCGGATCAACCGTGTCCGTTAAGCGCTTAGAAATATTAGAGAGAGAAGATTATGAGAAGAGAGAGAGAAAACGGACAGTGCTGCCCAGATCTCTGAAATATTCAATGCATTTATTTAAAACTCCAAACAAATGTACAGTCCTAGTGATAGTGTAACAATGGATGAAAGGCTTGTCGCTTTTAGAGGTAAATATACATGCCAAAGGAATAAGCTAAATATGGCAGAAATATTCAGTGCTTGGCTAACTCGTATAGTTCTTACCTCTACAATGCTTACATTGACACAGGAAAGGAGTGTGACGGAACTGGACTCTCTGAAGAAGAACATAGGCTTCTGAAACTCACTTAAGCAGTTTTACATTTATGTAAATCGCTTAAAGGATCGAACCGGAATATTACGGCTGACAATTGGTTAATTTCATTGGAGCTAATAGAAGAAGATACAATATGGTCAAAATAGACCCTAACAAAAATAAACAGGGAATTATCTGTTATTATAACAAAACAAAAAGTGTTGTAGACATTTTGGATATGAAAGCTGCTTTATATTCATCTAATAGAAGAACCAGGAGATGGCCGTTAGTAATATTTTACACTTTAATCAATATAAGTTGTGTCAATAGTTTCATAATATAATATTTGTGTTACCATCAAAACGCCCTAATTAAAAAGGTCCACTTTATTTAAAGTTTGGGTATGACGCTCATAGAACCACATCTAAGGACACGTCACTAAAGAAAAACTTCAGAAAGACTTAGCTGATTATTGATTTAAGTTACACAAATATCGAGAGTGAAGATTGTGGTGATGAAATGGAAACCAAAAGTAATAAAAAATTTAGAGAAAATATATTAAGAAAACCAAGCTACAGAATAAAAAAAGCAACAGTATAGATAGAGCTAATAATATAGCACAAACAACTAAATGCTATTAAGCAAAATACTGATATTTAAAAAGTAGTTAAAACAAATTTTAATAAAATTAAAGTTCTATACTAAAAGAATAATATTGTTATCTTTACAGAACCAAGCAATATTAGTCAATGATAGACGAAAGAAAAATAATAATTGGGTAATAAAAAGTAGAGAATGTTATTATTCTGAAGATGATACTCATTTTAATATTAATAATGATATAGAAGCTGTGACAAATACACAAGATGTGAAATAGTTTTGGAATAATTGGAATTAAATGGCAATTTATTCTTTCCATTTTAACAAGGTTATAGACATAAATATAAGACATATGCACAATCAATTTATTGTATTCATTGAGGTCATTGGATGAAAAGAACAAAGCAAAACGTAGAAATATTTCAAACACATATCAAGACTTAACGTCAATAATTATTATTGATGCACTACGTTTGGAATTGTTTCTGTAAACATTGGAAGAAGAGACTTTAAGATGACATTTGACACCTCACTTTCCCCAATTTTTCCAAAAACAATTTCAAATGCAGTGCATCAATAATAAGTATTTTATTGTGTGTAGTGTCTTGATATGTGCGTTTGAGCTTTTTCTGTGTTTTGTCCAGTCCTTTTTTATTTTTTTAACATTTTAGCATTTAAGTTACCTCTCCGGAGACCTAGCGATAAACACCAAATATTAGTGTTTGAAACCGGTTGTCCAAGGTACAATAAATTGATTGTAATTTTAATATTTATTTCTTTAACCTTGTTAAAATTGTGCAACCGATTTATTATTCTTTTTATTTTGTTAGATTATGTTTTAATATCTATTAAAACTAATATTTTAAACTACGCAAAATAAATTTTTTTAAGTTAAATTATCTTCACCGTTTTAAACTGTCGCTGTGAAGCTTTACAAAAAGTATGAAACCAACTGAACCATTGTGTTGCTAAAGTAAACTAATTTACTTATTTCCATTTACCTAGACACGATTAAATTAACACATTACATTACAACAAAGTTTTGTCATTCATTTAACCCGAATTGTAACGCTCGCATTTGTCATACATTCACGAGTGCGCATTCTGAGTAAAGTTTAAATAGAACGGTCCTCCATTTTCTACGTGGTCTATTCATCACTCTTAATGTACAACTATATCGGACTGGAAAAGTTTTAACTTTTTTTATAAAACACTGTTGTGAATTTTTAAACTAAATACTGTTTCAAAAATTTTAACTATTAATTAGTTGCTTATACGGAAACTAAATTTTTAAAAGCTCTTTAACAAACATAATCGACATAAAAGTTATTAAAGGCATCGGAAACACATGAAACTAAGGAAATTTTCTCTTCATATAATACCAAATCCCACTACAGGATCACTACGTTCGTAGTTAAAGACGACCCTTAACATTTTTACATTCATTTAAAATTAGGAGAATATATATTTATAATAGGTTGCCAGTCAAAAAGTTTTATTTCGTTAATTTATTTTCTAAATAAAATACGCTGCTCATGATGTTGCCTGAGAAAAATAGTCGCAAATTAGGGTTGCTAGCTGTTAAAAACGCAAGGTATCAAAGATATACAAAATTTCACAAAAATTATCAAAAAACGACTGGACGATAAATTAGACTTCTATCAGCCTAAAAAACAAGTTAGATTTAGATCGGGATACAGCACTAACGACCACTTACTAGTGATAAAGAACCTGATATAGAAGTCTGCAGAATACAAAAAACCACTGATATTTGTCGACTACAGAAAATCATTCAATATCATAAGCCATCAGAAAATGTTAAAAGCATTGACATAATGCCGAATAAACCATCGCTATACGAACATAATTAAATATATCTACCAAAATGCCACAGCTAGCGTAGGACTATCTGAACAAAAAACAAAAAAATTCTGTATACAGCGAAGAGTACGTGAAAGCTAATCACGACACTTTTAGAACATACTTGTAAGAAGGCACATCTACACATCTAAAAGAGCATGGTATCAACATAAATGGAGAGAAGTCCAATCATTTGAGATTTGCAGATGACATCGTTCTTATTGCCGATCGTATGGATGATGCAATAATTTGTACAGCGTTTGGTAAAATACACTATGTAATTAAATCGGATTTACCCATATGCCTCAAAAGGAGAATCTTTGACCAATTTGTGTTACCTTTACTCACTTATGGAGCAAAAATATTAACACATACAAAAAAGGTAATGAAAAAGAACTTCCAATTTCTTTTAATTCTAAAATTGATCCGGATACTCTCTTGTCAAACCGCTACTTAAACTCCCTCCTTAAGCTCCCAAAAACGAATGTCAATCTCATGCTCTAACCAAAACTCCCATTTCCTTTTTCCTAGGCTAAGCTTATCCCGATGCAATGATCATTGCATTATTGGTACTTACAAAGACTATGAACATCAACTTCTGAACTGCTACAAATCAGCGTACATAAAACTGCTACCACTTTTTCAAACACTTTCGAAAATTAAATTACTTTTTTATTTACACAACTTAATTTTATTCTACCGTTCAAATTCACCGGCATACAATTTCTTTTCAGCTTCAGATATTATTTCTTTCACGAACAGAAACAGACTGCCCTTTCTCCGCTTTCAAAATTTTATCAAAGATAACTACTCCCATGATACTATAACTAACATCATAGATAAGTCAACGCGCATGTTCTTGCATCTCTCTCGCACACCTGTGACGTAAGCCCGAGACAACTTTAATGATGCCAAGTTAAATGCTCTATCTGTTGCTATCCTGTGTGATTCAAAACGTAGTGAATAATATTTTTATTTATTCATTGATGTAGTAAAGACTTTGTATATTATATTGTTATATAAATTTTGTGGTGAAAACATTCAGTTTACTGTGTTAATATCACCTAATTTATTTATTATATTTCTTTAATTAAATTTACAAATTACTTAATTTTCAAACCACGTTTTCATAGAAAGTAACTAGTTATGACTTCTTAGTGCACGATATGGCATCGAGGTATACTTACCGTTAACAGTTTAAGTTTCGAAGTTGTTGATTACAGTAATGGAACAACGTTGCCATATGATGCATCGTTAAAATAAGATCCACACAAGTCCCCTGGCTTTGTCTCGCTATGACGTCACGCGCAAAGTCGATTAAAATTAGAACGTCAAGTGAGCATACCTTGTTTGTTATAGTATCATACCCTACTCCCACCATTCTTTTTTTCCAACCAATCATATTTTAGTATTTTAAATACACTAGTAGAATTCCCAATCCCCAGAAATCCATCCAATTTATAATTTTCTGGTTTTCGATATACCTCAACAAAAGATTTTGCATAAATGTTTCCACATTTGAAAGACAACAGCTTAATACGCTTAATTGCTGTTTTATAATCCCTATCGATAATACAATATCAAGCGGTCTTTTTCTAAATTTTGAAACAAAACGGTTTCTATCTATACATATTTTGACATTTATGTAAGTAAATGTCATGTCAAAAAATCATAATTTTATTTAAATATTTATGTATATGTGTTTTTAAGTGCTTTAAGTATGTGTTTGTGAAAGAACGTTTTTTAAAACAGTTTTTTGGATAGTTTTCGCCATTATTTGTAGAAGTCAGATGAGTTGTTTATTTCATTTTATAAACACCAACTAACCTCAATTAGTGTAAGATACAAAATAATTTTTATTCTGTAATTTGTACTTATTTTGTTTATTGTAACACCCTGTTGATGCAATTAAAGTTAGTGAAAGCTTGGTAGACTAAAAAGAGTACTTCTTCGTCCTATCTTCCGCTGCACAACAAATAATTGTGTTTCTTTCATATACACTTCTCAACAATTGAAGTGGATATTATGAAAATGTGTATTTTATTTTTTGTTCATAAGGTCAAATAGAAAAATGGAGTGATATAAATAAATATTTATTTTTACTTCGTATTTTCATACAGATGAACCGAAAAAAAGAAATTCTTTATGAAAAAAAAAAAAAAAAATTGAAAATAAACAAAAATTACAAAATTAACAACCTAAAATTTCTATTCCTGCTCAATTTCTAATATCCCGAAAAATAAATTAATAGTGTGTGGATCCACTTCTAAGTCGCCTTAGTACTTAAACCCTATTTGAAAGATCTCTTATTAAATTATTGACGAACTGCTGCGGTATACGTTCCCAAATCGCGCGTAATGTATTGGCCAACTGATCTAAGGTTTGGGGCGGTTGAAGGAGCCTGTTTTGTTGCCTAGACATTTCGGCCCAAACATGTTCAATGCCATTCATATCAGGTGAACACGGTGGCCACTCCATTCTTGTAATGCCATGAGCTTCTATACACTCGTTGACAATTCTCGCACGGTGAGGGCGAGCATAATCATCAATCAGAACAAATTGTTCGCCTATTTCACCAAAAAATGGAACAACTATTGGTACTATGACTCTGTCTCGATATCGTATAGCAGTCATTGTCTCATTAATTAAAACGACTACGTCCGTGCGATCGTCAAAACATATGCCTCTCCACACGCAAACGGATCCAAATCTAAAAAGAGTGGTTGGGACTCTCAGATTTTCATTGTAACGCTGCCCTCTTTTTCTCCACACCAATATTCGGCCATCATTGATATACAAACGAAATCTGGAATCGTCAGTAAAGAGACAATTCCTCCAATTTTCGAAATTCCACTGATAGTGTTCCATCGCCCAGCGATATCTGCATGCACGCTGCTCCCTAGTTACTCGTGGATGGGTGGCGCGCCGTCTAGCTCTTAAATTGGATGCATGTAACCGTCTTTTGACATTTTGACTGGAAATCGCTCGTCCAGTAGCATGCCTGAAGATACTGCTAATTCTGTAAGCCGTGAATATTGGGTTTCTTCTTGCCGTCAGAACTACAAAACTGTCTTGCCGACGAAGTGTAGATCGTTCTCTTCCTCCTCCATGCCTGTATGTTGCAGATCCAGTTGCTACATACCGATTCCATGCACGACTTATCACACTTTGCGACACATTTAACCTCATAGCAACCTCTTGTTGAGTTATGCCTTGTTGGATCCAACGAACTAATTGCTCGAGCTGCACTAGTTTTAAACGTCTTTGCGGCATAATGTTTTTGTGATAAATAGATTTCTTGACTTATTGACCACTGGTAAACCAATACAAGCACTTTTGTACGAATGATATATTCATGTTTGGAACAACATGTCTCTCTTTGTACGAGATAAGGGCCGATAAGAATAGGGAGAAAAAAACCACATGCATAAAATATTGGCAATAAAGATAGCATATAGAGTATAGTACAGGCAATTATTTTAAAAATAGTTTTATACGTTAATTTTAGGAATTTTAAAATTATCCACTTCAATTGTTGAGTAGTGTATATATATATATATATATATATATATATATTGTGACGATTGGGGTTTATAGAAAATAATTTATAAGTTATATACTACATAATATTAGATATAAAAAAGTATTTGATTATTTTAAATAAGTTATATACTAGAGAATTTTATAAAAATATATTTATGTGAGGGCATTTTTAATAAATTAGCATATAATAAGTGTAAAAAGTTGTATTTTAATGTTGTAAAGTGAGCCATGTGCATAGGCAACCAACTATACAGTGAGTAATTGACAGATAGAAATTAATCATAATACGAATATAAGTGGGGTTATAATAATATATTGTTTGAATTGTGTATTTTATTAAATTAGAGTGTTAGTTACTAATTTGAATGTTTATTCTGATCTGAAAAGCCTAAATGTCAACAAAATTATTAATGGAACATTAACGAATTCTCCAGAGTGCAGAGTGTGACCATTGTTTACGGTCGAACATTCTGGAATAATGATTATGGCGGTGGATCGAACAGATATTTTTTTTCGAGAACATCTATATAGAAGTTAATAGAACGAATGGAACATGATCTCTTACCAGATGATTCTAGAGGATCCAAAAAGATATAAATACTCGTGATTTGGATTCAAGATGGCAGTTTTTAGTCAGAAGTCAGGCCAGTTTATTATGAAAGTTAGTACCTAGACACATTTAGTTAGTGAATAGTGAAGTAAATTGTTCAGAATTTTCAAGAAGTCAGTCAGAAAAGTTTAGTAAGAAATATGAAAGTTAGTTGGAGTCAGTGAATCAGGTACAAATAGTCAAATTGTTTAATATAGTGAGTTAAATGAAGATTAAAAATTATGCATATAATTTAATGCACATTTATAATTATACACAAATAATTATTGAAGATTAAAAAAAGTATATTGGAAGAAATTAAATTATATTATGGTTGGAGATTAGTATAAATCAACTTATAATAATTGGATATTGGTATATTGAAAAGAATAAATATAAATGCTGTTTGCTGGTTTGGTTGGTGGTGTATAAATGCTGGTGAAGAAAACTATATCTTAAATTGGTAGAAGCTGATAATTGGAAAAAGTAATTTCACAAAAAACAAGGATAACTGAAGTACGAAGACATTCAGAGGTGATTAGAATCTATATAGTGGAAAACAGTTCATTTAGGCATTCAGTGAAAGAAAGGTACAAAATTTTGTTAATATAATTTAGTTAGTGTCATAACAATTTCAATTTTGAAGATAGTTTGTTTAAATTTTAGATTGTCTATAGAATTTAATTAGTTTTATAAGAATATCAATTTAAAGATAGTTTATTTTAAATTTACATTGGCTAGGTTAGATATATATGTGTGTTTCATAATAGTTATAATAAAGATAATTTAAAAAAGTACTTACAAACTAATTCTTTGAGAACCGCGATAAAAACCCTATATATTATATTATTAAAAATACTCATTGCTCATCATTCAAACAAAAAACACATCATAACAATTTGGCGCCCAACGTGGGGCTCTCTATTTAAAAGAATTAGTTTGGGAAGATAAGTGCTCTCATATAATTAAATTAATTATCAGTAGAAAGGAAAAATTATAGATTTTATTTTTAATTATATTTGAACAAGTAAAGTCTCAAAATGTCTCAAGGAAAGAAAGGTACAAGAAGCAAAAAGAATGAAGAAGATGTGGAAGTAGAAACACAACCTATACAAGAGGAGAGTTTAGTTCAAGCTCCACAAGATACTGCAGAAATGAATCCAGAAAGAGAGGAAAATGTCAATATGGCAGCTTTGATGTCATTAATGATGCAGATGAACAAGACAATAGAAGAGAATACGAAAAAAATGGAAGAGAATTCAAAAGAAGTCAAAGAAGACATGAAAAAAATAGAACAAAAAATGGAAGAGAATTCAAAAGAAGTCAAAGAAGACATAAAAAAAATAGAACAAAAAATGGAACAGAATTCAAAAGAAGTCAAAGAAGACATGAAAAAAATGGAACAGAAATTGGAGGAGAATCATAGAAAATTAGAGAAGAAAATAGAAGATAATAATAATAAAATTGTAAAACAAATGGATAAAAAACTTGAAGCTGCAGAGAAAAAAGTAGCAAATGAAATAAAAAGTATACGGAATGACTACAAGAAAAGGATAGAAAATGAGAGGACAGAAGTAAAGAGGATTATTCAAGATAATAAGATAGATATAGAACAGAAAATAGAGTTACAGAAATGTAACTTAGAAGTAAAAATTAACGAAGACAGGAGAAACACAGAAGAAAAATTAGACGATATACAACAAAATATCCAAATAAATAGTAATCAAATAAGAAATGTGGAACAGAGAATAGATGATATTTCACAAATGAGAGATATAGGGAGACCTTACTTAAATTTAACAAATGAGACTGGGATTAAATTCTCTGGTAATATAAAAAATTTGCATCCTAGAGTATACATAAATAGTTTAAAACATAAATTAAGATTGGTGAATAATATTAATGATATTAAAGATTATATTAGAATGACATTAAATGACAATGCAGCAACTTGGTTTGCTAGTATTGAGAATGATTTAGATAATTTTCAAACATTTGAAAATAAATTTTTAAATTATTATTGGGGTGAATTAGAGCAAGCCAAGTTTAGAGAAATTCTATATTTTGGAAAGTATAATCAAAATTTAAAATCAAATATGGTAGATTATGCATTGAAATTGATAACAGTTGCAAAATATTTAGAACCACCACTTAGAGAGGATGAAACAGTCTTAAATGTATCTAGACATTTTGATGCTGATGTTGTGCAAACCGTAACTGTACAAAATATTCAAACAATAGATAGTTTTATTAATTTTATTCAAAGAATACAAAGAGGCAATATGACAAGTAATAATAACAACAGAAAAAACAATAATAACTTTCAATATAATAAAAATGATAATCAACAATATAGACAATCATATAACAATAATACTAGGTATGGTAATAATTTACAAAATTTTAATAATAATAACAGTAATCAAATTAGACAAAATTGTAATAACAATACTAGTTATAATAGACAACATTTTAATAACAGTACTAATAATAATACACAAGATTTTAACAATAGAAGAAATACAGAGCGACCTAACTATAACAGACAGGTAAATTGTGTTCGAAGGAATAGAAGCTGCGAAGACAGGGAACGAAATAGTACAAGGCAAGAAAATGTGAGTAGAAGTCATAGTAGGGAAAGACATAGGACATCAGATCCAAGTGGTCAGATACAATCTGACAATTCTAATAATCAAAATTTTGTGCAGTAAACTTTCTGAATTACAAGTTAGGCCATTGCTATTATGAAAAACCTTCTGAATTTATTTCTTTAGATGAAGATAAAATTATTGAATCTATTAATTTAATTTATATAAATGCTTTGGCCAAAAATAAAATGATTAAAATTATCATAGATACTGGTTCAGAAAGTACTTTAGTCTCGGAGAATTTTATTTTTAATACATTAAAACTATCAGATATAATAAAGATTCCAAAAATTAAAATTATTGGTGCAAATAATAAGAAGTTGGGTGAAATTGATAAACTAGCCAATTTTAAAATCAATATTCTTAATAAAGAAATTAATATGCAAGGATTTATTGTCAAGGATTTATGTGTTGATATATTAATGGGAAATGATGAATTGGAAAAGAAGAAAGTAAAGATAGATTTTGAAGAAAGAATGGTAACTTTGGAAGGGCAAATAATTAAATTTATGCAGAAAGATGAGGTAGAAGAAGGAATAAGAGTTGATAGGATATTATTAAAAGAAAATAATGATGTTTATGAAGAAGAAATGTATTTTGATGATAGGGAAATGTCCCAAAAGAATGTAAAGAATAATTATTGTAGTGAATATTTAAGGAATGGAAATTTTAAGCAGATGGATGCCTACGAGGCGGAGTGCGTAAAATTGGAAGCAAGGAATAATGAGTACATAATGAAGAATAATTTTATTTGTAAAGAAGAAGATGTGATAAAAGTTTTAAATTGCCCTGAAGAATATAAATCAATAGTCATTTCCATATTGCAGCAACACAAGGGACTTGTCAATAAAGAAAATAGAATTGCACAAAATTATATCCATAGTATAAAAGTTAAAGAAGAAAAAGATTTTAAAACAAAATCATACCCAATACCATATAAATACAGAGAAGAAGTAAACAAAACAATTAATAATATGTTAGAAGATGGGATCATTGAGAAGGCAGACACACGTTTTATTAACCCCATAGTAGTAATACGAAAAAGATCAGGTGAAATCAGGTTATGTTTGGATGCAAGGAATATTAACAAGATTACTGAAAAGCAATTTGAAGCACCAATGAGTATAGATGGAATATTAGGAAGAATTACAGGAATGTCATTTTTCACTAAAATCGATTTACAGCATAGTTTCTGGTTAATACCTCTAGAAAGAAAAAGTAGACAGTATACAGGATTTCAGATAGATGGAGTAGTATATCAATTCAAAGTAGTACCATTTGGACTTCAATCATCTTGCAGTGCTCTATGTAGATGTCTTCATGATATTTTGGATCAATATGAACATTTTGTAATTCACTACATTGATGATATATTAATTTTTTCTAAAACGGCTGAAGATCATGAGAAACACCTAAAAACTATAATAAATAGATTAGACAAAGTTGGACTAAAAATAAATCAAGAAAAATGTACATTTTTTCAAAAAGAAGTCATATATCTAGGTTATAAACTTAACACTAAGGGAATCGAAATGGATCCAGAACGGACACAAGTCATTCAGGAATATAAAACACCACACAATTTAAGAACTTTAAGAGGATTTATTGGAATAATTAATTATTATAAAAGGATGATACCAGATCTAAGTATAAAAGAAATTCCATTACTTGAACTACTGAGAAAAGGTGTAAAATGGAGATGGGATCAGAGAAGAGAACTAGCATTCCAAGAAATTAAAAACATTTTTCTGTCAAATTTGAAAATATACTATCCTGACTACACACAGCCATTCATATTAAGAACAGATGCATCAATAGAGAGATTATCAGGGGTATTATTACAAATACATGATGGGGTCGAATACCCAATACAATTCATTTCAAGAATTACAAAGCCACATGAAAAGGGTTACTCAGTTTCAGAATTAGAACTAGCAAGTATAATACACTGTGTCACAAAATTAAGATTTTATTTGTTGGGTAATGAATTTACAATAGAAACAGATCACCAAGCTTTAACGTCTATATTAAATAACAAATATGGAAACAGTAGAATACATCGGTGGAGTCTAATACTTAGTGAATACTGCTTTGAAATCAAATATATTTCTGGAAAATCCAATATAGTGGCAGATGCTTTATCAAGGTTAGAAAATACACCACAAAAAGGGCAGCGAACAATGAAAATTGGATTAAATCAATTAGTAGACAGGACTGGATTATATTCTAGAGAAGAAATTATAAGAGATCAGATCAATTTGAGTGAAAAACAAAAAGTCCTTAGGAAATATGGGGTATATTATAAAATAATAAATGGCATAGAAGTATATGTAATAACTAGAACTTTAGCAAAGAAAATATTGAAAAATTTACATAACAATTATATGCATATTGGTTCAAGAAAGCTATGGATGCTATTTAGGGACAATTATTTTGCAAAGAATGACATAAGTATAGCAAAAGAAATTACTACCCAATGCCCAATATGTCAACTAAACAAAGAAAAGAATTTCAAAAACCAGAACACATATAAATCTAATGTTGTATATGAAAAACTAAATACAGTTTCCATGGATTTTATTTCAAATTTAGTTCTCAGTCCAACAGGAAAAAAGCATATACTAGTGATAGTTGATTTATATACAAAATTTATTAAACTATATCCCTGCTCCAGAACAAATGTTAAAACATTAAAATTATATATTAATCAATTTTTCGAAGAAATAGGACCATTTAGAAATTGCATAATAGATAATGCTACATATTTTAACAACCAAAAATTTCGGGCATTTTGTGAGAAAAAGGGAATCAACATTTATTTTACAAGTATCAGACATCCTCAGGCAAATCCTGCAGAAAGATATATTAAAGAAGTTATAAAATATTTAAGGATACTATGCCAAAATCAACAAGAAACTTGGCAGCAACATATACCACAAGTAGAATATTTTTTAAATAATACACATAATTTGAATACAGAGGAAGTACCAGAATATTTAATGTTTGGCCATATAGGAAACAGAAAGTGGATTAGTGAATATAATCAGGATATGTTAGAACAAGTAATGCAGAAAGTGAATAACCGAATTAGGAGGAAAGCTGAAAAATATATCAGAAGACAAAGTCGAAATATAAAAAAACCAATCACATTTCAAAAAAGGAGACCTAGTGTTAATTCGTTCACTTAGAAAAAGTAATGTTAAAGAAAACCGTTGTAAGAAATTACAACCAATGTTTGAAGGTCCATATACAATTGAAAATCAGAATGGACTAAATAGTTATGTGTTAATAGATGCAGAGAACAGACTAAGAGGCATATTTCATATCAACGACATTTTTCAATATCATGAAGAGATTGAATAATGATTTCTATACCTTTAACACAAATATAATAACACTAATAACTTACTGATAGATCCATTTCATAGATAGATGGTAGATTTCTTTGTTGTTAATAAATTTGACATCATACTTGTTGAATTTTGTATATATGGAAATTAATTTGTACCCTAAAAATCATAATTTGGGGTTAGACACAAAATTGATACTATAATTGCTATAAAAATGTCTTTCTAATATAATAAAGTGGAAAAACTTACCAATTTATATTGATGAAAGTTATTTTGAATGGAAATAATTCCTAGATTTTGTCTATAAATAAACAGAACACAATATCCATTATATTTTTAACTAAGGTTATATTTTATTCTCTGATATAGCATCCATTGTTCCATTTGACATGACAGTTTGACCATAGAATAGCCGAACTGTGATCCGTTGTTCTCTGCTTTGACATAGACAGCGAACAGGGATGTATTTAACACATTTTAAAAAAAAATTTTGATTTATTAAATTTAATAAGGTATGAGAAAATTAATATTTAAAAAAATAATAGGTAAATTATTTATTTTAAATATTATTTTTGGGGTATTGTGACGATTGGGGTTTATAGAAAATAATTTATAAGTTATATACTACATAATATTAGATATAAAAAGTATTTGATTATTTTAAATAAGTTATATACTAGAGAATTTTATAAAAATATATTTATGTGAGGGCATTTTTAATAAATTAGCATATAATAAGTGTAAAAAGTTGTATTTTAATGTTGTAAAGTGAGCCATGTGCATAGGCAACCAACTATACAGTGAGTAATTGACAGATAGAAATTAATCATAATACGAATATAAGTGGGGTTATAATAATATATTGTTTGAATTGTGTATTTTATTAAATTAGAGTGTTAGTTACTAATTTGAATGTTTATTCTGATCTGAAAAGCCTAAATGTCAACAAAATTATTAATGGAACATTAACGAATTCTCCAGAGTGCAGAGTGTGACCATTGTTTACGGTCGAACATTCTGGAATAATGATTATGGCGGTGGATCGAACAGATATTTTTTTTCGAGAACATCTATATAGAAGTTAATAGAACGAATGGAACATGATCTCTTACCAGATGATTCTAGAGGATCCAAAAAGATATAAATACCCGTGATTTGGATTCAAGATGGCAGTTTTTAGTCAGAAGTCAGGCCAGTTTATTATGAAAGTTAGTACCTAGACACATTTAGTTAGTGAATAGTGAAGTAAATTGTTCAGAATTTTCAAGAAGTCAGTCAGAAAAGTTTAGTAAGAAATATGAAAGTTAGTTGGAGTCAGTGAATCAGGTACAAATAGTCAAATTGTTTAATATAGTGAGTTAAATGAAGATTAAAAATTATGCATATAATTTAATGCACATTTATAATTATACACAAATAATTATTGAAGATTAAAAAAAGTATATTGGAAGAAATTAAATTATATTATGGTTGGAGATTAGTATAAATCAACTTATAATAATTGGATATTGGTATATTGAAAAGAATAAATATAAATGCTGTTTGCTGGTTTGGTTGGTGGTGTATAAATGCTGGTGAAGAAAACTATATCTTAAATTGGTAGAAGCTGATAATTGGAAAAAGTAATTTCAAAAAAAAACAAGGATAACTGAAGTACGAAGACATTCAGAGGTGATTAGAATCTATATAGTGGAAAACAGTTCATTTAGGCATTCAGTGAAAGAAAGGTACAAAATTTTGTTAATATAATTTAGTTAGTGTCATAACAATTTCAATTTTGAAGATAGTTTGTTTAAATTTTAGATTGTCTATAGAATTTAATTAGTTTTATAAGAATATCAATTTAAAGATAGTTTATTTTAAATTTACATTGGCTAGGTTAGATATATATGTGTGTTTCATAATAGTTATAATAAAGATAATTTAAAAAAGTACTTACAAACTAATTCTTTGAGAACCGCGATAAAAACCCTATATATTATATTATTAAAAATACTCATTGCTCATCATTCAAACAAAAAACAATATATATATATATATATATATATATATATATATATATATATATATATATATATATATATATATATATATATATATATATATATAACTCAAATTTGGGAATGCCAAAAGTTCTTTTTTAAAAAAGAATTTATTAGAGCTAAAACGACTAATTACAATAAAATCAGATTCTAAACTGAATAAAATATTAGTTAAAATACAAATATACAGTTGCAATTATACAATTCACAATATTACGAAACATAGCGTCAGCACTCCTAAGTTCAATGTCTTTGACCATGTCAGCACTCCTAAGTCCATGGCCTGAATAAACCCATGGGCGTCGCTCTATAACTCCTCTTCCCCTAGATTGAAGCTCCTTGTGGGAGGTGAATTTTCGAACTGGAATCGTCTGTGTCCTGTATGTTTGACATTCTTATGTCTTCTTTTCTTTTGGTTTCTTTTCTTGTTCTTATCGTTATTTTCTTATAAATAATGTAGATGATTATTATAACGATGGCAAGATATAATATGATCGTCCAAATGCTGGGAATGTGGTAATTTTCTCTTTGTTCTATGATGGGTGTGATTCTGTTTGTGGGATTTTTTTCAAATTTTAAATTCTTCAAAGTTATTTTCATAGGTGAAACGCTTAATTCTTTGAACTTTAATTTTGGCTCGGTGATTAAAATTGGTTGTCCAAAGGTTCGATCTTGGAACAACAATTCTTGGTTTTTGAAAAGGATTGGAACCGAAGCCATAAATCAAGCCTCTTTTCCTTCTTGTTAAATTTAAATGAATATTTAGACCGCTAAATTTTTCTTGTATGCTATTTTTGATATATTTAATAATATTAACGTAGTTGTACGTGTACGTCTCTGATATAAAGAATTAGCTGTTAGAAATGTTATTTTTAAGATACTCAAATTGCTTGTTCAGGTTGTCATATTCAGTTACAAGTGGTTTTAAATTATAAAAATGTACAAATGTATGACTAGATTTTTGGAGTTTTGCGGTTCCTAATTTTATAGGTAGAATGACTAGGTTGATGGTGATATCCTTTATTTCGGCTGTTGTATGTCCGATTGTGACGAACCTGGAAAAATATAAGTTTTCCGTTTAGGTCGTTTTACATTTGAAAGGTGAATGTTTTCGGTGGTATTTTTATGCCACTTAATGAGTTTTGCTGTTTTCTTAAATTTATTAATGGATTTAATATTTTCTTTTTAATATTTATTTTTAGTTTTTCCTTTTATTTATCTGTTTCGCACAAATACTTGGGTAGGAATTTCTTTTGGTAATTCTTCGCGTGTTTCATTTGTTTTATTTATAACTTTTGCTTTATTTTCTTGAAGTTTTTTGTTAATATTAGAATATAGTAATTTCATTTTATCCTTATGATTAGAAATATAATTATTAATTAATTGTTGCTCTAGGTCAATGTTAAATGGGGGGTTGGTGTCTAAATATCCCGTAACTAGTTCATGGGGTTTCATTTTTGTTACGGCGTGGATAGTACTGTTGTAAGCTAATAATGCATAGTTTACTTTTTGTTCTATTGGGTCGGATTTATACTTATTTTGATTGTTTAGTAACCTGATATGTTCTATAATAGTTGAATGAAATCTTTCAGCTATACCATTTCTCCGTGGAAATCTGGAATCATGTCAAGATATTCCTTTTTTAAATAATTTGTGGGAGGTGAATTTTCGAACTGGAATCGTCTGGGTCCTGTATGTTTGACATTCTTATGTTTTTTTTTCTTTTGGTTTCTTTTCTTGTTCTTATCGTTATTTTCTTATAAATATTGTAGATGATTATTACAACGATGGCAAGATATAATATGATCGTCCAAATGCTGGGAATGTGGTAATTTTCTCTTTGTTCCATGATGGGTGTGATTCCGTTTGTGAGATTTTTTTCAAATATATATATATATATATGTTAATATGCATTGCCAATTATGACTCTTATGATGTTTTTTAAACTTTAATTTTGCCTTAGGCTTAATTTTGCAAAACAAATAAATTTCTCTTAATTAATTTTTAATCTCAGGCCTATATTTTATCGTTAATTTTTCTACGTCAAAGTAATATATACACTATTACCTTTGGAGGAGAAATGGACAATGAGAAAATAAATAAATTTGTGATAAATAATTAATAAATTAATCAAACAATTTTTAAATTTACTTTGAATGTATTAAATCAAATAAATATATAATTAAACCAAACATAACCTATGCTTTAATACGTATAATTAAACTTATGACTTATACTTAAAAAGAGGATCTCTTGATTACATTTTATATTACTATAGGATACTATAGGAACAAGAAGGCTACAAGGAAGTGGGTGGCTCACAAATCTCTGGAATGGTATAGTAATTCACCAGGACAAAGATAGGCGAAACAGTTCATTACAGAACATTTGCCAAAATTTACGGCAGACCTAATAAGCAAAGACAGGAAAATATTCAAAGCCATATTAGGTCTTTTAACAGGGCACTGTAAGCTAAATAACCACTTGAAGCTAATGGGATTATCAGATGATGACCTGTGCAGATTCTGTCACCTCGAAGAAGAAACAGCAGATCACATTTTATGTCGGTGTGACAGTCTGACAAATGTACGGTTCTTTAGATTATGAGAAGAAAATCCACCAGCAAATAGCTACATGTAAGGTACAGTCTCCAAGCTACTAGACTTTATAAAAAGGGTCAGGCTAGAGAATGTTATCTAGGACTAGAGGACCACAATAGATCTGAAAAGGTCGCAGTGGAATAGGCCGAAAGGCCACCTCTCTTAATCTAATCCAATCTAATCTACTATAAGATGTAAATTCCGCTTTAAACTGCTACTACTTCTTTGGCTTGTTCCACAGACACATAAACACATTTTTTGTTTACAAGCAACTTGGCTCACTTTTACTGCAGACTATGGAGCAACAAAACAACCAGCTTCTTCAGAACTTAAGACAAGAAAAACTTACAGAAAAACAATTCAAGATTGGAGAGAACCAATTTTTTGCATAATATATTATCGAATTTTCTGTAATAAAAATGCGATTAAAATTTCAATTATATTATTCTCAATTACCGATCTACTACAGTTCACTATCGCTAATATTTAACTTCGTTAATTAAAATCAAATATTTTAGCTAAGCTAATTTAACTGGATTGTTGTTGTTAACTAGATAAACTAAATATTGATAGATGTTTTACAAATTATTCAAGCTAAAACAAGCTAAAGAGCACAGGAAAAAAACAATCAAAGTCACATTTGGCAAGTTTGAAGATAAATGAATTTTAAAGTTTGAAAGTATCCTATTATTGCATTCTGACAAAACAAATATTCTATTTGTTTTAGATGCATGATTTATTTACGTGTTGTCAAAAACTAAAGCAATTGTTATTCTAAGAAATCTAAAAATATGCAATTACCAAAAAAAAAATTAAAAGGGAATCTCCAAAATAAATTCAAATAAATAAGTCAAAAATAAATTTTGTTTTCATTTCCTCTAAGGTAACAACAATATCTACTGTCATCTTGTTCGGATGTGGATTTTAGACAGATCTATTTAATTTCAAAATGAGGGATTATCATTAGCATGTGAGCAAGAAGTTTCTACTTTCTGTATTGTGTAAATAGTATTGTTTCTTTATAATTCCTGCAAAACCCGAAAAAATGTTATAGTTGGTGTTTCCCAAATGCAAGGACATGACGAGACTTAGACAGACTTAATCTTGGTCTTGCGCCAATACACCTGGTCTTGGTCTTGGCCTTGGTATTGCGCTTCCGGTCTTGGTCTTGATCTTGGTCTTTGCAGCAAGTGTCTTACAAGTATCGCAGTTACCCATTAGCCTATTGCTATTTATTAAACATTACTTTAGTTCTTAGAACAACGTAACAGAGTAGGTAGATTTTAAGCTTGAATTCTTTTTCTTGTAGTGTCTATTCGTTTCGGATGTTGGCGACCATCAAGGCAATCTGTATTTTGCAAACTGCGGCTCTGAAAAGATTTGTAGTTGTTGTGTTGAACCACGTAAATAGATTTTTTAGCCAGAAAATTCTTCGCCTCCCTGTTCCTCGCTTTCCTCCTTTTTTTCCTTGAAGAATCAAATGCAGCAACCCATATCTTTCGCTGCTCCTTATGATGTGATCGATGTATTCAATTTTGGCTGATTTTATTGCTTGAATTAACATAGCCATAATAAAGACCTAACCAAACCAAATTAATAAATGTCTAAACAACTGACAGCGAGTAGGGTTTGAACCCACGATCTAAGCAGTAAGTGTCTATGCTCTAACTAACTAATCTATCTATCATGTCCCAGGGGAGTCAATCTATTTCTATATAAACGCTTGCATTTAATAAACTTACATGTGCTAAAACATGGTTAAAATACGAAAAAAAAACCAAATGAATGACATAAACTTGACTGTATTTTAAAGAACATTATCTGTCTAGAAAGCGATTGATAAACCCTTACCTTATATAAAATGGAATAAACGAGTTACACAATTTGCCATTTTTTTAATAAAAAATAAAATACAAGATAAATTAAATTACAAAACAGTACGCAATAGCTATGACATTACTGTTATTTTATATTAATTTTTTTTTACTAAGAATTAATACAAAGTAATACAGTTTACTTAACATACCATTTATATAAATAAAAATACTTTTAGTTACTTCAAGACTTAAAATATTTCGGTATTTTGTTTACACGGTAGCCGGCATTATCTGTTATAGATTTGTCTCGTTACTTTTGAATATTAGCCGCGCTCTTTCAGCAAATTTTGTTCAACCGAATAATCTCATCACACATTCAGCAGAAACGATTCTAGAGGCCGATACGATTTGAGGTATTTAGATTCCTCGTCACTAAATTATACTAAGGGAAAAAATTGAATTAATAAGTGGGTGTCCTTAACAGTAGGTGTACTAACCTTATATTTTTCATCAGCTAAGGTGACATATTTTTAAAAAGTTTCGATACGATATTAATGTCGGCGTCGCAACGCAAGAAGATTATTTTATGATTAGAGAGCGGCTATTCTCAAAATCTGGAAAATTAATTTCAGAGCAAAGAATTTGTTTGCTGAGACAGAATGTACAAAATATTTTATTTTTACATTGTAATTATCATTTCTGAGTACGTTTCAAATGTGTTAAGTGTTCTTTTAATGAAGATTTTGATTCGCTGTATATGTTTATGGTATTGTTCGTAATGCGCATAAGTCCCATTTTCCAAATTTTTGTTACATATTTTTTTGCCTCTCATAGTCTCTAAGCATACACCCGAACTACTATACTCCCTAAAACGAAACTCAGTCCTAACTGTAGCAAAAGTCTCGCGCGCTTAGTCTCGTTCTTGCTCAAATCTTGCACAGTCAATCTTGGTTTTGGTCTTGCTAAAATTAGGCAGTCTTGGTCTTCTTCTTGCAAAAACGTAAGAACAAGACCAAGACTGCAAGACAAAGACCCACTTTGGGCAACACTAGTTACAGTTTTTTTTGTTTTTGAAGTACTTTCAGTAAGCTTACATGAAATTCATCATCGGTCGTATTGTTATCCATGGCCGGCAACTCGAAGTAGTAATTTTAGTGCAATGGGCAACAAATCTTTTTAGCTCTTGTAGCTGCTGATATTTTTTCTTTAGCACCAGAATAGCTTTCCTTTATACCTTACAATTTTGCAGATCCCTTCGAAGTCAAATTTGGCCCTTAATGATAAAACTTTGACTCATTTCTCTTAAAGCTACCATAGTCAAGCTTAGATTAGAAATGTACTCTGTAGACTCACAATGTTTAAAAATATTGTGTCTTTTAAAACAATTGGTTTTAAGTTCATAAATGTCATTCTTTTAATTTAATCTGTAGTCAAATATCATCTCGAGAATTTTACATTGATTACCAACGTATAGGGGGAAATTGTTGAACACAATTTGGGGCAAGAGAGTGGATGTCCTTCTGAAAAATATTAATTTGGTTTTGCTCTGCGAGAGTGATATTACGAGGATAAAATCCATCGCAATTTTATTGCATCAAACTTAATGTTATTAATTTAAAAAACGATATAAAAGGAAAGAAAGAAACATTATTAAGAAGGAACTTATACTAATTACGTAATTTTTAGAAAAGATTGATGCAGTTAGAATCACATAAATTATTGAAGTTAGGCTGGTAAGTTTTTCAGCATCTATGGGAATTAATGTGCGTTTTAGCTTTTTCGTTATTCTTGTAATGCCATTTTTAAGCAATCTATCGGACACAGTTTGGTATATTTGTGTAAGGTCTTTGAGAAGAAAATTAATGTTGGTGGTAAAGTTATGAGCTTATTTCAAAGGATCAATACTAGCAAAGGAATTTTCCAGGAAGGCAATTACCTGTAATGTTGGTAACGCAAATTTTCTAAATTAGCACATATTAAGTTTTTAATACTTGATTCAGCAGAATGATTAATGTTAAAAATTTCTTTAGCAATATTTTTGATTTATTTTTAAGAGCTGATTTAGAAGTTGCAAAAAGGCTGTGGTAGGTAGTGTACCTTTAGAGTGTATATATGGGGGCTAGAAAATATACTGGTGATATAGACAATTCATTCTTAGGTTTCTTACCCCTTGATATACGCTGTACAACTATTAATGCAGGGCTATCTGATCATGAAGCAGTTTACCCCAAGTATAACACTATCAACAAACCCTTTCCTAAAATTTAATTAGGTAGGATTTTTTCCGCTCAGAACTTTTGTAAATTTGTAAATTTATGCTGGACTTCTGGGTGGCATTTTCCTTCTACGACAGTGGACTATAATTTTAGTAATTTTTTAGATAGGCTTGTCTGTATTTTATATGGGACATTTCCTTTAATTATAATTAAGTCAAAACATTACAAACCCTGGAGTATCAAAGGTATCCACATAATAGCCAAGAATATGCGTTTACTACTGTACATCAAGAAATTTACTACCAACGTATCTGCCGCTAAATACACTACCAAGTATCGAGAAATATATCTGAAACTTATCAAAACAGCCAAAAAAGCGTACTATCAAAATCGCCTATCAATCTCTAAAAGTGTTACAAAAGAAACATGGTCCATAATAAATAAAATAGAACAAAAACTGCTCAAACTGTTTCCCTTCCAAATCCTGACCATCTAAATGATTACTTCGTTAATGTAAGTAAAAATATAACACCAATTATTTTGCCACAACAAGATTTTCTATCTCCCCAATTTACAAAAGGTCTCTAATTGATTTTTTAAAAGACCAGTTGATAAATCTGTACTGATCCAAACAATCAATAGCATCAAGAGTAAATCTTCCTGTTGTAATGATGGAGTATCCATAAAAATTTTCTCAAATTTCTTTTAAAAAATGTGTTGGAATTCCTGGACTCACTAATTAATGGTTCCTTTAAAAAAGGTATATTTCCAGAGTACCTAAAGACAACCGATATTGTTTTTCTTCATACAGGTGGTGAACAGTCGAATATCTGCACCAAGAGACGTATTGCCTTACTACCGGTACTATCCAAAATTTATTGAGAGACTTATAAAAACCAGACTTTTGTCCTTTCTCGTTAAAAACAACATTTTATTACAAAATTAGTTTGGTTTTTTATCTAATAAATATACTAGTCATGCTATATTTTCTGCAAAGCTTTTGACTGTGTATTATTTCCAATATTACTTAATGAATAGGAAACAACTGTTTAAAGCACTAGTCACAAAGGCATTGTATGTGGAGTTCACAAGGTTCATTATTGGGTGCTTTTCTTTTCCTTATGTGTATAAATCACATCACTAATTTAAAAATTAATGGAACATTTTTTCATTTTGCTGATGTTACCAGTATTACTTGGAGAAATTAAAATATTAGATACAACTCTTCGTGCAACTAGAACTTCTGATCCGCTTAAAATAAAAACCTGTCTCGACTCGAATTTACTCTCTTTTAACGTAGATAAAGCAATAGCATTATCCTATAAAGGAGCTTTTTAATCCCTCCTTCTTAATAACAGCCCGATCAATATCGTTGATTCTGTAAAATTGTTTGGTATTTTTATAGACAGCAACCTTAAATGGTCCCTTCATATTGATTTGTTAAGTAAGAAACTAGCCTCAGCCTGCTATGCAATAAGATATGTTTTGAAGAAAATCAATTTGGCATATTCGAAAATAACATATTTTTATTTGTTCAAGTCTCATCTTTGATAATGGTCTTCTTTTTGGAGTTATAGTATAGCTACATAATTTTTTGTTGTTTTTGTATTAGAAAAAAGAGCATTACAGTATCTGTTTGGCCTTCAAAAAAAGAAAAACCATTGCAGAAGCTGCTTAAAAAATCACAATATTTTAACGCTTCTTTCTTTGTATTTTTAGAAACTGTTTGCTTAATTCGTAAGCCTCTACATGTTTTTCCAGCTAGACCTAATCATGACTGCTCCACTAGAAATTCAACTTTTGATGTTTATTTACCGATCCCGTCTTCTGAGTTAGTAAAGAAATTCATATTACATTTGGCAAAAACACTAAACGACCAATTCCCTTTACAACAAATTTACAACATCTTTCGCCAAGTTTCGTAAATGACAACAGCTTATCTATCTGAAAAACCATGTTTTTAAGTAGAACATCTTATTAACGAATAACTAAGAAATAACACTAAAAGAAAAAGTAACTAACGTATTTTTATCAATTTTTGGCTATCATACGTAGCAACTTCAACTTATTGGTGCGTAAGGATTTATTACGCAATTTGCAATTTATTTAAATTTTGCAAAGGATTGTTTATTTTATTATTTTTTATTTTGTGATATTAACGATTTATGTAACTTTAGTAAATTCTTTTAGACTTTTTGTAAGCTTTCTCTATAAAATTGTACAATTTTTAGTGACAGTGATGCATATTTCTATTTTATTCTAATCTATTCATTTGGGATTGTTAAGTCAGTAGGTATGTTATTTAAACATATTACTTCTTTTCAAGAGTGGGAAATAAGGTGGATCAAGTGGAATTCGACTAGTAGTTGTATTTGGGGAGGGATTGCTAGATATTTCTCGAGGGTTAGGACAGGAGCTTGCAGTGTCTCCGGATTATTTACATAAAAATCATTCAAGTTTGTCCAAAGTAATAAAGGTCGAGGAGAAAAGCGTGTCCTCGATCGACGCACGAAGTGATGGAAGGCCTACGACGATATAAAACAGCTTACGCCACAAGACATAGTCAAGTTCCACCGGGCATCTGATAATAACTCCACTTGCCCTAGGGTATTGACTAAAAGCCAATCGCTTCTGCTAGAGTGTTGATGTAGTGAAAGTTTCGTACATGATCTTGGAGGATTGATTTGAGATAGACCTACTCCCTCCTGTGACTAAGTACTGATTAGTCACTGTATGCTCCTCGTCGGATAGAGTGTTGATTGGCACGTTCGATCTTTATTTCTTTGAACTGTCCCTTCGCGTCTTCGCCGCGTGTGTATTAACACACCGTAATTACTGTTAGAATTTTATGACATTAATTAAGTTTTATTTTTCGCAGGTATTAAACAGTGGGTCATAGCACCGTCGATACCGTCTTCGTCAGGATTACCGTTTTAATTTTTATTGTACGTATCACGTAGAATCTAATTTTATTTCATATATTTATTTCGAATATATATTTATTGAGATTAAACCTGTGTTTTACTGAGTCTGTTGTCTAAAATAGCTACCCGTCACAAATTGGTGCCTGAGCAAAAGTAAATCATTACAAATTGCCGCCCGCGAAAAAATAGATTTGCCGCTCCGTCCAGCAACGACGGCACAGACTCAGTAGTAGGTGCCACGACAGGTACGTCGTATATATATTACCTGTCTAAAGAGGCATTACGACACAAGGCCGAAAATGTCGGCGTAGATTACAAAGTAACCGTCAAATAATTTGAAATTAAAACTAAGCGTTTTTTTTAAAGATCGCTAAGTCCTAGCAAGATCCGAACAGAAACCGAATCCTAAAAAGAACTGAAAAAAAACTAATACCAATAAGACCCGAATAGGAATAGACTCCGAAGATAAACCGAAAAAAACCTTACCCGAATATTAACCGAATGAGTCTCGAATAGAAACCAAACCGAATTGAACAGCATAGCAGCAGGCTAGTTAAGCATCACGGTAACCGTTTGCCGAAGAGCGCAAAAATTCTGGTCTGGTTCTGTTCAAATAGCACGTATGTTAGAACCTAGAAGTAAATGCCTTCAGTGTAAACCATCGCAGATGCAGCCAGCAGGAATATGTGACTATCCACCATAGAAAACCCTTGGCACAATGTCCCAATTGATTTGGTGGGACCACGCTTGAGATCTACAGAGGTGAGCATCTTTTTGAGAGTCATCCAAGAACAGTTTACGAAGTAGACTATCGTCTAACCGACAAAGACCGTACCATTGATGCAATTATCCGATTGAAGGCTCCACGTTAACAAAAAAACGCATGCTACATTTTTCCCCAAGAGAAAAGGGAGCATAAGAGTATTTGGGATCTAAGGACACAGGACAGTAGTAGCCTCTTTGCAGGTTTGTGCGAATAGATATTATTTAATTTTTGACAGAAATAGTCAGATAATTTTTCAAAAGAGTATCTACTACGGATACTAAAGAAAGATAGATACATATAAGTAAGTAATGTATTTAAGTAAGTGAAGGTTATTTCTTTTGGGGTGACAATTTCGCCAATTGCCTTGACGTATTGAGATAGCACTACGTCTGTGATGCAAGAAAATTGAGGCTTTCAACATGTGGCTTTATCGTCGAACGTTATTAAGCAGGATGTTTTATTAAAAATACAAAAAAAACTGTTAACCACAATAAAAACAGCCAAAATCGAATATCTCGGTTACATCATAAGGAACAGCAAACGTTTTTTTTGCTGTAATTAATTTTTCAGGAAAAAGTAAAAGGAAAATAAGGACCAGCAAGGCAAAGGATTTACTGGCCAAAAATCTACGTAACTGGTTTAAAACAACAACCACAATTTTTTTCTAAACAGTAGTGTGCAAAATACAGATTGCCATAACGGTCGCTAAGATCCGAAATAGATAGGCACTGCGGCGAGAAAGGACTAATACAATTTTTGTTTTTAAAATTGTTTAAATAAAATGGACTAAACCAATATTCACTTAACAAACAAAACATATTAACCGATAAGTTTTTATTAAAAATACTATTAGAAGAAGACAGGTGTTCACAGGTGATAATGATTGCAAAATATTATTTTAATATTATTTCCAAAACTAGAAGTATAATTTTCAAGTAAAAAATTAATACTTTTCCCTAATTCCCCGAAACTTTGTTTCGTATTTCCCAGTTAAAACAACTATCCAAGGAATCTAAAATTTAATTTCTAGGTGAATTCAACCTCCACATTTATTTTAATATCATACACACAAGTTGAGTTGCTATACAAAATCTGAAAACTTCTCTCTTGAGTTCAGATATGAATTTTCCAGAACGCTGAGCAACATTTCAATCGAGTAGAGGAAAAATTTTACTGCGAATACAATTTTCGTTTTGGTTCTTATCTTATGTTTTATGGGCGACGTAGTTTTATAACTGGTATGGATGTTTTTATAATAGAAATTGTATGAGATATTAATCACATTATCATTCGTTACAACGATCACGGAAAGGATTCTCGGAAGGAATGGAATTTTATAGCCAACATATGAACACACGTTTTCATAAATTTAACTCAGGGTTTTAGTTACAAGGAGTTTATGATAATAACCATAATACTGTGTGAGTCTTAAGTGTAACAACCCAACCTCGTACTAATTCAATGCGATTATATATTCGAAAGTATCCTGAAGAAGTCGATTTCTATTCAAATTTCAGATTTCAGAAATCTTTTTATTGCTTTAAAAAGTAGTAACTGCTTTAAGTAAAAGCTCTCCTAATAAAACAAACATTTATTCCCCCATGACCGTTAGTCGTCTGATGAGCTGACCAGAATATAAAACAACATTTTTTCTTCAATTACTTATAAAATTAACAATAATTAACAAAAAAAATATCATTCTAAAGTTATCAGTAATGCAAACATATCCAAAAGCAATTATTTAAAAAAAAAGTTATATTCCATACTTGGGATATGATTACTAAAGAAATGTAAAACACGTAATGAGTATAAAGTGTTTATTAATTTAATACAGAGGAAAAGTTCACTTAATAATTAATAAATGTAAATTATATTTCAAAAAAATTACATTAAATTTTACATGTTTGCATGTCATGAGGTAATAGTTATAGTCCAATGCAAGATTATATCTATACTTCCATGCATCTCTTACATATACAACGAGTTCCCTCCAGCCCAGACCTCTCATAAACTCCAACAATTCTTTCCTTTCCAATCTACTTTTTCTAAACCACTTCATTCTGTATTTTCAAGTAGTACTGAGTATCGCCCTATGAAATGCAGAATATCTTTTACCTCCCTTTCACTACGCAAAGCAGACATTTATTTTTATATCATCAGCACTAGCAGGTTTATCATTACACCACACCCAATTAGACAAGGGAAATATTTTACGACAAATTACAACAAGTAGTAGATCATGTCAGAGAAAAGATAATAATACTGGGTATATATATATATATATATATATATATATATATATATATATATATATATATATATATATATATACATATATATATATATATATATATATATATATATAGATATATATATATATATATATATATATATATATATATATATATATATATATATATATATATATTAGAAGTGATTATTTCGACCAAAAAATAATTTATAAATACATCAAACATCACAATGGCTAAAACAACGCATCACACAAACATAAAAGTGATTGGTGCTTGAGAAAAAGTACTTGCGCAGTGGTTGAACACTATGAAAACACTGGTCATATGCTAGACTATAACAAAGCTCACATTTTGGCACAGACTGATAACTACAAAAGTAGATTATTTCTTGAAATGTATTACATTAATAAAAATAAAAACACTTTAAATTATAAAACGGACACTGGACAGTTAAGTAACATATATTGTAACATATTGAACAAAATTTATAAATATTAAAAATAGCCAACATTCATCTTAATAACAACTAACCTTAATAATTCATCAAATAAATATTAATCTTCTAACTTTTCTTTTATTGTTATTTTTATTTTTACATTTGAAATAATTTTAATTTTTCATCGTATAGCTGTAACGAACGTGCTTAAGACAATTTAATCTTGACATTCAATATTTCAAATACTTCAATGTCAGTTTTTATTTGCGAAATCTTTTAAATTCTGTAAGTGTTTTAAAATTTATTTGTACGCCATTTTTTATAATGTTCAAATTGTTTTTAGTTTACTCCTGAGGAAGCTTTTAAATAAATAGCGAAATATTGAGTAATTTAGAAAAAGGAAAGATTTTTATTTTAGACCACTATACCCGATAATTTGAACGTATTTATAACGTATTTATATATATATATATATATATATATATATATATATATATATATATATATATATATATATATATATATATATATATATATATATAACAGCTCTTTAGACCTGAAGGCCCATAGCTTCCATTTTCTTCACTATTTTTTCCAAATATCTCTGTTTCGTCTTTTGCTCTCAGTCCGATATTCTTAGTTTTAGTCCTTTACATAGGTTTTAATATCTTTTAACCAGTTCTTTTTTGGTCTTCTTCGTTTGCGCTTTCCACCCGCTCCTCCTGTTAATACTATTTTTGTGCGTCTGTTGGTGGACATCCTGTAAACATATCCCATCCAATGTGCTCTTTGTGCTATGACTTTTGTATGATGCTTGGTTGGTTGTGGCTTTATTACTTCCTTATTTGTTCCTCTTCTCCATATTCTGTCATTGTTCTATGTTCCACAAATATCTTTCTTTCCCATCGCTCCAATTTCTGTGTATTTTTCTAGCTTGATACCCAAGTTTTCCTACTATACATAATTAAAGGTGGTTACACAATCGTTTTGTAAATTCTGATTTTCGTATATTTTTCGTATGGGTATTAACTTTGATTTGATCATTATGTTTAGTGCTCATATAGCTTTACTTTCTCTTTCAGTCTTTTTCTATTTCAGTATCTTCTTGTGCTCTATTTGTAATCGTCACTCCAAGGTATTTGAATTGATCTACTTTTTCAAAACAATATTCTCTACTTCCGCTTTTTGTTTTTAGGTTATCTTGGGGTTATATTATATAAAGTATTTTGTTTTATTTTCGTGTATACATAGTCCGAACTTTTTTAATAATTTTTTCATTATTTTTAATATTCTTATGACTTCTGATTTTGATCTCGTAATCAATGCAATATCGTCTGAAAAAGCAATAACTTGTTGTCTTTTGTGGTATATTATACCATCTGTCTCTACACCACTTTGTCTTAGGATAACTTCTAGGATGACATTAAATAAAGTTGTGGAGAGTGGATCTCCTTGTTTTAATCCCTTTATTACCGTAAAAGTATCTGATAACCTTTATTCCATGATTACTATATTTAATGTTTATTTTAAGGTCATTTCCAATAACTTAATAAGTTTTTTAGGTATTTTTACTATATGTTTTTTTCTATTGATTGAGTCGTATGCCTGCTTAAAATCTGTAAACAGAATGTGAAAATCCTAGATTTTATTCATAGCTGTTGTGCAGAATTTGCTTTATAGTAAAAATTTGATCAATTGTAGACTTTCCTTTCTGTATCTTTCCTGATATTCCCAATATTTTTTATGCTGCATCTGATAAAGCAATTCCTCTATAATTTTGGCATAGGCTTTTATTTCCATTTTTGCGGACACATGCAAGCATTTTTCCAGCCTTGTGGCAATTTTTTATTTTTCCAAATTTATTTTATTACGTTGGTACTTCGTTTGAGTACTAACTAAGGTTTGAGCACCTCTCTTAAATATTTCTGTCGTTATACTGTTTTCACCTGGACTCTTGTTATTCTTTAGCTGCTTTATTATTTTCTCCATCTCCTGATCTGATGGTTCGTTTTTAACTAAAACATTTCCTAGGCTCGAACATACCTCCTTAATGTTTCGAACCAAATGTGGATACATACCTACTTTCAAAAGTCTTAATCAGAATTATATATTATCCTAATCCCTAACCCTCAAAAACCGAAAACAGATATCCAGTCCTATAGACCAATATGACTAACCTCGTCAACCTTTGCGCTACCCGAAAAGATTATAAACCGTCGCCTTACATGGTTTCTAAAAGATAACAAATTACTTATCCCGAAGCTTTCGTCAAAATAAATCAACGACGGATAACCTAGTTGATTTTGAATCCGAAGTTCACGAAGTACTTATTAACAAACAACACTGTCTAGCTATTTTCTACAATATAACAAAAGTCTATGATTGCACATGGGGTGTATTATTGGGTATTAATGGACAATTCCTAAAATTACTTAAAATTTTCTTCAACTCAGAACATTTAAGGTACGATCAAATGGAATATAATCATCAACTCGACTCCAGGAAAACAGAGTCCCTCAAGGATCGGAGTTGATTAAGTGTAACTTTATTTCTTGTTGTAATTAACGATATCTTGGAACAATCTCAACAACCAGTTAAAGGAGGACTGTACGCAGAGGATCTGATTCTACTACTAAGAGGAACAAATCTAGAATCGACCCAAGAATCCTTCAAAGCGCATTAAATAATCTTCAGAAATGAGAAAACAGGATTCAACTCCTCTAACGAAAAAATAAAATGTTCTTAAAAAACGAAAAAAAGGATAATTTAATTTTAACATTGAGTGGTAAGAATCTAATCTTAAAATAACCAAGAACTAAAATTCCTTGGTCTTACATTTAAAAAAACATTTGTTTGGATAAATCACATTAAAAATCTAAAAAGTACTTGCCAGTAAAGCATTAATATTTTGAAGACACTGTTAAACATCACCTAGGGCAGCGATACGGCAACTCTTCTACAAATCTTTTCATTCTTAGCTTGATCAAAAATTGACTACGGCTTAGTAGTATATAACTCAGCCAAAAAATTTGTCTTTAAAGAACTGGATGTAATTAAAAATACGGGACTGTGAATCACATTGGATTACTTTTGAACAAGCCCCATAATATGTATATGCAGTAAGTCACGGCAAATCCCTCTAGAACTTAGAAGATATTTTTTAAGTTTGTCATTTGCTTGTAAAGTTCTATCCTCTCAACCCAGTCTACCATAACGTTCATAACAATCGTTTCAGCCACTACTTCTCATCTCACCTTACTGTAAACTGTGCCTTACGATAAATATATGATTTATATTAAACTGTAAACATATTATTTCTAATTCTATTCTATTCTAGTAATTTCGTCGCTCAGCTAAAAAACCTGTTTGCCAACCTGAATTTTCGAGAGGGTCGCCGTCCGAATTCGAAGGGATTCTCGATTAACTGTATTTTATATTTAAGGAGGGAACTTGTCTAGTCTGAAAAATAACATCGCGTCGAGTTTTTAAAATGTAACGTAAATGTAAATTTTTGTAATAAATGTAAATAAATTATATAATTATTAGTGTGAAATAAATTAGTTATATTGTACAAATAAAGACTTTAAATAAACTTGTAAGTGTTATAAATGTAGAACCTTTGATAATAAATAAAGACAATAAATTAAATTAATACTTAATGAAAAGTAAGTTACTGAATCGTGAGTCTAAGCTGAGAATCTACAAAACAGTAATTAGACCAGTGGTCACATATGGATGTGAAACGTGGACCCTCTCGACCACTGATGAAAATCAACTGAGAATATTTGAGCGCAAAATACTAAGGAAGATATTTGGACCAACCCAACGCAGCGATAGTTCGTGGAGAATTAAAATGAACCACGAGCTGGATGAACTAATGCAGAGCGCAGATATTGTCAGATTTGTAAAATCACAAAGACTAAACTGGCTTGGTCACCTAGAAAGAATGCCAGATAATCGAGCTGTAAAAGTAGTTCAGAGATGGAAGCCCCAAGGAAACAGAACAAGAGGAAGGCCCCGTAAAAGATGGATAGACGACGTAGAGAGGGATCTTAAAACCATGAACATCAGGCAGTGGCGAAGGAAAGTATCCGACAGGGCAGAATGGAAGAACATTGTTAAGCAGGCCAAGACTCACAAAGGGTTGTAGCGCCATTAGAAGAAGAAGAAGAAGAAATTAAATTAATAAAAATACTACAATATGAACGAATAACCCTATTACTTTATAAATATATATTAAGCGACTACGGACAGATCTACAAAGATGCATTAAAAACAACGGACCGGGTGGGAACAGACATTTTCTCTATTACTAATAATACTAAATTTAAGTTGCATAACAACTGGACTATCTCGCTATACGCAATTCTTGAAGCTCCAAAATTCATTAACAAAACGGGTCAGAGATATTACACAATCATAACTGACTCAATGAATGCCCTTTGAGACATTCGAAACATATACTTCAGCAACTCTATTCATAAATACATTTACAAAGAACTTTAAAATGCTGCGAAGGATAACAAACACGTGGTATTAATCTGGATTCCATCTCATATTAGAGAGAGAGATATACAACACGGTTACGAGGTTGTGGACCGTCTAGCTCACGAAGCAGCGACAAGTGATGGTAAAGTTCAACTAAATAAAATAGTGCCAAGTGATCTTAAATTAAGCTTAAAATACGTAGTTAGTTGTGCGTGGTAAAACAAATGCTCGCAGCATTCCGAAAAACTGTCAAATTAAAGACAATGCTTTACAAAAACAAGCCTTCTTGTTACCTAGAAAAAAACAAGTCACCTTTACTCGACTCCGACTGTCAAATTTTCCAGTCAAGGATAAGTAAACTCGACCTTTCCAGCGACATAGGCGAGCTTCTTAGAGACAATAATCATCTAAACAACATTATATATAAAGTTTTTAACGGCTATAGACATAAAAGATATTTAAATTAACATCTATTTTGTATCACACATTACATATATCAATCTTCTTTCATGTTAGTATGTTATTAATATTATAACATTTCTTAATTTTAATATGTATCTACCTGGCCAATAACTTCATTATCAGATGCCGAAAACGCTCATAATTTATTTAAAAGCTTTGTAGTAAATTCAAACCTGATACTACTCATTACAGAACCCACTAGATTTAGAAATAATAACCAACCTTCTACTTTAGATCTAGTGCTTAATAATGACGAACAGCTGATTTCATCTCTCGACGTCAGTTCTCCTATAGGAAAGTCAGATCATGCAGTTATAACGGCTCACATTCAGTTCAATCAAATATTACCCCGCAAAAATAATATTGTAACATATGCTACTACTGGCTTTTCTGAAGTGGACATTGAACTCTCTCAAATCGACTGGCGTTTATTTTTTGCAAACTTAAACGACCCCTCATTAATGTGGACTGCATTTCTGGATAAAGTCCACAATATAATTTCTACAAATACCACTTTCCGTAAGAGTTATAAAAACAACCTTAAACCCTGGATAAATCGAACAGCAATTAAACAAATTAACCACAAACGACATCTATGGCGAAAATTTAAACACACCGGGCTTCTTAGTGATGAAATAACTTAAAAACATCTCTAAAAATCATAAGACAAAATTTTGAAGCAAATGTTATCGAAAGCGGCAACATTAGAAAAGTCTACAAATACATACGTTTCTTCATGACATCTAAAGTTTCCATTCCTCTACTTCAAAAATCCAACCAGACTTTATGCTCTTCTGACAAAGAATCTTCCGAAACTCTCTCTTTAGCATTTTCACAGGTTTTTACTAAAGAATCGAATGATGGTTATCTACCTGCTATTAACTGTAATCGTGTCGGCGCATCCTTACAGCAAGTTGAAATCACAGTGGATCATGTCAAACAACACTTAATTAAACTTCGCACAGCCGCTTCACCCGGTTTAGATGGTTTAACACCAAAACTGTTAAAAAGGTGCGTAGACACGCTTGCAATACCCTTAACGTTAATTATGCAAACTTCTTTCATCCAGAACTCATTACCCCCTAGTTGGAAATTAGCTTACGTTACCCCTATTTTAAAAAAAGGCAACAAACTCGATCCCAACAATTATCGTTCTATTAGCTTGCTGCCAGTAGTTGCCAAAGTTATGGAAGCCATTATCTCCGAAGAGATGACCAAATTCCTTCTCCAGGAACATGTTATTCCAACACAACAACATGGATTTGTGTCTGGTCGCTCTACTCTAACCAATCTCTTACATTGTGTTAGCGACTGGACGTCATCCCTTAACAGTTCGCAGCCGGTCGACGTTGTTTATCTAGATTCCTCTAAAGCCTTTGACCGTGGACCTAAGCGCAGAGTTTTACATAAGCTAGAACATTTCAGAGTTCGCGGTACTTTACTTCGTTGGATAGATGATTTTCTGACAGATCGAGATTACAAAGTTAGAGTTGGCGAATCTATCTCACAGGACAGGTTAGTGGAAAGTGAAGTGCCTCAGGGTTCCGTCCTTGGACCTCTGCTGTTTACGGTTTACACTAGCGATGTTCCTTATTATGTCTCAAGTAAAATATCGTTCTACGCTGATGACACAAAAATATATGCCAATCCAATCACAAACCAGCTAACACTCCAAATGGACTTGGACTCTATTTTAACTTGGTGTTCCCAGTGGTTACTACCCTTAAACGCCGAAAAATGTATAGTGCTTCGAATTGGTAAAAATAACCCACTTGTGCCGTACTTCGTTAACGGGCAGCCATTAGATTCAGTGTTTTCGTATAACGATCTTGGTGTTATCATAAACAGCAGCCTAACTTGGTCCGACCATATTACCTCTATTTGTAAACGTGCGAACTCCAGACTGTATCTTATTCGGAGGTGTTTTTCGAGAGTTTCGATGCAATCATTTTGTAAACTTTACACTCTTTACGTAAGACCCATACTTGAATACGCTGGACCAACGTGGTATGCTGATCTGGTTCGAGTCAAGACTATGTTGGAAAACGTCCAAAGAAAAGCCACCCGAATTTCTTTGGGACCGAGAAGACCTTCCTATGCAGAAAGACTTAGTATGGCTAACCTAACTTCCTTTGAACTTCGCCGACAACGTGGAGACTTAATTACAACTTTTAAAATATTAAAATTCAATTTTGGAAATCTGGAAATTTTTATCATTAATCAAGATGAACGCCTCAGAGGTCATCGTTCAAACTGAAGAAAGAAAAGTTTTCTACAAGATCAAGGCAGAACTTTTTACCAAATAGAGTTTTTGAGTGCCGGAATAACCTTAACGATAACATTGTCTCTGCTTCCTCTACCAATTCGTTCAAAAACAAACTTGACCGTTTTACATTATAGTTAAAATATTGTTTTTCTTTTAAACCAAAAATTGTAATTTTATTTCTTTTATTTGAAATTTTTGTTTTCTTTTTACTAGTAGGTTATTAATGAAATTTCTTTGGTTTTTATGCATAATAGGAACTTAGTTCCTTTGCCCTCGCTTATGTGTAATAATAATAATAATAATTGTTATCGTCTATAACCTTAGTGGTTCGGACGACATTAAATAAATAAAAAAATCTTAGGCTCGAATAATTGACCGATTCAAGTGCGTTTAAAAGATTAAGCCTGTTTTATACTTAATTTCGACTATTTAAATGCATTATTTTGAATATTTTCATTTTTTTTACAGCTCCTAGATTGCATAATTATTATGCAATTCTCATTCAATGCAAAGAATATTAATAGTCCAGTTACTGTGGCATTTTCCCTTTAAATTTTTTATAACTGCACCGATTTATCTGAAATTTTTACAGTGGGTAGTAAATTACTCAAAAAACATAAGTTATATGGTGCCGATGTGTGCTTCTACCCCTGGGGTGGTTGGCACCCCATCTAGGGGGTTGAACTTTTTACACTTAAAGTAACCCCGGGAATTAATAGAGAATTAAATTTTTAACAAAAAATGTCATATAAATTTTTTTCGCTAAATCAATACTTTTTGAGTTATACGCACTTGAAAAAGTAAACTTTTCGCAAAAAAAAAACATGTTTTCCAATGATTTTGTACGAATAACTCAAAAACAAAGCGTTTTATTGAGAAATCTATAATGAACAAAAATAAAGATTATAAAAAACAAAGAGATTGTTTTTTTTTATTGAGTTTTATAAGTACAATACTAAGCGATTTATAATTGTTTGAAGATGACTTTTTATTTTTGGGATACTATACTCGATGCATTTAACATCAAATATCGGAAAATGGACATCTTTTTTGATAAAAACTCATACAACACTTTTTAAAGAGCTAGAAATAACCTTTAAAATAAGCTATGTTAAAAGTCATTTCGATTAAAACAAAGCGAAATACGAAGGAAAGAATTTGAATTACTCTAGCGTTAAAAAAAAAACGAGCAGTATAAGTAACACTATTTCGATCAGAATTGAAATTAAACGTATATCTTCTGCAATTCATTGTTTTTTAGTGTTATATATAAGATTTAAAAGTTTAGCCTGTTTAAAATGCGTATTTTTTGAAAAAATCATGTTTAAATTAAAAAATCTTTTTTTTTAATTATCTAAAAATTTACATTTTTTCAAAATAAATCTAAAATTATAAGAGATACGTGAAAAATGGTTCTATACCAAAATGTAGTTTTTTCTTAACAACAATTTTGGTTTGTTTATCTGTATTCTAGCTCGAAAAATAATAGAGATATAGCCAATTGAAGTTTGAGATACAGCGGCTGACACACCTGTAATCAGCACTTTGGCCCTTTACTATTTAAAAAGAAAGAATTTTAACATATTTTAATCTACTTAGTCTTGTAGCCTTTGAGATTACCTTCAAAATATTTTTTTAATGGACACTAGCTTAAAAATTAACGGAGTTATTCTAAAAAAAATTTGGAGCATGTTATTTATATTTTGGAGTATCAACTTATTTTCTGTATATATAAATGCTTTATTCAAGTATATTCGAAAAACTGGTAACAGATACACTAACACTCACACAAATATGTATATAATACATACATACATACATATATATATATATATATATATATATATATATATATATATATATATATATATATATATATATATATATATATATGTTATGTATATAATATTGATATAACTGATTGGGGATGGTTCAAGAGTGATGATATTTTACAACCAATAACAATGAAAAGTTCACCTGCACCAGAAGCACTATTGAAAATGATTTTTTGCAATTGCAAAAAGGGTTGCGGCTCAGCGTGTGGCTGTCGTAGACTAGGTCTATTTTGCAATGCTACATGTGGAACATGCTCTGGCGACAATTGTCAAAACTGTCCTGCAATAGACGAAGAGGTGGAGTTAGAACATGACGAGAATGACGTTTCAGACAATGAATAATTTGATATATTGTAAATAATTTTTATTTTTGTAAATATATTTTGTATACTTTCTAATGTAAAGTATTTTCATGCATAATTCTTTACAATAAAAACATCATGAGTATACTTATTTTTTTATTTAGACATTTACCAAAGAGGAATTTGTTTCGTGAGCATAAAGGTGGTATTTAAGGGTTGGAAATAAGCAACCAATCAAAAAATATTTTATTGATAAAAAAATAATTTTTGAATATAAATGTACATTAAAAACTTTTGAAGTTATTTAAAGAGATTTTTTTATAGATTTTGACATAGGGGGTAGTTTTTAAGGGTTGAAGTGTTGCCATCAACCAAAATTATTTTATATAAGCAGAGAATTACATTATAGATTATATAAATGCACTACAAAAGCGTTTGAACCTGTTAAACGACTTTTTACAATTATTTTTATTAAAAGGGGTGGTTTTTAAGATTATTTAAGGGTTGAGAATGTACACAATATCCATTATTATAATTGACAATATTTCAGTTACCTAATTTAACACGATTTAAATCCATAAAATGCTTTAATATAATTTTTTTTCATTATTTTCAATAAGGGGAGATTTCACCCCTTAAAAATAAAAAGCTTACCTAGCGCATACATAACTTTTGAAGAGGGAGGTAAGATATGCCTAATTCCAAATTTTTAGCAAAATCGATTCAGTTATAAAAAATTTAGAGGTATATTACCTCTTTTTCTCCACAGTGACTGGAGTATAAACCGATTCTAACGAAATAGCATGATCCAATCGTTAGCAAATGTTTCAGTCGTACTATAAAGTTTTTCTTGGCAAAATATGAAGGCAGTAGGTTATATTTCAGAAGTCGTAAAATTTTAAAGAAAATACTCCATTTTTGCACTTTTTTTTTAATTTATACTATTTTTTAAACAATAAACAATAAATTTTCAATTTTTAGCTAGCGGAATATTATGTAAACTTGAAAAACAAAACGTTTACCTTCTATAAGGTTTTTTTGTAAAAGCAAAAATCTCTCGAGTTATAAGCGAAAATATGTCCGCAAAACAAAAAATTTTTTTTAAATTTTGTTAAATAAAAAATTAAGCACAAGGTTTACCAGTGGCACATGTCGTAATTATTAATACAAGGTACATGCTGAAGTGATTTCACCAAAAAATAGACTCATTTGGAAAATGTCCATTTCAAAACAGATCCCGCCTGGACTATAAAGTTTTCTGTATTTGTTGTAATTCTGACTGCACTAATCCTCGGATATCAGAAGGAAACAAAAGTAAAAAATGAAAATTTCTTTCAAATGTTCATTTATATCCAAATCCACAAGCTAGTAATGTCCCCGTCAAAGAAATGTCCTCATCTTATTCACCTCCGGCAACTCACGGTGAGTTGTCTTCCGTCTTGAAAACAACTCTCCATGAAGTCCTACACTCCAATAAGATAAGTCTTTATCCTTCGTTACGTAAATTTACATTCGTCATTACCTTTGATACCAAAACGACAGAGCTTATTTTTCTGAAACAATGTTTGTTAATGATAATAACAATACTCATTATGTATTATTTTATGGAATATACAATAACCCATTGTAAAAGTTAATTTGTAATATAGGCAATATAATTAGATATAGTAAAATTAAAATTTTCAAAGATCGAACTAATATTATTTGAATGTAATTCACAAATGCGATACATTTATTGGCAATATAAATTTTAATTTATTAAAATAATTATCTTTGTTTTTTATTTACAAACTCGCATCAGCCTGTAAGGCTGTTAGCGAAAAAAAAAAAAGAATTAACAATAATTAAATAGTGTAACAATTAAATTTGGTATAAATAGTTTATGGCTTTTAGATATTGGATAATCACTTTGGCACCGTTCTTTAAGAATAGTTCTCTTAAATTCTCCGGGATTCCGAATTTACATCTTTCCGCACTGTGTAACGGGCACTCCACTAGAAGGTGTTATACTGTTAGCGGGGTCTCGTTTTACTATTAGCATGCATAACATTCTGGTTGGGTATCCCTTATCATCAGATGTCCATGCGTAAGGCGACTATAACCAAGCCGCAGTCATGTGATGATAACCTGAGAAAAACGATTGGTGGAACTATCAGACCATTGTTGAAATATTGGTTTTATCTCAAGAAATTTTGCCTGTTTTTTGTGCCATCTGCTATTCCATATGTTAACCATTTTGCTGTGGAAATATGATTTGAGATCTGTCGTTGGAGTTTTTGGATAGAACTCAAGAGTTGTCTCCTCTAAGATTTTTCGTGCATATTTATCCGCCAGATCGTTTCCCGTGATTCCAATATTTGATGGCACCCACAGAAAAGCAATGTTTCTTTGATTTAGATTGTGCAATTCTTGTCTAATGAGTTTGGCCACAGGATGGGAAAAATAGATTTTTGAGATGATTTCTAAAGAAATTAGTAAGTCAGTAATTATTAAGGAGTTAGTTTCAGGACATTTTATAACGTGACATATGGCTTTATATATTGCAAAGAGTTCTCCTGTTAAAATAGTATTAGTCTCCGCTAGTGTATATTTCTTTATTTCATCCTATGTTACAAAGGTAGCTACACAACGTTCTGTTTAATATTTAGAATTAATTAGATGACGATTGCTTTCTGTCTTATTTTCTGATAATAGATCCAAATTTATGTGAGGAAAAGATATTAGCCAAGGAGGGGAAGTTGGCATCTTGCTAGGATAGATTTCGGGGACTTTAAGGTTTAATTCATTTATAATTATTTTGCATCTTTCGTAAAAGGAAATATGGGTTTTTGCGTGCTGGATCAGCGAATAGTTTGGTGATATTGTAAAGAGTACCGCTTCATTGCATATGAAAGCATTAATTCCTGTCTTCTTAAATCTTATGGTAGTTTAACGAGTTCGGTCTGAAGACTTAGAGGTTGTTCTAAATGCACCGCTTATTATTCTAAGAGCGTTATTCTCAATGGTGTCTAAAACTTTTAGAGTTATTGTTGAAGCAGACGAGTAAGCGTGGCATTTATAATCGATCTTAGAGCGGATCAGATTTTTATATAATATAAATAAAGTTCTATAAGTCAAGTATACAAACCTGTCCACTGCCGCAAATTCCTCAACCAAGAGAGTTTCTTCCGTCCTATCCATTTCTTTCCTTCGATTTTACCGTTGAGAATTGGCCGAAGGAACTCATATCTTGGTCCTCTGATTATATGTCCAAGATATTCTAGTTTACGCCTCTTAATAATATTTAATAGAGTTCGTTGATGTCCCATTCTTCGAAGAACTTTTTTGTTTCTGGTTCTGCTAGTCCATGGAATTTTTAGTATCCTTCGATACAACCACATCTCAAACGCCTCGATTTTATTCATGATATCGGCGTTTAAAGTCCAAGTTTCACATCCATACAAAAGTACAAACCACACGTAACATCTTGTAAACTTTTCACGGATTTCCAAATTTAATGAGTTATTTCGAAATTCTACATCGAATTTCGAAGGATGAATACAGATTTTGGGTAATCCAACATCCAAGGTATTTGAATCTCTGAACTCTCTGCAGCGGTTGTTGGTTTAAAAGCATATGATGCATATAAAAGCATTAATTCCTGTCGTCTTAAATCTTATGGTAGTTCAACGAGTTCGGTCTGAGGACTTTACCGTCCGCTCCCCAGTTCGTACCAGAAAGACATTTTAAGAGGTTTCCAGGTTAGAGCTTGATCAAATATTAAACCTAGATATTTAATTGAATTTACATATTCAAGTGTCTGACCCCCAAGTTTTAAAATAGGTATTTCTTTTATCTGTTTTGGTCTCTTTGAAAATATGATGCAGCGAGTTTTAGATGAAGCAAATTGAAAACCACTCCTTTTATACTATGCTATAAAATTATAAATACAATTATATACCATTATAATAGCTATAAGAAAAAGCGTCAGGCTGATTACCTAGCCTTGGGGTGTACCATTTTTTGATATCTCAGATAAGATAGAAGACCGTTTACTTTTACCTTGAAATTTCTATTTAGGAGAAAATTTTAAATAAAAGTAAATATATTTCCTTGATAGCCTCATGATTTTAGTGTTAAAATTATCTTGTGATGCTAAGCTATATCAAATGATTTGTGCAAATCAAAATAGATTGCAATACATTTTTGGTTGTTGTAGAATGCGTTATTAATATGTGATTCTATATCTACTAAATTGTCGGTAGTTGATCTAAAGCTACGGTTTGTTAGAAGAGTGCGCAGCGCACAGCATACATGTACGGCAGAATCTGTTCTACTTGACTCACGGCAGTTTTGGGTGAGTCGGTTTGTTAGATTATTATCTTGTGATGCTAAGCTATATCAAATGATTTGTGCAAATCAAAATAGATTGAAATACATTTTTGGTTGTTGTAGAATGCGTTATTAATATGTGATTCTATATCTACTAAATTGTCGGTAGTTGATCTAAAGCTACGGTTTGTTAGAAGAGTGCGCAGCGCACAGCATACATGTACGGCAGAATCTGTTCTACTCGACTCACGGCAGTTTTGGGTGAGTCGGTTTGTTAGATTAATTGGTATAAATAGTCTGTCGCTCTGAAAACAAGTTTAGAAATTAGTTTCACATTTATTCTCTCAAAGATTGTACGTTTAAAAAAATGAATTCTCTTAAACTTAACGCAATAATTTTATAACTCCAAGAAAATGAGGAAGAAGAAGAGTTGATAACGTTAAATTTAAATAAAAGAAATAAAAATGTAAACGAAATTTTTTCATGTCTTAATACAGACGTTGCTTTTAAATTAACAGGCGAAGAAAGATTGTTAAAAACGAGAAAAACTTTCGAGAATATTTTAGACCTTCCATGGATTTGTATTAGATCCACTAGTCTTTCATCTTCCTCGGGAGAAAATTTAGTAGACATTACTTAATTGTTACAATAATAATAACTATATAAAAATACAATTTTAATTTCGGTATAGATGTGTACGCTGTGAGCTTAGCTGAACGTTTGCGTCCAAATCAAATCGCAGTTGATTCCAGCGCACACCGTCGACGTAAACGGCTATCGGTCTGCAGTGCGCGCAGCTCAGCAGAACCTAACAAACCGTTCTCATAAAGAACCATTTCTTTGATTTTGACGAACGTGCGCGGCATTCGATTGACTGTGAGTTATGCGTCGCTCACTGTTCTAACTAACCATAGCTTTAAAGGACGAAATCCAGATCGTTCATTATTCACTTGGTTATTTCCTTCCAGACACCAAAATAAACGTTTATTTATATTTTTTTTTAAAAGCTTACACATAACACAAGTTAGAGACACTGAACGATAAGAATCTGCTTTGTTTTGTGGGTTATTACATTTTAAGATAGTTAAGGGAATAGTTATAGCTGTTTTCCATAAATTGGGAAATTCATGTTTGGTCCATATACGATTATAATATATTTTTAATAATATTTCTACTGATTCGTCAGGTAGGTGTTTTAAAAAAGAAGCTGGGATGTCATCGAGGCCAGTGGATGTGTCCTTTAAATAATCTATCATCTCTCTTGTATTTCTGATTGTGATAAGTGCATTTATAGGTACATTATTGTTTACTACATTAAAAGGGATATTTTCTTTTTGTTTTTTGTATGTTAAAAAATCCTTATCATAGTTAGAATTTGTGGATTTTAATTTAAATGTTTCCGCTATTTTTTCTATGATTTCTACATGGTTTGTTATTGACGATTTATTTTCTACTTCTAATAAATCGACTTCTTGATATGACCTGGTGCCTGTTATATTCTTTATTCTCCTCCATATACTCGTTAAAGATGTGTAATTATTTATTGTTTCTACATATTTTATTCAGGATTGTCTTTTAGATCTTGTGGTAATCAGTTTGTTTCTAGCCCTACTTCTTTTAAGATTAATTAAGTTTCCTAGGTTTTTGTACCGTTTGTACTTTTAAAGAGCTTTATTACTTTCCTTAATAGCTTTTTTATATTCTTCATTCCACCAGGAAGTTACTTTATCTCTTTTAATAAACTACTATGGCTTCTAGAGCCGCTTCCGTTATGAGTTTATTGAATTGTAGGATTATTTCGTCTACTGAATTTTCTAAGCAATTTTTTGATGCTTCGCTACGAATAATTTCTTAAAAATTGCGCGAATCAGCTTTATTCAGCCTCCATTTCGGATCAGGTTTACAAGATCTTGTTCTTCTATGTTATAATTTGGAGGTATATATATTACATATGTTAATCTTTTCTGTAGTGCCAATTTCTACAGCTACAGCTTCGAGATTTGTGTTAAATGAAATTTCTTTGGATATTATTTGTTCCTTTACATATATTGCAACTCCATCTGATACGTGATTTGCATTAGTTATCTCTGTTTTTAAAATATGAATTGAAGGACTTTAGATTCATGCACGTGGAGTATTTAAAATTAGTTTCTTAAAGACAAATAATTTGTGGTGTGTATTGATTGATTAATAGTTGTAACATAGGTAAACGAGTTTGAAAGCTATTTATATTCCACTGTAAAATTTTATTATACATAAATTATTATATATTGATTAAGTGAAAAAATTTAGGGTTAACTGGATGAACCACTAAGTGGATGAATCACTTTCAGTATCCAAAGTGGCTAAATCAAGTTGTACAGCAAATTTTTTCCTCAATTTTGTGCAGCGATATTTTGTTGTTCTGTCTTCTGAATGGGGACATATTTAATATAATATCACATTAATAAGAGCTACGGTGTCTAAAGTATAGTCATTCGCAATCGTTAGTACATCAGAGCAACCATAGCAATTTTCAAGTAGACTTATAATTTTCTGACTGTTAAGACAAAAGGTACGAGAGTGTTTATCTATATATGTTTTAATATTGTCTGAAAACTTTATGTTTAGTTCCGGTTTTTTTTTCTGTTTTGTTTTTTTTTTCTGTTTTAAAGTTGGAACTGCAAATTGGTCATCCTTAGAAGTAGAGAATGAAGCAGCAGAAGCAGTACGTTTATATGAAATATTTTGTGTTATTTATTTATTTATTTATTTATCGTATGGCATACAATAAGAACACATATTAACGAACATCTAATGCATTAATATAGTCTAAAACATTTTCGGTCGCATTCAGGAACTCGTCAAAAACTCCAGGGAACCGCCTTTGGGGGCATTCTTCAACAATGTGACGGACGGTCTGTCGTTGCGCACCACAGTCACACTCCTGAGTAAGGGCTTTTCCCCATTTATGTAAGCTGTCAGCACATCTACCGCTTCTTGTTCTTATGCTGTGATTCCTGTGGTGAGTCGCGCTCCCATTGTCTTCTCCAAGCGTTGGTGAGTTTGAAATGTTCCTGATGTAAGAAAGTGGCCCTTAACATGACAGGATACCTGGAGCGCAGTCTGTTCATTTCGATATCACGCCTATCATGGTGGATGGGTAGTTGATGGTTAGACTGGATTTTTCGATATTCTCTGAGAAGGGAGTGACTTCTTCGTAGTTTCGGCGGTGGAATGTGACTCAGGATGGAAAGCCAATAGTTGGGTGTTGGTCTAATTGTACCTGAAATCATTCGCATTGTCTGGTTTAATTGGGTGTCAATAATCTTCGTGTGTTTGCTATTGAGCCATACTGGGGAAGCATATTCAGCTGTCGAGAATACAAGTCCGATAGCAGATGATCTGAGTACGGAGGCTGAGGACCCCCATGTGGTACCACATAGCTTTTGGATTATATTACTGCGCGTTTTCAGTTTTGCTGCCGTTCTTTGTAGGTGTTCTTTAAAACTTAAAGTTCTGTCAAGAGTCACTCCAAGATATTTTGGTGTTGAGTTATGAGTTAGTAATCTGTCTTCAAAGTAAACGGACAGTTTTTTGTTGGCTTGGGCATTATTTAGATGGAAACAGCACACTTCAGTTTTCGTCGCATTAGGCCGTAGCCTCCATTTGCGAAAGTATTCTCCCATAATAGCAAGGTCATCCATTAGTATTGTTTCTGTAACTGCCATGTTATTATGTCTTGCTGCAATGGCCCAGTCGTCAGCGTAGCCAAATTTCTGCGAATTTGTCCTAGGTAGGTCCGCGATGTATAAATTAAACAGTAAATCTGCCAAAACAGATCCCTGTGGCAGTCCATTGCTGAGCTTCATTTGGACACTTTTTAAGTTGCCCATTGTTACTTGGAAAGGTCTGTCGGTGAGCATGCTATCAATGAGTCTAGTTATCTTTTGACACGGGATGGCACGGATTAGTTTGCAAATCAGTCCTTGTCTCCAGACGGTGTCGCATGCAGCCGATAGGTCAATGAAAGCAACGGATGTTTTTTGCTTTCTTTGAAAACCTGCTTCAATATGTGTTGTTAGGGATAGGATCTGATCTGTGCAGCTGCGGTTAGGTCTGAACCCTGCTTGCTCAGTAGGTATCAATTCAAATATGTTATTACTAATTCTGTTGTAGATTAATCGTTCCAACAGTTTATAGACACAGCTCAGCAGTGCAATCGGTCGGTAGTTTTGAGGCTGATTATTTGCCTTTCCCGGTTTTAATATGGCTATAATGGAGGCCCTTTTAGTGAGTGGGGATTTCCCCTGATTTTATCATATCTGTATAGAAATCAACCAGCCATTTCCTAGCATATTTGCCACAGTGGAGTAAAAATTCTGGATGAATTTTATCCAAGCCGGGTGCCTTTCCAGACTTAACTTCTGATATTGCTGAGTTAATTTCTTCTAGAGTAAACGCTTCAGAGTATTGAGATGTAAGCGGGCATTCAGACTTCAGTATTTTTAGTTCTTGCTTTACTTTGGTGGTGTGGTCACGATCTCTAGGTGCTCTTGAGGTAGCTACAATGTGGGAGGCCACTCTGTTGGGAACTATTGGTACTTTATCTCTAGTTGTGTGTCTGCTACTACCAAGTTTTCTAAGTAACGACCATGCTTTTCTGCTTGATTTACTAAAGTCTAGTTTTTCCACAGTTTCCATCCATTTTTGTTGTCTGGCTGCATCCAAACTGTGCAGTAGTTCGTCCGCAATTTCTCGGTCTTGGCTTTCGTTGTATTCTTGATATAATTTCTCACATTTTTCATCCCATCCTGGGACATACTCTTTAGGATATCCCCTGGGTATAGTTTTCTTCGCTGTAGAGATAACCGCGCCAACAAATCTCATGTAGTTTTCACGTGTTGGGGTTATCCATCCCAAACATTTGTTCAATCTCTCAGTAAAAGTTGTCCAGTCTGCTTTTTTAAAGTTCCACCTAGGTCGAGGAAAAGATGGTATTATTGGTATTTTGATGCCAACTTCTATTACAACTGGTCTATGTTGGCTATGTGGAAAATCTGGGAGTACTGTACGTGAAGTTGCCAGGGGTTGATTGTTTTCATTTGTGGAGACAAAGCATAGGTCTGGGTTGTATTCTCGTTTCCAGGCTGCAGATCGAAAAGTTCCCTGATCTTTAGCGTCAAAGACTAAATAAGTGTCAACCTCTTCGCTCCAGTTTAGCAAAGCCTCGCCGTTTTGATCACTTTGCCTATACTTCCAGAGTTCATGGTGACTGTTGAAATCTCCCACCTAAACTGAGGGGTGTGGGTGGGCGTGAATAACATGCGGAGGCCACAGGACTGCCGGGGGTTTATAAATATTGCTGATAGTAATTTCACCAATTTGTATGGTAACCGTACGAATGTTATTTATGTCTGATGTAGAACATACGTGTGCATATTCTATTTTGTTTCGAACATAGGTTGCTACTCCATATGCTGGATGGTAAGTTGCACCCAATAAATCATAGCCATGAATTCTTCCTCTAGCGAGAATTTGTTCTTCGTTTTCTACATGTGTTTCCTGAATTGCGACCACGTCGATATTATTTTCGATGAGAACCTTTTGAAGGTACTTACACTTACTTCTACTAATACCTTCTATATTTAAATGGCAGATTCGAACGCTTGGTCCGAGTTCTTTTGTCGTTTGGTCCTGAGAAGATCCGTTTAAATTGTTAGTTGTAGGCATATCTATTATCTTATCGTGATGTGTTCTTGCCAGGAGATCTAGAGAGTCTAGATTATCTGGCTGCCTATAGTGCTATTTTGTGTTAAGGAAGGATCAGACGTTGTATTGTCAACCAAGGCGTTTTCGATTATCTCAGAATTCATAGGTATTGATTGGCTAAGAAAGATGTGGATTTGACAGTTCTGGATTTTGGGTCAAAGATGTTACAAACATATATGGCAGTAAGTTTTAATTTATTTGTGAGCTGTGTGCTTAGGCGAATTGTGAGCTGTTGAAAGAAGAAGTTGTAGTGATTCCAGCAATAGGAGTTTGTGAAGTTAGGGCAAGAATATGTTACCTGATTGAGTATTGCTTACTGTAGGTATTATATTCAAAGTTGGTGGAACAGAAACAGAACATTGTGAAGCATTATGTAGTGCTTGCTTGCATTTGAAACAATTAAGGCTATTTAATGTTAAAAATAACTTTCTTACTACTCCATCTTGTTCTATTTTAATAAATTCAGAAATGTAAGTATTTACAGAAGGAGAAATGTAGGTTTGTCTTCTTAAACCTTATATCTGACTGCAAACTGGATCATTAGCTGCAATTCTCAGTGGAGTCATTTGCAATATGATAACAATGTTAAACCTAAGTTTTGTTAATGTCATGTAATATCTTCATTAGGAATTGTGGGGCTTACATTAGATACTAGCAATTTTTCTGATAGGGTAATTAGTCGCCAAGCAACTAGACGAGTGTTGTTAATTGTGAAGACATCAGAAGCTTTTAAGACATAGGTGGGGTAACTAGATGACGAATAGATGAAAAAGTACTCGTATTTTTAAATTGCGCTTTTTTTAACAATAACTTATGGTCACAATTTGATTTTTTCCCTTATATTTTACATAAACAATATTTATATCATTTTTTCGAAACTTACAGCCCTTTGAAACAAAGGTACTTTCGAGAAGATCGACATAGGAAAGTGAAGGGGTGGGATAACTGTTTCAGCTCCGTTTTTTTTTTTTCGAAATCATAACTTCCAATTGAAACACGTAGGAAAAATTCACAATATCTCGGCTTAAATTTCAGCTGGAGGTTTCTTTTTTTTTAATCTGGGGTAGCTCGTCGAAATATGAATAACTACATTGTTTTCACTGGCCGAGAAATATGTGAAACCTCGAAAAAATTGAGTACATTTGAAATTCACCATAATAACTTACTTTTATTTTAATTTTATTGATCCAATAATACTCATATATTTTATAAATTAAATTTCAGGTAATTTTTTACACATTAAAGAATTATGTTTCTTATATTAATTATAGTTATGTTGTGAGCTAAAACATTTATCCCCTCCAATTTCCTATGTCGATCGTTCGAAAGTACCTTCTTTTCGAAGGCCTGTAATTTTCGAAAAATTGGATGAATATTACAGCTATGAATTTCAATATAAAGTATAGATTTTTATTCAAAATTTGTGCAAATTTTACTTCTTAATGTTTATAAACAATGGAGGTATGATTTTTTTTAAAATAGTCCCTAACTTCGTTTCTATTGGTCATGGAAGTAGTAGCTTGAAAAATATAGAAAGTATTACAATTGTTTATAAGTAAAAAACATACCCCTTTTTCAAACGTTTATTTTGTAAATAATTTCGATGAAAACGCAATTATGTATTTAACTTTTGAGATAATTTAAGTCTTAAAGAATCAAATGAAATTTGCTAAATGTGTCTAGCGTCATTAATAGATCAAGTTCAATAGTTTAAACATTTAGCCACAGGGATAAATAAATTAAATATCTTTTAAACATTTGACCGATCGGGGAGAAATTTTGCACAAATTTAAAAGACAGTAATTCCTCGATATCCAATTGTATTAATAACATTTTATTTTGTTAGTAAAAAAATTAATAAAACTTTAATTATTGCAAAAAAACTGCTTTTTTGCAAATATCTCCGTAAATTATTTATCAATTTTAATTTAAAAAACGGTAAAATAAAGATATTCTTGATATAACAAAATGGTATAAATATTGTGTATGTAAAATATGTATAAGGGAAAAAACTTTAGATAAAAAATCAATATGTGACCATAAATTATTGTTTAAAGAAACGCAAGACAAAAATACGAATACTTTTTCATCTATTCGTCATCTAGTAACCCCCACCTATGTCTTCAGATATCTGCGAAAAATTGTTGGACCCTTTTTTTAACAAGGCTGGGCTATATAAACAATATAATTAGATATAGGAAAATCAAAATCATTTTGAAAGAGCGAACTAATATTATTTGAATGTAATTCACAAATGCGATATATTTAATGGCAACATAAATTTTAATTCATTAAAATAATTATCTTTGAAACTCATGTAACTAACGATATTGCAAATTATAAACTATACGTTATGTAATTTAGTTCTGATACGATCCGCAATCTGCGGAAATTTATGTGAGAGTAATAAACTGGCCATTTTGACATCAAAATATCAAGATTAGTGGTTACGTTGTAAATTATTCACCCTGATAACGTTTTGACTGACTTAGCGTCGCTAATAATTAAATATAAATCCCTTGGTACCGAAGGCGGTTAATATATTCGGGCTCCGGTAAGCCTACACCACACAACTATATATGAGAAATTTTGGTTGTGTTCAATATGCTAAGAATAGCATACTGAAATTTAATAGAGGGGAATAGATAAGATATTGAATATTAAAAATGGAACCAAACGACGAATTTAAAAAATATCCAATTTTCTTACAATATTAAAAAAATGGTTTTGATCCACATTATAAAATTGAAATCCTTTGATCAATAACGATATATATGTCACAAAAGTTTTTGAGAAAATTAGCTATAAACGTTTTAATTAAATCGAGAAATACCAAATGTCTATTAAGAACAACATCGATTCAAAAAGACGAAAAAAGTTTATGTACATTGTTTACTTGGTGTTCTAAAATTTTAATATTTTTCGTAAATTGTTGTTTACAAATTGTTTGTGCTATACTTTTATATTCTAATTATTGTAAATTGCCTGACAATTTAAAAAAATTTGGTGTACATTTTCAAATTTACTGTTATTAATTTACAATTTACTTATTTCAAATGTTTTAAATGTTCTTTAAACTGCATTTTCAAAGAACCTAAGAGCTCCGGTGAAGTGTTTGGTTACCCATGTGATATTTGCAAGAAGGTGATGTGCAGGGGCTGTGCTGGAATTAGTTCAACAGAGATAAGATGTTTATTGTTAGCTACCAGAATCATGCCTTACTTGTGTAAGGATTGTGTACCTGAAATTATGAATGCCCTAAACCTAAACAATCGTATCAGTGCGCTTGAAAACACTTTAAGTGAAGTAAAAATTGCCAGCACCCCCAGAATATTATTGAATTAGAGGAGGAAATTGGTAAGATAAGTGTGGAGATGAAAAGTTTAAAAACAAGTTTTAAAACAATTTATGATGATCTAAAAAAAAGATCTTGGGTTTATTAAAGAATCTATCACTGGCAACAAATCAGTAAGTAGTGGTGGAAATGATTCAAAATGGTGCAGATGTCAAAGGTGCCGATGTAGTTTTTGGGGAGATACCAGACAGGACCCGGAGAGCCAAAAATATTATTATATATAATGTACCTAAAAACCATTCCAGTGAATCTAACATCCATGCTGAACACGATAGAAATGAGGTCCAAGGAATTCTCAATAAAATAGGTATAACAAATAGCACCTTTAAAGCTTTTCATCTGGGTCGACTAACAGATAAACCAAAACCTAAAGTCGTATTAAATGATTCAGCAATAGTTATGTCATGCTTAAAATAACGTAGATCTTTAATGGGTTCTAATTTGCACATTGTAGCTGATCTTACTCCTTTACAGCGTGAGAAAGTCAAGGCTGTTTATCAGGAGTTAGAATTCAGAATAACACATGGTGAAAATGATTTGAAGATTAAGTACTTTATTGGGATACCCAAAATCATTATCAGTAAATTAATTAATTCAAAAAACGATTATTGAGCATTCAAAATGTTGGCGGTATGTGCACTAAACTTCTGAATTTCAGACATGCTGTGAGTCTCTCTAGTTATGATATTATTATTACTGAAACATGGCTTACACCTAGAATCTTAGATGCTGAATTGGGATAAAGTGACTTTAATGTGTGTAAACATGACAGGGGCCCTCAAACTAGTTCAAAGACTCGTGGTGGTGGTGTTGGTTAGGCCTATCGATTCCTCTGTGGAACATGTTTTTACACAGGTAATGTGTGGCACAAAAAAGTTAGTCATTGGTGCAGTGTACTTTCCTTTACGGTCATATGGGTCAGTATATGAGGAGCATTCTATCTGTATGTTGAACTTAGCGGATAGATTAGTGATTGTGAATTCTGTATTTGTGGTGACTGTAACCTACCTGAGGCATACTAGGATAATTTTAATAATGGTGTTACAATTGAGTGTCCGCATCACTCTTCATCAAATATTATTTGCACTTGCTACAATTTTTAAAATATGTAACAAGTAAATGCTTTGCCTAACCTTAATAATAAATTTTTAGATCTAGTTTTCTGTACTCAGAGGGATGCAGTTGTGTCGATTTTAACTGATATTCTATTGAATACTTCGCAACATCATTTAGCTTATACCATATTGTTACTTGCAGCCAATTTAAATTTGTTTCTTAAATATGATGTCTTCTATCATGATTTAAAAATGTAATTATCAAGTTTTAAATAAATATTTAGCCTCAATTCCTTGGAACACGGTATTAGATGAATCAGATATTAATTTGTATTTTGAGAACAGATATTAATTGCTGCATGGAAAATTTTTACCATATTTTATAGGATGCCATCAATATGTTTGTTCCTATCAAACGGTTTAAATCATTAAACTTTCCAGTTTGGTTTTCGCGAGAAGTAATTGAGCTTGTCATACAAAAGAAAATAGCTCACATAAATTTTAAAGCATCAGGCAACTCATATGCGGAATTTTCGGTGTTAAGGGAAAGATGTAAATCTTTACAAGCAGTATGTTCCAAGAACTATTTTGAGAATATTTTTGGAGGTATGTTAGTGCTACACGTGGGTCTAGTGCTTATCCTAATGTAATGTCTAATAAAGGTGGGTAAGTAATAGTACCCATCATAATGGCAATGAAATAGTCAATGCATTTAAGTTATTTTTCAGGCACATATAATCATAGTAAGTATAATTTACCTAATTTTAAATTGGACTATAGTGTGAATTTCCAGATTTTGAAGTTTAGTCTGACTGATGTTTTCGAAGAACTTATGAGTTTAAAAACTACATACTCTTCAGGGCCTGATGGTATACATACAGCACTTATTAAGAACTGTATTTTTTCTTTTTGTAAACCTTTACAATAAATTTTCAATTTATCATTTATACACCTATCAATAAATCTGGCAATCGTGAGTGTGTTAACAAGTACAGAGGTTACAAAAGTTTTCTGATAGGACGTACACAGCAAGTTGGTATTAACAATAATTATATTTCAAAAGAATTCCATTGTTATTCTGGCGTACCACAAGGGTCTCATTGTGGTACTTTGTTTTTAACTTGTTCATTAACGATATTGGTAAGGCTATCAAAAACTCACACTTCATGCTATTTACTGATGATCTTATTATTTCGTTGTATACATGATAAGTCGGATAGAGATCTCTTGCAAGATAATGTAAATAATATATGTTTATGTTAATATATAATAATAATTAATAATATAATAAATGTTCTTGTATTTCATTTGGTCGTATAATTAGTCTAATAGCTAATAGGGTAAGTCCAGGAGAGATGGCTCACATTTTTTTGACTGTCTGTATCTTAGCACAAAAAAGTCTATGCTCTGAAATATTTATATATTTATATTAAAATACCATTAGAAGAAAGTGTACAGAGTTGGTTAAGCCGAATACTTACATACAAAAACAGTAAACATCAAAATACAAAAAATTGTAGAAGGCCAACTCATCCGATGTGTCAAGGTGAGATAACTCGGACATAAGCTTTATTTGAGCCTTTTTTTTCCCAATACTTTTCCACATATATCACATAAATTAACATATTTTGAGCAGTTTTCATGAAACCAAGAATTGCAATGCACGCACCCATTCTTCTTGTTTCGATGTGGTCGACTATATATTGTAGATCCTCACTAGAGTCTTTAGTAGTTTTCATATGATCATCAGAGTCTTCGGAAGAAGATGACTCACAAAACATCTTCTTTTGGTTCTTGAGTTTCTTAACTTTTTTTCCAGAGGCCCTTTATTCTTTTTAGCATCCTTTTCTTTCATTTTAACATCTAAACCTTTGCGTATCACCAAATTCACTGGGCTAGTAAGTACTGCAGCCAATTGTCTAGCGCGTTTTGTTACTTGTGAAATACATGATGTAGAAAGTACTGGAGAGATATTATCTAAAATTTTACCGGGAGTGATTTTTTCTTTACAGGTCGGCTTATTACCAGGTACAGATGGTAGTTCTAATGGTGACGTGTGAGACGGGGTCAAACTGCTTGTAGATGATAGGTTTAGACGTTGGAGATCATCTTCTTCAGTAATTTGTGTTGTTGAACTCTCAAGAAAGGCGTACTCTGGAATTGCATTCCGGTCGACTGGATAAATACCACATGCGCGAAAATCAGATACTATAATCAGCATTTTGTACTAAGGCAGCTTTTGTCCAAGCCTCATTTAATAATTTGCCAAACTGCAAGCGATTAATCTTCTTTGTAGGATTAATTTTAACTAATGAATTGCAAGCATTGTAATAATGTGACTGCAGCGACTCAAAAAATGAATTATCTAATGGTTACAAAAAACACGAATGTGTAGTGTGGCTCGGTAAATACAGTAAAATGATCTTATTTTCGTCTGCAACTTCAACATTTGGACGGAGTTGCAATGACATGCATGACCATCTAAAACCAGTATAACTTTTCCTGGGGGCTGTTTTGAAACAAAGTGATGTCTTAACCAATTAATTAATATATATGTGTTTATTTAAGCGGACTTTTCATTCTTGTAAACCTTTGATCCTGGGGGCATGCCGTCTTCGAATTATTGCTTTTTATTTTTGCCTTTAAATATGCAGGTCGGGGGACGAAAGATACTCTCAGCATTGCAACAGGTGATACATGTAATTGTTTTTCCACTCTCCGAAGAAGTTACTGATTCTACATTTTTAGATCCCTTTTGGGCTACAACAAATGCAGGTTTATTATTCAGTTGGAGTCCTGTTTCGTCCATATTAAATAAACTCCCGGGGTTCTCCATCAACTCATTTTCTAGAATAACTTATTCTAGCAGATCAAAGTAATCGCTTACATCCTTTTTGTTCATGCCTCGACTTCTTGCTAAGGATACTCCTTCCGATTTTCTTATACTCAAGTCAGGGTTTCTTCTTAAGAATGATTGTAACAGGTCAAAACCTGCAAGTTTTTCTTCCTTGTTGAAAGTTGTTTTAGTATGTAATTCTTCCGCTAATCTTAATGCAATTTCTCTAACTCCAGCTCTTGTAGGTGCAAAACCAGCTTTCTGCAACTTTAGGATATGTTTTATTTTCATTTTCTTCGCCGAGAACACTACTTGCTCCTAATGCACTTTTATTTAAATTGTTACTTTTTATTCTTCTTCTTAATGTAGGAGCTGGCACTTCAAAATTCCTGGCGGCAGCATTGACCCCCATTTGTCCACTTCTTAAATCACGTTGGCAATTTCCTTTTCTGTTATATTTTGTTGGCATGGCTCAAAATAAATTAACCTATTAAAAATATCCTTATATAAGTAACTAAACAGCTAGGCCATATCTTCTTAGGCTAGGCCATTTGCGAGCCAACTAACCCGAATTGTCAGGGTGAGACGGCGCCCTTAATTTCCGTGTGTTGGTAACGTTTGAAACGACAGGCAACTATGCCTACATAACCTTAACGATACAAACAACATGCCATCAAAACGTGACTTCGATAAAATACAGACAAATATAAGTGCACAATAGTTTTGACGATTACCGAAAAAAGTTTTAAGAAGATGTAAATAAGAATTTCTAAATATCTTACCTTTCAACCTTGGGAAAAAACAGGGAAACAACAGAATATTGCTAACACCATACGCACGCATCAAATAACGCAATGTAACTGACTCCAAATAGGATAAAACTGTGATATATATTCGACCGAGTCATCTCACCCGACGAGCCATCTCTCCCGGACTTACCATATATATGTTCTTTGAACATTTAGAAGTCATGTTCATAAAATTAAGGAAACAGGATTTTGTAATCTTGGTTTTATTTATCGTAACAATCGTGTCATGACCTCTCACCTATTGTATTCAAATTATTGTATTACTCTCTGGTACGCTCAGGTCTTGAATACTGCTCTTTTGTTTGGTCCCCATTTCATTAAGTCTACATTGATGGATTGGAGGGCATTCAGAGGAAGTTTCTAAGATCTTTAGCTTTTAAAGCACATATTAGTATAAGAAATTCTGAAAATTATTCCATAGGTTATTCTATAGTAATGCCTCAATTTAACATTACTACATTGAAGAACCGCAGGTTGAGAGATGATGTGTTATTTTTGTTTAAAATTCTAAACAATGGTATTAATTGTCCCCCGTTATTAGCCAATGTACGCTTAAACATACTACGTAAAACTCGACACACTGCACTCTTTTATATTCCTTTTCATAGGACTGATTATGGTCGTCATTTTCCTTGTCAAGAATGCTCAGCTCTTGTAATGATCTTCTATTGGATCCATTCTATCCAAACATTATTGTTTTAAAAAGGCAACTCAGGAATCTAATTATTAATCTAGATATCTGATATATATTTTTTTAACTTTGGTGATTTGATATACTGTTTTAATGTACAAATTTTTACTGTTTAATTGTTTCTTTGTTGTTGTTTTGATGTTTATTGTACATGATCTTTACTTTTTACTATTTGTTGTATTTTATTGTAAATGGTCCTATCGTTGAAATTAATAAATTGTACTATTAAGAAATATATAGTTTATCTCGAAACTCCAAACCGAGCGTACCGTGCGAGCGGCTACTCGAATTGAACAGATAAATGTTAATGTGAAGTGATTAAATAGTACTATAAAAGGTGGGATGGGGGTGGGTACACGAAATATACGTTTAATACTTGTTACTGTAGATTTATATTGGAGATTAAAACATTGTTACAATAAAATAAAATGTATAACGCGAAGGAACCACGAGGAGTTGTTCTTAGGTTCGCTTCACTTGTTGGACTGCTGCTCTCGCGCAGCTTCGTGTCTGCTCGGGAAGTCGACGAAGCGGCTGAGTGCATAGTGCGGGAGATTAGTAGGTAAAATAACAGGTGGCTGTTATAGTCTCCCCCTTTGCACCACATAATCGTCTCGAATGTGGGGCAAGAATCTATTTCGAGGTGGTATTCTTCTTAGGGCGTCCTCTTCTACGGATAGGCCCAATGGGTTCTGGAGGGACTTCTCCAGGGTCTGCATGGTAGGGCGTCAGCGCAGATACGTGGTGCTTGCCAACAGGTGTATCTGGTTTGCTGACAGAAGCAATTTCGTATGTTGTAGGTGTCACTATTCGAAGAATGCGATACGGTCCATCACGACGCGGCACAAATTTAGATGTACGCATCTTGCTAGCATTACTTAGGACGTGAGTGTCCACGAGAACTCGATCACCCACATTAAAAGCGACGTCACGATGATGAGAGTCCTGATAAGAGTTTCTACGGTCCTGGGATAGTTCATGCTTCTCGCGCGCGGCGCGTAACGTATCACTAAGAGTAAGCAAATACGGAGTGATTTGCGGCACAAAGTTTTCAGTCTGCACTATCGCACGAAAGTCTCGATTGGCATCATCCGGGGTGCGTAACTCGCGTCCGAATGTTAGATACGCCGGTGAAAAACCTGTGGATTCACACTTGGCAGAGTTCATTGCGAAACGTACGGCGGAAAGTTTATCTGACCAAATCGTATGATCATCTTTAGACAAGATAGCTAATTGGGTTTTCATGTCGCGATTTTTACGCTCAACAGGGTTTGATGCGGGGTGGTACACAGGAATCAGCGATTGTTTGAAACCGAAACACTCTGCGACCGTTTGCATTACGAATCCGGCGAATTGTACACCATTGTCACTTATTACCCGTCGAGGCAATCCGTACCTCAGTATGACCTCGTCGATTAAACATTTGGCACATGCGGCAGCGGTAGCAGTTTTTAGCGGAAAGAGTTCCACCCATCGACTTGCGACATCTTCAACTATGAATACCCAGCAGTAACCATCTGCAGTCTCTGGTAATGGTCCAAACAAATCTATGCTAAGTACTTCGAAGCGTTGGGACTGTATAGGCGTCTGGAGTAGGCCTGCAGGTTTTAAGTTGGTAGGCTTAAATTTCTGGCAGTCTACACAGTTACGTAAGTAGTCAGCTATTGTCCTGCGCATACCAGGCCAAAAATATCTTTTAGCAATGCGTTGATATGTGCGTTCGACACCACAATGACCAGCTGTATCAGCAGGTATTGTTTTAAAATTTGTGGAATACGAGCACTAGCTACTACAAGTTGTGGCTCGTCTTCATCAATGTCTGGGGTGTAGCGGTACAAAAGTCCATATGACATCACATATCCTCTCTCCACCCACTTTTTGTATTCGACAGAAGTCTCGTTAGGGTCTTCAAGCCCTTTTATGATTTTCTCGATATCAGGGTCAGAAACTTGCTCTTGTCGAATATCGACAGCACTAAGTGTAGGAAAATCGGCTACAACATAGGTTACTTCTATCGTTTCTTCCGTTTCATTGCGTGGTGGTCGCGAAAGCGTATCGGCAACCACATTTTTCTTACCAACAATATATTCTATGCGCAGATCATAAGGCATTAATTCTAGAGCCCATCTGGCGAGGCGTCCGGTTGGTGATTTAATAGACATCAGCCATTTGAGGGGCTGATGGTCGCTTTGAACAACAGTGGTGGTAGCGTCTTCCAGGTAACCTCTGAATTTCTTTACAGCCCACACAACAGCAAGAGCTTCACGTTCCGTCGTGCTGTAGTTCTGCTCTGCGGAAGTCAAGAGTCTAGATGCATATTCCACTGGTCGTTCATCGTCGTTCTCCCCCTGGAGTAAACATGCACCGATTGCATAACCACTAGCATCTGTGCGTAATATATAGGGTAGTCTGCTGTCCGCTTGTCTTAAAATTGGAGGCGAACACAGTAGAGTTTTAAGTGTTTCAAAAGCTTCGTGTTGCTTGTGGCCCCAGGTCCATTTAAAGTTCTTCTTCGTCAGAGTGCTTAACGGCTTTGAGATCTCAGCGAAGTTTTCTATGAAACGCCTGTACCATGAGCAAGTTTGTAAGAAACTTAAGAGTTGTTTCACATTATTAGGAGGCGACATGTTGAGTATTGCAGCTACTTTTTCGTTATTCGGCGAAATTCCTTCGAGGGTAATAATGTGGCCTAAGTAGTGCACTATTTCACAGACAAACGAACATTTCTCCCGATTTAGTGTGAGTTTGTATAAGATCAGTCTTTCGAATAACTTCTTCAGGTCTCCTAGGTGTTCTTCAAAACTGGACGAAATAACTGTTAGGTCATCAAGATAGGCTAGTATAAAGACATCTTGCAGGCCTGATCGGAAGCGGTCAATCAGACGCTGAAAAGTAGATGGCGCATTACGTAGTCCAAAAGGCATGCGTGTATACCTAAATGTACCAAAAGGTGTCACGAAAGCAGTTTTGTCTCTATCACTCTCTTTGACGCTAACCAAATGATATCCACTACGAAGATCAAGAGTTGTCATACATCCTGTCTTCTTGGCGGCATGTAAAAGATCATCTATTCTTGGGATGGGATACCGGTCTGCACGTGTGACTGCATTTAAGGCTCTATAGTCAACGGTGAGACGAACACTATTGTTTTTCTTCGGAACGAGTACGACTGGAGCAGCGTAAGGAGACTCACACTCTTCAATGTAGCCACTCGCTAATAGTTTGTCTAATTCTTCCTTAAGTTGATTTTTCTTGGTCTCTGACATTCTGTAGGGAGGTGATGCTATTGGAGATTCATCTAATAGTACTATGGAATGTTCTGCATAAGGTGTAGGTTCATCATTTGGCTCAAAAACCTTGCTAAACTCATGCAAAAGATCATTAAGCGTACTTTTTTGTTCGTGTTTAAGAACAAGTGCTTCATCATCTCGTAGTTTAATATTTTCAAATTTTACGTTATTCACAGAACATAAAGGATCTAGATCAGTGTCAAAAATAAAAGTAAGTTGTGGATATTCACCAAAATAATACTGATTACTAGGTAAGTCTAAAATTATGTTTGCTTGTTGAATAAAGTCGCACCCGAGCAAGGTTCGACTGTTTTCATGGTCTGGGACAGATATAAAACGTGTAAGAATAGTTTTATGTTGTAACTTAACATCTACTTCAAAAATATTTACGTTTACACGACGTTGTAGACCATCTGCTAATGTCATTAACATGATATCTTCAGTATAGGGTACGTTATCCTGCAATAATAGTTTAGCAAGAGAAGATCCGGCAACGCTGGTTTTAGCCCCGGTGTCTATATAAGCGTAACCATTATAATTAAAAATATCAATCGAAACTAACGGTCTGACCATGGTTAAATTTTCATCAAAAGTATTGTACATAAAGTCTGCAGCACGAGCGTCAGCTGTTTTAGATCTACAATCTGGACAATTGCTTTTAATATAGCCAAGTTTACCACAGCCATAACATGTTATACTGGAAGACGTAAAATTATTATTACAAGCAGGCTCCTTTTTAACAACAAAGTCCGTTTTAGCCAAAGGGGCAGCGCTAGTAGGTTTATTTCTACTGTTTGCTAGCTTACGACACTCTTCGATAACATGTCCTGTATATTTACAATAAGCGCATCTAAGTTTTTTCTGAGACGGAAGTTTTTGTTCGCTAGAAACTTTGTTTTCCGGTATATTATCGAATGTTTCTTCGACTAATCGCGCACGAGTGAGAAGTTCACCAAAAGTTTGTATTTTATCGCGAGGAACCTTTTCCCGAATTTTGCGATTTAAAAGTCCATACACCATGTCAAGTTGTATAGCCTCTGTCAACGTACCGGCAGGCAGCTGCGCTAAAATTGACCTAGCCTTACATATAAAAACGTCGGTTTTGACCTTAGTGTCTTGTTCATTACTAAATAATTCACGATATACGCGATGAGGAGGTTTAATCGGACCAAAAGTTGAACGTAATACGTCAATAGCTGAGTTCCAGTCAGTTAGGGTAGCTCTGACTCCACGGTACCACGTCGCAGCGAACCCGTCAAGCAACATAGGAAGTCCCATGAGAGCGTTCTCATCAGAAATACCCGTACAGTTTTTGTATACCACAATAGCATCGATAAAAGCATTGACATCAGTCTCCGAACTACCGTTAAATCGCGAATTGCACTTTGCAAAGTTACCGGTTTGCACATTTACTGGAGGAATATCGTGTTGAACATTAACACCAGCAATGCGAGTTAAGAGTTCTTGAAATTGTTCTTGCGAAAGCGTCACTGGAGCAGTATTAGCCATCTTATCTTTCGATCTAAGATTGTACGAATGGTTTACGTCCAGATTGCAGCAGGAAGCAAGTAAAAATATTAAAAGAAAAACTTACAGTTTGAAACAGTTAGCTTACTGTTTTTCCTAGATTCCATAAACAAAGTCCTGTTCTGTCACTGGTAAGCCTGATGTAAAATATTTCCAAAAGTATTTCATGTAGAATGCACCCAGGAATGTAATTTACGCGCCAATTTTGGAACAGACTGTACACACAATTAGCCTCTACGCAGGGATACGAAGAAATGCCGGCAAAATCACGCGCCAAACGTTTTATCTTGTAACTTTAATTGTTCCGCGAACGATCTTATTTTTCCGGTGATAGCTCACACGAGAAACAACACATAACAGATAGTTCCCACTATATAGGTTGCGATAACAGAGTCCTATATAACACACTTGGAGAACGAAATCCCGCTAAAACTACAATACACAAAGTTATAACGTTTTTTATTCCGTGCCACTCGTTGGGCGACAATATAAAAGGTGGGATGGGGGTGGGTACACGAAATATACGTTTAATACTTGTTACTGTAGATTTATATTGGAGATTAAAACATTGTTACAATAAAATAAAATGTATAACGCGAAGGAACCACGAGGAGTTGTTCTTAGGTTCGCTTCACTTGTTGGACTGCTGCTCTCGCGCAGCTTCGTGTCTGCTCGGGAAGTCGACGAAGCGGCTGAGTGCATAGTGCGGGAGATTAGTAGGTAAAATAACAGGTGGCTGTTATAGTACTCATTTATTGATAGACTTGAAAACAATAAACTCATCAAATTTTTGTAAATTTAAAAACAATCCACTAATTTTTTGTCTTCTACGGGGAACAAACCAGGATTTGAAAACTATATTAGTTAACTAACAAATGCCAAATGTAAACAGCCAGCCAATGCCAAGCCAGTATCCATCAAACCAAATAAATTGTTACTTACTAATGTAGATTCCAAACAATACACAGGGTCAACCACAAATAAACAATATGCAGAATTATCCAAAACACCAGGTATGGAAAATATGCAAATAAACTGACCTACAACATCTTTCACCAATATGATATTTCCCCCAAATCAAGAACAATATATAAATTAACAAAACATGTCACACAATACCAATATAAATAACATAAATAGCCACCAATACTGTGTAATATCATCAACAAGCGATGACGAACCAGAAACTGCGAATGTGTCAACAAAAACTAATGACAAGTATTTAAAACTACTAAAGACAGGAAAATCAAATCAAATGTAGAAAACCATACCAAGAAGATAATTCCATTACACGGATACCCAATAAAATGAAATAATCAAAATGAAACAGCGCCAAGAAAACCCAAACCACCACCAATATTTGTTTATGGTGTAGGCGACTTCCCAGAAATAAGAAAACATTTACAGAAATAGCTAAACAATACCTAACCAGGACCATGGTAAATAATACCATAAATAATAATAATCATCATCACCATCATCATCAATCAACCCTGAGTTGTCCATTGTTGAACATAGGCTTTTCTAGACTTTTCCATCTGCTTCTGTTCTGCGCCTCTGCTATCCAATTGGTCACGATTCTTTTGCGGTCGTCGGTCCATCGCGTTGGGGGTCTTCCTCGGCTTCGCTTGTCAGCCCGTGGTCTCCACTCAAGCAATTTTTTTGTCCAACTGTCGTCTTTCATTCTTGCAACATGTCCTGCCCATCTCCATTTTTGCCTTGTAATATATTCGATAATGTCTTCCACTCCGGTTCGTCTACGAACTTTCTCGTTTCTTATTCTATTTCTTAAGCTTATTCCAAGCATTGATCTCTCCATCTTTCATTGTGTCGGCTGTCGGAATTTTTCGGCTGATGTTTTTGTGAGAGTTAAGGTTTCTGCTCCGTATGTGAGGACTAGTAGAACGCACTGGTTAAAAGCTTTTCTTTTTAAATGGATCGGTATATTTGTTTTAAATACGTCTCTCATTTTTTTCGAATGCAGCCCAACCCAGACTTATTCTTCTGAGTAGCTCGCATGTTTGGTTATCTTGCGTTAACCTTATTTCGTGACCCAAATACACATATTTTTCCACAAGTTCTATGGGCGAATTTTTGATTTCTATTAGCTCATTGGGGACAAGATTGGTTATCATTTTTGTTTTTTCATAGTTTATTTTTAAATTGACTTTCTGGGTTACTTGCTGTAGTTGTTGTAGCATAACTCTGGCTTCTCCTAAGTTGTCTGCTATGAGAACAATATCATCGGCATATCTGAGATAATTGAATATCTTTTCATCGATGCTAATACCCTTTGATTCCCACTCTAGCTGTTTAAATGCGTAATCCATAACTGTTATAAATAGTTTTGGCGACAAGGTATCTGCCTCACCCTGCCGCACCCCTCTGCCAATTTTTATCTTCTCAGTCATGCAATGAAGGTTAACGGTTGTTGTCGCATTTTCGTATATATTTCGAATAATATTTGCATACCTGTGATCTATTCTGCATTCTGATAGTGCTTTTAAGATAGCAACTGTTTCGACTGTGTCAAATACTTTCTGGAAGTCGACAAAGATAAGAGCAAGGGGTCTGTTATATTCGATAGACTTTTCAACTAGAGTTTTAAGGCATTGCAAATGGTCGTTTGTTCCGTGTCCCGCTCGAAACCCTGCCATGTTGATTGCCAACGTTCGGAACGGACAAGGCACATGAAGAAGAAGAAGATTGTAATCGAATTCTTCCATTTACTTGGAATGTTTTCACTATGCAGACATAGACTAAAAAGTGTTTGGATTCGGGACATCAAAAGTGGACCTCCTAGTTTAATTGTCTCAATGACTACACCATCTTCCCCCGGAGCTCTATTATTTTTCATATTTTTGAGGGCATGTTGAATTTCCTCTTGTGATATATCTGGTATATCCTCCGATCCTACATTATGTACCTTTTGTATTGGTTGTTCGATGAGCTCAGGAATAACTTAACTTTTATATAATGTTTTATAAAAACCTTCCACTTTATGTAATATGCTTGGTCTATCTAAGATAATATTTCCATTTTTGTCTTTAAGTTGGAAGATTTCTTTTTTGCCATTTTCCATTTTTCTCCTCAATGCTTTCATGCTTTTGTTGTCTTCTATAGTTTTTATGATTTTCTCGTTGTTGTATTTTCTAATATCCCGTCTGATGGCTTTAGATATTCATTTATTGATGCTGTTTATATCTTGTGAGTCAACATTTCCTTGACTTCTCAGCATTCTACGATCTTCCATTTTTTGTTTCGTTTCTTAACTAATTTTTTGTTCTTTTCCATGTTTAGGGCCAAATTTTCCTGAGCTTGTGTTATTGTATCTACTATTTCTTCGTTTAGGTTATTTACGTCTTCTCTTGTTGTATTTCTGAGTAAGTTACTGGTGATATATTTTTCAAACTCAAGTTCATTCGTTGGGCACATCCAAGGTTTGAATTTTTTACTTTTTATCATCTTCAGAGATGATAAAAAGGTAAATAATACAGTCAAAAGAAATTGTAGCAACCAGCAATATCCAAAAAAATCAAAATATATGAGACAGAATAACATTATTCATCACTCATATCAACAAAACGAAGAAAGATCCTACAGAGTCGTAATTAAGTATCTTCACCATTCACATGCAACAGAAGATATAAGAATATATAAGATATAGAAGAACTGACAAAACTGGATAACAAGGTAAGAAACTTCATTAATGCTAAACATAGGATTACAAACGAGCCTGTAAATATGTTCTTTATTGACTTTAAATTATCAGACAATCACCAAGATATTGATAGAATTCAGAAATTACAACACTGCAGTATACAAATTGAACCACCCATAAAAAACAAAAATATCATCCAATGTATGAGATGCCAGTTATATGGATATTCAAAAACATATTGTAATAGACTATAGGTATGCGTGAATTGTGGAAGGGAGCACAGTACAAAAAGCTGTAAAAAGAACAAGAACACACCAGCAATATTTTTGTTTTATGTGGGGATCACCCAGCTAATTATAAAGAATACGAATATTATCGTAATTTAAATAGAAATAAAAATAACGCACAAACCACGTACAATCATCACCAAAATATGTCGCAAGCACGTAACGGAAACTTTATACGTAATACAGTAAGACTAAATGTAGGCTATGCTAATATAGCAAAGAATCCACAACCTTCTGCTACTCCTTCAGATAACCAAGATTTAAACTCAATTCTTATGAAGTTTTTCGAAGAATTTAAAGCCATGTTTAGTCAAATCTTGCAACAAAATAGATTGGTAATGAACATGCTAAGCAAATTCGTATGCAAATAAAATTCTTTCTGAATAGCTGAATAGAAAACCAATGGCCTGCTGAATCATAAGGACGAGGTGATTATATTTCTAAAACAAAATCTAATAGGTATATTATTAATAAGTGAGACATATATTACAGATAAATCGTTTTTTTAAATTTTTTAACGTACCATACTAACCACCAAGACAAGACTGCCCATAGGGGTACAGTAAATCTCAATCAAACAATCAATTAAACATTTCAAGCAAGCAAGATGCAAAGTTTTGTAAAAGGCTGTGTCCAAGCTACAGCAATTAAGTGTTCTAATTACTTTACGAAATAACGATGGCAGAATACAGATCATGACATTGTTTTATTGATCATACAACACAATGGCAATCACTGTGACATTTTACACGTTTCCACCTCTATATTTATTTCACAGTAGGTACGAATTGTAGTAATTGTCACATTTACATTAAAAATTTCAAACGAAGTTCTGAAAAAATAAACAAATAATTAATAAAATGCCTATTACGTTGTATGCCGTCCAAGAAAAAGTGCAACTTGTAACATAGTACTTTCAGGGTTATTCGATATGCGAAGTAATTGATTTATTTATTGTTGCCTTCGAAAATAGACCTTTACCAAATGTCACAACAGTTAAAAATACCATTAAACATTTTTAAACTTCGGGATGTGTAAACAGTTGTAAAAAGTGTCATGAAGGTAATGAACCACGTGTTAGACCTGAGGGAGGAACGTAAAAACAGGGATATTAACATTTGTGCTTTTGTGGAAGCGAGTAAACCCTGCAATAGTGTACAAATTGCTAGGGAAATTAACGTGAATACTCTAACTGTCAAGCGAGTTCTCAAAAGGAATAGGTATCACTGTTTTAAGATACAACCAAAACAAGACAATAACACTTCCTGTTTCCGGAAGATAACTTTAGAAGGATGAAGTTTTGTGAATTTATATTAGATACACAGAATGACAATGTACACTTTTTAAAAAATATACGCCTTCTCGTTAATTTTCAGGAGGTTTATTTCCAACAGGATGGGTGTTCGGCTCACAACTCTAGAGCAACTATTGACATCCCCAATCAAACATTTCCTGATCGACAGATAAGTACTAGTGGTACAATTAAATGCCCCGCTAGATCCTGTGACTTAGCGCCTAACGATTTCTTTTTTTGGGGTTTTCTCAAAGAAAACGTTTATTGGCATCAGTTTGAAAGGGCCACAAACCTAGTCAAATTAAGGGCAAAAATACTTAATTTCTCTTCGAGCATTACACCAGCCCTTCTTCAAAATATGAAGAGAAACCTGTATGACAGATTTGGTTACTGTTTAGCACAAGGAGGTGAAATATTTGAGCCCTTAACTCATTAATCTGCTTTCCCAATTTTTATTTTTTGTTAGGTACATTTTACGAAGTTTGCAGGTTCTTAATTAGGTAGTATTTTTAAGGCACAATATTCTAGGCACAATTATTGCAACTCAGCTTCCAACTCTTGCTGCTTGAAAGGTCTATGCGTGTCTCTATTTTTCGAATTTATATTTTGTACTATAAAAAACTAAAAAGCTGATAATATCGTTCTTTTTGTTACATTCGTCATATTTACGAAGCTGTGGTATCTTGCAGGTATTAACTTAGCATACAGTGAGGACGTTTTGGTTGGAATAAATTCAATATTTTTGTGTCTAATGTAGCAGGTTGAATTTCTTGAATTTATAACTCTTATAAACTTTTGTCAGCTTTTTCGTCACACTAACAGTATTTTAACAATATGCTTTTAAACTTCAATTTTTATTGTCAAATTGACATCTAACGCTACAATATAATGTACTAATGAAGTCATCACTTTTGCGTAAATGACGTCATAGGTTTTTTTTTAAATAGAAAAACATATCGATAGCCTAAGCTGACAGATCGTAACTCACAAAAAATTGAAAGTTCATATTTTTGTGTCAAAGGCAACCAACCGTGCATCCCTATATGCTGTTAAATTCTCGTTACCTAAATAAAATAGTAAGCTGGCCATTCCCGCGATTTCTAACAAGTCCTAACCCGCTCGTGTTGTTTGTTTACTTCCAACTCATCTTATCCCACAGTGTAGCTTGAATGGCAAAGCGTGTTGGTAGTAATTCTTTTGACCTTTAAAATTAGTTTATAAATCAGCTATAAAATGGGTAAGTCATTGATTTTCCCATTATAAAAATGGAGATCAAGGATCCAAAAGAAAAACTGACAATGAAAATTTAGACAACGAACAACACGAGATAGAAATCAACAATGAACACTTACAAGACAAAGGATCAGAAGAAGCTAATGACGTAGAGCTGGGCGGTCTAAGAAATGTACAAGAACCCGAAGATATTGACTTAGAAAGTGAGAGGCTCAAAGAAAACATCAAAGATTCAGAAGATCAAGAAGTCCGAATAATGAAAAAGCGCAAAGTTGCGAATCCGGAGAACTGGGATAAAAACAAGACAAAACAGTCAAGAATGTTAGGAAGGGAATATACTGGTTATAGAAGGAAGGCTACAAAACATTGTGAAACATGATATTCTACGCCCTAAACATAAAATGAAGCCAGCCTGTGTCTCAAAGTTTTGCGCTACCTTTTGCCAAACAATATCAGAAAACTTAAGAAAAGAAATATTTTTTAAATTTTGGGAAATGTTCTGGGAACAAAAAAGGATGTTCTTCGCTCATATGGTTACATACAAGGAGAAAAAAAGATGTTATGTAGATGGACCTTCCAGGCGAAGTGGTACCTACGAATACTTTCTGACAGTAACAGGCGATAAATTACAAGTGTGCAAATTGATGTTTCTCAATACACTAGGAGTAATAGAAAAGATGGTACAGAACTGGGTAAGTGCGGCACGAAAAGATGGATTTCTAGAAAGTTGTGACATGATGCAAACAAGGATCAAAGAAAAAAAGAGAGTCTACACCAAAAGCAAAACAGGACATTTTGCGAGTACAAAATTTACGAGAGTTTCTGAACAGGCTGCCTAAAATAGAGAGCCACTATTGCCGCAAGTCTACTGGAAAGTTATACCTGGAACATAATTTCTAATCGAAAACTGAAGTATATTATCTTTATAAAGAACAATGTAAAGACAGGGAGGTACCATTATCAAATTGTAAATTCTCTACAGAATTTGACGAAATGAATTTAGCATTGTTTAAACCACGCAAGGACCAATGTGATATATGTTCATCTTACAAGATGAAACAGGTTACAGATGAACAATACGCATCCCACATTAGAGCAAAAGACCTAGCACGCGTCGAAAAAGAAACCGATAAAACCAGAGCCATCCATAAAGAAATTTACTGTTTTGTCGTTGATGTGCAGGCAGTCAAATTATGTACAGTGTTACAGGCTAGTTCTTTGTACTATAAAACAAAGCTACAAGTACATAACTTTACAGTATATAACTTGGAAAACCATCGCAGCATGAATTTCGTTTGGAATGAGACTGAGGCAGACCTTGATTCATCTGTATTCACTACGTGTTTAATAAAACATCTAGAACAATATTTGACCTTTGAAAGGAAAAATGTTATAATATTCTCGGACGGCTGTGGTTATCAGAATAGGAATGTTGTCCTTGCGAATGGTTTATCGGTTTTAGCCACACTCAGATGGAGTGTGACTCTACCCACAGTCTAATTGAACGAAGACTAAAAAATCGGCAAATATTCCTACCCTTAGACTATATTTCGGTAATATCAGAAGCCAGGAAGAATCCTGCACCTTTGGAAGTATCCTATCTCACCCACACTTTTTTTCTAAACTACAATGACTCTAAAAACTATCGCTACAGCTCAATTTGTCCAGGTAAATCAAAAGGAGATTTGAAGGTAACAGATCTTAGAGGCATAAAATACCTACCAAATGGGGATATATTATACAAAGTGGCCCATGATCAAAAATATGAACTCCTTCCTCAGAGAAAGAACACCGTCAATCACGATTTGGTTTACGATCAACTTTATTCGAATAAATTAAAAATAACCACAAAAAAATGGAAGGACCTTCAAGATCTAAAGTCTGTATTACCTGCAGATGTGCACTACTTCTATGATACGCTGCCTCACGAAGACTTAATCACCAAAGACAACAAAAATCAAAAAAAGAAAGCCAGGATTTAAACTTATTATTTAGTTATTTTATTTTAATTATTCCTAAAAATGTTAACTGTAACGTTGTTTAAATGGTATTCGCTTAGTTTGCTACATTTTATTTAAAGTAAACACACATTTGTATCTGTTTTTATTTGAAATTAATAAAAAAAAAAAATAAGGATTATGATTTAAAATGACGTAAACCACACTTTTATGAGAACACCTTGGGTTATAATAACTTACTACATTTTCTAAGAGTTCGATATACTCGTAAGCCGCCATGACGTTGGTTACAATATGTCGTATCCGTTAGTACCCTGATCAAAATTAAACAAATTTATATTTTTACAATAAACTGACTTAGTAGCCATTACATAATTATTTATTTAAGAAAACATTACACAATCAATCTTTTATAATTATGCTATACAGTTTTTTGTGCCTCTTGTAAAATTTCCTAAAATTGGGTTACAACCTATCAGCATTAGGGTATCGATATTTTTTTTTTAATTTTTAGATTTCACAACTAAGGACGATTATAAAAATGTATGATACTTACTGTCAAAAATAATCTGTTTGTGAATTACAGAATATCAGAAATTATTATAAATCTAAAATTTTATTGAAGGCCATGTACTAATCCATTTTTAAATTTCTATCAGCTGGAACAATTAATACAATACATTTAAAAATTAAATTAAATGTTGAAGGTGCATTTCTTTGACTTCCTGGCAATAACCAAGACGGTTTCTAAATCCCTCGAACATTCGGCCAGTTAATGATTCTGGTCGAATTAGTCTTATCCCATTGAGAATTTTTTTTTATTCGACATTGTTATTGCTATTAAAATATACTTTAGATTTAAGATAACCCCGAAATCAAGAAGTGCTAAATCAGGAAATCTTGCTGGGCTCTCTATAAATCATCTCCTACCAATCCAAAAATATTATCTAAATAATCACTCACTTCCTGCACATAATGTGGTGGTGCGCCGTCTTGTTGAAACCACATTAAATTACTAGGCACTTGTGGATTTTGATCATGTGGATCTACCGTGTTAATAGCTGGGATAATGTCATTTTGTAGCGCATCTAAATATTTTTGAGCTGTCAACGTTCCTTTAATAGAAAAATTGACCCACAATGTCGTTACCAATAATTCCTGCCCAAACATGAACTTTTTCAGAATATTAAGTATGGGCTTTCGTCATCTAATGAGGTTTGGTATCTGACCTGTACCTACAGTTTTGTTTGTTAACTGGTAGGTATATTTAAATTAAGATTTATGTTCCATCATTCTACTTTAAAATTTAAATATTAAATAAGACTATTTTTTATTTTTTTTATTCGTGCTCTTAAAGTTTTCATTAAATTTATAATAGCTGAATGGTACATGATCTTGGGTAAACATTTTACAATATTTAAGTTAATGCAAATTTATAATGAAATAATTACATCATTCCGTTCTATGACTCAATTAAAATCCTTTTATTAGATACTCTAGTTTTAGTAATTAAATAACTTCTTCAAACAAGGAAGCGCCTTTATATTCACTATGAGATTTTGTAGATCGTTAAAAGCTTATTCCTAAGCAGCTAATTATAATTAAATATTTATATAATATAATAGAAGTATCAAATGCTAACATTTTTTCTTAATAAATTAGCATATATATATATATATATATATATATATATATATATATATATATATATATACATATATGTAAATACTTTTTTCTTTTTGGGTGTGGTAGTAAATAAAAAATAGAGCTTTGCTAAGGCGTACTATTTATTCTGAATCCAAGCTTTCGGTGGTTTTTTGCCACCTTTATCAAAGACTACAAAGAAAATTACTATGTTGTAACAATTTGAATGCTGCAAAAAGGCTATAAAAAACTATAAAAAACTTACCCGAATGTAAGATTCGTGTCATAAACAACAACGTTAAATAACATGATAATACTGAAGTTGAAACTAAACTTAAAAATGTTACTGTTAAAAAGACACTTTAAAATTAAGAAATACGTTAAAAAGTAAAAACAAAATGAGGGACGACATGTTGAAACAGTCGTCGTTGCAAACTTGATTTCAGTCACATTTCACAAGCAGAAAGAGAAAGTGGGTGGACAATAATTATTGTTTAAATAGTTTGAAGAAAATACAAAAAACAACTTTGAAACTAACGTCTCACAAAATACTGTTTATGAATTTTGAGTACTACCAACTGTATTACCAACTTGGAATTAAGCGGGAAATTAAAAATGTTATTTATAACATAAGCAATCGAACGAAATAGTATTTAGTAAATAGGTTTAGAAATAATAATAACTCAAACAAAAGAAAACTGAATTAGTAACTGAAGTTTGATCAAAAATATTCAATTAATAATGAAATTTTAAAAAAGAGAAAAGAAAAAAAGAAAACTCTGAGATGCAAAATAGCTCAGTCAAAAGTCAATATAAAATTGTAAATTTTGCTAAGATTCTGGATCTCAGATCTTTTATTCAGATTGTTATTATCACTCTTGCTGATATGTACCATATCTAAGAAAGTTCTCTTAAATTTATTTTTCTCTCTGGCTAATATTTTTACATTGTTGAAATCTATCTTATGGTCTAGATCAATAGTATGCTCTACCAAAGCACAAGTAGGTTTGTTTAATCTACAATCACTCTTATGAGAAATGATACGGCTAGACAGATTCCTTCCAGTTTCACCAATGTACGTGGATGGACATTCAGTACATTGAATGCAATAAACAACATCTGTAGTCTCTAGAGTGGTAAGGGGTTGTTTTATTTTGCTATACAGCTGACGTATGGTTTTGATGTTCTTGTTAGCTATTTTGATATTCTTAAAGTCTTTAAAAATCTTAGTAAGTTCAACGGTTAGTTTCGGAATATATGAAAGGGCATAAAAATACACACTTGTTGGAGCAGAATTATTTTGTGCTGAGGGCACTGATTGTGACATAGTAAGTATGTTGTTTCTATTAACAAAGGGAACATTAAAAATTAATTTATTAATCAGTCTTAGAGGATATGAATTTTCAACAAAAATATTACGTAAGAGGTTGAGATCATGTTGGAGATAATCCGGATGTGCTAACCTTTTGACACGTTCTTTCATCGCTAGGACTAAATTAGTTTTCATCCTAGGAGGATGGTAAGAATGGTAGCTTATGAATCTATTGCTACATATGGGTTTTCTATACCATTGTGTTTTCACAACATTATCCTCACATCTATGCAATCTCATGTCAAGGAAAGGCAAAGATCCCTCCCGCTCCTCCTCGCACGTGAATTGCAAGTGTGGGTTTCGTTGGTTGAACACATTTAACGTAGAATGTATAGAGTCTGCAGGTAGTGCCAAGATTTGTTGCAAACAGTCTTCAATCAAGTCATCTAAGACATAATTACACAGTATTGGTGAAATAGTGGAACCTATTGGAGTACCAAAGACTTGTTTGTAGTAACAGTCATTAAAAATAAAAACATTAGAGTCAAAAACAAAAGAAATGAGTTTTTTGATATTAGCTAAGTTAAGGGTTGTGTGCATTGATATGTCATCCCAGTGCTTCTCAACGCTAACCAAAATTGTGTGTAATGGTAAATTAGTGAATAGAGACACTACATCAAAACTATCTATTCGCTGTCTCTGGTTATAAATTTATTAAATGACCATCTAGTTATATATAATTATTTAAAGATTTTCACGTTCCACACGGCCAGTTTACTTCTTTCCTTGTTTTATTAAGGTCACACTTGGAATTCCTATATATATATATATATATATATATATATATATATATATATATATATATATATATATATATATATATATACACTCAGGTGCAAAAAAATCGATCCATGGGTATTATTTGCTGAAAAAAGAAAACGTTTGAAGATATTAGTTTTAAATTAGGTATATATGTAAAAGTATATGTTAGATTAAAATAATTTTTACAGATTAACCAAAAAAATCATTTAGTTATAGAGACATACGCCAAAACTCAAAAATACAAGAATATTTAAAACTTTCTGAAATTAAGAAAATTATTGATAATAAATCAATATCTAGTGTTTTCCCCTCGGGCAATTATAACAGCCTGTACACGTCTAGGCATTGAGGTAATTAACCTCTGAATATCAAATTAATCCAATTGGTCCCATATTTCTTGAAGAGCCACTGTAAGTTCAGCCAAGTTGTTTGGACGGGGTACTCGTGCTCGAAGACGTCGTCCCATCATATCCCATAGATGTTCTATGGGATTGGGATCGGGACTGCAAGCTGGCCAGTTCATACGGACAATTCCCACCTGCTCTATATATTGGTTGACGATTCTAGCAGGGTGAGGACGCGCGTTGTCGTCCATAAAAATAAAATTAGGTCCAATGAAAGGAGCAAAAGGTACCACATGCTGATCTAAAATACTTGTTATGTATCTTGCAGCAGTCATAGAACCTCTATCTACAATAACTAAATCAGTATGAGCTTCTGAACTGATACCAGCCCAAACCATAACGGAGCCCTCCCGATAACTTATTCTTTCCGCAATATTACATTGAAAATTTCGCTTTCCGTGTCTTGTCCAAACCCTTTCTAGGTCGTCTGGTGACCTTAGACAAAATTTGGACTCATTTGAGAACAATATATTGCTCCAATCTGCATCACTCCAGGTTTCATGTTCTCTTGCAAAAGCAAGGCTAGCTCTGCGATGTTCTATGGATAGTATTGGAGATAGGGCTGGCCTTCTGGATAATAAATTACCTTCTACAAGTCGTCGACGAACTGTCCATCTGCTTACATCCACATTTCTCACTTCGCTCAGACGATTTGCCAGTTCAACTGAAGTTAGATGCAGATTTCTCAAACATGATGAGACCAGAAATCGATCATCTCTTTCGGATGTTACCCTTCTACGACCTGATCCTGGTCTTTTTGTGAAGTTACCGGTGTCGCTAAAACGCCGAACTGCTCTTTGAACCGAAGATCGACTAACACCCAACATTTCAGCTGCATAATATTGGCTACGACCATCTTAAACTAAAGACACCGCCCTTGCAGCATCTGTCGGAGTTAGAGACATTTAGGAAGGATAATTAAATAAAAATATAACACGTTTTGAAAATAAAATCACTACACTATAGTTGTTGAATTAAATTATGGTTAATTTGCTTGTTTGACATTCAATAAATATCTACTTGCTTCAGACTCTTTTTGACAAAAACCTGAAATATCAATTTATTTTAAGAAATATAAAAAGCAATATTAAACATATTATTTTATTTCTCGTATACGAGGGTACACCTAAATTTACATACATAATTTAATGTCTCTAAAATTATACAACTTCAAATAAATAAGAAATAAGGAATGGATCGATTTTTTTGCACCTGAGTGTATATATATATATATATATATATATATACATATTTAAAATATATTCAATGGTTGAATAGCAGAGGTTTTATCGGTCAATAATTGGCAAATGAAAGTCTTTCATTTTGACTTTCATTTGCCAATTATTGACCGATTGCCAAAGTACGACTTTCATTTTCCGCCCATTTTCCTCGTGGTTGTCCTGTTTTCCTTTTTATTCCAGCTTCGGTATTTAATAATGCTTTGGAGATTCTTCCTTTTTGCATTCTAGCTATGTGTTCAAGCTATCTTAGTCGTTGAACTTTCGCAATTTTTAAAATTGTTTGTTGTCCATATATTTGCATTATTTCAATATTTGTTTTTCTTCTTCAGATATGCCCATCTTTTGGTTCTATCTCTCTGGCTTCTGTTCTACGGTTTTGCTTAAGATCTAGGTCTCGGTATTATAAAGCACTATTGGTGGGATAACCGTTGCATATATTTTTCTTTTTGCTCCTCTGAATATTTTCTTTTATTTCAGTCTTTTATTTAGAGCTCCAGCACTTTACCTACCTTTAGCCATTATTTTTTTAATTTCTTAAGTCTCTTCTATTTCTATTTGTTAACGTTACTCCCAAATAATCGAACTGTCTAACTATCTTAAAGTTATATTTCTCGTCTGGGGTAAAAATTGTCCTAAATGTTCATTATTTCCTCTTATATCCATATACTTTGTTTTCTCTTCATTTAATTCCAGCCAATACTCCCTGGCTGTTCTCTCGAGTCGGTTAAAAATTTTTCTTAATTTTGTTGTTCTTCTTGTTATTAGAGCAAGGTCATCCGTGAATGCTACGCATTGATGTCTGTAGTGGAAGATTAAGCCTTTAGTATGTATATAGCTTTTCCATATAATTCTTTCTAGTACTAGATTAAAAAATACAGTGAACAGGGTGTGACCTTGTCGCAGGCCTCTAGTGATACTAAAGCTGTCAGAGTCATGACCTTTCATCATAACTTTACTTTTGGTTTCATCCAGATGGGATTACGTTAATCGTATTATTTTATCCAAAAATTAAAAATATTTTAATATGCCGATCAATTTATGTCTGTCTATTGTATCATATGCTGGTCGAAAATCAATTAACAATATTTTTAGTAACAGATTGGATTCATACGAACTAGTCAGGATCTCTTTAATTGTAAAAATTTGGTTCCTTACTGATCTATTTGCTCTAAAACCAGCTTGATATTCCCCCAGATTTTCTTCAACGTTAACATTAATTCTATTTCTGATGAATATGGCTAGAACTTTATACGTTGTCTTATAAAACTATACCCTGTAGGTTTTACATTCTGTAACATTTCCTTTTTTATGTATATAGCATAGCAGGACTTCTCTCCATTCTTGGTATATCTCTTTGGTCCATACTTCACGTATCAACTCTGTGATTTCTTCTTATAGGCTTTGGTCATCTTTCTTTATAAACTCTGCTATAATGCCATTTGCACCACCATTGATTATTATTGCTTAAACTCTTTATAATGTCTATTATTTCTCTTTTTGTTGGTATTATATTATTTTTATTCCGGTTTATTGTTTCTTCTAGTGGCTCCTATATTTGAAGATATTGTTCTTCATCGATGTTTGGTAGTTTTTAAAATATCTGGCCCATCTGCCCAGTTTTTCATCTATCCCTTCTACTAAATGTTTGTCCTCACCTTTATAAAATCTTCTTCAATATTATTTAATTTTTCTCTAGGTACAACCTTTTCTTTATTCTGCATATATTTTCTGTACATCTCTTCACTTTTCAGCATGTAGTTCAGCATGTAGTTTATTGTTCAAATTATTCTTTTTGTGCTAGTGATTCTGGATCTATTCCTCTCATTAATCATTATCATATCAATATTTTTGTCTTCTTTGGGAGAGTTTTGGTAGTGCTAACTGAACTGCTTGTTGAATCGTTTCTCTGAGTCTATATCTTGTGCTACTTCCTCTTCTATTAGTTTTTCACTTATTATATTGTTTCACTTTCTGGATCCTCTATAACTTCTACTGTCTTTAACGGCCTTCGTATGTTTCGCATCAATTAATATGTGATCTATCTGATTAATTGTTTGAGCATCTGGTGATACGCAAGTACCTTTATGAGTCTCTTTATGATCAATATATGTGCTCACAATACGCATATTATTCTCAAAAGCAAGTTCAATCGATTTTTTGTCTTCAAAATCCTATTTCGTATCTTTTTGGTTATTAGATTTTCCTTCTCGTTGTACTTTTTCGTTTTTTGTCGTTTTTTTCAAGCTTTTCGATAGCCGGGTTCCATTTCCACCATTCGGTATTTACGCAGTGTTTGGTATCTGACCTTTGCGTCTTTTCATTTTTTTCTTTTCTCTCTCGCTAAATCCCTTAACTCCTTCTGTTATTCCCTGGAATTCCCAAATTACTTAATATATTTATTTCCTGTTTATTCGAAAGCTACTTTTTTGTTTGATAACCCGTTTGAACAAATATTTCTAGAGGCACTGGAAGAGTACAATGAGGGCATCAAGATTAACGGCGTACCAATAAGTAATTTTCGATATGCAGATGATACTGTTATACTGGCCGATAACATCGAAAATTTACAGATGATGCTAAATAGAGTAAATACAACTGACAACCAATTTGAACTAAAGATTAATAGAAAGAAAATTAAATTTATAGTGATTAGTAAAAAGGACATTCAACATGTCGACCTAAATATTGAAGCCGAACGTATTGAAAGAGTACACCGATTTAAATATCTGGGATATACAGTAAATGATAAGTGGGACCCAGACGTAGAGATTGAGATCCGAATTGAAATAGCAAGATCCAAATTCATTAAAATGAGAAAGCTCTTATGCAACCGCCACCTAAGCGTTAACCTCCGATAGAGCGCCACGAAATGCTACGTACTCTCTACGCTACTTTACGGAGTTGAATTGTGGACGTTAACAGCAGCAACTATAAAGAAGTAAGCGGCTTTAGAAGTGTGGCTGTATCGACGCATACTGAGAATACCTTAGAGAGACAGAGTGACCAACAAGGAGGTATTAAGACGAATGGGTAAAGAGGTGGAATTGTTAACAACTGTTAAAAGGAGGAAAGCGTCAAACCTGGGCCATGTGTTCCGTAATGATAAGTACAGTCTGCTACAGCTTATCGTGGAAGGCAAGATTGAAGGTAGAAACGCTTTGGGCAGAAAGAAAAAACCCTGGCTAAGAAACTTGAGAGAATGGTTTTCAGAAGCTGCGAACATAATACATGCGACACAAAGCAGAGAAACCTATCGTTTGATGGTAGCCAACCTTCGATAGAAGACGGCACATAAAAAAGACCCTGTTTGAAATGCGTCTTAATTTTTAGTGTAAATATAGTAAAGGCTGAAACAAATTGGTGCAAAAAATGGTGTTCGTCAGATTCAAGGTTACCAATTTTTGCACCGATCTAATCGCTTAGCTTTCGCATCTGCATTATGGTAATCCGTGGTAGTACTCTTCATTTTCTACATTTTGTCGTCGAACGTTGTCACAAATAATTTTATACTCTGCGATGGTATATTTACCAGGTCGCAATATGTTTATGGCTGCCAATGTTCGCTTGCCCCTCTAATTATTTTGGAGTTTATGCCAAGACTCTCCACGATTAGAGATGTATAAACCCAGAATATAATGTACCTACTGTTTTATTAACGTTCTTGTCAAAAACCAGATATTGCACTTAGCATTCTTCAATCCTGACTTACCTTGTAAAAAAACGTGCACCAATATTCTTTTTTAAATTACCTTGTTGAGAATATATAACTACCTGTAATTATAATTCACTTAAATTTAACGGGCTAAACAGTCAATACAAAAGTATTTAATTTATTCTTATTTTTGGATTATTTCGATCATTAAGCACACGAAAACATCATTACAAAACAAAGTAAATTAATATCAACAAAACAGCGTAGTTTTGGTCGGGATATAATTGAGTTTCTATCTCTTTCAAGGTGAAATTCGAGAGGGAATACTAAATGAGGCATTGCTTAAATATTCATTGAACAAGTTTGCAACTTTGTTGGAATCCTCGACGAATATGTCATTTAATTTGGTTTTACCATTTTATTTTGTTTTATTTTAAATACCAGTAGTACTTGGATAAGTTGAACTGTCTAGTTTATTATAAAACTTGTGAAAATAATAAAATACACAAATTGAAATAATAACACGTGCAAATAAATAACCAAATAATATGATAAATATTGTGATTTAAGCAAACAATTTTTTGCTTATAATTACAGAGATCCACTATTTAAGTCTTTTTTCTAAATCTATCTCAAACTACGCAATTTTAGCTTATAATTATAATAATGAATTTACTATTTAGTTATGGTGGGAACCTCCAAATTATTGTTCAACCTAATTAGCAATAAAGTAGGTATTTTCTCAAAAATTTTCTGGGCAAAAAATACGTTTTCATTTTCGTCTTTATAGAGAAACATTCTGAAATCTTTCAAAGGCATATCTGTCCAGGACGCCGTCAGACTGACCTTCGTGCAGGATTTATTCTTTGTAGTCCCGGCGATAATTTCTTACTTTACTTTAAAACAAGATACTTTAAAACGCCTTCTCATCTCCGACTCTACGCCGAACGCCTACCTGTTAGAACAGACCCTTCTCTGTCATCCAGTGCTTTAGAAGCGGAAGAGCCTTTTTTAAAAGAAGCCCATTCTAGATAGCGCGTAAAAGACCTTCATTGCTCCTAGAACGACATCACTCTTAGTTTGCCCTTTGAGCCCAGTAAAGAGATAATAATTTATAATAAAAATTTGTGGAAGTGTTGAAAACGAAAGTTTTCAGTGTTTTTTTTTTTTTTCATCAGAACTTTAGATTCTAGAATAACTTTTTAACTTCTGTGGCACTTAAGGTAAATCGTTTCTCGGAGACATATATCTACTAGTATTTCTAGTAGGGCTATATGATGATCTTCTTATTATTATTTGGTTCTTCTGTCCTTGCTTGTGATCGGCTTTAACAATTATTTTGCAAATGCCCTATTCTTTCTCAATTAAAACTTTCTCAATCTTTTGTTTTGATTTTTTTTGAAGATTCTGCAGTATGCTTAATATCTGTGATCAAGTTGGTTGTTGGTTATCTGCGCTTTTGACTTTTATTTTCTTAAAATCTTATTTTTTTAAATTTGGGCTAGATCTTAAAATGATTTTCACTGCTTCATACACCTGGGCTAAAATTAGTAGGTACTTCATACTTTAGTTTGTTTCAAAAAATCTTTACGTGCCAGAGGTTACACTAAATGCAATAATCTTTTAATATCGGCTTTATGTTCTTGCAGGCTTTTGATATCGAACTTTCAGCAAACTTTGGAAAACACGCTTTAGATGTTGCTGGCCATATCTAATCTCAAAAGCTTAAATAAGAGAGGTATAACTGGGTACATCCTAGAGAAGAAATTGCAAGACCATTGCTGCCTTTCTTCGAAGGGAGTTACACTACTAATAAAGCTGCCATTTCTTTTGCAGTTATTTGTTTTAGCTGCAGCTTCGAATTGAAAACGATAAGTTTCTCATGCTCTTTGATCATCGAATGTGAATGGTTTTAAAATTTTGCTAGTTCTAATGGTGTCTGGTTCAACTATGAAGTATAATGAAGCTATTTGTTCAGATTTGATATTACTTATCAAAATAGTATTAGATAATAAAGTTTGGGTATTATTTTTTTTTCTTATTCAACTATTTGTCTTTTTAAATTAAAGTTAGAATCATTTTGATGTTGTACTATTTTATTTTCTAAATCATTTTTTAAATCGTTTTTTTCTTATAGTATTTTATTTTCTGAATCGTTTTGTTTTTGGTTTATTTTATTGTCTAAATCGGTTTTTAATTTGTTTTATTGATCTATTATTTTATTTTCTAAATAAAAATATTGTTCATCTGATTTATTTATTCTAGTAGTGATTTGACTTACCCCTATTTCATGAATTTTAGATAAACTATTCATGAGTTGTAGTTCTACTTTTCTAAGGTTCTCTTCCTCTTCTTGTCCACGCTTTTTTTATCTCTGCCTTTTCTTGCCTATGCTTCTCCTTTTACTCTTTCTTTTCTTGCCTACGCTTCTCCGTTTCGTCTTCCATTTTTAAAAACCTTACAGGGTCCGGAAAATCCATTTCTTTGTCAAAATCAGTAGATCTTGCATTTACCATTACCAATTACTAAATATTTCTTTGATACATCAACAATATTACAATGCTTGTTTACAACATCTTAATGACAAAACTATAAATTTCAAATATATATATATATATATATATATATATATATATATATATATATATATATATAATATATATATATATATATATTTTAATATTCAATTTTATTTATGTGTATAATCTTTTAATTTCTTTACTCCCGATGAAGCTATTAAATTAATGGCGAAATATTGAGTATACCCGATATTTCCAACATATATATATATATATATATATATATATATATATATATATATATATATTTATATATATATATATATATATATATATATATATATATATATATATATATATATATATATATTTAATAAGGGTATTCCTTATATCGTCGTATAGCTTTCAGTAATCAGTTTTCAGCAGTAGCTGCTTGGATTTGCAGTTTACTTAAATCGCCATCGATTACAAGGCTCCTGACATAATGTTTCTTCATACACATGCTACCTTACACCAAATCTGTCTACAGATTTTATGCTTATAATCTAAAATATGTGATATTAAGTTTTACTAAAAGTAAAGTGTTGCAACTTTTAACAATGGATGTCTTACTATTATTACAGAGTATCTTATTTAAAGTAACATTACTCTTATTTAAAGTAACATTTTTTTAATACATTTATATAATAACATACTAAACGGTTCATAATAAGTGGCTACAGTTAATACACTTGCCGGTAAAGTGAAAATAAACATACGCAAAACAAAGCTGCAAATTTAATGAGTCTCCAAAGATAAAAAGAGATAATTAAGGCTGTTTCTACCATAAATTCAATTGTTGCTTTTATATCGTGACGTATCAGACTTGTTATGAGTATTGTAATGGTTTTTTTGTTGCCTTTTTCAATGCTCGCATTCCTCTTTCATCCTTTCACGTCCAGTCGTTCTTTTGGGCCGCTTTTATCGTGGACACATTAATAGGCGTCTCACACAGCTCTCTGGGGTAGGTACTTTTTAATGTCCTCTTTCAATAGCGGGCTTTTCGAACAACAATTAGTATTTTGTTTTTGTCCAGAGCTTAGGACGTTTTTCTGAATACTAAGGGATGGGAAATGCTACGAAATTACTTTTAAACTGACATTGATATGTGTACTAAAGGATAATAGAGATTAATGGTTAAAAATACTTCAGATTTTTTTAATTTGATTTTCAAAAGATGCGTGTAATAAGTGAAATTCTCTAAGTATGGGATAAAGTGTGGTTGATCAAACACATATCGCAACGTCTTACTACTAGTAAAAGATGTTGTCGCATAAACACGTCAAGTTAGTTCGTATGAAATATGATGAAAATTATATAGTCAATTTATAACTTAATATTTTAAATCCAGAAATCATGGTGTATGCTATTACACATTAATAAATTATATATATATATATATATATATATATATATATATATATATATATATATATATATTGTGATGATTGGTGTTTAAAGAAAATAATTTATAAATTATATACTAGATAATATTAGTTATAAAAAAGTATTTGGTTGTTTTAAGAAGTTATATACTAGAGAATTTAATAAAAATTATTTATGTGAGGGCATTTTTAAGAAATTAGCATATAATAATTGTAAAAAGTTGTATTTTAGTAATTATAATGTGGTAGATATATTTTAGTGAGCCATGTGACTAGGCAACCAACTATACATATGTGAGTGACAGACAGATATACTTACTCTCCAAGTGACATTTTAAATAATTAGGAATATAAAGTGGGGTTATAATAATAATGTTAGTTTAAAATGTTTAATTTATATATATTTACTGATTTAAGTGTTTATTCTGATCTGAAAAGCCTAAATGTCAACAAATTTATCAATAGAAAATTAACGAATTCTCCAGAATGCAGAATTTGACCTTTGTTTACGGTCGAACATTCTCGAAAGAATGGTTATGTCTGTGGATCGAACATATACTTTTTTCGAGAACATCCATATAGAAGAAATAGAACAAATGGAACATGATCTCTTACCAGATGATTCTGGAACATCCAAAAAGATATAAATACCCGGTGATTTGGATTGGATTCAGTCAGTCAGTCAGGCAGTTTAGTAAGAAAGTAGGTCCAGTCCATTCAGTTAGTCAATCAGTTACAAATAGTCAAATTGTTTAATATAGTGAGTTAAATGAAGATTAAAAATTATGCATATATTTTAATGCACATTTATAATTATAAACAAATAATTATTGAAGATTAAAAAAGTATATTAGAAGAATATTCGATGGATATTGGAAGAAATTAAAATTATATTATGATTGGAGATTAGTATAAATCAACTTATAATAATTGGATATTGGTATATTGAAAAGAAGAATAAATATAAATGCTGTTTTGCTGGTTTGCTTGGTGGTTTATAAATGCTGGTGAAGAAAAATATATCTTAAATTGGTAGAAGCTGATAATTGGAAAAAGTAATTTCACAAAAACAAGGATAACCGAAGTACGAAGACATTCAGTGGTGATTAGAATTTATATAGTGGAAAACAATTCATTTAGGCATTCAGTGAAAGAAAGGTACAAAATTTTGTTAATATAATTTAGTTAATGTCATAACAATTTCAATTTTGAAGATAGTTTGTTTAAATTTTACATTGTCTATAGAATTTAATTAGTTTTATAAGAGTATCAATTTAAAGATAGTTTATTTTAAATTTACATTGGCTAGGTTAGATATATATGTGTGTTTCATAATAGTTATAATAAAGATAATTTAAAAAAGTACTTACAAACTAATTCTTTGAGAACCGCGATAAAAACCCTATATATTATATTATTAAAAATACTCATTGCTCATCATTCACAAACAACACATCATAACAAATTTGGCGCCCACCGCGGGGCCCTCTATTTAAAAGAATTAGTTTGGGAAGATAAGTGCTCTCATATAATTAAATTAATTTTCATTAGAAAGAAAAAATTATAGATTTTATTTTTAATTATATTTGAACAAGTAAAGTCTCAAAATGTCTCAAGGAAAGAAAGGTACAAGAAGCAAAAAGAATGAAGAAGATGTGGAAGTAGAAACACAACCTATACAAGAGGAGAGTTTAGTTCAAGTTCCACAAGATACTGCAGAAATGAATCCAGAAAGAGAGGAAAATGTCAATATGGCAGCTTTGATGTCATTAATGATGCAGATGAACAAGACAATGGAAGAGAATACGAAAAAAATGGAAGAGAATTCAAAAGAAATCAAAGAAGACATAAAAAAATTGGAAGAGAATTCAAAAGAAGTCAAAGAAGACATGAAAAAAATAGAACAGAAATTGGAAGAGAATTATAGAAAATTAGAAAAGAAAATAGAAGATAATAATAATAAAATTGTAAAGCAAATAGATAAACAAATGGATAAAAAACTTGAAACTGCAGAGAAAAAAGTAGCAAATGAAATAAAAAGTATACGGAATGACTACAAGAAAAGGATAGACAATGAGAGGACAGAAGTAAAGAGGATTATTAAAGATAATAAGATAGATATAGAACAGAAAATAGAGTTGCAGAAATGTAACAGAAGTAAAAATTAACGAAGACAGGAGAAACACAGAAGAAAAATTAGACGATATACAACAAAATATCCAAATAAATAGTAATCAAATAAGAAATGTGGAACAGACAATAGATGATATTTCACAAATGAGAGACATAGGGAGACCTTACTTAAATTTAACAAATGAGACTGGGATTAAATTCTCTGGTAATATAAAAAATCTGCATCCTAGAGTATACATAAATAGTTTAAAACATAAATTAAGATTCGTGAATAATATTAATGATATTAAAGATTATATTAGAATGACATTAAATGACAATGCAGCAACTTGGTTTGCTTGTATTGAAAATGATTTAGATAATTTTCAAACATTTGAAAATAAATTTTTAAATTATTATTGGAATGAATTAGAGCAAGCCAAGTTTAGAGAAATTCTATATTTTGGAAAGTATAATCACAATTTAAAATCAAATATGGTAGATTATGCATTAAAACTGATAACAGTTGCAAAATATTTAGAACCACCACTTAGAGAGGATGAAACAGTCTTAAATGTATCTAGACATTTTGATGCTGATGTTGTGCAAACAGTAACTGTACAAAATATTCAAACAATAGATAGTTGTATTAATTTTATTCAAAGAATACAAAGAGGCAATATGACAAGTAATAATAACAACAGAAAAAACAATAATAACTTTCAATATAATAAAAATGATAATCAACAATATAGACAATCATATAACAATAATTATAGATATGGTAATAATTTACAAAATTTTAATAATAATAACAGTAATCAAAATAGACAGAATTGTAATAACAATACTAGTTATAATAGACAACATTTTAATAACAGTACTAATAATAATAGACAAGATTTTAACAATAGAAGAAATACAGAGCGACCTAACTATAACTGACAGGTAAATTGTGTTCGAAGGAATAGAAGCTGCGAAGACAGGGAACGAAATCGTACAAGGCAAGAAAATGTGAGTAGAAGTCATAGTAGGGAAAGACATAGGACATCAGATCCAAGTGGTCAGATACAATCTGACAATTCTAATAATCAAAATTTTGTTCAGTAAACTTTCTGAATTACAAGTTAGGCCATTGCTATTATGAAAAACCTTCTGAATTTATTTCTTTAGATGAAGATAAAATTATTGACTCTATTAATTTAATTTGTATAAATGCTTTGGCCAAAAATAAAATGATTAAAATTATGATAGATACTGGTTCAGAAAGTACTTTAGTCTGGGAGAATTTTATTTTTAATACATTAAAACTATCAGATATAATAAAGATTCCAAAAATTAAAATTATTGGTGCAAATAATAAGAAGTTGGGTGAAATTGATAAACTAGCCAATTTTAAAATTAATATTCTTAATAAAGAAATTAATATGCAAGGATTTATTGTCAAGGATTTATGTGTTGATATATTAATGGGAAATGATGAATTGGAAAAGAAGAAAGTAAAGATAGATTTTGAAGAAAAAATGGTAACTTTGGAAGGGCAAATAATTAAATTTATGCAGAAAGATGAGGTGGAAGAAGGAATAAGAGTTGATAGGATATTATTAAAAGGAAATAATGATATTTATGAAGAAGAAATATATTTTGATGATAGGGAAATGTCCCAAAAGAATGTAAAGAATAATTACTGTAGTGAATATTTAAGGAATGGAAATTTTAAGCAGATGGATGCCTACGAGGTGGAGTGCGTAAAATTGGAAGCAAGGAATAATGAGTACATAATGAAGAATAATTTTATTTGTAAAGAAGAAGATATGATAAAAATTTTAAATTGCCCTGAAGAATATAAATCAATAGTCGTTTCCATATTGCAGCAACACAAGGGACTTGTCAATAAAGAAAATAGAATTGCACAAAATTATATCCATAGTATAAAAGTTAAAGAAGAAAAAGATTTTAAAACAAAATCATACCCAATACCATATAAACACAGAGAAGAAGTAAACAAAACAATTAATAATATGTTAGAAGATGGAATCATTGAGAAGGCAGACACACGTTTTATAAATTCTATAGTAGTAGTACGTAAAAGATCAGGTGAAATCAGGTTATGTTTGGATGCAAGGAATATTAACAAGATTACTGAAAAGCAATTTGAAGCACCAATCAGTATAGATGGAATACTAGGAAGAATTACAGGAATGTCATTTTTCACTAAAACTGATTTACAGCATAGCTTTTGGTTAATACCTTTAGAAAGAAAAAGTAGACAGTATACAGGATTTCAGATAGATGGAGTAGTATATCAATTCAAAGTAGTACCATTTGGACTTCAATCATCTTGCAGTGCTCTATGTAGATGTCTTCATGATATTTTGGATCAATATGAACATTTTGTAATTCACTACATTGATGATATATTAATTTTTTCTAAAACGGCTGAAGATCATGAGAAACACCTAAAAATTATAATAAATAGATTAGACAAAGTTGGACTAAAAATAAATCAAGAAAAATGTACATTTTTTCAAAAAGAAGTAATATATCTAGGTTATAAACTTAATACTAAGGGAATCGAAATGGATCCAGAACGGACACAAGTCATTCAGGAATATAAAACACCACACAATTTAAGAAATTTAAGAGGATTTATTGGAATAATTAATTATTATAAAAGGATGATACCAGATCTAAGTATAAAAGAAATTCCATTACTTGAACTACTGAGAAAAGGTGTAAAATGGAGATGGGATCAGAGAAGAGAACAAGCATTCCAAGAGATTAAAAACATTTTTCTGTCAAATTTAAAAATATACTATCCTGACTACACACAGCCATTCATATTAAGAACAGATGCATCAATAGAGAGATTATCAGGGGTATTATTACAAATACATGATGGGGTAGAATACCCAATACAATTCATTTCAAGAATTACAAAGCCACATGAAAAGGGTTACTCAGTTTCAGAATTAGAACTAGCAAGTATAATACACTGTGTCACAAAATTAAGATTTTATTTGTTGGGTAATGAATTTACAATAGAAACAGATCACCAAGCTTTAACGTCTATATTAAATAACAAATATGGAAACAGTAGAATACATCGGTGGAGTCTAATACTTAGTGAATACTGCTTTGAAATCAAATACATTTCTGGAAAATCCAATATAGTGGCAGATGCTTTATCAAGGTTAGAAAATACACCACAAAAAGGGCAGCGAACAATAAAAATTGGATTAAATCAATTAGTAGAAAGTACTGGATTATATTCTAAAGAAGAAATTATAAGAGATCAGATCAATTTGAGTGAAAAACAAAAAGTCCTTAAGAAAGATGGAGTTTATTATAAAATAATAAATGGCATAGAAGTATATGTATAAACTAGAACTTTAGCAAAGAAAATATTGAAAAATTTACATAAGAATTATATGCATATTGGTTCAAGAAAGCTATGGATGCTATTTAGGGACAATTATTTTGCAAAGAATGACATAAGTATAGCAAAAAAAATTACTACCCAATGCCCAATATGTCAACTAAACAAAGAAAAGAATTTCAAAAACCAGAACACATATAAATCTAATGTTGTATATGAAAAACTAAATACAGTGTCCATGGATTTTATTTCAAATTTAGTTATCAGTCCAACAGGAAAAAAGCATATACTAGTGATAGTTGATTTATATACAAAATTTATTAAACTATATCCCTGCTCAAGAACAAATGTTAAAACATTGAAATTATATATTAATCAATTTTTCGAAGAAATAGGACCATTTAGAAATTGCATAATAGATAATGCTACATATTTTAACAACCAAAAATTTCGAGCATTTTGTGAGAAAAAGGGAATCAACATTCATTTTACAAGTATCAGACATCCTCAGGCAAATCCTGCAGAAAGATATATTAGAGAAGTTATAAAATATTTAAGAATAGTGTGCCAAAATCAACATGAAACGTGGCAGCAACATATACCACAAGTAGAATATTTTTTAAATAATACACATAATTTAAATACAGAGGAAGTACCAGAATATTTAATGTTTGGCAATATAGGAAACAGAAAATGGATTAGTGAATATAATCAGGATATGTTAGAACAAGTAATGCAGAAAGTGAATAACCGAATTAGGAGGAAAGCTGAAAAATATATCAGAAGACAAAATCGAAAAATAAAAAAAACCAATCACATTTCAAAAGGGAGATAAAGTATTAATTCGTTCACTTAGAAAAAGTAATGTTAAAGAAAACCGTTGTAAGAAATTACAACCAATGTTTGAAGGTCCATACAGAATTGAAAATCAGAATGGACTAAATAGTTATGTGTTAATAGATGCAGAGAACAGACTAAGAGGCATGTTTCATATCAACGACATTTTTCAATATCATGAAGAGATTGAATAATGTTTTCTATACCTTTAACACAAATATAAAAACACTAACAATTCACTGATATATCCATTTTATTCAATAGACTTGATTTGTTAAATAGATGGTAGATTTTATTGTTGTGAATCAATTTGACATCATATTTATTGTCTTATACATATGGAAATTATTGTGTACCCTAAAAATCATAATTTGGGGTTAGATACAAAATTGATTCTATAAATAAATGTCTTTCTAATATAATAAAGTGTAAAACTTACCAATTCATATGGATGAAAGCCTGTTGAATGGAAATAATTCCTAAAATTTGTCTATAAATAAACATAACACAATAATAGATGATTAGATTATATGTTTATTTTCTCCGTAGTTTCCATTGCTTTATTTGACATGACAGTTTGACATAGACAGCGAACAGGGATGTATTTAACACATTTTAAATAAAAAAAAATTTGATTTATTAAATTTAATAAGGTATGAGAAAATTAATATTTAAAGAAATAATAAGTAAATTATTTATTTTAAATATTATTTTGGGGTATTGTGATGATTGGTGTTTAACGAAAATAATTTATAAATTATATACTAGATAATATTAGATATAAAAAAGTATTTGGTTATTTTAAGAAGTTATATACTAGAGAATTTAGTAAAAATTATTTATGTGAGGGCATTTTTAAGAAATTAGCATATAATAATTGTAAAAAGTTGTATTTTAGTAATTATAATGTGGTAGATATATTTAAGTGAGCCATGTGACTAGGCAACCAACTATACATATGTGAGTGACAAACAGATATACTTACTCTCCAAGTGACATTTTAAATAATTAGGAATATAAAGTGGGGTTATAATAATAATGTTAGTTTAAAATGTTTAATTTATATATATTTACTGATTTAAGTGTTTATTCTGATCTGAAAAGCCTAAATGTCAACAAATTTATCAATAGAAAATTAACGAATTCTCCAGAATGCAGAATTTGACCTTTGTTTACGGTCGAACATTCTAAAGAATGGTTATGTCTGTGGATCGAACATATACTTTTTTCGAGAACATCCATATAGAAGAAATAGAACAAATGGAACATGATCTCTTACCAGATGATTCTGGAACATCCAAAAAGATATAAATACCCGGTGATTTGGATTGGATTCAGTCAGTCAGTCAGGCAGTTTAGTAAGAAAGTAGGTCCAGTCCATTCAGTTAGTCAATCAGTTACAAATAGTCAAATTGTTTAATATAGTGAGTTAAATGAAGATTAAAAATTATGCATATATTTTAATGCACATTTATAATTATACACAAATAATTATTGAAGATTAAAAAAGTATATTAGAAGAATATTGGATGGATATTGGAAGAAATTAAAATTATATTATGATTGGAGATTAGTATAAATCAACTTATATTAATTGGATATTGGTATATTGAAAAGAAGAATAAATATAAATGCTGTTTTGCTGGTTTGCTTGGTGGTTTATAAATGCTGGTGAAGAAAAATATATCTTAAATTGGTAGAAGCTGATAATTGGAAAAAGTAATTTCACAAAAACAAGGATAACCGAAGTACGAAGACATTCAGTGGTGATTAGAATCTATATAGTGGAAAACAATTCATTTAGGCATTCAGTGAAAGAAAGGTACAAAATTTTGTTAATATAATTTAGTTAATGTCATAACAATTTCAATTTTGAAGATAGTTTGTTTAAATTTTACATTGTCTATAGAATTTAATTAGTTTTATAAGAGTATCAATTTAAAGATAGTTTATTTTAAATTTACATTGGCTAGGTTAGATATATATGTGTGTTTCATAATAGTTATAATAAAGATAATTTAAAAAAGTACTTACAAACTAATTCTTTGAGTACCGCGATAAAAACCATATATATTATATTATTAAAAATACTCATTGATCATCATTCACAAACAACACATCATAACAATATATATATATATATATATATATATATATATTTCGGTTATTCAATATCAAACAACACATCATAACAATATATATATATATATATATATATATATATATATATATATATATATATATATATATATATATATATATATATATATATATATATATATATATATATATATATATATTTCGGTTATTTCGACAAACATAAAGCAAAATTGAAAGAAACACAATTACGAATACTACTTTAAACACCTAATGCTGGGCATTCACGTTCCGACTTGCGGTCCCCCTTAGTAGGACTACTAGCTGGATATTCGTCTCCACTCACGCTCCGACTTGCTATTCAACTATCGGTCCAACTTCAGTTTTAATTTGGTTTCACGAAAGACGGTGTAAATCGCTTAACCAAAAAATTTATTGAGTAAACACTACGCAAAATATAATTTGAGGGATTATTGGGAATAAGCCTCAATATAAGTTATAAACTAAATGTATTTGACGTTTGGACTTCCACTTCGGAAATCGTTATCAAAATATTCCGAAGTTGAAGTCAAAACGTCAAATAAATTTAATTTTTAACTAATATTCAGGCTTATTTCCAACTAAAATAGTAAATTTGCATAAGATGTCAGAAGAAAATAACTTCTGAACAATATAAAGAAATAGTTACTTCTAATTTCAGTACAACTATGATTTATTTTCGATGTTTGTTGATAATTCTGCTGTAGCCAATCCGGAGTGTTGGAAATTATATATGAGTGGGAGTGTCCGAAATAGATCTACAGAAAGGAAAATGATTTGCTCTAACAAAAAGTAGATGATGATGAAGAATCATGTATTTTAATAGAGGTAATTTACGTGCAATTGAAAGTTTATTTTCTATTCAATATTTGTGAACTAGGGCTGTTTGTGTAAAGTAATTCATAGAAATCTCATACGTAACAGGTGCTGAAGGTTAACTGAATAAGAAAATTTGCGATCCGACCTGTGATCCGACTTCCAACTTCACCATTCACGCTCCCACTTCGTCGCAAGTCGGAAGTCGAACCTTCAAGTCGTCCGTCTAGATGTTCCGACTCGTACCACTAGTTGTCCAACTAATCCAACCAGCCCACTCACGGTCCGATTTTAAATCCAACTGCAGAAGTTGGACCACTAGTCGGACTAAAAGTCGGGACGTAAATGGCCTGTTTAAGTTTACTTTTAATAATGAAAAGAGCTGTATAACTCCATTCCACGAATATACAACTGTTTTAAATTCGCTTTAAGGTATCGATTTAAATGGTCCAATGTGCTAAATTGTACAATAGTAAATTCTCCCCATTGTCAAAATACTGTACGACAGATATAAACCTTAGATTTAAATATAAAGTTATGATATAAATATAGAGTTAATAGTTTGTAGAACAGTAATTCAGATTTTGAAGTATATAATTACTATCATTGAGTTTAGTATTGTAAACAAGTTGGTTTTTGAATTAAGTTATTTAAACGAAGTGTAACAATACTTAAGTGATCAAATAGTGTAATTTATTTAGTCGAATATTCAATTAGTCTTAAAACAAAAACAAAAAAACTTACTTATTCTCTTATTCTCCTAATCTCCTTAAAACTATCATCAACGATCAGATTCACAGCCATAATCAGTCGGCGATATATGAAACTGTATATAAATTTTCGTTACTTTTTAATATCTGTAACGACTTGTTACTTTAACTGTCAATAGCCGGTATGTTATACCCATTACTTTCGGAACTTTTAATAGTACATCCACTCAAAGCAAACAAATATTTAAAACTAACAAAGTGAAATATTAGATTCTTTTTCTGGTTTCTGAACTATCGATCTGCCAATTTCTTTTCATTTATATTAAAAATAGTATATTTCTTTTTATTACAGTTGTAGTACCTAATAAAGTAATAAAATAGTGTAATATCAAAGAAACCCGGCACGCCTCTTTGGTGTTTACATTTCACGGAAAGCTTACCCAAATGTCTGTCATTATATTTATTTATAGTAGCGTTTGTGTAAAAATTTTTGTTATTTTCGGATTAAATTTCACAATAAATTTTGCGTCTATCTGAACATCTATTAACTGAAATAATTTTAGTTTAGATGTCATACTAGTAGATCCTTTTTATTGGAATAATGATTAGACCAATTTACCTTCATACTTCTACTTGCACAGTAAAATATTCGTTGTCGACGTAATCCAAAACAGTCGTATATTCGTGGAATAACCTTTAGGTATTAAGCTTAAAATCAAATTTTCACGAATCGCCCCCGCACGACATGACTGTGCTAGGTGCGAGTAGTAAGGCTGAATCGGTACCGTTCGTCTCCTTTCTCATTCTTTGACGTGATAAGAGCATGAACGGACGTATTTCGTAATAATTTAGACATGTATGTACTGTAAAAAATAGTAAGTATTACTAAGAATTAGTTGAAAACATGTTTAATGGGTATTAGTACTTTGAATAGGTTTAGTTTCGTACAGAAATGATTAAATGTATTAAAGGTTATGTTCTTATGAGTTACTTTTGGCGCTAGATCACAATTTTGGGGTTCGGAAGTTACACAGTAAAATTAGAAAAAAAAACAGACATAACCAGCTATGTTCTTTATTGCAGGAGATACAAGAAAAGTTAACTTGAACCAACTTACGGCTAATCCGGGTAAAATTTATGAACTGATAGATAAATGTGGGTCCGATTAAGAGATAAAAGCGACTATGATGATGATTATTTTGAGCCAAACATCGCTGATAAAGTATCTGATGAGGAAAATAACATCGAAGAGGAAAATCCTGAACCTTCTACGAGCAAAAATATACCTTCCGTAGGCATAAAATGGACCAAAGATTCATTCGCAAGCAAGAATATTTCGTAAGAATCCAATGGGACTGATGATATCAACGACGTATTAGATATCAACGACGTATTGAGTCCATTTGGTTATTTCAGTCGATATTTAGATTTTAGATTTTTTTGAAATGGCTGCAAAACTAACTTCGCGATACTATTTGCAAGAAACTGAAAAGGAAATAAAACCAGACATTTCTCCCGAAGAAATCAAACAATTTTTTGGTATGTATGCGACCATGGGATGTTTTAAGTTTCCCAAAATACACCTTTACTGGAGTGTGAACTACCGACCACCAATCATAGATGATGAGTAATGAGTCAAGACATATTTTACAAATTACGCACAAACTTTCACATTGTAGATAATTTATCGGTAACTTAAAAGATAAAACAACAAACTCGCCTTTGGAAAATTGAGCCGATGATAGATAAAGTAAGAAAAAGACGTCTAGAAATTTTGAGATTAGATGGGACGTCATTTTCAATTGATAAACAAATGATACCCTTTTTGGGTCGATGTCCAATACGACAATTTGTAAAAAATAAGCCGAGACCTGTTGGCCCAAAAAATTCTGTTTTGACGACATCTTGTGCCACAGTACTTGATTTTGAAATTTACCAAGGCTCTCTGACTCCGCTGAAAAATAAAGAACTCGTTTTAGGACCGTCGGTCGTTCTTCACCTAGTAGAAACCTTGCCTGTGGAAAGTTGCATCTTCTTTGATAGATATTTTTCGACTTTGTCATTATTTGATAAGAAGGAACGGGAACAATTATGAACAGAATAAACGGATGTGTATTTAAAAAAGACAAAGAAATGAAAAGAATACGGTATGCTTGACAAAGTGGAAAGATAATAAATCCGTAAGTATGGCTTCCACGGCTTTTGGAGTAAAACCTTTACCAAACGTCAAGAGATGGGACAAACAAGAAAATAAAAAATGTCGAAGTAACTTGTCCAAAAGTTGTTAACATATATAATGTAAAGATGGGAGGTGTCGATGTATGCAATCAAAGGATTGAATGTTACAGAACCTTTTTTAAAACTCGTAACTGGACTTTTAAAACTATCCTTCACTTATTTGACTTATCCATCATTAACAGCTGGATGGAATATCGAAAAGATTCTAAAAACAATAAATACAAAACAAAAGATATCTTGGACCTGCTACAATTTCGGTTAAATTTGGGTGAATTTTTGATCCATGGAACAAAAACCAGAAGACCAGAAAGAGACAATGAAGATAACAGAAGAATCCAGTATCAAAAGGGTTAAGTACGCTTCAATGTCCTGTCGTGACAAAAGGTATGATGGCCTGTTCATAAAAATCAAAAAAATCCTAACACATGTCGTCTATAAACCTGTCAAAGTAGATCAAGAATAAGGCGTAGTAATTGTGATGTTTATCTTTGCTTAAGTAATAAACAAAACTGTTTTGTTCAATTTCATTGCAAATAATTTTATTCAATAAATTTAGTTTCATTTTTCTCAAATTGGTTTTATTATCACAATTGTGCTAGTTATCTGTGTGCTACTGTATGACACAATAATTGTGCCAGTCCTTGAATCCTATCAAATATCACTTTGAAAATTATGCAAAAAATTTGACTTTTGTTAGGTGTAAACTAACATTATCCTAAAATTTTAACTCAATATTTAAAATCATTTACGTTCGGGAGCGTAAGGGTTATAAAACTGGGTGTTATGTAGGTTGTGACACTTGAGTGTACTTGAGTCTAAAGTGTACATTATTTTAGGTTGTCATTATATTATCGAGCTTTAATTTTTATTCTATACACTTCACATTTTATAAAATTTCATATAAATATAATGTCGAACTTTTACAATTAATAAAATTATTTTATTTAGTTTTAAATATATTATTTAAATTTAAGAAATATAGAAAAAATAGAATGATGCTTGGCGCTAGTCTACAGTACCTCCAACTGTACAATTTTTTTTGTTTATTTTATTGCTAATGTAGTTCTCTAATTTTTAATAATTTGTGTAAATTACTATTTTAAATAATATGTTTGTATTTTCTTTATATTTACTTATTAGGGCACATACAACGGAATATTTTCATTAAACAGCAAATTTTATTTATTTCAAATTTTTATAAGAACAAAAAATAATACTTTTATAATTTTATTTCATATATTTTAAAGAGCATAATGGGCTTTCAGCTTTAATGATTATAATTTATTATTAATTTTCAATTTGCGCTCTTCTCTCTGCTTTAGATCTTAAAAAGTGTTTTAAGACTCTCAAGCATTTGCTGCAGTTCCTATATAGGTTGGGATAAAAGCTTCAACAGAAATATTCTCGAACAATGCACCTCACTTCTCTTTTTGCAAATTTATGGCGCTTTTCGGGAAAATAGGGCTTTACTCTAAAGTAAATGAGAGCGGAAAGCGTCGATAAAGTATCGAATTTAAAGTAGTCATCTGCATGCAAAGAAGACCAGAAATTGAAAAAATATAATAACAATGTAATATCTTGATAATAAAGCTTTGATATTTTGTTTATTTAAATTAACGTGCATGTGACATTTATGGTCATTAGCACGAGTTACGATTTACATGGTAATATCATATAAATTACAAAATAATGGAGTTAACATTTAATATAAAGAGAAAATAATAAATACTTGTAACATAACATTTATATTTTGTTGAGCAGTTGACTTTTCTCGAGAAATTTGATAACCTTGTTGATTTGGTCTGTGCTGTTTAGAACCTCTTTGAAGTTAGTAGTAATATCGAGCTGTTGGCGTATTTTAGCATAAAAAGGGCATTCGATAAGTATGCGTGATTCGAAGAGGTAATAGGTAAAAAGGTTCACTGAGGGTTTAATTTCATGTAGCGCTAAAATAACATTATTCCAGTGAATCTGCCAAGTGGATAGATTAAGCTTCTTCAGTCTACCTTTGAGATCGTTACAAATTTGTATATATTGATAATGGTGTCCGTGGATGATGTGGCTTTTTTGGCAAGTCATTCATCTTTTTCGTTACCACTAATACTGACATGGGATGGCACCCATATCAGAGTAAAATTTGTATTTTGGTTTATAAGAAACTGATATGTGTCATGAATATCTTGGACTATAGGATGATTGGTAGATATAGTATGAATGGAGTGTATAGAGATAGGTGAGTCAGAGCGTATGGCTATGTGTATATTTGGATATTGTTGGGCATATTTGAAAGCATGTGAAATGAATGTGAAATTTTAGAGAGTTCGATAGGTTGTTGTACAGTGGTTATAGTCTTTGACGCGTCAGTGTAAAGAACTATGTTATATTTATTTTTGTTTATAAGTACTAAAACGAGAATTATTAATGTATTAATACTGGTATCTTCCTTGTTAAATTTGGTAAGGGAAATATTATGATGTGGGAGTATGTTGGTCCAATAGGAATTATTGGAGAATGGTAGAGTTCCGGTTTCAGAAAAATTTATATCTTTTAGTAATAGTTGTAGAAGACTGGGAATATGATGTATAATTAAGTTACAAGGAGGGTTGTTATAGGGTTGGTGTGATGATGTAATTAAATAATATACTGGATTTAACGGATTGGAAGAAATTACAGCAGCATAGGAGAGAAGAAAGGTTTTCTCGCCTAAGTCATAGAGAAGGTTCATTAGCTTCACAGTAAAGACTTTCTGCCGGAATAGAACAAAATGCTCCAAGACATAGACGAATAGCCATGTTGTGTACTGTATTTAGTGAATTTAAGGTTTATTTTGTTCCAGACCTATTGACGAAACATCCATAGTTGAGCTTGGAGTGAATTAGTGATCTGTAAACTTTCAGTAACATAGTTTCTTCCGCACCCTGATGATAATGTGAAAGTGTTTTGATTATATTTAACCTCTTTAGGCAAAATCCTTTAAGTTCCTGTATCTGTTGTTTCCAGGTTGATCTTGAATCAAATATTAGCCCTAATATTTTGCAATTATCAACAACCGGTAATTTGAAGTTGTTGACAGTGATTTTAGGATTAAAAAACTCATTCTTCTGCTAAATTTAATAACTTTGGATTTAGAGTGGGAGAGGGTAGTCCTAGAGAAGCTACTTTATTTTGTAGGTTACTTACTCCTGATTGTAGAATTTTACTAGTTGCGTTGGATTTACCATGATAGTACATTATTAGGTCATCGGCATATAGAACGCATTTAATTGGTGGAGCTATATTTTTACTTAACGTTCTAATCGAAAGAATAAGTAAAGATGTGCTTAAAACTGAACCTTGAGGAAATTTAATTGCTGGCAATCTATAACTTAAGGTGTTACCATATATATATATATATATATATATATATATATATATATATATATATATCCATAACTGGACAAGTTATTGGCAGGGTAGGCGGATGCATTCACTTATAAAAAAGTTATGGTGAATAAAAGTAAATGAGCACAATGAGAACATGAACAGAATGAGAAAATGAACGTGATAAAACTGATAGAAACAAATTAAACAATTGTGTTAAAATGATTAGATAAAAATCGTTGAATATGTAAATAGCTAAAAGAAAATACTGCTTCTAGGAGAAATTATTGTAAAAACAGGGAAACCTTTAGGAAATAAAAAAGGAGACAAACTGTTATGTAAGAATTATAGAGGCATCTCTTTACTTTGTTTGGGATACAAAATACTCACAAACATAATTAATCGAAGACTCCAACATCTCACGGAAAAAATCATCGGGGAATATCAAGCAGGGTTTAGGCAAAATAGATCTACCATTAAGCAACTATTTACAATTAAACAAATACTAGGTAAAGCATGGGAATATGACATGGACGTTTACAATTTCTTTGTAGATTTTAAACAAGCCTATGATTCAATAGATAGATAGAACAATTCTACCTAATATATTATAAGAATTTGGCATACCATCAAAATTAATACGACTAGTGCAAATGACAATGAGAGAAACAGAAGCACAGGTATGTATTCAGGGACAGATAACTGATGCGTTTACGATAACGCAAGGACTGAAACATGGCGGCGGACTGGCCCCAACCCTCTTTAATCTTGTTCTTGAATATGTAATTAGACGGTTGACGGTAAGCGGAAATAACATACTTACAAACAAATCTACCCAATTAGCAGCATACGCAGATGATATAAACATAATGAGCAGAACGGTGAATGCAGCGGAAGAAACCTACGTTGAGTTAAAACAGAGTGCAGAAGCAGTAAGGCTAGCCATAATTACAAATAAAACAAAACTACTCATACAAACCAGATCAAATAGACCGGCGCAATAACACTTTATTGAAGATATTGAACATGTAAATAGATTCACATACCTAGGAATGGATCTGGTCGCAAGCAATGAAGAAGAACCGGAAATAAATAGAAGGCTACACCGAAAAACAAAACTCTAGGTCTATAAAAGAATAATCAGGCCCATAGTAAGTTATGGTTGTGAAACATGGGTGGTGACACAGAAATCTACCAATGCATTAAATGTGTTTGAAAGAAAAACATTACGTAGGATACTGGGCCCAATGAGTGAAAAAAACAACTGGCGAATTAGGTATAATAGAGAAATATACGAGCAATATAGCGGACCAACTCTAGCACAATACACTAAACTGCAGAGATTACGGTGGGCAGGGCACGTGGTCCGCATGCATAAGATTAGAATCCCCAGAAAATTACTAAATGCAAGAATTCAGGGAAAAAGACCTGTTGGAAGACCTAAAAAGAGATGGGAAGTTGAAGTAGATGAGGATGCCAGGAACTGCTTGAAAACGCGTTCATGGAAAAGAATAGCGGTAAATCGAAATGATTGAAGAAGCCTGTTAAAGGAGGCCAAGGCCCGATTTGGGCTGTAGTGTCATTGGATGGACGGAGTAGTGAGTTAGTTCTTTTTCTTTGGAAATATTCCGTATACTTGTAGGTATATAAGTTTTAAGTAACTACTAGCAACACATTTATTTCGCTTTCCTAGTGCTTTTTCTTTATTCGTGTTTTTTACACATAACTGAATCAGTGAGGTTAAAACGATCCCTCAATTTTCAAAGTTTGCTGTAGTCACTGTCCAAGTTATTCTATTCGTCAAAGCAAACAGTGGCTTAAACAACGAGTCACTCAACACAAAAGTGACTGTAACATACGAAAAAACTCTTGTGCCTTAGTGAACCACCACTTGAAGACAGGACATAACTTTTACTTTAATAATGTAAAAATCTTGGAACAACTTGATAATTATAAAAATCGACTTTTCCTTGAAATGGTACACATTAATAAAACTCCTGAATCTATCAATTATAAGACAGACACCAACCGTCTAAGTAATATCTACTGCAACATACTAAACAATATATGATATGATAGATCTTAACCTTTAAAAACGAACTCGATAATCTTCTAGTAACTCTACCTATAATTTTATTTTATTAAAATATCAGTATTACAATAACTGATTACGTACCATCAATTACATTTTATAGATCAATTTACCACGTTCCTGATTCTTTCTTAATTCTCTACTATTAATTCCATATATATATATATATATATATATATATTTAGGGATTCTAAAGTATTCACTGCCTTCCCTCGCTCAACCGTTTCCATCTCTGTCTGTTGTTCCATTCTCCATCGTTTAGACCTCTCTTACTCATAGCGTCGTCTACTTCGTTCCTTCAGGATTTTCGGGGTCATCCTCTTTTCCTTCTTCCTATGGGGCTCTCTTCGGTTATTCTCTTTATCCATCTGCTGTCGCTAGTTCTTCTTACATGTCCATACCACTTTAATCTTTTTTGTTCTATATATGTTAGTATGTCTGTTTGTTTCTAAATTAATTCCATCTTTCCACCATATAATATGGTTAATACTGTCATAATAATTGTTTATTTAAACTTATTCACTAAAAATTGTACAAAAAGAATTCACTCTATAGAATATATCGGTTACCATAACTCCATTTACCTAGATATGTTAACAAAATTAAAATTTTTACTTTAAATAATAGAGATAATAATTATTCTAGTAAATTTACAGTTGTCTCATGAAGAAGTCACAAAATCGTGAAGAAATATTGAGACATAGAACAAATAGAGTTTTATTTCCTACAGACCGATTGCTGATACTATAAATCAATATTAACACAGTACGGTGGAAAATAATTTGAAATTTATATATATATATATATATATATATATATATATATGTGTGTGTGTGTATACGTATATATATATATATATATATATATATATATATATATATATATATATATTTATAAAAGACGACCTAATTTTACATACGACACTTTAAATAAACATACAAATATATAAAATGAACCAATTCATGGATATGAATAACCCCACATCAATTATCTCAAGATCCCATAAATGCTCTAAAAAATCTATTCTCATTTCCAGAAAGCAATCCATCGTTCCTTCACTCAACTTGACTGATAAGACTAGGAAGATGAATGAGTTTCGGAACGTTAACTTACAAGTATCCCTCACTTTAACATTTTTCCTTTAATTTCATAACAGTGGATGACCTTTGCATAATACAGGGAAATTGACGCACAATGATTAACACATTTAAATGATCAATACGTGTATATAGATGATGTTAACGTTGTTAATTACAATAATATTGTTATATATTGCTACCTAGTTGGAAAGTATATTTAAAAAGTACTTTATATTATGTAGTAAATGTAGTCGGAGAATTAGACTGGAGGTATTATAAGTTGAAAGAATTTTTTAACTATGCAAGTATTTTGTTGTATTTTTTTTAATCATAACTCTTTCGAGTTTTTGGTTAGTATTTCGTTAGTAGTTAATAGTTAGTAATCGTAATTTTTTCGTTAGTATTTCGTCAATATCAAGGACCCTGTTATTTAATTAGTTTTTGAATTACATGTTCCATATGGTCTAGGTAATGAAAAAGCAGACCTCCAAGCAAGAAAAGCTACCCATAACGACCATGCTATAATAGTGTCAAAGACTATTTCCAGAAATAAAAAAGAGTTCGGTAAAGAAAAAGTGGGATTTATCGGAATCTTAATTAAAAGAAATTAAATCGACAGTGAAACCGTGGCGATATTTCCAGTGATTTAAAAGAAGTATTAAGTGAAGATTTAACTACTAAAAATTAGCTTTCTTAAAGATACATCTTTATATAATTTAATATAATGTAATAACTGAAGAGTGGTCGAGCTAAATAATCTAAGTGCCAAAATTAAAAATTACCAGAAATCAAAGAAAACTTGAAAAGTCTTTAATTATATATCAAATATATATATTTGAAGAAAATACTAAATGAATAAATAGTAAACTCTGTCGACTTTAACTTTTGGATAGTCACAACTTTTTTCAATACACTTCTCCCATTCCATTAGTCACCGAATTTTTTCTTGTACAATAGAAGTTCCTGGCTCCTCTTTCGTCACACGTAAACTCGATGCTTAAGTAATATCATGTTTAGATGTATCTGTACATTGTGAATTTTTTTAGAAATAAAAAAAGTGTATTGTTCCATATCTAACGATGAGAAGCTATATATGAGAGGCTATAACCGAACTCTAAAAATTCATGATCGATAATATCGCAATATCCATTGGCTCCTAAAAAAATGAATAAAAAAAAACGGGTGTGGCAGTCCAGTGGAACTGCCGGTGGAAGTTACACTTCTATACACGCATTCGCCGTTACAACTTTATTTGGGAGTCAATCTGCACAATCATTACATATGTAATTCTATAAGTAAGACATAGCAGAAAGAGAAACAGAATTAATAACAACTTACTAACAATGAAGGATTGAATCAATATTTTGATGAAAATGTATATTTTTATTTTCGTATATGTATGAAAGGAGTTGAATGCAAAAATTTTTTTACACATACTCTGCAGTAAAAGTCATTGTTTATTTTGTTATTAATATAATAATACAATACAAATTAAACTGCAATATTCATAAGTACTTAAAAATGACAATAATGTAATAATATTAATAAAAAAGTCCTTCCCGACTGGGAATCGAACCCCGGTCTCCCGCGTGATAGGCGGGGATATTGACTTCTATACTATCGAGGACATGACACAAAGATATTTCAAAAGTGACAGTTCTGGATCATACAGTGATTTATTGAGATTATTATTTTGAATTACAAAAGACTAATATAATTATATATATTAGTCTATAATATAGTATATAATTATCACATATAACATATCACATAAATAATTATATTAATAAATATTTTATTATATGTATAATATTATATGTATATATATCTTTATATAATATATATAATATTAAATTATATATACAAAAGGAACCTTTTTATATTCGAGAGAGGAAGAGAGAGAAAATATATCTGCTTGTCTCTCTCTTACTCATTATCTTACATATGTAATAATTTCACAGATTTACTCCCATACAAATTTCCAACGTGGAGCGCGCGTATAGAAGTATAACTTCAAAAATAAACATTTGGTTTTTCAATTGCCCTGCACAGTTGTCGCTCTATATCCATAATTTTCATAAGTTGAAAGCTGTCCTGTATTCAAGGCTTGTTGAAGAAAGGATGCTATTTGGTTCCCACCGTGACCTCATTTTTCTTTACGACAGTTCCTCATTATCCCATCTGAAACACATGCACATGTATCTTGCACATGTATTCCAAAATTGTAGCATGATAATTAACGGCTGTAGTACGTACTACTATGCGTCAATTTGGGAAGCAAAAATACTTTTTGTAAATTCATGGTAATGGTACAGGTATCGCTACTTACAGATATCAACTCTAGGTATTCTAAAATAAAGATTCAGAAAATCCTTTAGAAAAACTCTTCTATAGAATTTGTGTGTTGTGGTCAGAATGTTTTATGTTAAAATCGTTGAATAGCTTAATAATATTAAGTTACGGGCTGGGATATTATTTTTTACTTTTTGATTAACTGTAGTACCTCCCGTCCCTCGGGAAGCTGTTAATGTGATCTTTTACCATCTGTCTATCATGAAGAGTGTAATTAAATTTTTTAAACACCTCCTCGTTTATCCTTGAAGGTTGTATGCTTCTCCTTTTTACGCCTAATAAACGTAGTAATCTTTTGTGGACTGATAGCATTTGTTCCAAAAAAGTTTTTTAAAAACTCTTCCCGTTGCTTTGCCCTCTGGAATACCAAAAGCTACGGTACAGTCATCTAATTTCCGATGAATCATCATAACTACCATGGGGGCTACGTTGGACTGGTAAAACTTGCAATAATCCCATGAGATAGCTGCCTTGTTCTTTGTGTTCAAGGTCATGATAAAAGTCGAAAAGCTTTATTTTCATAGCAACCACGTCACTACAAAAAATAGAAAAGTCGCATGATAATATATCAACAAAGCCACAGTAATAATAAAAAAAGTTTTAGGTTGTAATATCGAATAGCACTGGTAGCTATTTGGAAGTTAGACTCTCGCGCGGCCTAAAATTTCAAGTAAAATATCTGTTGTAGTAAATGTACTAACCTTATATTTTAGAATGACTCTTCCAGGTGTTTGCAGTTTACATTTATGTGTAACATAGGATTTTCCACTCAATCTAGCTTAGCTTTATTTTTTTCTTGTTTATATCGTTTTCTTTTTATCACCAAACGCACTAAAATCCATTCTATTTACTTTAAAATACAATTACGTAGACAATAACAATCGATTTTAATGACAACACGTCGACCTGTATTTTGAAACTTAGATCAATTAACAAAGATCATGATGCTGGACTTACAGGCGGCTCCATCTTTGAGCTTCGTTTGCAACAACTAGAGTAAAGTTGGCACGTAGATCTCATAGGAGGACATTGGCACAGGAACATAGATCATTCTATAAAAAGAAAAAACAAAATTTATATTTTGGCACTTAGATCACTTAGCTCGGTAATTGTTCAACTAATGTCGCTAATGACCCAGGTGGTTAAAACGAGTATTTTAAAGTAAAAAAAATTCCATCTTATCTGGGGTAATATCTGGTATATCTTCAGACCCTTGGTTTTTTACGTGTTATTTCTGTGGATTTATTTATATATTATGTAGTTTATTTAATTAGTTTATGTTAAATCCAATGCGCTATTAATATCTTTTACTAGTTCTAGTATTTACCTCTGTCTGTTTATACATTACCCTCTTGATCCCTTAGTAAAATTGTTTTTTGTCTACTTGCTGCGATTATTAATTTTATAGTCTTCATGCTTTTTTTTAATTTATTTTATAATTTATTCTCATCATCAGTCATTTTAAGTCCACTGCTGAACATAGGCCTTCCGTAAATAACTCCATTGCATCCGTTCTATAATTAATATTGTAGCTTAATTATATACTAACCTAATATTTAACTTAGACATGCCACAAGAAAACAGTTTCATAAGCTTTTTAGTTATCAATATGTTGTAATTGCTGTTTTATTTTGTGGGTGTGTTTAGTGTAAGTATTCTTCTTATTATATAAGTTTATATCTCAGTGGACACTCTGACAATACTATGGTCATTACTTCTTTGTGACTATTAGTCTTGGAGAATTTATTAAGAATAAAATGAAAGAGGAAAATCCCAGTGGTTGGCTGTATTCCATAGTTTAAAAAAACTTGCAAAAACGTAAAGATTCCAGTGTATGATGGTATATTTTAATTAAAATAAATGTTTAAAAATTTATCCAAAAGGATTACAATTCTTCAAATTATCAACATTAATTCTGTCTTGTTTCATATTGTTGTGAATTTATTAATTGTTATGTCTTTAATTTATAATGTCTTTATCAAAAGGTTCTTTTCTAAATTTATTAAAAAGCACAATAACTGATATTAATTTATTTATCACTAAAGATACATAATTTATTATAAAGCGAACGTAACATTTATCGCGGGCGCGAATCTTCTTTATTAACTGTTTTCTATTCTCCAAAAAGTCCTGTTATATATTCACTACTGTTAGACTAGAAACGTCTACGGTCTTCTCGACTAGACAGAGCGGCGAATTGTTCTCAAAACCGGTATGGTTAAATCGGCTTGTCTCCAGAAGGTTCGAATTGTTGTTTTTATTACAAAGGGGGACCCATCGTGTGTCAGGTAGGCATTACCTAAAAAATACGTGAATGAATGAAAATATTAGTAATAAATATATTTACGGTTTTGGGTCAGAATTTATCGTAACATTGCCCCCCTCTTAAAAGATTGTTCCTCCTGGAATCTTGTCGGGACTGGAACCGGAACGGTATGCTGGTATCGGCAACTGGACCCTCTTTTACAACTTCCAGTTGTATAAAAATGACAAGGGACGGTTTTCTCTCCGCACCAGTAACTATGCGGATTGCAACAGACTAACACCTGGACTTCGGTGTCTTTAAAGATCTCTTCCACCATATTTCGGATAACCCTCCAATCTAATTGGCGGCACTCCAACTTTGGCAAGGCTAACTTTTGCACGTCGGACTCCAGTACGTGCTCTCTCAATTGAAGTAAGGCTTCCCATACATCTCGGTAGGTAGGTTGGTCACGGGCAGTGTCTTTTGTTACCAGGTAGAAAAGGTAACGTGAAGCATCTTGGAGTTTCAAGGTTTTACCGGGAGCTGGCACTTGGCATTGAAGTTCTGCAACTCGACCAAACTTCCTTCGAAAGACGGATGCCAACCCTGGTGCTTCTTTGATACTGGCCGGGATAGTAAGGGCCAGCGAGTAGTCATCGGGGAGCGCGAGTAGATCTTGCTTTTCTTCAGTGGTAACACCATGTATCGCTTTACCGGTACCTCCATAGGCACCCATGAATTCCTCAAACGTGAGGTCAGACACATCGTGGACTTGGTTTACTTCCACTTCTTCATCTACGTTGTGGTCACCTTCGAAAGACGCCAACCGGTTATGGTGTACTATCATCGGCTTTCCCCTCGGAATCTTGCTTATTCGGTAGATGACATCATTGATCTTCTCCATAATTAGGTATGGGCCTTCCCAAAACTGCTGCAATTTGGGAGAACAACCTTTTCGCTTCTTGGGATTATAGAGCCAGACCTTGTCGTTCTTCTTAAAGCAACCCTTTTCGGCTTGTGTATCGTACCGTTTCTTCATTCGGTCGCTAGCGATCTGAAGGTGGGAACGGACCAACTCATGTACATCGTCCATTCTTCTTCGTAATTCGATCACATAATCTTCACCTGCTACATCTTCTCCAGGTCGACATCCAAACTCGAGATCACAAGGTAGTCGCATTTCGCGTCCGAATAGGACTTTGGCTGGTGTCTGGCCTGTTGATTCGTTAACAGCAGATCTGTAGGCCATTGTGAAGAACGGAAGGTATTGGTCCCAGTCTCGCTGATGATCGGACACCATCTTTGCCAAATACTTACCAACTGTCCTATTCATTCGTTCTACCATACCATCCGATTGCGGATGATACGCGGTAGTTCTTGTTTTCTTCATGCCTAGTCTATCACATATTCCTTGGAATAGATCGCTTTCGAAGTTCCTGCCTTGGTCACTATGTATCTCCAAAGGCACTCCAAATCGGCTGATATATTCTTGGATCAACTTATCTGCAACGGTGGCGGCCTTCTGGTCGGGAAGTGCGTAAATCTCGACCCACTTAGTAAAGTAATCCATTACTACCAACATGTACTTGCCTCCATTCTCACTTTCTGGAAATGGCCCAGCGATGTCCAAAGCTATTCTTTCAAACGGGCTTCCAACATTATATTGTCTCATAGGAGCTCTCCTTTTTCGGTAAGGCCCGTTACTCGTGGCACAAATAGTACATTTCGTACACCAGTCTTTTACATCGTCGGAACTGTTCATCCAATAAAACCGTTCCCGAATTCGCTGAAGGGTTTTCTTTACACCAAAATGCCCTCCCGATGGACTGTCGTGTAACTGACGAAGTACTTCGGCTATTCTGCTCTTTGGGATCACCAACTGTCTTCTCTTCTCTGAACCGTCATCATTTTCCAGGACTCGTTTGAGCAAGCCATCTTCGATGATAAATGAGTCCCACTGGGCCCAATACGTCTTAACTACTGAGCATAGGTTTGATATTTCCTGCCAAGGTGGTCGACGGTTTTCCTCTTTCCATTTTCGGATTTTCTGTATAACTGTATCTCTCTCTTGTTCTTCCCTTATCTTAGTAGGCGTCCAGTCGTCGTTGACAATCGTCGTTCTTAGCACTGCTGCTTCCTTGGATTCCGTTTTGTTGCAGTGGGAACACTCTGCTGGGCATGGCCTTCTGGAAAGAGAATCAGCGTTTCTATGGCTAACTCCGGCCCGGTGCTCAATCTTAAAATCGTATTCTTGGAGTCGTTCAATCCACCTGGCTATCTGACCCTCTGGATTCTTAAACTGCATCAACCACTTAAGGGCGGCATGGTCGGTTCGGATTAGAAACTTTCTGCCATAGAGGTATTGATAGAAGTGCTCTACTGATTTCACTACTGCCAGAAGTTCTCTTCTCGTGACGCAATAATTCCGTTCTGGTTTTGAAAGAACTTTACTAAAATATCCAAGGACTCGTTCCTGTCCTCCTTGAATCTGAGACAGCACTCCTCCAATTCCCACATTACTTGCATCCGTATCTAAGATGAACTCTCCTTCTGGCAGTGGATACCCCAAAATTGGTGCTGTTATTAAATGCTTTTTCAACGTTTCAAAGGCATTTTGGCAGTCTATATCCCAGCGGTATTCTCTTGTTTCCTCTGTAAGTCGCGTTAATGGCTTAGCGATATCTGCAAACTTCTTAATAAACCTCCGGTAGTAAGTACATAGTCCAAGAAAACTTCTCACTTGATGTTTGTCAGTTGGTTTTGGCCATTCCTTAATGGAATCGATTTTTCCCTTATCCACGGCCACTTCTTCTTTACTGACTATATGACCCAGATAATTGACTTTACCTTGAAATAGCTGGCACTTCTTGGGGTTTAGCATCAATTGGGCAGCTTTAAGTCGATTAAAAACGTTTTCTAAATTCCTCAAATGATCTTCGAATGTCTCCCCCAAGACGATTATGTCATCTAAATAAACCAGGCATGTTTTCCAAGATAACCCTCTCAACACATTTTCCATAAGCCTCTCAAATGTCGCAGGAGCATTACAAAGTCCAAATGGTATAACGTTGAATTGCCACAATCCAGATCCTGTGGTGAAGGCTGTCTTTTCTTTATCGACTGGGTCCATTTCTACCTGCCAGTATCCAGACTTCAAATCTAAAGTAGAAAACAATTTACTTCCAGCCAATGTGTCCAATGTGTCATCGATCCGAGGCAGAGGATAACTATCTTTCTTGGTAACGTTGTTCAGCAAACGGTAATCCACACAGAACCTCGTCGTTCCGTCTTTCTTCTTAACCAGGACCACCGGAGAGACCCATGGACTCGTAGAAGGTTCTATCACCCCGTCTTTCTTCATTTCCTGAACAATCGTTTCAGCTTCCTCTCTCTTCGCCTGTGGTAATCGTCGAGCTGTTTGACGAATTGGCTTAGCATTACCAGTATCAATTTTATGCTTAACAACGGTAGTTCTTCCCGTCTTTCCTCCTTTCGGTACGAAAATATCACGATACTGCCGAAGAAATTCCCTTAATTTCCTTTTCTCCATCTGATTTAGAGACTGTCCTGCAACTGCAACCATTTGGTCGAATTTGTCGTTGGAATTATCAGATGTTGTCGCCTGACGGATTATGGATGTCACAGGTACACAAGTTCCTACTTTTGTCTCTTTCTTTATGGTCACTGGGTAGCCGTTGACATTGATCCAAGTCTCACAGGAATTTCCTTAGCCGAAGTCACCAATTCCTTTCCAATTATGATTCCACGGCCAACTTCATCGTCGTGGTTCCAAGGCTCCATCATAACAGGTCTCCCTTCGTCCACAATTCCCTGTAGTCGCGCTACTATGATCGTTTCGCTTCTCCCAGGCACGACTGTATCTTCTGTAATGGCTGCTTGCACAGTGTTGTCATTATGTGGATGAAGAAATATCTCCTCGTTGCCAACTTTGATTACCTTATTCTTAAAATCCCATTGGAAAATATTAGTAATAAATATATTTACGGTTTTGGGTCAGAATTTATCGTAACAATATGTTTATTCTTCTTTAAATTTGAAATGCTTCCTATGATTTTTGCCATTACAAGAAAGTGGTCACTATCAATGTTAAGACCTCGGTAGCTTCTGACATACATGAGGTCGGAAAAATGCCTCGCATCTATTAGGATGTGATCTATCTGTCTAACGGTTTCTCTTTTGCATCTATTAGGATGTGATCTATCTGTTTAACGGTTTCGTTGTTAGATGATTTTCATGTTTCTTCGTGTATTATTTTATGAGGAAATCTTGTTCTTCCTATTATCACGTTTTTGGTGGTTGCAAAATTTATTAGTCTCAACCCGTTATCATTTGACTCTTCATGCAAGCTCTCACATCCTACAAATATTACTCAGTTATCTGAGTACTTACAAATCTCAGCTCTTTCATCCTGAAAAAACTGCTCTTTGTCAATTTTTACGGTCCCCAGCAATTATTTTTACGTCATTACGTGGACATCGATCATATTCTTTGTCTAAGGTCTCGTAGAATTCATCTTTTTCGTCGTCTTCCTTTTCTTCTGTGGATGCGTGTACACTAAGTAAGCTTTAATTAAAGAATTTTCCTTTAAGACGTAAAAAACATTTACTTTTGTTTATGGGTTTAAAGTTAAGGACTAATTGCTTTGCTTTTTTACTAACTATAAAACCACTGCCAAACTCCTGTCGGATGCTATGTTTGCTATAGCATATATTATAGTCTTTTCTCTCGATAATTCCTGAACCAGTCCATCTGATCTCTTGAATCGCTATTACATCGGCTTTCATTTTATCCAGTTGTTGTGTTAGAAATTTAAGAGTGCCTAAGGCATCAAGGGTTCGTACGTTCCATGTGAATATCCGTAAATCGTTGTTTGTCGTTTGCTAGGTCGTTGTCAATTAAACAGTCCTACTTTTATTTGTTTTTTAAGGGAAGAGGTCATTAACCTTTTGCCCAACATCCTTATCTTCAAAGGACCATTTCTCCCGCTCTTGTCTGCCCTGATTGCTTTCTACTGGGGTTGGTTACCACAATCTTCCACAGAGTTGCTCAGGTTACCAGGGTTCACCGCGTGGAGGTGAGAGTCGGAATTGAGTAGGAGAGGCTAGTAACGCTAACAGGATACAGCGTCATATTATGCGCATCAATACCCCATTTAAACCCCTGCTTTAATAAGAATACCATGGGAGATTGAACTGCATACGTTTGATAGAACTAACCTATCCGCTGGAATAATATATTTTCTAGCTTGAACTTGTTTATCATTTAGCGTCGAGTAAAGAAACTTGTTTTTATATGCAATAATTTTATTTAAAACTGTATAAAAACAAGCTATTTTTCTAAAATTTAAGCCGAAATAAAAATTTTTTCTTTTTTGAAAAAAAAAGATGGTCTTAATAATTCATTAATTTGTCCCATTTTTACAAAATAGTTTAAAACAGAAAAAATAAAGCCCAATATTACATTTAGTTTAAGTCCAAGCATTTTGGGAAGCTGCGTCGATGAGGTACATAAATATTGTCCAGTACCATTTTTTTGACGTGTGTCAACCCGATAACAAATAAAAAATTACCTATATATTTTCGTTAATATAAATATTGCTCTTTATATCTTACCAAAACTTACTGTCCATAAGATCAGTTCCTCCCATGCTGTTATTATACTGCGAAAGAAGATTATGACCTAGGTACTTATACAGGGATGAGTGCCTTAAGAACCGGCAAAATAACGCAAAAGATAGAAAACATAATACGTTGGGAAATAAAAAGAGATGAAAGTAGTAGAGGTGAGAAATTATCGATATTAACCTATAATTTATTTTACATTACATTAGAATTATCGAAAATTTCCCACCTTTTTACGTTAGCTTATGAGCTGTTTGACTTCAGTCATAGTAATACCATGTAATACGTATCACGTAATGTAAGCAAAACAGTTTAAGTAGGAGTATTGTTTTATCGAAAATTAAAATATTGATCAATAATAAACTATGATTTGGGATGTCGCATACACTCTTCTCAATACAGAATTATCATAGCTTGTTATTCTGTATTCGTCAACACATAATTCATTATCAAATTACTACAAATTAAACTGTTTACTTACATTTGCTTTATTGCCTTCAATCAGTTTTTACTTTATGCGAAATTTAAAAAATGTAAATGTTCGACGTCATACCTACTTGTAATATTATGACTGAAGTCAACTAGCTCATAAGCTAACGTCTAAAGGTGGGAAACTATCGATAGTGATAATGTAATTTAATATAAATTATAGGTTTCTATCGATAATTTCCCACCTCTACTACTTTCATCTCTTTTTATTTTACAACGTATCATGTTTTCTATCTTTTGCGTTATTTTGCTGGTTCTTAAGGCACTCATCACTGTATTGTCTTGCTATCTTTTTAAGTTTTTCTAACTGTAGAAAGATATTCTAGTTTTGACCGGCTGAATAGATAGATTTAGATAGATTTAGAGAGGTGGCCTTTTGGCCTATTCCACTACGACCTTTTAAGATCTATTGTGGTTCCCTAGTCCTAGATAATATTTTTTAGGCTGACCCTTTTTAAAAACCATGGCTGAATACCATATTACCGGCTGAATACCAAAACATGTGCTTCTGAATGCTACAACTTTGTTACCCCTCCAACGAACGTATTAAATACCAATTTTCTTATTTAATGCCGAACAATATTCCCCTTGTACCCTCTGTTTCATCGTCTTTTTGAAACAAAGAGACAATTTCTTGGAATTCTAGAACCTTTGTCGCTTAATGCTTCTATCGATTAATGCATTTGTACCATAGGAGCTCTAGTTTTTTCGAAATATTTTTGATATTCTTCATTAGATCTAAGATTCTTTCCCTGATATACTCCAAAGTTTATTAAAAATTTACTATAAGGTATAGTCATACACCATACCTTACACCCGTTTACATCCATGATACTCAAACTAGCGTGTCATTGATTTATTGTAAGCTATATTTTCTTCTGGGATAAAATGCTCTATGAATGAATGTTTTAACATATCTGCAAATCGTTATCATAACTTGCTTCTCGGTTTGATTGTACTTTAGGCGGTTCAAAAAAAAGTCTGTTACATCATGTTCTTTATATGCCAAATCTAAAGCTTCCGATCGTGTTCATTGAAATTATAAAAATATAAGTTTTGACTACATAACCGCCTAGTGGGCCCATATGGGTACATCCATTTTTACATGAATTTTCGACTGTTGCTTATAATAATGATACAAAAATATGTACACTGCGTTACATTTTAAGATCTTTTAAAGCATGTAAAATTGATTTTATCCTAGTATTCTCAAAAAAGGTACTAAAAATATACTTACGTAATTAGGATGTCCATTATCAAACAATTTTTACTATACTACGATTTTCTAACTTCTGTAGCTTGGGAAATTTAATAAATCACTGATAAGAATTCATCACCACGGACACAGTCAAGTCTAAATAAAGTATTTATGCACTAAACCTAATATTGTTTGCCTATTTTATTATAATTTTATTGCGTTAAACGATACCTTTAGTTGAGGTAAACGATAGTTGGGTCCATGTGGTGACTGTGGGCGCTAATAGGTTTTACACCATCATGTACCTGCATAAAGTTATTAAACGATACCTTTAGTTGAGGTAAACGATAGTTGGGTCCATGTGCTGACTGTGGGCGCTAATAGGTTTTACACCATCATGTACCTGCATAAAGTTATCCACAATTTCTTTACTCGCCAGATATACGCATACTCGATTTTTGGATAGCCTTAAAGAAAATAAAATGTTTTTGGGCTGTAAAAGCGCTCCTAGTGGTGTGAGATAATCTTGAAGACGTAATCCATCTCTTGAAGAAAATACAATTGCTTGATCAGGGCTTTGGTATGTTTGTTGAGTTAGTACTCTTGAATAAGATTTAGCAGTGTTATAATGTTTTAAAAAATTATTTACATTGGAACTTCAATCTGATGTTCTTGACATAATGAATCTTCTATAGGCGATCTTATCAGGACTTTCTATTACATACTGTAGCGAGATTAAATAAAACAAGCGGTTCGAATTTATATAAATATGTTTATTTATAAGTTTACAGTACGATTATCTCTTATCAACTAAACTAACTCATAACGTTATTACATATATATACCAAAAGTATTATTCTAGAATAATCTAAAGTAGTCCCACCTTTAATTCGCCTTCGTGACGGGTTGTTCTCTCTCGCACTCGATATCGCCGGAAAGTTCTAGTCGTTTTCGAGATGCAACCGTTACACGGGCTACGCCGAATGCATGTTCGTAACAATACAAATTAAATTAAGTGAAATCCGACTCTGATTATTTTAATATGAGTTGATCGGTCTACTATGATTATTTAGAAGAAGTACTTATGGCACTAAACAAATCACTGTAAACTTCTTCAATATATCAATTTTAAATATTTAAATTTATACTTTTTTTAATAAAAAACTATAAAAATTATAGAGCCCGAAATAAATTGATTTCAATACCTGACATTCAGGAACGGATCCCCGATATTATTCTATAGCTATTTTTCTGATAAATATGTACCTATTTAGTTCAAAAATAAATAAAACAACCAGAGATCTATTTCTGTATATACTAAATAATTTATAGACATTCTTAAAATACATACCTTACTACTTTACACAAAAAATGAAATTTTATTTGTATAAGTGTATAAGTTTTATACAATATTTTTAATATAAATATATAAAAATCTCAATATTAATTATTCTCATTATCTACACTCACCGGTAATACTATATCTGAATAGCTAATTTAAATTTTTTATTGCAAACCTGTGATACGGTATCATATAAATATTAAAGCTTTTAAGAAATATAGAAAACATTCGAGTGGTTTATGAGGTACTTGTAATTCAATACATATAAAACAATATTATTTATTTCGAAGAACATTAAGAGTTAAAACACTACCACCGAAATATACTTAAATAACACTCAGTGGCCATCAGTATTTTTGTTTTCAAATGGTAATAAAAAGTGCTGCTAAAATAAACATTTCCATAATCTAAATTTCACGATAAAATTCACGTATTCGCTCTTCCCCTCTTTCGGATATTTACTCACGAGTTCTATCTTGGAGGTGGAGAGCTTTTTAAGTATTATATATTTTTTTATTAGAGATCATTATAAAAATTTTACGTTATTTTACGGTGAAATTTCTGTTACAATAAATATCTAAAGAATTAAACAAGAAAAACATTTTTATATAATAAAAAAATGGATAATGTATTTTACAACAAAGTAAATGATAAGTTCTTTGAATATTGTCTTAGTTTGTAATTTCTACCACCACAATGTTAGTGCCTAACCTAACTTCTTACATTCAGAAAGGCTTCTTCTTCTTCATTCTGTACCTATCTATTTCTGGAAATAGGCCTATTCCATTTCATTTAACTGATTTCCACCCTGCGCGATTCGTATCAACTATTTACCTCCTATTTCTATCAAGTAGTTTATCCACCTCTTTTTACGGCGCTCTACGCTTCTCTTTATCGTTGTTGGTCTCCATTCGACGATCCTTTCACATTACACGATTTCTCTCGTGCGGGAAAAATCGCCCGGAAAATTTTTCTTGACCGACTGTTGAAGAGCACGAGACCTTTCACATTGCACGATTAGAACATGGGCATGTTTTGTAATCGTGTTGCAGTCATTCAGTGCCCCTAGAACCGCCCCGCTACCGTATCGTCTTCTAGCTCAGTGGCCTACGTGACCAAATGCACGCTTTCACACTAGACGGTTTTTAGTCGTACGGAAATTGTCCCCAGTATTGTTTCTACCGCGTTAAGTTTTGGTGGCTTGTTTGCAAATTATGGAAAGGGTTGACGCTAAAGTTTTAATATCGCTAGTTGAAGCAAAACCTGTGTTATGGGACAAAACTTTAGAAATTTATAAGAATAGAAATGCAACAAGGAAAGCCTGGGAAGAAGTATGTTTAGCACTCAATCCGGATTTGGAGAACAATGGAGATGGAGAAAACAATGCATTTGGTAAGTACTATACCTATTAAGTTTCTATTAAGCAAACTAAACCCACTTTTTGGACGTATGTATATTGTATTTTGTAATGTATATTGGTATTGTATGTATTCTATACTTCACTTGATTTCCTATCTACAACAGAGGCACTTTTTATTTTTATTTCATTTATTTATTTTCACATATATGACAAATTATACTTTGGGGTATAACACGGCCCCCTTGCCCAGGGATACGGGTGAAGACCACAACGATGATGAAGGTGGAGAATATAGTATTCGGTTCAGTGAATTCAACGGAAGTGGCAACCCTGTTTCTAGGGATAGTATAGAATCAACCTGGTGAAGGGCAGCAGCGATCACCAGTACTAGAATTAGGCGTAAAGGAAATGATCCTAAACCGGCTTCTTACTAGAATACCGTAGGTGAGACTGAAACAGTTAGAGGGCTACGGTACTGCGATGCGGAAAGCAAGTAGGAAACTACCGCATTATATTCCTCAGGACATCCGTCCGTAGATTTTTTCTTGTCATGTTGGAAGAAACAAAACAAACGGCCCCTAGTCCCGGGCAGGCCTTAAATGGCCAAGGGGTGCGAAGAATCTCCCGGTTTCAACTTGATAAGACAATCAAAATTGCTACGTGGAATGTTAGAAGCTTATTTGCAGCAGGCAAACTACAAAATCTAATTCAGGAAATGAACAGAATTAACATCGATATTCTCGGCATAAGCGAATTGCGATGGGAAGGCACAGGCATGATCAATACTACTGGTAAAACCCTTTACTACTCATGCAGTGATAGCACAGACCCTCACCACAGACATGGGGTGGGAGTTCTGATAAGTGAAAATTTGCGCGCCTCCGTGAAGAACTTTGTCCCGATCTCCGAAAGAGTCATACTTATTCAGTTGCATGGAAAAGTTAACATAAATATTATACAAGTCTACGCCCCTACAGCAGACAAGCCAGAAGAAGAACTAGAGCGATTTTATCAACAGCTAGACGAAGCCTTAAAGGTGACTAAGAATCACGAAATTAACATCGCATTAGGAGACTTCAACGCAAAAGTTGGGGAAGGAGCTGTAGATCACGTAGTTGGAAAATATGGTCTTGGTCAGAGAAACGACAGAGGGGACAGATTGATACAGTACTGTCAAGACAAAGATCTAGTCATAACGAATACTTGGTATAAGTTACCACCCAGGAGGCTTTACACATGGAAGTCGCCTTTAGACGGACATCAGGGCATTATAAGGAACCAAATAGATTATGTGACAATTAATAGAAGGTACAGGAATGCTATTACTAAGGTATCTGCATTACCTGGAGCAGACATAGGATCCGACCACAATCCCTTAGTAGCAAATATCAAACTGAGGCTCGCTACAGCTAAAAGAAAACACCAGAAGGCATCAGTAAACATTAGAAAACTCAAAAACAATGAAACAAATGAAGCGTACACAGAGGAAATAAACAATAGGTTCTCTAATATGGCAACTGAGAATGATGTTGAAAAGTCATGGACCACCATAAAAGAATCATTTGATGAGCTGAACAACACTTTTCTACTCGAGAGTAAAACAACTACCAAGAATGAGTGGATGACAGAAGAAATATTAGAGATGATGGAACAACGCAGGCAGTGTAAGATCAGGCAGGACGAAGTAGGGTACCGAAATATACACAGTCAAATTCGTAAAGAAATTATAGCGGCGAAGGAGATCTGGATGACTACACTTTGCGCCGAGGCTGAAAGCCTATATAAACTCGGCGACAGCTTCAATCTTCACAAGAAAATTAAGGAAATTGCTGGTGTCTTCAAGAAAAAACAAGTCACTGGTATACATAATGACCAAAATGAATTAATAACGGACCCTAGCGATATACTTAATACTTGGAAAATGTACACAGCCAATTTGTTCAATGATGACAGAACACAAAAACCACCACAACTGGGAGACCATTTGTATGGCCCAAGTATTTTGAAAGCTGAAATTGTACACGCTATCAAACTATTAAAAAGTAACAAAACCCCAGGACCAGATGATATGTACGCAGAAACAATCAAGTTACTTAATGAAGAAAACCTAGACATTATTGTCAAGCTCTTTAACGACATCTACGATACGGGCCAGATTCCAAAAGATTGGCTTCGATCTACATTTATCGCCCTACCAAAAACACCACGTGCGAACTTCTGCAAAGACCACCGACTAATAAGCCTAATGAGTCACTTTTTGAAACTTTTCCTGAGAATACTTCACACTAGATTGTTTAAGAAATGTGAAGAGGTCAGTGGATGGAGTCAGTTTGGTTTCAAAAATGGACTTGGCACGAGAGAAGCGATCTTTAGCATGCAAACATTGATACAGAATTGTTTAGATCAAAGAAAGGATGTTTTTATCTGTTTCATCGATTACGAGAAAGCATTCGATAATGTAAAACATGAATTGATGATAAAATACCTACAAGAGTTGAGATTGGATGCAAAGGATATAAGAATCATTGCCAATCTGTATTGGAATCAGACAGCAACAGTACGTCTTCAAAATTCCAACGAAACAGAAGATTTCTCCATTAAAAAAGGAGTAAGGCAAGGTTGTATACTGTCTCCAATGCTGTTTAATTTATACGTAGAAAAAGCCTTCGCAGAAGCAGTGGAAGACTCTAATAAGGGTATTAAAGTTAACGGCATATTTATTAATAACATCAGGTATGCCGATGATACAGCCATAGTGGCAGATAACATCGAAGATCTTCAATGTCTTTTGAATGATCTAACTCTTGCAAGTGAAGCTCGGGGTTTGAAAATAAATATCAAGAAGACAAAATCAATGATTATAAGTAGAAATGATTACCCCAACGCAAAGATATATGTCTCTGGAGAAGAAATCGAACAAGTCAGGCAATTCAAATACTTGGGATGTTTGCTGGATGAGGGTTGGGACCCCGAGAATGAAATAAAGAGCAGAGTCGAACAAGCCAGAAATGCTTTTTTGAGGCTTCGTAAGTTTCTGACTGATCGCAAATTGGACTTCAACCTCCGATACAAGATGCTTAAGTGTTACGTGTGGCCTGTTCTCCTGTACGGAATGGAAGCATGGACGTTAAAGGCCAGTTCCATTAACAAACTTGAAGTGTTCGAAATGTGGTGCCTGCGTCGAATGCTCAGAATATCATGGACGGACAGGGTCAGAAATGAGGAAGTACTCAGAAGAGCGGGCTTACAGGATAGGGAACTTTTTAATTATGTAAAAAGTAAGAAGACTGCATACTTGGGGCACATTATACGAGGAGAACGATACACTTTTCAGCAACTGATACTCGAAGGGAAAATAGAGGGTAGGAGAGGTCTCGGACGTAAAAAAATGTCATGGCTGCGCAATATTCGACAATGGACAGGAATCCACAGCTATGAAATGCTTCGCAATGCTGCTAAAAACAGAATTATTTAACATCTCACCTGACAAGACGATGTACGGTGGACGCCTACGCAGAAATGCATGGCACCTTAAGAAGAAGAAGATACTTTAGACATTTGCCAGGATACACTACCGACTTCTGTCAAAAAATATGAGGTAAGCACACATCTGATATTGTTTGATTCCAAGCCTCCTCGTGTAGTGCTTTCCCCTGATACATCTTCCAGGCATGTGATCGTTGTTGTGTCCGTCCATTGACGATGAGCACTGAAAAATGTGGCTGAATGTTGATAGGGCGATGAAACATACGACATTTATTGCTTAGGATACCAAACGCACATTCCACATATCTTTGTGCTCTGCACAATCTATAATTAAACACCCTTTTTTCAACTGTTAAGCGTTTCCCTTCAAAGGGTCTCAGTAGATGTCTGTGTAAGCCAAATGCTTCGTCTCCAACAAAGAAGTATGGTATTTTAGCACTCTTTGTTCCTGGAAGAAGTTTTTCCTCAGGTAATGGTAGAGAACCACTTTCTATTGATTTCCACAATTTGGACATCTTAAATATTGACGTGTCACACTATTTACCACAGCTCCAAGGTAGTGAGGGAAGTTTGCGATACTTTCAAAGTTGGAAGCAATTGACTGCCACATATCACAAGTTGGTATCAGTATACACTCTTCTCGCATTTCTGACCAAATCGCAGCACATACTTTTTTAACTATGTTTTTTGCTGTTGAACTTCCAACTCTGTAGCTGTAGTGAAAATTTGTAAACCTACAGCCACTCGCCAAATATCTGAAATAAAGTGAAAATTGTCATTAATAATTATCATACTGAATTAATTGTCAAATAAGTAAAAGATGACAAATCTGCTAAATAAAAGTTTGATCTGGGGTTAAAAAACGTAAGAAATATGTGTTTTCAGACCAACTTCAATTTTTGAATAAGATCTGGACCGAAAAAGAAACGGTAAATAGACGGTAGACTTGAACCCAGAAATTGTACCAGGAACACTCGAAGAAAATGCAGAGCCTGAAGGCACCACTGATGAATCTTAAGTTTCTACCAACGTTAACCTGCTATCCAAGTCCATAGGAACAAGGAAACGAAAGAAAACAGATGAGGTTGAGGTGAAAATGCTCAAAGCTCTGGAACCTAAAACGCCCTGCAGTTAAATGTCCTTCCTTCAGAGTTTAATGCCTCATTTGACAAACTATTCCAACAGTGAATTCGTTCAATTTCATGTGGAAGTGTTAAACGTAATAGAAAACAAAAACAAACTAAAGGAAACTCCTCATCTTCAATGAAACAACCCCTCTTCTGTACCATCTTATTAACCACAACCTTAGTACATGCTTCAGCCATCTCCCGTTAACCAACCGCAAGCATTTGACCATGTTCAACAACCTCCATTTAAACCTCAACAATATGCAAATCCTAGTTTTTTGAGCAACGTTCAAAATAGCGTACAGCAGCTTCACTTTTCTTAATATGTACGTGAACAGCAAAATAAATTAAGGCTAACGCAGCAATCAACGCCTAAACAATCAGATTCAGAATAGCAAACGGATACAGCATCCGCATCTCAATACCTACAGGGATTTTGTTACAGCGACTCTTCACAAACTGAAACTGAGCAGTCTATTTCGGCTACATGAGATTCCTCGATTTCTGATATATTTTGAGTGATTAAAATTAAATAAAGTATATTTGCTTATTCAATAGGTTTTATTATATTACCTACTACTGAAATATTAACTTACTATATAGAAACATAATAATATAAGATCCTGATGAAGCAATTTGTCACTTAAAAAATTAAACTTAAATGTAGTATTAACTTTAATGGCATTTTCATTCAAACAACGGTATAAAAACAAAGCTGTATTTAAATGCTTACCTTAAACATATTGCCAGCATTTCAACAGGTTGTATACAGTTTCTGAACTGCATGTTTTGTCGTTGAAGAACACTCTTCAGTTTTCCATGTAACTCATCAAAGAAGCGAATTGACATACGAAAGTAGTTGAAAAACGTTTAATCATCGTTTCTAAGATCTTCAAATAATGCGTGGAACATCCCGACTTCCTCTCGTCTCTAATTAATTGGGTGAATCCAGTGAAGGCGATTGCGCCTTTGTCTTTTTCGACGCCGATACAGTATCCATAACGCAATAACTTGTTCACAATCCATTAGTTTTTTATCATCCAGACTAGACCAAATTTTCCGATGAACTAATAAAAATGTACGATTTACATCGTTCAATGTGAAAGTAATAAAACCATGATTAAAAATCGGGCGATTTTTTCCCGCACGAGCTAAATCGTGTAATGTGAAAGTACGCTTATTTTCTTAGTCCACCTTTGTTCTGTGTGTCTAACGACATGACCTATCTAGTGACACTTCATCACACCTATTTTTTCATAATATCTGTAACTTTTGTTCTTCTTCGAATTTCTCGTTTCTGATCTATCTCTTAGAGAGGCATAGAGTATTATTCGTTGGATCTTGACTGTAAAGTGTTAAAAAAACCAAATTCCTTGATACAGTAACTGAAATACCTGATAATTTTTTAACTGACCACCTCAAAGCCGTTACTAATTTAACGATAAAACATGATCTTAAATATAGCAAACATTTAATTAGGCGCTTCAAGACGTATTATCAGAAAACTTGAATGAACGATTAGCAATCAGAATTTGATTATAAATTTTGTACAAATCTCAGCAAATTCCGAGGTTAAACAAAAATACAAACAAACAAATGTTGCCGGTTATTCGCCAAATTTCGTCACTAAAGTAGATGGAAAGAAAACCAAGGGGATTCGAGACATGTGAACATATAACAATTACAAATCAGCTACTCTTAAGATGATGATTCCACAGTCTTGGTCAAAATGTCAACCAAACTCGGTCAAAGTAAAAGTTGTGGGTAATAACGGCGACAGTGAGGAGAATGTCAAAGAGAAGGTATGGATGTATGCCGTAAAGTGGAAACAATCTTTTAGTATAGAAAAATTGGAAACATACCTACAAAGTTCCCCGGACATGAGTTCTCGTGCCCTATTACAAGAAGAAGAGAAATTAATCAAATTTCTTTTATATCCAATGATTATGGCAGATGCACAAATAAATGATATTCTTTTTCAATCACAGATGTGGCCAAAGAGCATAGAGGTGAGTGAATATTTTTTTCGCAAAAACATGTCGTCGATAAATCTCCTAAGCAATGCAGTTACATTAACCGAAAAAGAGAAAAGTGATAATGTAATTTCGAATAAAGATGTTATTAAAGCTTAAAATTATTTAAAGATCATTCAATATTATTCTTTTTTGTAATGTATATTCAGCAATTTATTAGTTATAAATATTCGAATAAAAAGCGCCTTTAAGGTTCAAAATATAAATTGACTTTAGAGAGGTCAGTTGAATGACTGGTCCTTTGGTATGGAACAAACAAACATGACATTCCGATAATATCATATATAAATTCGTTATAAGGTGGTTGCGGGTAGATACTCCTTTGCAATTCCAGTAGAGAACAGATCTACTTCAGAAATAGCAAACCTGACCTCGCGAGCTCATGCTTCTGTTCCTAAATACCTTTTCCCCCGGGAAACCATGTCACGACCTATAACATTTCTATCTACATCTTCTTTCCCTTCCCATCCTACCCAACAAGAATACAGAGAAAACCAGATGCAATTAAGGTGGAAGCTATTGTGCTAAAAATTGAATCGAAACGAAATTGAAACGAAATCCCATTGAATTTCAGCGTTGTTAAGGTACGCAGAGCTCCACAGGAATCGACCAGCGGTATATAATTACTCACTAACATGCAAGACAAACACTGTGTGTAAATGCCAAAAATTCGACCACTGTAAACCAACCCTACTCAAAGTGCGTCGAAAAAATAAACCTCAACATTGCCACATATAATGCTCGGTCACTCTCTTCCGAGGAAAGATTCGGAGAAATAGAGGAAGAACTTTCAAAAGTGAATTGGGATATCGTGGGTATCAGTGAAGTAAGAAAAAAAAGAAAAAGTTTTATCATACTTCCATTAGGTCATTTATGGTACTACAAAGAAGAAAAAGAATCGACAACCGGAGACGTCGGTTATTTTATTCACAGAAGATTTGCCAAACGCATTGTGGCAATAAACCAAATCTCTGCAAGTGTTGTCTACTTAAACATCAAAATAAGCGCAAGATATATTGTAAAGATCATTAAAGTGTACGCCCCTACTACAGGACATCCAGAAGAAGTCCAAATATTCTATGATCAAATATCCTGTATGCAATAAAGGAAAATCCTGGTCACTTCTTAATAACAGGTGGCGATTTCAACGTCAATATTGGCACTAAAGAAGACCCCTCTGAAATAATATTGGGAAATTTTGAAAGCAAAGGCAGAAATGATAGAGGCAAACACCTGTGAACTTTCCTTTTGGAAAACAGTGTCTATCAAATGAACGGCTTTAAAAAAACCACAGAAGATGGACGTGGGAAAGCCCTGATATAAACCCAAAATAAAAAATAATTATTTAAAGACATAAATGTGTTAAATCAGCTTGGTACAAGCAGTGATAATAGGTCATTATAAGAGCGAAAATAACGATATAGTTCGAAACACTAAAAATAATAAATAGGAAACAACCAAAGAAATAAACAAAACCAACTAATATTCAGGATTTCGAAAAATATATTGATAATTCATTGACAGACACACCAAAAAAATAGACATCAATATATTAAACAAACAAATAACAGACTGGAATAACGCTAAGTTGTTTATGTGAATAATAGTTAAAAGATATATACAAGGATTATAACAGTTTTCACTGTATTCCTTCACTCAACCGTTTTCTCCAATTTTTCCTGTTTAGCCAGTCCCCTTCCTGTAGGTTTCTTCTACTCATTGCTTCGTCCACTTCATCTCTGAAAGATCTTCGGGGTCTGCCTCTCTTTCTTCTTCCTATCGGGCTCCACTCTGTTATTCTATTTATCCACCGATTTTGGTCTGCTCTTCTGACATGTCCGTACCAGGTTAACCTCTTCTGTTCGATGTAGTCTATTATGTCGGAGTTCATTCCCATTCTCCTCTTAATCTCCATGTTATTTATTCTATCTCTTCTTGTTACTCTGCAGCTTCGCCTTAGGAATTCCATCTCTGTTGCTCTTATTTTGTTTTTGGTTTTCTTATTTATTGTCCAATTTTCACACCCATAAGTGAGGATACTTCTTGTCATGGTATTATATATTTTTTTCTTTGTTTTCATGCTGATGTTCTTATCCCATAGTACCGGGTTTAATTTTCGTATGCAGCCTCTTGTTTGTCCTAGTCTAGACAGACAGAGATCAAAATAATAGACATAAAATTAGATACTTATCAACCAGGAGAACAGAAAGGATTCCTAAAAATTTGAGAAACTAATGACCATCTACAAAGCATACAAACTCTAATAGAGAAAGTATTGTAATACAATAAACCTCTAGTGCTAATATTTGTCGATTTTCACAGGCGCTTAAAGAATGCAGGCAACAACCACTGTAAAATTAGATACTAATCGTAATCGCGTAAAAATAGAGCTGGAAGTTAGATAAATATACCCAATGTCACCTAAACTTTTTAATATTATAGTGCAACAAGCTTTTAAAAATTTGGATTGGCTGAAAAAGAAAATAAAAATAGATGGAGACTATCTACACAACTTAAGTTCCGCCGACGATATAGTCATAATAGCTGAGAATTTAGGAATGGCAAGAGAGATGGTACCGGGACTCGTTGTGACTACAGAAAATGTAGGTTTAATAATAAACATTTCGAAAACAAAAATATTAACCAATTTGGTACCCAATCAGAATATCAGTATTGGTGGACAAGAACTAGAACTCGTAGATAAATATAAATATCTAGGACATAAAATTATGATTTCACTCATGGTTCAGATCCATGAACTAAAGACAAGAGTCGGTCTTGGGTGGTCAGCATATGGAAAACTAAGAGAAAAATTTTAAAAGTGAGCTGCCCACATGCCTAAAGAGAAAAGTATTTGCATTATCAATGCGTCCTTTAAGTGTTGACATACGGAGTAGAAACACTTTAACAAAAGCCTTGGCTACCAAAGTAAGAGTTACATAGAGAAGAATGAAGCGCTGAATGTTAGGAATCACTATACGAGACAAAATAAAAAATAAAGAGGTGAGGAGAAGACCCTAGGTGATTGTTGTCATCGAAAAATAGCCAGACTAAAATGAAGATGGGCAGTATACTAGGCTAGAGTGACGGTTGAGCGATGACCAAAGAGGTTATTGGAATGAAGACCAAACGAAGACAAGAAAAGCGTCGGTTGTACTTTCGTGGCTTGGTATCTTTATTTTTTTTGTGTTTAGAAATATAAGGACCAAAAGGAATATGAAAAACACACAAAAATATCAAATGTAAAAATTCTTTCTGAATTTGACACTCTTACAAAACATCTGAAATAAACTTATTTAATTGGTTTTTAACAAATCGTCTCTATTTAAACAACTCTAAATCATAAAGTGTTAATTTCACTTAACACTTACATTTAATACATTACTCTATTATCTAAATCTTTCTTCTTCTAAAACTTCTTCTTTTTAGGAATCTTGTACAAATGACTTCCAGGGAAACTATTATCTATTAGCAGCTTATCATAGTAATTTTCATTCCATCTAACTTATGCAGTACTCCTGGGCTCACTCTTGTTATATTGATAAAGGTTTTGTACAACTAAAAAGTGTGTTCGTTTTATTTCTGGTCTCGGTTATAGAGCAGGCTGTAAAAACTCCTTTAGAGCTTTAAAAAATTTTACTTTACCTTTTGTATATATTATATATTGTCTGTTGCACACTCATTACAATACGCGTGTAGATTTTGTCAATTATTGTCATACTAGAAACAATAGTAATGTTGTACTAGAATTTGGCCTCATTGAGAGATTTATAAATGGTTTAGGAGATTTAGCCATTATAGTTTTATATCATAATGCCATCTAAAATAAAACCTATTAAATTTTATCAACTCAAAGCAAAAGTGAAGAGAAACCTTAGACTAACTGCCTTTTTTTATTTGAGAAGTATTTATCTTCCAGTTTTAATGTATGGAGATTGTTATATGTCTGTTATCTTTGTTAACCCTTTCAGTCATATTGGGTATAATCATACCCATTAACTTGAATATGTAACTCAAACCAGTTTAAAGAAATTTACATTATATAAGTATCATTTTTATACTTCTGCGTTTTATACCCAGATGGCGCATGGATGGTTTTTCCTAAAAGATAATTAATGCCAAAAGCAATATGGCGGCAATTGCATTGTTCGTAAGAGGTAAGTGTACTTGTTTCATCAAATAACAGTTTGAATAAAAGTCAGTCGCGGTTTATATTTCAGTGCAATGTTGAAAGTAGTGTTACTTCTTACTAATTTTAAATATATTTTATTGAAATTTGACTCTTTTTAAATATAGAAGTGTACCTCAAATTCGATGGACACAATTTTGTTTTCAAAATGACTAAGTGTTTTTAGAGTAAAATGCATCCAATAAATATTTAACGGTGAAGGAACTGCTAGAAGAGATATAATAGATAATGTCTTAGAAAGTCAAAACAAAGGGGAAGATGAGGAAGAGGATAATGAAAAAGAAAATGAGGATGATTTTGAACAGGGCAAAAACGATGGTAACTATGATAACTTAATAACTCTAAAAAAATATGTAAAATGTTTACAGAATGTTTAATATGTAACACTACAATTACCTAATACAATAACCCGGGTATCTAATGAAACTGTTCTGAGTAATATCCGGTTATATATTTTTTTGAAAGATCTTTCCCCAAAAGTTTATTTGAAAATTTCGTTCAATACACGAATATGTGTGCCTTGAAAACTGGAGTTGAGAAATTTGTACCATGTAACCTACAAGAAATAAAATTGTTTTTTGGCCTAAGTATTCTAACGGGCTGTCTAAAATTTCCAAAACTGCAAAAGTATTTGGACAAATCTTTAAAAATTGATATATTACAGATACAATGACATTGAATCGTTTTTTGAAACTTCGCACCCACTTATATTGTGTTGAAAATCTGGAACCCAGACAGAGCAACGACAAACTATGTAAAATTCGATCAGTTTTAAATCCTAAATAGAGAAATGTAGAGAACTACAGATAGAAACAAATTTTTGCATATACGAACAAATCATGACCTTTAAAGGAAAATTGTCTATAAAGCAATACATCAAAAACAAACCCAATCGATGGAAAGTAAAACTGTATTTGTTAGGTGGTGAAAGTAGATTGATTTACAATTTTCTAATCTATTAAGGTAGTACCACAGAAATAGAATCTTATTTAAAATATGGACAGGTTGCAGCTATCGTATTGCAATATTATCAAAAGTACTTGAACCTAATAATCATGTATTGTACTGTGACAATTATTTTACACTTTTACAAACTCTCAACCAAAAATTAATACTTGTTGCTGGTACTGCGACGATCAACAGATATTCTAAACCACCTCTAACTTAAAATGTAAAATGTAAAAGATTTCTTAAAAAAACGGGAGAGAATCAACCGAACAAATTATCTCTTCTGATAGAGATCAGATAACAAGCCAGTGATAATGGTATCCAACTTCGTTGAGGTTGGTACAGAAGATATTGAAAAACGTTGGAATAAAAAAAAAACAAAATGTTTCATTGACTTAAGTTGACCCGAAGTTATACAAAAGTATAATAAGTCCATGGGTGGCATAGATAAAACAGATGCTCTTATTGCGTTTTTCAGAACAAAAAATCGTTGCAGAAAGTGGACTGTTTAACTAATCTTTCATGAAAGTGAGATGGCCCTATCAAACTCTTAGTTAAAGTATAAACGAGACGTGCATACTTAAGGAATTCCACAGAAATATATATCATAGACCTTCTACACTTTATGATGAAAGTTTGGGAAGCCCTCGTAAAAGTCAACTCTTTCAATAAACAAAAACGGGAAAGACCTTAAAGCGATACATCTAGTCCAGTAGTGGCTGCAAAACGTCAAAAGACTGAAATTAAACCTTTTACTGAGGTACAATTTGATAATATTGGACATTTTACCGACAGCTACATTTACCTTTAAGATGCCAAAACCGTGGTTGTACAGGAAAATCAAGATGGAATTGTCAGAAGTGCAATGTCCATTTATGCCTTCAAAAGAAAAGAAATTGCTTTTTTATGTTTCATATGCGCTAGTTTTTTATATTTGTTAAGTACTTTTGGGTACAAATAAAGTTATATTAAACTTTTTTATATATACATGTTATATTTTTACATGAAAGGGTTAATACATTAATGTTTTATATTTATATTTCTCTATTTATATTGACTATTAACTTCTTTATTTATATTTATATTTATATTTGACTTGTAAATGTACTTTTGTATTAAAATGTTGAATATATGTTGTCCATTTCAATTTATGTACAGAAAAATAAATGGAAAACTTGGTTTCCGGTACGGTAAATTAAATGATTAAGGATATAAGGAATATTCTTAATGATGGTTAAGTTGTACTGATATTGTACTTCTAGTTTTTAATAAAAACAAGTGGTTTTATTAAATAGTTTTTTAAAATTAAAGTGTTTATCTACTAGATACTACTACGTAAGTTATCTATAGGTAATTATTATTTTATTATTGTGAAAAAAATAAACATCAAATAATAAATATACACTACCGTACAATCATTTTGTGAGGTTAGCTGCTATAAGTAGCTTATAGTAGCATGAGGTTGTTTGTCACTTACCAGAGTCGAAGTAAGGCCTTCGCCGCCGCAGCTTAAAATGACTTCACACAAAAACACATCTTTCGATCTAACCATTCCAGTAAATCAACGTTCGAATATCACAAACAGTTTTCACATTTTTTTCCGAGTAAGACCCAAACAATTGTATTTAGTTGTATCGATAATGCTAAACTGCAGGATTATCTCATTCCTTTGGGCACAATCACCAATACAAAAAATAGTATTTTTCATCTAAATTATCTCATAATATAATCTGCATGTATTTGGCAAACAAAACCGTAGTAGATAACTTCATGACACAACATGGCTCTATAGAAGTACTCGGCGAAGTTGTAACGCACGAAGACTTGTTTCTCCAGCAGAAAGACGTCTTGTCTGGAGTCTGCCCGTCTATTCCTCATTAAGTATTAGTTGAAGAATTACAGAATATCGGTTTAAAGCTTATTTCCCCAATAACATTTATGAAAATTAGCTCGACTCTTCCCGAATATAGTCACATATTGAGTTTTCGGAGGCAAGTTTATATAAGCCCTGTAATATCACCAATTCCAGATTCTATTCTAATAAATTTCGACCAAACACCTTACCGCATATTCTTGTCACAAGGTACACTCACGTGCTTTATTTGCAAAAATACAGGACACATATCATCCAATGCAATAACAGTTCAGTAACGGAATCAACTCATATCAAGTCAAACAATGAAGTACCAAATCAAACAGCTTCAACAAGTATACTACACAAGGTATCAAACACCCAGCAGTGATCAAGTTATCCATTATCAAATCCAAGCATATCACCTACACTACAAATCTCAATGACAAAAAAATTACTAATACTTCTACTCATAGCAACACTTTCAATCAACCTCATTCAGCGGCAATACCGTTTTCACAAACTTCGGAAGCAATATCCTCCAATCTATTAGCTCCTTTTCCATTAGATACAACTGCAGAAAATTCTAATAAAACTGATACATCACCACAATTTTCTGAAACAACCATTTCAACCAATCTTACAAATAAAACTTCAAGCTCGTCACTACCAATGAGTTTGCTCCAGTACTTCCAAATGTAATAAAGCCACAGCATCTAAGTAAAAACTCTAATAGCAATTGAGAAAACGCAAGTTCTTCCATAAAACGCAGTATTGATGAGATCGACACGCCTCCTTCAGACTTAGTAATTTCATCAGAAAATTTGTTTGCAAAACCCAAACCCTCTAAACCAAAAAGAAACCGCGCTCATCTTAAAACCCATCTACACGGGACACTCTTGAAAATTTCATTGATAATCATACCCACCATTCGTTTTAAATTACCACCAATTGTCATTACTGATTGATAATGTCCAAGGCTCCCCGACACTATTAGCGTCGTTAAAGAATTTACAACTGATATGGCTGGTTTACTCCATCTTTTACAAAGCAGCTATCAATATGCAAATGATAGATCTACAAAAAGCAAGTTTACAAAACTTCAAAAGAAACTACACAACCATTTAGAGAAAGAGATTTCTGACTTAGATAGTGACTCTTACAATTGTTCAGTATCATCTAACTCCGAATCTGTTGAATCAACATTCAACTCGATACTTCACTGGAACATTGATGGGTTTTTTTATCGTCTCCCAATGCTACAGCTTCTTTTATCTGAATATTCTCCAGATATTATTTTTCTACAGGAGACAAACATAAAGACCAATCAGTTGTACAATTCAAATCCGAATACGGAGTGGGGGCATCACTCGTTTCTTCGGAAAACAATCTTCTTTTCCATTTACCCACAGCATGTAGCACATATTCAGCTGAACTCTACGCCATATACCGTGCTGTGAAACTTCTTAACAAGCTTACACTCACAAAAGCCCTGATAATAACAGATTCCCTTAGCACTCTTAACTCATTAAAACACATTTTCCAAAACATCCTTTTGAAAAGTTGCTAAAATACCAGCTTTCCAAGCTCATGAACATGAAAGAAGCGTCCAATTTTTATGGTTCACTCACACGTCGGAATAACAGCAAATGAAGAAGCTGACAGGACTGCACAAGAGGCAATTTTAAGTGATTTGTCGGAGCCGATAGACAAGTGTGTTTCCAGTGACTTAAAAGCTTATTTAAAAAAAAAGTTTTGTGTTTGTGGCGAACAGAGTGGTCTCAAACTAATTCCAATCTAAATAAAATCAAAAATAATGTGTCTCAGTGGTTTCCATCGTCGCGCAATAGACGAGAACAAATAACGGTTGCGCGTTTACGTCTAGGACCTACCAGATTAACGCACTCCTACCTTTTCACAAAGAAAAATCCACCTATATATGATCAGTGTAACGTCCGATTAACAGTCGAACACTTTTTAACAATTTGTAATAAATATGACCAAGAAAGACAGCGCTACAAGATTCCAAGCGCTCTACCACAGGCTTTAGATCAAAACTGTTCCTGTGACAATATAGTGAATGATCTCAGATCCATAAACATTTTGTACAATTTGTAGGTGTTTATCTTTGTTATTTATATTTTGTTCCGTCGCTCATAACCTTTTGGTGGATGCGACATATTTTTCTAATAAAAAAAAATATTCGTAACATCCTTCCACATACATTTAAGAATATACCTTGTATGAGCTTCATTTAATTTGCCGTACCGGATACCTGAGGCTGAGAATGCATAGTAAATTTTATTACGCGAAACTGGTCATCCGCAGTATACAGCTAATTATTAATTAAACATTTTGATATTACTTTCTTAATTCTGCAAAAAATATGTATTTATAACTGACATTTACTTTTTCAATATGTTTTTATTTCGTGTATTTTAAATTTACAACTTGTTCTGTATTTTCTCACAAGAAAGTTATTATCCAATTCAAAAACTTTTTATAAAAGGCAAAAAAGTATTAACATTTAAAAAAAAAGTAATTTACGTGTCAAGCAATCTGGCGAAAATATATTTTTAATTTCTCCCTTTTTCCCGAGAACTTGCGAGTATCGAAAACACTCGGAAAGGGAAAAAGGCAGCTACAAAAAAAATATAAAAAGGACACTGTCGGGCCTAAAGTAATTAAAGCAATTTGAGCTCGATTGAGGTTGTTAATTAATTGCCCTGTGCTGAATACTTAAGGGCCACAAGGGCGATATTTATTTACAGTTAATATACTTTAAATGCAGGGTTTTAGTTATAATAATACTGTTCTTGATTTAATGAAGCCAACATTAAAAGCAGTTTCTTCTTTTATTATGTGGCATATGTTTTTATGTTTAATACAACCACCAAGCAACCAACCAAGATAAATCTTGTATGTTCTTGTATAGAGGCCGTATCGTTTACTAGTCTCCACATTACTATCAATTTTGGCTATGCAACTACCATTATATCATCAACATACAATTATTATATCAAATGTTATATCATTTACCCTTAATTCTGCTTTTTAGTGTATAAATAAATACTGCCCTATTGTAAAAGTAAACAGACGAGATAATGACACATATACGTGTTGCACACCTCTTCGTGTCACATATCTCTTTTTTATGTAATTATTTCATTTGTCTGAGATTCGTTATGATTATAGTTATATAAGTCGACTTGGCTGAAATTATATTACTTCCGAAGATTTTTCAACCAGGAAATCATTTTTCAGCCTATACCTCTTTTGCTCTTGATTTTTCTTTCATGATAAGTACTTTACACTTCCTAACTCTGGTAATATGTCTTAAATATTCTAATTTTCTTATTTTAATAGTTAGACATAGAAATAGAGCCAATAGCTCAGAAACCAAGAGTTTCTTTACAATTTAAGAGAACACGTTAATTTGTATTTGGAGGAAGACAAATTTTCAAGCAAAATTCATGTCCTTAAATGTAACCCCTTACTTACCCGCACCAACTCCCATTTTATTTTTAAACAGCAAGTGTGGTCTAGTGGCACACTGTTTGAATGATATTTTTTTCCTCTACATGACACTTTCTTTTTTTTTATTCACGGAATAACTTTGAAGATAATTTTGGATTTAATTGGAATTTAATGTAATTTAAATGGATCAATTAAATATTCGAAAAGACCTCCTGTGACCTCTATACAATAATAAAGTCTATTTTCTAAGCCTCTTCATTTGCAAATACATTCTGTATCAATAAATGGCATTCTGTCACAATTTATTGTTGCAACTCTGCCAATTCTGCAGGCGGAGTGGCATATATTTTTGATTTTATGATTTGATTCCTTCAGCCAATCCAACGCCCTTGAAAACGTTAATTCTTCTAACCTTATAATTATTATAAGATTCCAATGTGTCAGTGATCAGCAGATCAATAATGGTCTTTATGAATAAATGAGGATTACTGTTACTCCAATAACGAAAAATTATGTCTATTTACTTCACCATTTAACATAATAGTACACTCTTCGGAAAAACACAAATTGTGCAATCGATGTTAGTTGTTAGTTTACTAATTTTTTTACAAAATTGAAGCCGACGATCAGAATCATCTTTTTTTAATTGATAAAGTAATCATATTTTCTACGAATGAAATTTATGGAATTTTATAATTCGATAAACACCAGAGGCTGATGCACCAGATGCAATAGGTAGTTGTCTGATAGACTGTAGAATATCTATTTGTAAATGACCCAATATCGCCACTTTAACTGCTTTGGTATATTTCGTGCTTTGTGTTCTTAACGTCATCTGTAGCTTCAAACTTATCATTTTTAAAGTATTGGTGACTTACTTTTTTATCTGGGTGGGTCGTATTAAATATCCTTGCCGTAGCTTTAGTACACTGATTATTTCCATAGTACCATAACTAATTCTATTCTTTATTCACTAGAATATTCCATTTTTGCAAGCCTTTACAATAATATCTTCGATTAATCAGTCGTTGACTCAAATCAAAGTTAACCTGGTAAACACTGAAGAAGATAATTAGGATTCATTATCTTTTTAACAAAAAATTCATATAAAAAAGTAGTATTTTTACAAAAAGTAAAAATTATCTTTAATGCAGTAGCGTGTTGATATGGATTTGCAATAAGCTCTTTGTCCAAACTCGTTGCGGCTCCAGAAAATGTAGGTTTAAATATAAACATCTCGAAAACAAAAATAAAGACAAATTTGGTACCCAACCAGAACATCATTATTGGTGGGGAAGAAGTAGAACTCGTAGATAAATATAAATAGCTAGAATATAAAATAATGATTGACAAGTTCAGTTCTAGTAGCTGAACAGTGCGGACGTGCTTTACTAGGAGCGACTGACCTGACGTCAACAGAGCTTTTCAGCTCTACGGTGGGTAAGACACCGTTAGTGGCGCAGGCACTTGACTTTCTTTTAAAGCGAAGAGCGGATGTTATTTTGTTATTAGCTTAAACCGCAGAGAGACTGATTTTATAGGCCTCTCTCGGAGGGCTATAATAAATAGCATTCCGTTGAAAAATACGGGAAGTCTGTATGGTGTCGACAGGGATGACACTGTAAGGCTTAGATATTTGAATCTAAGTTGGACAGCAACGGCCCCTGCGCCTACAGGACGAGAAACTGCAAGTGGCACCCTCCTGGAAACAGGAGTGAACAACCGTGACAGGGCCTGGGAAGGCACCCAGAATCCTCTCGATACGTATCGAGGGGAAAAACAAAAAACAGCGTTCTACAAAATAGACAGCTTTCAAATGTCGTCGGTTTCATCTGAAACCACCGAGCTCCCAGCTCATGTCGTTGTAAACCCCGCCCCCTTACCCAATCTCGAGTCAGAGTATGTGTCAGATAATGATACAGCTCCAGACTCTATCCCACATCCTTCATCTCCAACCGTTTCAGAGCAATCTGAAATGGATACCCACGAACGTTTGTCCTCGGACGAATACAGTAATGACGCCATTCAGGCAATTTATTCAAATATAGACGAAGATAACTCCACCGCGGACTTTCAAGCCAAACGGCAATTTTTCGACGCGAACAACGTCTACATTGCTCGTCGCAACGAGGACATGATAAGAAAAAGGCCATGCTCCAGTCCAGGGGAAAACCCTGAGACAGATTCAAAGAAGCACAGAGAAGAGGACTCTACGTTACATATTCTCATCCAGAAAATGGATGATATGCAACGCACCCATAATAAACAGATCGAGGCATTACTAGATCAACTCAATGAGTTGAGAAAGGAAAATAAAAAGTTAATTGCACAAATAGTGCATTTAACCGAGAAGAAGGAGGAGACAACAGTCCCCGCTAAACGCATGCGCGAGGCAAAAGATGACGAAAGGGAAAAACAACCCGAACAAAGCGCAAAAAATCAGCTCGATAAGGTTGAAAAACCGACAACTGCTGAACATAACACCAAAGCATGCGAGGAGTCCTGGCAGAAAGTAGCAAAAAAACCAAGAAAGCAGGATACCACTGCTAAAAACATCATCGAAGCCACGCCCACAGAAACTGTGAGTGCTGCGCAGAAACAACGAGAAATCGTTGAAAAACGACAGGAAAAGATAATGGATGACGTGATTAGATCACGCCAATCCAAAAAAGCCCAAAAAAATAATGAGACAGCAAAAACAAGCAACGACACAGTGGTACCTGCTGAAAACACAGCAAAAACGCCGAAACCTCCGGCAATTATTTTAAAAACTGTAGGCGAAAGCCAAAACATCCTGCGGAAAGCCGCAGAGAAATCCATCCAGTCGGACAACAAGTTCGCAAAGTCAGGGCGGTCTGTCATTATTCAGACCAAAAGCAGAGAGGGATATCTAGGGATGGTTAAAATCCTAGAGGAACACCGACCGGCAATAAACTTTATTGCCTATCCTATTGACGCTCCGAAAAATAAAAGATTTGTAATCCGAGGATTGCAAACCAATGTCGAATTGCGAACAATCGCAATCGAACTCGAGAACAAAGGCATTGATGTCATTAAAGTAGAGACTGTCTCAGCGATAAGAGATGGGAGAAAAGTTCAACTCCCACTATTCAAAATCACGGTTCCGGAAGAGGAAGCCGAAAATACACGAAAAATCAACAACCTCTGCTATCTTCGAGTAAAAATCGAAGATGAGTATAAACAAAAACGGGATGTGGTTCAATGCTACAACTGCCAGGACTTTTACCATGGCTCCAGTGCCTGCCATTGCGCCTCGCGATGCGTTAAATGCGGAGACTACCATAGGTCTTCAGACTGCGAAAAAGACAGGGAAACACCGGCCAAATGTGCAAACTGCGACGGAGCCCACACAGCCAGCTACAGGGGGTGCACAAAAGCACCCAAAAAGAAGACAAGCGCAACAGTACAACCAAAGTACAAGGATGCACCAAGTGCACCGACCACACGGCCTAACATTAGTTATGCCGCAGCAACAAAGGCAGCAGAACAACCAAAAGCTGCCCCTGTAGCAAACATAACAACTGATGACTTCATGGAAATCGTGAACAACAAATTAAAGCACATAACAGACCATTTTACTGGGATGTTCGAAAAATTCACAAATGCCCTCGAAGCGATGAGTAAATGTAGACCCGAATAATGCAAGTACAGTTGGACGAGCTAAAGATCGGATCGTGGAATTCGGGCGGGATTCGCTCGAAAATTAACATCCTTGACGAGATTACTAACAGACTCGCGATTGATGTCATAGCCTTACAAGAGACTAAACTAGTCGAGAGAATTAAGACAAAAATTCCTGGCTATGTCATCCATAGGGAAGATCGCACCGCGCGCTCAGGTGGCACGGCCATTATGGTAAGAGGGCAAATAGACCATCATCTAGTGCCCACACCACTTGGCCTGGTCACCATGGAAGCGACAATAGTCCGAATAGTCATGTCTAACGAGACGCTGAAAATAGCTTCAGTGTACGTTAGACCACATGACCCGGTACTAAATGAAGACCTCGATCTAATATTAGATTCCGACGAACCGACGATAATTATCGGCGATCTGAACGCTAGATCGCCCAACTGGTACGACCGACGCACGAATATGAATGGTAGACGACTCTGTGCCTATCTCGAAAACAAAAATAACACCATAGTAACGGGTCCCACAGACCCAACATGCTTCCACGGAGAACTTCCCTCACACATAGACATAGCAATTCTGCACAACATAGGGCAACAACATGAAATACATTCAGTAAACGAAGGCGATTCCACGCACAACATAATCGTCATGACCCTAGGCGCAGTGGAATTAAATCCACTGCAGCCTCATCAAATAAAGAAAACAAACTGGCCTAACTTCAGAAGAGAAGTAAGTGAAAACATCGGAATAATCCCAACAATCAACAACATAGAAAAGCTGGAAGAAAGCATAATCAAACTAGAACAAACAATGCTTAATGCCATTGATGCCAGCACAAAAACGGAGAATAAAATAACACAAAAAGGCAGATTCAAAGAAATATCAAATGAGCTAAAAGATCTCATTAAAGAAAAGAACAGAAAAAGAAGAAGAGCTCAAAGAACAAGAAACCAAGAAGACAAAAGAATTGCTAATGAACTAGACAGAGAAGTTAAAAGAAGACTAAATGAGCACAGAAGCGAGCACTGGGACAAATTTATCCAAGAGCTAAATCCAAATCAATCAGCATTCTGGAAAGTATCTAAAATACTCAGGAAAGACAAAAAACCTATACCACCCTTACACGGAACAAACGGTAGGGTTTTTACAGAACAAGAAAAAGCCGAAGTAATGAGAGAAACACTCGAAACGAACAACATGCAAAACTTTCACCCGGCAGAAGATCTAGACTTCACGGAAGAAGTAGAAAGAAGCGCTAGACGCTTAAGACGGAGAAAAGGCATAGTAGGCCTAGAACACACAAGTCCGGAAGAAATAAAAGAACTGATCAAACTACTAAACCCAAAGAAAGCAGCTGGACCTGATAAAATCACAAACAGGGCAATTAAAAATGTACCAAACAAGATCATTGTGTACATAGCAAACATAATAAATGGAATATTACGTTTGAGATACTTTCCAGACAGATGGAAAGAAGCCGAAGTTATAATGATTGGAAAACCGGGAAAAGATGGGAGCTTTCCACAAAACTACCGACCGATAAGTCTACTATCATGTCTAAGTAAAATAGCCGAGAGAATAATCTTAAAAAGACTCCAAACAGAGTCCGAAACAATCGGAATGATTCCAGAAGCACAGTTCGGTTTCAGATCCAGGCACTCTTGTGAACTACAAGTACTCAGGCTAACGGAATTCATTACCAAAGGTTACAACGAGAAAATGTACACCGCTACAGCATTCTTAGACGTTAGTAAGGCTTTTGACAGAGTATGGCATGAAGGCCTACTCTACAAAATGAATCAAAATGGATACAGTGAGGCGATGACATGTCTCCTTGCGTCATACCTGGCAAACCGGAGATTCAGAGTTCGAATAGGGCCTGCCCTGTCCGAAGTCGGAACTCTGGAGGCAGGTGTGCCTCAGGGAGCGGTGTTATCACCGTATCTGTATACCATATACACAGCAGATACACCTAGCGATCATAAAACACTTCTCAGCCTGTACGCAGACGACACAGCGCTAGCAACAAGTAACAGAAACATAAACTTTGCAACCAGAGATTTACAACGCTCTCTGAATAGACTACACGCATGGTGTATAAAGTGGAAAGTAGCACTAAACCCGGAAAAAACACAGGCCGTCATGTTTAGAAAACGTAGACAGATACCCAACACGGAACTAAACCTAGCGAACGAAAACATAGAATGGAGCAATCAAGCTAAATATCTAGGAGTGACCCTTGATCACAAGCTCACATTCACTGAACATATAAATCAATCTATACATAAAGCAAAATTAACAAAAATACAACTCGCCTCGTTAATAGGCAGGAAAAGTAAATTAAACTTTTGGACAAAAATAAGGGTAGCAAATAGCATAATCCTACCAACGCTAACATACGCGTCAGCAGCATGGGGACACACATGTAAATCAAATAGGAAGAAACTGCAAGTAGCACAAAACCAGCTAATCAGAGATGCACTAAATGTACCGAAATACGTACCTCTAAGATATCTATATAGAGATACAAAGCAGAAAAGGATTCTTCATACAATGAACGAAAAAGCGTACGACATCTTCAATGAGATAAGAAACCACCCCAACAGAAAGCTGCGAGAGCTAACGGATTATGATGCAAACATCAGGACGACACATAGACGGCCTAAACAACAAATAACTGGATATGTCCCAGTAGCATAACGCGAGTTACAGTACAATGACCGCTACCATCCAGTAAGTTCCACCACGTGGATTCCAACACGGGGCTACCGCTTGAACATTCTGGACTAAATTGCGACGTATTGAACAGCAAGATCAGCAATTAATAAATTATAAAAACACCATGTTAAAATCAATATTTTTCAGTCTGATTAATTAAAAGTCTGATTTAAAATATAGTCTGATTTAAATTATTATTGTTGTTACTAAAATCTTTGTAAGTCGAAATAAAAGTTTTAATTGTGAAGTTCAGTTTTTAAAAAAGTGTTTTTCCCAAGAACATTCATAATTGGCGCAGAGTCAGTACGGAAGTGGAAGAGTCTTTATAGATCCTCGTCACTTTTAAGTGTTTGTCCACTGTTCCAAGAACCAGCCCCAGGGAAACCGTCTGCAGAGTTCACCCGAGGGAATTAGAGAATTAGAAGTTAGAAGAAGCCTTCAGGAGCAAAGGAATGCACATCGGCATCGTCTTTATCCTGTAAGCGATTTTATTATTACTTAGAATTAAGAAGATTAGATTTTGAAAGAATTTTTAATAAATCAGACTCCTCTGAGTCCTTAGATTGAATCAGAGCTAGATTAGAAGATAAATTAAACAAAGATTTAAATAAAGTAACACAAAGATTAAAGTAATTTAAAAATATCTCCTCTGAGTCCTTAGATTGAATCAGAGCTAAATTAGAAGATAAATAAAACAAAGATTGAATAGATTAACAAAGATTAAAGTAATTTAAAAATATCTCCTCTAAGTCCTTAGATTGACTTTAGAGTCAGATTTAGACAAAATTGAATAGCTTAATAAATACTATATATTAATAAACATAGAGATTAATAGATAGAAAATAAGTAGATTAAGATTTATATATTTATATATTGATTATTGAAAATTACTATACCGATTTGACTATTGACTATATATTATATTGAAAATTTTTAAAATATGGCAGTTCCACAATTTGACGTTAAAAATTTATGCATTCTTCCAAATTTTGACGGAAATCCAAATGAATTACATGAATTTATTAAAGTTTCTACAATACTTCTAAACCATTATTATGACAGACTTAATGCAGCTAATATACAAAACAAATTTTTGCTTCATGGTATTATCAGTAAATTAACAGGTAGAGCCAAGGAAGTTATATCTGTATATGGATGCGAAAGTTGGGACGAAATAAAAAACGCATTAATTCAAAATTTTGGAGACCAGAGAGACGAAAATTCGCTTACAAGGGATCTAGTAAATTTAAGACAAGGCTCAACAGAATCTATTATGCATTTTTACGAAAAAATCATGGGACTTTTAAGCTGTATTAATAATTACCTAGAATTACATACCATAAATGCCGATATTAAAAGGAGCAAACAAGAATTTTTCCGTCAACAAGCTCTTACAACATTCTTAGCAGGCCTACGAGAACCAATGGGCTCTGTTATCAGAGCAATGAGACCAGGAAGTTTAGCCACGGCAATACAGTACGTACAGGAAGAAAATAATGTTCGATATCTTCAAAAAAATCAAATAAGTCAACCTTCAACATCAGGAAGAAGTGAAAATTATCAAGAACGCCGACCTCAGAGACAGCAGATGCCTGTACAGATCCAAAAACCATTGTACCAACAGACAAATTTTGCACCTCCACGATGGCAGCAACCAATGAGACAATTCTACCCGCAGAATCAATTTCAGCAACCACATCGGCAACAAAACTTCGATCAATTTAGACAAAATTCAAACCCTCCAGCATTCAGGACCCAGAACCAGTCAAATGTATGGGCACCCAAACCTGGACAGTCAAAACAGTCTAAACCAACACCTATGAGTGGAATATCAGAAACCACAACCAGAGGCCGTCAAAATTTTACACCAAATTACCGAGCACAGCCAAAATTCACCGTAGAAGAACTTTACAATATACAATGCCACGGAGATGAGCAAGAAGAGAATGCCAACTACAACGATTACTACGAACCTGAATACGACAATTTTCTACAAGATACATACGAAAATCAACCAACCGAATACGAAGAAAACGTAAATTTTCGAGAGGACCCACCAGAAGCAATCGGAACGTAATTGAACTTCATTCATTTCCCGACAAGAAGGAGCTACCCTACATCGAAATTTCTAAGCCTTCCTTACGACTTTTAATCGATACAGGATCCACAAAGTCATTTCTTAATCCAGAAATAGCTTCTTCATATTTTCCAAGTTACATAAAACACGAACCCTTTGTCGTCACATCAATTTTTCAAAACTATTCCCAAAAATATTGTGCCGAAATTCCTTCATTTTCAGAATTTAATTCTGACAGCAAAATGAAATTCTACCTCTTTAAGTTTCACAAAACTTTCGATGGTCTTATTGGCCTCGACAATCTAAAACTCTTCGAAGCCCAATTAAACTTCCCTAAATCGCTTCTAGTTACAAAAGATTCTACAATCCCCATTAAATATTACGAAACAAATAAAACACAATTTTATTCCATTCATTTGGAAGCAAATTCTATTAGCCAAGTGAAAATTCCTGTCAAAGAAGAAAAAGGAACCATCATTATTCCTACCCAAAAAGTACAAGGCGTCGTAATACGAGAAGCCCTTACTAACGCCGAGAACCACCTCGCCTGGACCGAAATTGCCAACTTCACGTCAGAACCCATTCATCTTTCTCTTATGGAACCACTCGAAAGCAATAAAATAGACATTCAAGATTTCCATATATATTCCATGAAAACAACCTCCGGACCAGACTACAGACAAGATATCGACGACTTAATTAAAACCGAACATCTTAACGAAGAAGAAGAGGAACAAGTTCGCCACCTATGTCGAAAATTCTCCGATATATTTCACCAACCAGACACTCCTCTCAGCTTTACTAACGAAGTTAAACACCACATCAGAACCAAGGATGAAGAGCCTGTATATACGAAATCATACCGGTATCCGTATGTGCACAAGGAAGAAGTAAAGAAACAAATCTCTTCAATGTTAGAGCAAGGGATTATTCGACCAAGTCAATCGCCATGGTCCTCGCCTATTTGGGTCGTGGCAAAGAAACCAGATTCATCCGGTAAAATAAAGTGGAGAATAGTAGTAGATTATAGAAAGGTCAACGAGAAGACAATTGACGACCGATACAGAATTCCTCACATTAGCGATATTTTGGACAAATTGGGAAGATGTCAATATTTTACGACCCTCGACTTAGCGAGCGGATTTCACCAAATCGAGATGGCTGAAGAAGACATTCCCAAAACAGCATTTAATGTGGAAAATGGACACTACGAATATTTAAGAATGCCATTTGGACTTAAGAACGCTCCGTCCACGTTCCAACGTATGATGGACAACGTATTAAAGGGACTTCAAGGAGAAATATGCCTCGTCTATATGGACGACGTAATAGTATATTCAACATCACTACAGGAACACATAGTAAATCTCACAAAAGTATTTCAACGATTAAGAGAAGCTCGACTAAAAATCCAAGTTGACAAATGCGAATTCTTAAAAAAGCAAGTTAATTTTTTAGGACACGTAGTCACACAAGAAGGCATAAAACCGAATCCAGCGAAAATTGAAGCAATAGAAAAATATCCAATACCGAAAACAGCGAAAGAAATAAGAGCATTTCTTGGACTACTGGGATATTACAGGAAGTTTATTCGAGACTTCGCAAAAATCACAAAACCTCTAACAAGATGCTTAAAAAAGGATGCAAAGATCGAACATACACCCGAATTCGTAGAATGCTTTGAAACGTGCAGGAAATTATTAATGAATGAGCCATTATTGCAATATCCAGATTTTTCCAAACCGTTTAACCTCACAACAGATGCCAGTAACTTCGCTATCGGTGCAGTACTTTCCCAAGGACCAGTTGGCAGTGATAAACCAATTGCCTTTGCTTCCAGGACACTAAATGAAACCGAAACCAAGTACTCCACAATAGAAAAGGAAATGTTAGCAATGGTGTGGGCAACTAAGTATTTTCGACCTTACCTATTTGGAAGAAAATTTAAAATACTTTCAGACCACCGTCCTTTGCAATATCTATTCTCCCTAAAGGAACCCAACTCCAAACTAGTACGTTGGAGATTAAAATTAGAAGAATTTGACTACGAAGTAATTTACAAAAAAGGCAAAGCTAATACAAATGCGGACGCACTCTCTCGAATCGAAATACACACAAAGGAAACTAAGGACATCGATTCACAAATTAAGGAAGTCTTTGATGATTTAGTAGACATGGAAGACGATGGATGGTCAACGACTAATAATCCAGATGCAGATCGAATAATCGACGAGATTGTAGAGGAAAAAGCAACAGAATTAATTCCAGAAAACATCCCAGAAGATACTGTTGAAAACGAAGATCAAAACATCCCAGAAGGCACTGTCGAAAACGAAGATCAAAACATAGACGAAGACGGAAATGAAACCATACATACAGCAGTAGAAAACCCAATTCTTGGTATACCTATTTCGGAAAAACCACTTAACTTCTACAATAACCAAATTATAGTCAGAATCGTCAACTACAATCCACGACCTCCAGCAATTATACAAACCTTTCCGAATAAAAGACGTTATCATATCCAGCTGTCGAAAGATCAGTTAAAAGCTGATACCATAAAAATTTTTAAGGAACACCTCAACCCGAAAAAGAAGTATGCAATTTTATTTGAAGCAGAAGAAGAAATTTTTGCAGAAATTTGCAAAATTATCAGGAAAACTTTTAAACACAACGCATATGACTTAGTAAAGTGCAATCTTTTATTGGAAGATGTTAACCTAGAAGAACAACAAAAAGAGATTATAAAAAACTATCATGAAGGAAAAACGAACCATAGAGGAATAGCTGAAACAGAAAGTCAAATAAGGAAACGATACTACTGGCCTAATATGAAGAAGGACATAGAAGATATCATAAACTTTTGTGATATATGTCAAGAAAATAAATACGACAGACTTCCTCCCAAACCAAAATTTATGGTTACACCAACTCCCACTAAACCACTGGAAATAGTTCACATTGATTTATTCCAGGCTAATGGACAGAAGTTTCTAACCATAATAGACGCATTTTCGAAATATGGGCAAGCCTACCCAATAAATGGAGGAAACGCAATCAATGTACTCAACGCCCTATTGATTTTTATAACACATCATGGACTCCCAACAATGATAGTAGCCGATAATGGTACGGAATTTAAAAATGGAGTAATACAAGAATTTGTAGACTCTCATAAAATCTCAATCCACTATACAACACCAGAGAATCCGCAATCCAACGGGATGATTGAGAGATTTCATTCTACGTTAATCGAACATCTTCGAATCCTAAGGAACACCAAAGCAAAGCTCTCGATTAAAGAACAAATGCTATACGCTATAATTGGGTACAATAATTCCATACATTCAGCAACAAAGTTAAGACCCATCGACATATTAAACGGACATATCGACGCAAAAGATCCCTTTGACGTTGACATACAGAAAGTAATACTGAACAATTATATCCAAAATCATAGAGAGTTAACAAAGTTAAGACCCATCGACATATTAAACGGACATATCGACGCAAAAGATCCCTTTGACGTTGACATACAGAAAGTAATACTGAACAATTATATCCAAAATCATAGAGAGATAACAAAGGAATTATACAAGGAAGTAAACCAGCAAATACAAGAGAATAAAAATAAAGTCATTGAAAATAGAAATAAATCGAGACAAGACCCTATTACGTATAAACCAAGCACAAAAATCTATACACGAAAAACAGTTACCAGAAATAAATTACTTCCGCGATATTCCGCAAAACATATAAAAAAAAATAACGAAGTGACTGTAAAAACATCAAAAACTACAGTTCACAAGAAAAACATAAAACATCAACCTAAATCAAAAACTAATTCTAAACCGTCCGCACAGGATCACCCTGACGATGAGAGAAGAAGAGAAGATCAAGGACCTGAAAGACAACCCAGGATTAATTCCCCTCAACCTGGGACAAGCAAAGATTCATACTAGTACACACGATTTCATATACTTTTTCAAACTACTACCAATAAAAGAAGAATTTGACAGAATTGAAACCAGTACGACGCAAAGACCACAGCAGTTCAAAATGGACTTAGCCATTACCTTTTTCGTGTAAATTGATTGAAAATGAAAATTTATCTTTTATTTTCTTGTCCTATCTTATTAATCTTAACTTATCTGTCCAAACTTATCTCATCAATCTTCCGCCCAGATACAAATTCAAAACCCCAATCCAGAGTTACATAAATTCAAGGACAACCATCCCAGAGCAACCGCTAATGCTTCCCAAAATAAGGACCATAGATATTCAAACAACGATTAAATTCAAATCATTAAGGATTTGAATCATCAATTCTCTAAGGAAGATGAACATCTAGAGACAATTAATCCGAAATTATGGAACCATAGCCATAACCATTTTTGGATGACTCCTTTATATATCTTTATTACAATAATCTGCCTCTATATATGTTACAGGTATAAAACAAATAACAAAAAACCCAACTCTAGCGACGAAACTCCAGAAGAGGCCAACTCAACAGTTCTGTTCGTCCCTCACAAAACTTCTTCAGGGGATGGAGTAGTTACAGTACAATGACCGCTACCATCCAGTAAGTTCCACCACGTGGATTCCAACACGGGGCTACCGCTTGAACATTCTGGACTAAATTGCGACGTATTGAACAGCAAGATCAGCAATTAATAAATTATAAAAACACCATGTTAAAATCAATATTTTTCAGTCTGATTAATTAAAAGTCTGATTTAAAATATAGTCTGATTTAAATTATTATTGTTGTTACTAAAATCTTTGTAAGTCGAAATAAAAGTTTTAATTGTGAAGTTCAGTTTTTAAAAAAGTGTTTTTCCCAAGAACATTCATAATTCGCGGGTTAGAATAGAAAAAAAAAAAAAAAAAAAAGGTAACAACTGGGGTCTAGCATTTTAGAGTTCTGGACACCAGGAATTACCACCAAAAAAATATACCTAGTTTTAAGTCTTAGTTTTTAAAAACCGTTTTCTAACTCCGCGAGCGAATTATAGTGACAATGAATAGCCTAAAAAACTATTCATATTACAGCTGATTCAAGTGACTGATCCCCATCACGCGCATACATAACCACGCGATAACAGTACAAAGAAAGCCTTATGCTCTCTTCGTACAGCCAAATTTGGCTTAGGCCCTTAAGGCAGGTCTATTTGGGAGACCTTTTACGCGATTTTCTGAGCATCGAGGTCATGTGCGGCAAGCATGGACTCGGTGGCCAGACCGGTCGAGTACTCAGCCGGCGAGGAGAACAAATTAACTTTTGCCAAATCGGCGGCTGAGTGTTCGAACACACACATCTCCCTGTACGGAGGGGCACCAATCAAGGTTGGTGCCTCTCCGTGCAGGGGCACACACTCTTTAGGGACATCAGGTCCAAAGCAATGCTAATACCAAATTAAATTCAGTAAAGTAACTAGGGAGAAAAGCTTTTAGCTACCCCTTAATTTCAGGTGGCTTAACCACAACAATGTCGATACGGAGGGCCTTTTCATTACCCAAAATAGCCCGACGTAAAGTTCATAAGCCTTCGCTGCGTATGTCAGACGTAGTGAAGGGGTGGTGGAAAAACCTGGGGGTCAGATAGGTACCGATCCAGAATGATTAGCTCTTCTGGAGCGAGACCGGTTTGATCTTCGGACATGTGGATCCCACTGACTAGCAGTGGTATACACATGTCACTAGGGGTTGGGTTGAACGCCTCGCGTGTTTGTGTGTGTGTGTAATGATTGACAGTAATAATCAGACCCAAGAACTAAAGAGAAGAATCGGTCTTAAGTGGGCAGCATATGGAAAACTGAGAGTAACGTTTAAAAGTAAGCTGCCCACATGCCTGAAGAGAAAAGTATTTGATCAGTGCGAGTATGTAATTTGACAGTATTTGTTGCCAATATATATTGTATAATATTTTTGTATACCTACAGTATGACCTGCATTCTTTAAGCGCATGTAGTATTTAGTTATTTAGCACAACTCAGCTGTCCCAAGTAGAAACACTGTAAGCGCCAATTTGAAAATTGTTCACCAGAGCAGGAAATGTGTAAGACTCAACTTTTCAAATTTTCGTTTCGTTCGAAATAAAAGTAAACAAACATTAATATAGCATAAAATACTCTTGTTTTTTAGTAAATAATTTTATGACTTTTATTTCCTGACTAGGTTTTGAACACATACAGTGTTTTTATTTGGGAAACCTAAGACTATAAAATAAAATATCCCAATTTGTAAAGACCTTAAGTACTACAAATTATACTTTATTCACGTTCATTTAACATGTACATAAAAAAAATTTATGTAAAAATATTTTAATGATCATTGTCCTGTAATTGCGGCAATCCACGGTTGTGGAGGAGATCGTCCACTACTGTCTCAGAGACCGACAAATTAAGCCAAAACGATCTTCTGTTCTCAGGCATCAACGGAATAAGTTTCTGTATTTTTTCTTTTTTTTTCTTTTACTAATACCTCGTGCGTTGATCTTCTGCGGAAAATTTGACACCACGAACCTTACTTGCAGGAATTCAAGCTCCTGGTAGTTTTCATCTTCGAAGTTGGTTTTAAATTTAAGGGTGCTAGAACCTCGTGAAAAGTTAGCTTCTACTATATAATTAATTAAATATGTTTTCAGAGGATCATTTTCATCTCCCTTTCGAGGTTGCCGTTTCTTTTTTGGCCATTGAAATGAAGTTTGTACTTAAGTACATTTAAATTTTTTCTTGATTATCTTATAACAGACAATAATTCTTGAAAGTCAAATACATCTCTTGATTTTTTAAGTTTTTGCTCAATATTACCATGAATACCATCAGCAGTCATGTGTATATGACCTTTGGTAAGATTCTTGAAGGTTATGTTGTTTACATGAGAAGTATGGGTATCATTATTTACCATAATCGCTATTGCAGTAAACAAATACCAGTTTTTATTTTGGGCACTGCAGTTATCTGCCCAAAAAACAAAATTGTTCGTATCACGCTCTTCTTTAATTAAAGCATATTTAGATAAAGCATATATTAATTAGAAGCATTACAACCGCCAAATGCTTCATGCCAAACCACTGAACGTATTCTAAGTCCTTATTTTGCTTTATGGCTTGTTTAGTTTTTGCTTCATTGCAGTTAGTTTTTATTTTCTTATTGCATTTGTGATCGTCTTTATTGATTTATTTTATTTAGCGCTTCTCTGCTTATACTGTTACCTCCTTTCAATTGTCGCCTCTGGTTTATAAGGGTTTTCGTAAGTTGACTAAGTTTTTCATCCTTTTTTGTTGTCGGACAAATTTAGTTTAAGCCTGTTGTATTGTGTTGACTATTTGTTTGTTTAATATATTGATGTCTGTTTTTGTTGTGTCTTTCAATGAATTATCAATATATTCTTCGAACTTCTGGATATTAGTTGATTTTGTCAATTTCTTTGGTTGTTTCCTATTTATAATTTTCAGTCTTTCTTTTTCGGACTATATCAGCTACTTCATCCCTTTATTAAAGACGTTTCGTGGATTCAATTTATACCTATCATTAGTTGTGCCTTTATTTATGTCATTATTACCTTTATACTTTCAGTATTTTCTTCTGTCATCTTTTTTATGGATATTTAATACGAAGGCTGTTTTCCATTTGGATGGCAGTTCTTTCATTCTTAAAAAAAAATTAAGTACAAATGCGAGTAGCCGTAGTAGCGAGTCCGGTCCATACCTTAAAAGTTTAGTTTAATTAGGACACCTGTAGGTCCAGAAGCTTGTCCATTTTTTATTGTCATTATGATTTTCTTTATTTCAGTTGTGTGTTTTCTTCTATAAAATAATAATTTGACTAAAAAGACTGGTCATTATTTTCATACAAAAATGGTGGACAATAATCGGGAAATAAATTTTGATAATAATTTTTCCAATCTTTTTGCGGTATTAGATTGATATGATCCTTTCTAGCCGTTCTACGATATTTCGATTTTGTATTTGTTCTCCCAAGACTTCCACAACCGCTTATCTTATACGTTATATATTTAGATACGTATTTAGGGCAGATAAATACTCCACATTATTAAGCTTTAAGTTTTATCTGATTTAGTGAAGAAAAGCTGTCGAGTCATCTTTTAGACTAAATTAAAAGGGAAAAATCCCAATATCAGTTGGCTGGTTCTAATCCTTGGACAAAGTCGTGCTCCTTTCCAGCAGGGAAGATGTATGTTCCCTTTATGTAAAATCCTATAACATCGACCTTGTGTCATTATATTCGTACAAATAACGATGATTGACAAAAGTTTTCACACCTATTATTTTCGTACCTAGTTTCAACTACTTTTAAAATGTTTTACTGATGATGGTCCGACAGGACCGAAAATGTTTTGAAGATTTGTAATCTTTTGGATACATTTTAAATTTTTTTAATAAAATATACCATCATACACTTAAAGCCTATTCTTCTCTGTAAGTTTTATTTATATTATATCTTTTATCACAAATTTGTTGATAATGTGGATCTACTATATTCTAGTAATATGTCTGTTTCACATTCTGCCCCCTTGTAAATCTAACATCATACATACGTAGCCAGGAAGTCTGTCTGAATATAATGTAGTCGATTATTGATATTTGCTGGAGTGTACGCAGAGTTAATTGATTCGTGGACTCTCACAGACGCCACCTGTAAGAAAAATGAGATGTAAGAAAAAGATATCCTATACCGACCACGTTACTAACCAGGACCTAGTTCAGGAAATGAAGCTCGAAAAAAGTTAAAACCTCGCAATTTTTTCGTCCTGCATGGATTGAGTTGAAATTTTAACAGAAGGTAGGTGATAGCCCAAGGATCACAATCTATATCAAACCGAAGTGCGCTGAAGGGTTTTAGGGGTGAAAACTAACCCCTAATTGTCAAAAATTATAAAATAACATATTAAACCTGAATATGGGTAAGATTTGGTTTGAACTAGTTAAATAATGATCATTTTATACTTTTGAATAGAGTTCCATCATATTTCAACCCTTAAAAAGCAACCCTTGTTAGAGATTAATGTAAAAAAATTACTAATTCTAAAAAAATGATTTCGCCTTGGATCGATTTGGATAAAAATTTGGATTTAAGCTCAATTCACCCGCTGCTTTATAGTTTATGTCATGTCGACGAACCCTATTGTTCCTAGGGGTGAAAACTACCCCTAATTGTCAAAAATTATAAAATAACATATTAAACCTGAATATGGGTAAGATTTGGTTTGAACTAATTAAATAATGATAGTTTCGTGCTTTTGAATAAAGTTCCATCATATTTCACTAACCCGTTTATTTTCACAATTACAATAAACACAACTGAATAATTTTAAAAATATTGTCACCGCACGTGCTACTTCTTTTAAACTTGAGAAAACACTGACGAGGAACCAACGAAATATACACTCACACACGTAGACATATGAGCAGATGTTTTATTCTGTTGTATGGGATTTCAAAATAAGAACGCTTAAAATTTCGAATGTATAACGCCCCATTACCTAATATACCGGTTTTGTAGATTATTATGCTCCGAAATGTACTGTACTATACTAATGGAATTTTCCGGAAAAAAAATTAATTGGTTTTTTTAACGTATTTCCTTCATTTTTAACGATAGAGTGTTTCTTCAAAAACGATTTTGTAGAAGTTTTTAAGAGCTACAAGGATCTGTGAATTTTTTTTTTGGAACCTTTGGTTTTTAAATGGGGTGAGTTTAAAGGGCTCGAAAAAGATGGTGCTTGATCGTAAATCGATGCTTTAAACGGCTATATCTCGCCAAATATTCATTGTACAACAAATCTAAATAAAGGAAAATTTTAGTCATTAAAAAAGCTACAATTTAGTACATTTTTATTTTTTTCATATATTCTGTATTTTCGGGGATATTTAAAAAAAGAAGGGTAAAAAATATGAAATTGTAAATCGTTTCTCGCTTTAAGCTGTACTTTTTCTAAAACTAAGCATTTTAAATAGGTCAAACTTCTTGGACGTATTAACAATACATGTACAAAGAGAATTGCAGAAGGGTGAAGATCGATTTTAATTATGGGAGTAGTTAGGGGGTTGTTTTCATCGATTTTTTCGTAAAAAATGAGGTATTGACCTTATTTTCATCATAACTTACCCAATTTTTGACCTAGAGTCTTTTTTTTATGATAGGTCTATATATGCTCTTTAAAAAAGGTTCTATAAGTTTTCTTCCAAAAATGCATCATTTTCCCGATATTTGACTTTGAATCTTTCAAATTTGGCATTTGAAGAAAACCGCTGAACATTGATAGGCCGTATTTCGGTTCCTGTTATATCGCAAAACATTTTAAAAAATGAATTGTATTTGTCTTTTTAAAAGCTACAAATTTGTTCTCTACAATTTTTTCGATAAATGCACCATTTTCGAGTTATTTGCGAAAAATCGATTAAAAACGTCGATTTTTTCGTCTAAAAGTTGTTACTTTCAATCGCGAATAACTTGAAAAATATCAGTTTTACAAAAAAAATGTATAGAACATTTTTTGTTTAAAATCACTTTTTTAATCGAAACACATAATACAATAAACACAAATATTTTCAGAGCAATAGTTTGAAAATACAGAGTGCCATGATGGTCCAACATCCGAAACGGATAGGCACTACAAGAAGAAGAAGATAAGTTTACTTCTCCTACCCTTAGTTTTCGTTTTAGTAAGAACGGTTATGTTCTGAGCTTGGATTTATAGACAACAAAAATTGAAGAAAAAGGTAACTATATAGGGAAAGTTTTTTCTTTAAAATGGCAGATATCCTAACATATAGGCAATATAGGCAATAAACTTTGTAAAAACCAGGAATGAATTTAAAAATCCTACAATCGGCACGCCACTTAATGCGCAGCAAAATGACCGGAAATTATCTTAGTAAGAAAATTAGTTAAATATTATGTTTTTATGGGATCAAACCACAAATATTGGTTGTGATTTTGATGAAAATCACATATTTATTTAAATAATTTTTGACGTTTCGACTTCTACTCCGGAAATCTTTCTCAGAAAGGTTTTTTTGTACAAATCACGTAAAAATGTTTATAACCAAAGATTTTGTTATTGCTTATGTCATTTCAAAGTTGACACACTTAACATAGATCTTGTAGGCCAACAGCCCATAGTGGCTACAACACATTTTGAGGGAGGTGTTTTTCAAAACAAAAAATGATATTATAGTTGTAACGTAAATTGAGCAAAATTGATTTATGTATATGTGTATTGTATGTTGCATATATCTGCCTATATACTGCCCACTGTCATTTATAAACAAAGAATTCCAAAAAATCAAAGAAACAAAACAACCCAACACCACAAACAATCAAGAAACACTAACAAAAAGGGACTCAAAGCTGACAAATACCAAGAACAATACCATACGTTAAGGGCTTATCAGAAAAACTGAAGAGGATAGTAAACAATTATAACATTACAACAACATGCCTGGGATAACAAGCACAGACCATAATGGAAAGATGCATCAATAATCATAAAAGAAACAGACGTAAAAAACAAGAAAATCAAAGAAGCAGCACTCATCCTACTCAACGAAGAAAAATGTGTAGCAAACCCATCATCAGAATGTAGACGGCTTTGGTTGTCAATACTAAAAGAAGACGTCAAAAACAACAGTATATACCAACAGTAGCTGAGTAATAGGAGGTCAAACACATCATCTACAATCTAACACACAACACTCAATACGCACATAATTTACTTTACACATCCAAAAAACTATAGAAGTTAGAATACATAATTGGTACAAAAAAACCTTTTTTGAGAACGATTTGCGGAGAGGATGTCTAACTTAATCCCATAAAAAACATAATATTTAATTTAAACATGCCAGAAGAAAGTAGTAGACCGTCTACAAATAAATATCATATCGATAGTAAATTAATTAAGTTATAATTACGGTAATTAAGGTGAATTAAAAACCTATTGGTATTTAAATTTAAAAGGTTCTAAGCTAGAGTACGTACGCTAGTTTCTGTCAAAATTTTTCGTACGAATCTGCATGGCCTTAAAAAAATGTTCACTAGTATTTAGCCGTTTTATGTTTTCTAGAAGGTTTGTCGAAAGGACTTAAGTAATAGAGAAAATATTAGGTATCGACTAGCTGCTTTCCATTCTCCATTGTCTCCTTATTTGTATTTCAAGATCTATATAATTGGCGATCATCTCGGTAAATTTAATAAGCAGGTTATTGTTGTTAGGTATCGTCATATCAATTAGTATTGTCTTTTTAGTTAGTTTATAAGCTAGTATGAGATCCGGTCTATTAGATGCTACTGGTTGGATTGTAACTTCGATGATGAAGTATGAGATGAAGTACCGAAATTTCCTATGTAGTCTGAGTCGCCTGGTATTCGCCGCCCTATTTTTGCATTAAATTCTCCGGTGATGATAACAAAGTGTGTTTTTTCTAGGTCTTTAGCTCGCGTTATATCTTCGTAGAGTTGTTCTATTGACTCGTCATCCGCAGTGGAAGTTGGAGCATAGCAGTGTATTATCTGTAAGCTATATCGTTTATTCCATTTTAATACAAGATATATATTTCTCTTTCCGACACTGCTGAGTATTTCACAATCTGATGTTCTATTCTTCGGTTGACCATGAAAGCCACTCCTCCTTGGCCGTGATTCTCTTCTAAATTATATTGGTAGAGTGTGCCCAAATTTTAGGGTGGTCTTTTTCTCTCCTTGAAGTCTCGTTTCACATAAGCTTACAATATCCCATTTAATAGCCCCTAGTTCCTGCTCTCATTCCTCTAGATGGTCGTTCGTTCTCATGGTTCTAATGTTGCATTATTATATTTTTGAGAATTAATTTCTTTATTATTGTCATGTATTTTCGATCTTCTGCCTCCTCCAGAATCTTTGAGGCAGTCCATATTGGAGTGGGATTCTGAGTTATAAACTCTACCCACCTGGGATATTATATTTTTGAATCTCGATTTATGCATGAATATATTTAAGGGAAAATGGCAATTAAAACGCCACACTTGCCGAGCGGGTTGGCGAGTTTAGATTTCAGCCGCCCCTAACCTGGAGTCAGACGCTGTTTGCAATCGTCCATTCTGGATCAGACACTGCTTGATTCTATACCAGCCCTAAAATCACGGGATTGTCACTTCCGCCATCCACACCATACCGAAGGTTTGCTTCTCCGCCGTGGTCTGCCGTTGTGGTCTTCATCCGTAACCCTGGACAAGGGACTAGCACCTAAACAGGTGCTAGTTTCCCGGGTCAGGAAACCCCTGATATCTGCGGAGGACAGGGAACGATTCATTTTCCCTGATAGGACTGTCCGAAGAGTTTCTACCCGCTACCCGCGTTATAAAGCAGAACTATCCGCGTTATAAAGCAGTGGGGAATAAATAGAGATGTATGTAGTAAAATTAGGACAGAATAGATGAAGTAAAAGTAGGTTAGTTTTATGTTGCGTGACAAAAACATTACAGTAGAACTGAAAGAAAAATTATATAAAACTGTCATAAAACCAACTATGATGTACGGAACTGTATGTAGGAGAATTAAAAAATACGTAGTTGGATGAGTTAAGAGACAAAAAAGGATAAAATTAATAATAGACATGGAGGAGGAAGTCTAAGGGTAGCACCAATTAACGAGAAAATAAAACAGCATAGGTTAAGATGGTAAGAACATATTTATCGCTAATATGCTTATCACCCCAATATAAATAATAGCTGATTTGCAAGTTTCTCAAAGGTGTAGTAGAGAAAGATAAAAGAAGACCTGGTAGGAGACATTTAAGCAGACATATCGATCTAAGGGATTAATATTGGTATGAGCCTATATAGAAATATAAGAAATGTAATTGGAAAAGTCAAATTGGTGGAGGGATAAAGACAAAGAGAGATATTATGATAGTTCTTACACTGTCAAATTGATCTGTTAGTTTAAATATTTGCTGTAAAATACGATATTAGTATTAACAAAATTTTTATGGGATTTTGCTATATTAATTTATAATATGTGCTATACAATTTCATTAGACAGTATCAGTAAATGCGTGACACACCATAATAAAAATGTTCGGCATGAGCTATCTGACGGATAATTAAAAAATCTAATTTGCTTCACATTGTTAACATTTTTATAGTTTTTGTTAGTTTCCTCTGTGCTTTGTTTCGACATATGCTGCTGCATTTTCGAATTTTTTTATTGAAATTATTTTAGCAGATTAATTCTATTGCGTTTGCCATTTTACGAATTTATAACGGCTGCAGCTTGGATTATGGAGCATTTTTATCATATTTGAGAGACAGGTTTTGACACCGACCTAGCCTCTGTTTTCCGCATATTTTTCAGCCACCGCGCTTCAAATGTAAATGACAAGTATTTATGGGAATAATTTCGTCTAAAAATTAGTTTATTGGTAGACTTCATGAACAAAAAATCTAAAAATTAAATTCGACTAAAATATTGAACTTGACTTAATATGTATTTTCTTTAAAGTCTTATATTCAAATGAAATAATGATATCACAAATTTATTGTAAGTAAATTTGTAATTAAATGTTTGGCGATCTGTTGGAATCTAGAATGTTGCAAAGAGTCCCACTATGAGCAGTGCTAATAAGATCCATTTAAAAACTAGACACATTTTTAAACTAAGTTATCTATGTTGGAAATATCGGGTATGTAGTCTATATTAAATAAAAATCTTTGTTTTTTCTAAAGCTCAATATTTCGCCATTTATTTAATAGCTTCATCGGGAGTAACTGTAAAAAACAAACATTTCAAAACACTGACGGACACTTAGATTTACAATACTTACAGAAATTAAAAGATTATGCACATAAATAAAATTGAATATTAAAATAACATTGTTGATGAAACTGTACATTTAATAAAATGCATGTTAAAATTTAAAATATGTTTGAGCACGTTCGTTAACAATAAATAAGATGGAACAAGTAAAAATTATTTCAAAATGCAAAAAATAACAATGTAAAAAAACATTAGAGGAATAGTATTTCTTTAATTAATCATTAAGGCTAGTTAGTATGATTAATCATTAAGGTGAGTGTAGTTTTAAATTTTGTTTAATATATTGCAATATATGTTGCTTAATTGCCCCGTGTCTATTTTATAAATTAAAGTTTGTTTATTTTTGTTAATGTGGTACATCTCCAAAAATAACCTACTTTTGTAATTTTCAGTCTGTGCCAAAATACGAGCATTGTTGTAGTCTAACAGATGACCGGTGTTTTTGTAGTGCTCGACAACTGCGCAAGAATTTTTTCCTAAGCGGCAATCACTTTTATGCTGTGTGATACGTTGTTTTAGCCACTGCGATGTATGGCCAATGTAGCTTTTTTCACATCCTAGACACGGTATTTCATATACCACATTACTCCTATATAAGGTTGGTACTAGGTCTTTAATTTTAGAAAAAAGTTGTTTGCTATTTATGGTATTGTATTTAGCTATATTAATATTGGAAACATCTTTAAATATGGATACGACAGACTAGGTTAGACCGTTAATAAAGGGGAGTTTTTTGTATTTGATTGACTCATTGTTAGAGTCAAGGACAGGACCATCATAGAAATTACTGCTGTAAATGAGTTTTTTTAAAATACACTCGCGATCATAAAATCCGGGTCACCTTGAAAATCACCGATATTTCATTTTTAAGGAGCTTTATCGTAAATAATAATAACACAAATACAAACTAATGCATGTTTCTGAGAATTGTTGCGGTTTCCTTTGTAACAAAGAATTCCAATAGTGCCGATTTCGCGGTAAAGTGCACACTTCCCAAAATGAACTCCGCTTGTTTTAAATGTCTCGTTTGTACTTCGACTTTCTGTTCAAATGCAACGGACAAACGTTTATTATTGCCACCATTAGTGTTTATTAGTGCCATTATTAGTGTTTATATATGACAAAAATGCCTTTGACTGTTGTTGAAACGGCACAAATTGTTGCACTTGTGGAAGACGGTCACACTCAACGGCAAGTCGCAAGAACTGTTGGCGTAAGCCTTTCTACGGTTCAACGAGTGCTTCAACGCTTTCAGGAGGCAAGTTTACTAACCAGGCGACATGGCTCTGGACAAAGAAGAACGACCAAGGCACTAGATGACCGTTTCTTTGTGTTTCAGGCTTTACGAAACCGGACCTCAACTGCGGTTATGCGTTAACATCGTCTAGAGGAAGTACGAAATCGCAATTTTAGTGTTGCAACAGTCAGAAGAAGACTTCGTTCTTCTTGACTATCTTCTCGGGTAATGGCTAGAGGACCGCCACTTCGCCGAGTGCCTCGAGTTGCACGACTAGCTTTTGCTCGACAATACGCGCATTGGGGAATTAACGATTGTAGCAAAGTGTTATTTTCAGATGAATCCCGTTTCTGCCTAACTGGATCCGATGGACTTGTAAGAGTTTGGAGGAGAACCGGTGAATGATTTTCACAAGCTTGCATTGCTCTAAGAATGCCATGGTGGAGGCTCGGCCATGGCTTGGGGAGATATATCTTCCGACTTCCACACAGAATTACCCTTCATCGAAAATGGGTCCCTAACTGCACGAAGGTACATTACGGAGATTCCGGAAGAACATGTTATGCCCAACATGGCAGGGCTTGAAGAAAACGCCGTTTTTATTCAGGACAACGTGCGACCGCACGTTGCCAGGATTAGTATGTAATACTTGGACGAAGTTGGAATTACGAGGGTACCCTGGCCAGCTAGGTCTCCGGACCTGAATCCCATCGAACATCTCTGGGACGATTTGAAAAAACGTATTCAAACCCATACACCTCCTCCTAACAACGCACAGGAGCTTAAGGATCTGTTAGTGAGAGAGTGGAATAACATACCACAACATGTAATCCGGAGAAAAATTGAGAGTATGCCCCGTCGTCTGCAAGAGGTTATTAGAGCAAGGGGAGGCAATACACGATATTGGTCATTGAAATTTCAATGATTTTTTACCACGTTCTGTATTTTCCATTTTTTTTTCGTATGTCTGCTTTATCAACAATTTGATTTGTTTTCTGTTTTTTTCAATAAAAACAATAAAAAACCATTTTTTTTCCTTCAAAATAAACATTGATGACAAATAAAAAATACATTAGCCAAAAAAAAGGTTATTACTGCACCAGAGGCAAAAATATTTAAGAAACTTGAAATTTTCAAGATAACCCGGATTTTATGATCGCGAGTGTATGTTTAGGATAGCCGTTGTTTCGAAAAATTTTGTTTAATATGTCCAGATTTTTTTGTAACAAAAATTATCATCAACAATGGACATTACCCTGTTTTTCATACCCAATAGTGTATTATATTTTTGACGAGTGGTGTGGTTTGAAAAGTAATTCATATACCTTCCCGGATTAATCATACTAACTAGCCTTAATGATTAATTAAAGAAATACTATTCCTCTAATGTTTTCTTACATTGTTATTTTTTACATTTTGAAATAATTTTTACTTGTTCCATCTTATTTATTGTTAACGAACGTGCTCAAAGATATTTTAAATTTTAACATGCATTTTATTAAATGTACAGTTTTATCAACAATAATGTTATTTTAATATTCAATTTTATTTATGTGTATAATCTTTTAATTTCTGTAACAATTGTAACTCTAAGTGTACGTCAGTATTTTGAAATGTTTGTTTTTTACAATTACTCCCGATGAAGCTATTAAATAAATGGCGAAATATTGAGCTTTAGAAAAAACAAAGATTTTTATTTAATATAGACCACATACCCGATATTTCCAACATATATATATATATATATATATATATATATATATATATATATATATATATATATATAAATTTTTTCATTTCTTGGGTTTGTCGGTCTGATGTAAATAAAACTATACACGTTTCAGCAAATTTGTCATTTTCAATAAGCACTTTATTAAGCTTTAAACATTACATTTTATAATTAAATTTTATGTTTACACTTTTTAGTTTAATATGGATTAAAAATTAGTATCTGACATTGACAGATGACATCTGGCAGATATCTTAAACTAGGAGTGGTTCAGGGTCGTATCTTAAATATCTGCCATAGGGCATTTAAAAAAAAACAACTGAATTTATTAAATTATGATACATAAATTATAAAGATCTTTAATGTAAGTCTTATTATTGATGGAATTTGGATCTTTATTTATGTGAAATATTAATATTATACTTTGCAAACATTTTTGACAGTTGTTCAGAAAATCTTTGACCTTTGAAATTTTCCTACCAAAACCAAAAAATTTAAATTGCATACCCCTACTTGTGATACATAATTAAAAAGACTAAAAAATGCTGTCCAATGGTATAAATAATAATTATACAGGGTGAAGCAATAATTGTGAAACTTTGGCTTAAATGGAAAATTTATTGAGGTTTTTTACATTAAAAATGTAAAACCAAATTTTAAAAAAATGGCTTTTTTCGCTCTTTAACCACTTTTTTTTAAATAATTTGTGTTGTTGATGAAGATGAAAGATATTCATTTTAGTAAGAATTATTTTTAAATGATATATCATAGTACAAATTTCGTTAGGTCCCTTTTTCTCTGAACCCTCTTGACGGGTATAAAATACTACTTCATTAGTTGTTAAGTTATGGACAGTAAAGACATACAACCATAGTTTATGTAGGTAAAACATTTTCTGCACAGGTAATGTAGGCAACTGGACATTTTGCATAAAGTAAAAACTAATTGTCATAATATCTGTTCTGTTGACTAAACAGACGTCAACTTGAGAACTGCCAAATTTAAAATCAAAGTTTTCCTTTATGTATTTTAAAAAGAATGATCAACTTGAGACAAACAGTTCTCCCCTTCTTAACCTATTCCATTAAAGACTATAAAGTGCAAACACATACCAAAAATAGATCACTTGGGTAAGACACTCTGCTGAAACAGTTGTAGTGATAAGATATTACAATAAATTATGTGGAAGTTTTGAAAACAAAGCTTTCAGCATTTAATTATTATATAAAATGAATTTCCATCAAGTAACGGTCGAATCCATCACTTATTTAAAAAGAACTCATACTTGACATCATTTGACTAAATTTTAGGATATTCGTCTAAAATCATATAGATCTTTTTTACATTTAAGGTTGCATCCAAATATAAAACTATTTATGATAAATAATTCTTCTTTTTTTTTAAACCCTACTTTATCACATTGAAGTTCGCCTTTAGTTTTTGAGTTAGTAAGACATTGTAATGCTTTATTGCTTATTGGATGTAAGCTTTAAACTGATTTCCTACAAACCTCCACTTTTGTGTTATTTAGTAATGAAAAAATAGTTAAAAGATATTTGCTTAGAGACTTCATTTTTAGGCCTATATCCCAGTCTTCCTTTCTTTAACTAAAACACCTTTGAAAATGACAAATTATAGTCCATCTCATCTTGTACTCTTTTCTTTTAATTTTATAACCCCACTATCTCTTCTTTTCATAGACGACTAACTACTAGGGTTATTAATGTGAGACATCATAAAACAATAAATAATTATCTAATTATTAAAACAAACAACTCACTTTACACAAACATAACCTTAAAAGCTGATGCAATAACAAACGCTCTGTCATAAGATGCTTTTGGAGGGAAGTTCATATGAGACAATTGACAAGTAAAAATAATTACAAAATCAAAAACAAAAAAGTATTAAGAATATATAATATACAATATATTATATTAAGATATGCCAAATATGTATAAAACTGGAATATTATCCTTTTAGATATCAATGCTGAACATAATCTGGTTGGGGTCTAAAGGGATAAAATTTCAGGAATGTTATCCTTTTAGATTTCACTTCTGAAACAGTAGCTTAATATGATCTATTTAAAGTAGTGTAATTCTATCACTCTTTAACTAAGTATATAGAGCTTGGTCAAGTGAAAAACACTGCTATCTTAACTAAATTTGGAAAATTTTCCGAATGTTTTCTTTTAGATCTCACCCAATTATTATAATTTCTTCCTATGGTTAATAATTTATTTAGTTAGCTGTTACTGTTTGAAATGACATTTGTATTAGAATAATATAGGCAATGGATTACGCTATGTCTGGGTTTATTATTTTTAAGATTTCACCTTCCATCGAACGATGTTCTATATATAATAAAAAACAATGTAAAATAGGGTGCAAACAATCTGATTGGATTTTCAACGTCAAAGAAAAATCTAACAAATAATATTTAAAATGCATTGCCAAAGTTAATTGACATCTTCATTGAGTACTATAAATATTCATAAGTTATTCTTTTCTTTTCAGCGTTCGATGGTGATATATTCATGCGATGTGCTGTAAATCCCGAGGGGCAGTTTCCCGACTGGGTCTTTTGTGGGGCATCTCCGCCCTGGCAGCCCTTCTCATCGCCTTCATCAGCGGTTCTTGGCTTTACACGAAAGAGCCTGTTCTACTGCCAAATTCACAAATATCTACGAGCATATCTTTTAGGATTGGTCTGTGGAGGGCGTGTCCTACCGTAAAAAGGGTCAACGCAACTATACGTGAGTTTAGCTTTATATTACAAATAATATAGTTAAGCAAACATTAAGAATAAATATTTGAAATTTAAATAATATTTACTCGTTTATTTATCTATCGATTATGGTATACAATACACGTAATAGCCCAGTCTGGTTATGCAAAAATCATCGATTTCACAGCAAAATTTTTCGCAGATATCTGAAGCTTTTAAGACATAGGTGGGGGTTACTAGATGACGAATAGATGAAAAGATACTCCTATTTTTACCTTGCGTTTTTTTTTAAACAATAATTTATATTCACAATTTGATTTTTTGTCTATTTTGTTGTCTAAGTTTTTTTCCATATTTTTTAAATAAACAATATTTATATCATTTTTTTATTATATCAGGAATATCTTTATTTTCCCGTTTTTTAAATTAAAATTGATGAATAATTTACGAAGATATTTGCAAAAAAGCAGTTTTTTTGCACTTTTTTATAAATTTAATTTTTTTTTATTAACAAAACAAAATGTTATTTATACATTTAAACATCGAGGAATTACTGTCCTTTAAATTTGTGCGAAATTTCCCCCCGATCGGTCAAATAGTTTAAAAGTTATTTAATTTGTTTATCCCTGAGGCTAATTATTTAAACTATTGAGCTTTCCCTATGCATGATGCTAGACACATTTAGCAAATTCCATAGGATTCTTTAGGACTTAGACTATCTCAGAAGTTAAATGCATAATGCGTTTTCATCGAAATTTTTTACAAAATAAACGTTTGAAAAAGGGGTATGTTTTTTACTTATAAACAATTGTCATAACTTCTATATTTTTCAAGCTACAGACTTTTACGTACAACCATTGGATAGCTGGTAAAAAAAACTCACATTAAAAAAAATAAATCTTCTATGACCAATAGGGACGATGTTAGCGACTATTTTTTTTTTAAATCATATCTTCATTGTTTATAAACATTAAGAGGTAAAATTTGCACAAATTTTAAATGAAAATCTAAACTTTATATTAAAACTTATAGCTATAAAATTCATCAAATTTTTCGAAACTTACAGCCTTTCGAAACGAAGTTACTTTCGAAAGATCGACATAGGAAAGTGAAGGGGAAACTGTTTTAGCTCCTCGCTCCAAAATTTCCGGCTTTAGAAAGCAATATACTTATACTTCTTTAAGTAAAATATTTTGTGTTTTTTTCAACAAAAAAGTTTTAACTAAACGTATTTAATTGCTTTTTGATTGAAAATTGTAAGTAACATTTAAAACTATTGAATGAATAATTAATTATTTTCAACTTGTATAATCAGTGAGAAATATTATTTATTATAGATTATTTCAAAATAAACAGCAGACTGTGGCAATAACTTGTTCAAGCAGTGGTAGTTTCAAAGTAAGTATTTTCCTTTTTAATTTTTGTTTTATAAATGGCTACATTATTGCAAGTTAAACCTTTGTTTTGAACTATTTTTATTGCTTTTACTTTATTGTTTATAATCATAATTAAATTTCAACTTATTAAAATAAAAAGTCTTTACAGATTTTAGAAATACAATTATGCTTGTTATAACTTTATGTATTTTTAAAAGATTCGTTCTATATAAGCTTGCAATATTCTGATTTTTCATTAATAATAAAAAAATCTTTTTTTGATTTATTTTAGACATCTGAAACATATTTCCATTCAAAAGGAGCAGATCATGTTTTTACTCATGTTGTACTCTTTACGAGGTAATTTTTTAAAATTTTTGATTACATTGTACATTAAATCGAAAGAAATTATCTTTCAGTAATATTTATCTTATTTTTTGACTTAAAGTACTATATAATTTTTGTTTACTTTTAATTTTATATTATTTATTTCTTGTAAACCAGAAAACATAAAAAAATAACTGGTAAATATGAAACAAACTGAGCACGTGTAAACTAAATTTTTTGGAGTTTTTTTCAAAGGATGAGGGAACGTTAAAGTCTTGTTACAAATTTAAAAACGTGTAGAATATTTCTACTATTACATATACGTGTAGTATTTGCATCTATTTTTCACTTCTAACATAATATACAGTGATGAGTGCCTTAAGAATCGGCAAAATAACGCAAAAGATAGAAAACATAATACGTTGTGAAATAAAAAGAGATGAAAGTAGTAGAGGTGGGAAATTTTCGATAGAAACCTCTAATTTACATTACATTACATTAGGACTATCGATAGTTTCCCACCTTTAGACGTTAGCTTATGAGCTAGTTGACTTCAAGTTAGATTAAAGGTTTTACAGAAGTTCATAGAGACCAACAAACTAAGAAAAGATAATAAACATAAAATAATGAGTACATTGTTATCAACGGTTGTTCACAATAATTGTTATTGCACATACAATCGTGTAAATAGAATCGCCTTAGCACAAAAAAAGTGTCAGAAGAATTGAGTAATACTTGAAAGGATTATGCGAAATATCGTGGTTTTGATTTTTCGAAGTTGTGTTTTTTTTTGCGAAAAGCCAGTGACGAGTAGTGATGGCACAAAGCGTATTGTTAAAAATATGGAAACTATAACCAACGTTATAGAAACTGCTGAAGAACGAGAAGATGGTAAAAATCTATTCAAATTTTTAATATACCGTTTAAAACAAATTAAAAATTTGGAAACAACAAATGCAATATATTATTCAAACTGTCTGAGCAAATTTTACAAGTACCGCGAAAATACTTCACGAGGTCGTCCAATTTCCGAAGAAATGTCAGAAGCACTAATTTTTGTTGTAAGTCATATTATAAATAATGAAGAAATTTGTCAGTTTTGTTTAAAGGAAATTTTAAGCGATTTTAAAGGAAATCTCCCAGAATTACGAAGGCTACAATCTTTAGAGAATCATTTTGGTGACGAAATTAAAGTATACTCTACTAGAAAAGATTATTTTATATCTTTTCGAGATAGTAAAGGCCGAATTATTGACGATGATTACAAAAATAGATGGTACAAAAATAGAAGTAGCAATCGCGAAGAAGAGCGGTTACGTATTGTCAGAGAAGCTGCTCACATAATCTTGCAAGATATTCGATGATCGCCAACATCCGGACCGGATAAGGCACTGAAGAAGAAGAAGAAGATAACGATAAAGTTGGATAACTAATCGGAAACATAAGTCCTGCTCGAAAAAATTATTTCTACATCTAAACTGTTCTAATCAAAGATATGAACTAACCCAAGATGTGATTAATGATTTTATATTCAATCATATAATAGGTTTTCACATTTATACATTGAACTGATATACCATCACTTCAGGAATAATTAAGTTCCACCTTTTTCTTTTTCGTTAATAGTCATACAATTTTACAATTTAAATTATTATCAACTTATGACATTGACGTTAATTCATTCTATTACTATCAATACCACATTTTATTTTATGACCCTTGAAATTATCAACTTTCTTTTAGCATCAATCATGTTAAAACACTCTTACTTTTTTAGCATATTTGAATTATCTTTATTTTCCAATTACAATTCAAATTCCCTTTAGACATAAACAACTAACGTATACATCATTACTTTATTCACACACAATTAATTATAATTACAGTAAGGCCAATATAATCCTTCCAAGTGGTCTACATAAATTTCTTTTCTTTCACATTTCATTATTCCATTCTTTATTTCATTCCTAACTGACTAATTTTACAGTCAATTCATAAAATATAAACGAATAAATTAAAACAAAAATAGTAATAGCTACTGTCTTAATTTTACTAAACTAATCTAATAAAAATTTTATATAGAGTTCAACATATGAGTGCTTGACCTGATACACTTTTTAAAAGCCAACTATCAATCTTGTTCAGGATGTCATTTTCATTGAAAACAGTCAAATAATTTTTTTCGCGTTGGAATTTTATGTGCCCAGTGCCCATGTACCTTGTAATTAGAAGGGAAACAAATGAAAACTCTCACATAGAGTCATAATACTCAAATTAATTTAAATTGTACTAAATTTAAACCTATTTTTAAAAACTTTATTGCAGCTTCACCTCGTAGGGGACCCAGCTCGACTGATTAGACTTTCTGCACTGAATATACTCATTAAGAGTTTATTAATTTTTAATTTTGATTAATATTACTATTTTATTCTTCAATATTTTGCAAAACTAGCTTGTTCAGGATCAATTATAGATCTATAGTTGGTGTTGATTACACTCTCCATATTTCTTCGTAATTTAGATATACCATCTACACAGTTGTATGTTTCAAAATCTCCCACTGTTGATCAGTTGGTTTTGAGTAAGGCTTTGACATTTTAATTTTATGGTTCTCCCACTGAGTGTGGGTTTAACTGAACTCCTGGGATTATACCCCATTTATAGTCTCTGCTTTCAATTTTGTTTTTTAATTTTTAGTATTTAATTTCATATTTCGATTTTTTTTTCTACAGTATTTATAGTGCTTGGTAGACCTTTTTATTGTAGTCAACCACCCACTATCTAATAGATTGTTTAGTCAGTTGGACCTTTGGTGAATGCTCAGTTTCATAGATTTTTAAATATGCAAATCACATCACCATGATTGCGACTGCCCATCCAAGTTGTTCTATGTCAGATGTCACTTTAATATTTCCGTTAAGACCAGGAGCTATTCTCTCCCCTAGTGCCACCCAATATGTAGCTTCGTCGATTTTAACAATTTTAAACTATTTATTCTTGTGTCGTGTCGTGTTAATGTATCATTTAATGTTCAAGACATTCGCTATCTATTGTTGGATAGCCTAATTTTGACGAAGTAAGTCTAAAACGTTATATTACATAAAAAAATTTATGTAATACCATCAACTTCGAGTTTTTTCGAAGTTAATTAATTTTTTTTTCAGTTGAAAATACGTTTCTTGGCTTATTTAAGATGCCCCTGAAGATGCTCTGGAAGCGAAAGTACTTGGGCAAGATTTAATAAAAACTGTGCTCGATATCTGCCTTTTATTTGATTAAAATTCATTTATTCCAGCATTCAACCTTATATCACTAAAAAACTATATATTTAGAGCATTCAGTGGATTTGTGGTTCTTGCCATTTGACGAAAAACAATTAACTTCAACTCCTTAAGTATTCTGTATGTTATGGTTTTTCTAATTTATTTACTTTTACTAGTGCTCTATTTTTTTTTATAACCGAGAAAAAATAAGTGTGAGGTTTTTTTATGCTATGAAAGGAGACTTTTTTTGTATAATTTAAGTATTTAGTTTGCAATTCGTTGTTAAACGCTAGTTTCTTTTGATTTAAATTCATTATATGTCCAAATATAAATAAAATATAAATTTTATAAAAATGGATTACTTTTTTTTCTTTTTTTTCTAAATTTGGAGTATCTAATACCCCACCACACAGGTTTTTCTAATTTAGTCTACCACAGTGACGCCGGATTAAAAACGTGAGGCATCAAATATAAAATAAAAGAGAGCTAGCGAGCAACGCCACTGGTATGAAATGGCTAGTGCCACTTGTGTGAGCTTTTAAAGGATGCACCGTTAGATGGTGTTAATACCATACATATTATGAACAAGTAATTCAATATGGACTTTTTCTTGTTTCTGAAAAGCAAACCTAACTCAACGTAGTAACAGTATAACGAGCTTTAAAATTTGTACAGAATAATCCGACACTGGCCATCCTGTTTAATTTAATCTTGCTTAAAATAAACAAAATATATGAGGACTAGAAACGAACTGATCGATAGTAGTAAATCGATGTGAAGAACCGCTATTTCGTGATGCTACCCGTGACTCCTTTCTTGGCGCTAGTTCCGTGATTCTCTCTCGTCTTAGAATTACAAAAAAGTAATACAAAGCCTGTACAGAAGCTTCTAGAACGCATATTTTTTAAACTGTAAGATATAAGGCTATTAATACCCGTTTATTCATAATTACAAATATTAAAATAATCAATTTTAAATCCGCTTATAATTATTTAAATAAATTATGGATAAAAAAACAGACACAGACAAAAAATTATTTGTTTGCAAAGTATGATACTTTTTCAACTTTTGCACTATAATCCCGTTATTTTAAATTTATATTTTGACAATATCATTTCTATTTACTTTTCAACCTTAAACAAAATCTATTTCATTTTTTTTATTATTGTATGGAATTATTGTAAGTATGATAAATAATTAGCCGTATATCATGATAAGTGTATTTAATATTTTTACCCCTCATTAAAAGCCGTTGTTTTATGTAAAAGTACAATATAAAACGATTAAATTTGGTGTAGGGATATTACCCAGAACGGCGTATTGTTAGTTATGAGAAAGCCAAAAGAGCAAAGAAATTTCATTTCCAAAATGAACACGAATCTTGTAGTCTCATATAGCCCCACACCGCTTTTTAAATTAACGCTCTTAAACCCCGTGAGATGCTCGTGTCTGTCCCCGGCCAATTTTCGGTTAACAAAATGGGCAAGAGCGAGAAAGATAGCAACAGCACGGACCTTTTATAATCATTAAACCGTTCTAAGTCCGAAGTTCTATTGTACTCGGCAAACATAATCACTTTGTAAGTGTTAATTGGAAATTCTCGTAGGTATGTCCATATTGTTCAGTGTTGACCTGTTCGGTGCTCTGTGTTTAAGGACTAGCCCTTCATAATCCTACTAGTCTGCTAATTGTTGAGGATTGAGCATCAGATGTCGCCTAAGTGGAACTCGAGAAACGTGAAACTTGTCTGTATTCTATGCATGTACTTTAACGCCTCAAGGATAACATGAGATGGTTTAACGGAATATTGCGATAAAGAACAATTTCGAGTTAATGAAAATGTGATATCATTGTATTGGTGTTAGGATATAAAATATTTATTATGTCTGTTCAAAAAACGATAAATTAGCACACGCATATATATATATATATATATATATATATATATATATATATATATATATATATATATATATTGTTATGATGTATTGTTTGTTTGAATGATGAGCAATGAGTATTTTTAATAATATAATATATAGGGTTTTTATCGCGGTTCTCAAAGAATTACTTTGTAAGTACTTTTTTAAATTATCTTTATTAGATCTACTATGAAACACACATATATATCTAAACTAGCTAATGTAAATTTATTGAAATTGTTATGACACTAACGAAATTATATTAACAAAATTTTTGTACCTTTCTGTCACTGAAAATCCTTAATGTCAACAAAATTATTAATAGAACAGTATGGAATTCTCGAGATCACCGGAGATGGCCTTGTTTGCGAAATGGTTTGTTCCAGAAAATTCAGACATGTATTTAATAGAACAAATGGAACATGATTTCTTACCAGATGGTTCTGGAATATCCAAAAAGATATAAATACTCGGTGATTTGGATTCAGACAGTGAGTCAGTCAGAAAGTTTTTAGTAAGAAGGTCCATTAAGTTAGTCAGTCAGTTGTGAGTTATAGTTACTATTAGTCCAGTTTTAGTATGAAAATTAGTTAGATGCAGTCAATCAGTTACAATTGTTCAATATAGTGAGTTAAATCAAGATAAGAAACAGTATAAAGAAAATATTATTGAAGATTAAAAATTATGTTATGTATAAATGATGATAATGGAAGAAGTATTAATTGAATATTAAAATTAAATAATATTTTGGTGATTGGATATTGGTATATAGAAAAGAAGAATAAATATAAATGCTGTTTGCTGGTTTGCTTGGTGGTTTATAAATGCTGTGAAGAAAAATATCTTGAATTGGTGGAAGCTGATAATTGGAAAAAGTAATTTCATAAAAACAAGGATAACCGAAGCTGAGAAGAAGACATTTGAGTGGTGATTATAATTCAGACCGATTGCGATTTTCGATCGCGGAGCATGAGAACTCTGACATCTCGGAGTCGTGGTAGAGTTCGTTGAAGGTTGGGCGCCATGTCGTCTCCGGTGTAATTAATAAACGTATGAAAAACTGATTGCAACTTGGTGCAAGTTCCCATGTTTATTAATTTGTCCAACTATTGCGCAATATGGTGTAATATTGCGTAGTTGGCCGGTACGCTCTTATTGTGGCATTTTCTTGAAGAGACAATGCCATTATGGTTTTATTAGGTGGTGGAAATAAAACACATTCTTTCTAAGAAGAAAAAAACTCAGCTTCAGAGTCTTAGAAAGAAACAGAGCCCTTCGAGCAAAGTGCTCTAGGGAGCTACCCTACACGGGTAAAACCATGAGTTAAACACTACTATCACAACTTGTCACAACTGAACTACTAACTGAACTAGAGATCCGAAAATGTCCCATATTTAAAGATAAATTAACTTTTATATGAAACTTTTTCATTTCTCAACCAATTAAATTTAATTATATGTTCCAGAAGGAAGGGCGATGAACATCGAAGTGCGTGATTGGTGGCACTTGATGACAGAAGTGGAAAACGATTACGACATCTTCAAGAAGTGTATGCATACAGAGGTGGTACATTAATGGTATGGGGCGGAATCATGATTGACGGAAGAACTGACCTCATTTTCCCACGTGGTTTTCTCACAAGTCAGAAATATTTGGACACTATTCTTGAACCTGTTGTGCGCCCGTTTGCTACTGCTGTTGGAGAAAATTTTTACTTTATGTATGATAACGCTCGACCACATGTTGCGCATATTGTAACAAACTGGTTGGATAACGAGCGTATTGATGTATTGCCGTGGCCAGCACAATCACCGGACTTGAATCCCATTTAGCATGTATGAGACATGCTCCAACGAAAAATTACTCCACATATGGTCAATATCTACAATGAGTTTCAATGAAAAGAGCTTCTGAGAGAAAAATGGATACAACGACCTCAAGCAGACATTAACAATGTGATTCGGAGCATGAACAGTAGATGTAGAACTGTGATAAACCAACGTGGTGGCCATACTTTATTTTATGTTTATATTTCGTATTTTTGACATTTTATGGTGGCATGTGAAACATAGGTGATTTGCAATATATTTTTTTTGCTCCAATTTTCTGTTTTTTTGTGACATATTAAACAACAATTTAAATTACAAATTTTGTATTACTTTTTTTAAATTGATTAGAGATAATCAAAATACGTCTATTTATAAAAATATCCCTAGACTATTGCGCTATAAATATATGTATATATATATATATATATATATATATATATATATATATATATATATATATATATATATATATATATATGTATATATGTATATATATATATGTATATATATATATATATATATATATATATATATATATATATATATATATATACTTCTTCTGTTTCCCCGTAGCCATTTGGCTGACGTGTGTGTCCAACTTGCATTCTTTAATCTTGCTACGCGGCCAGTCCATCTCCATTTCAATCTGCAAGCTTTCATCACATCTTTAAATTAAACGCTCCATCCTTCTTTGTGCTACGCTTAGGTTTTAAAGCATTGTTTTTTGTTGAAGACAGTTTCCGCATCGTAGGTCATTACTGGCATAACACACTGATCGAAGACTTTCCGCTTCAGATTGATCGGTATGTTGCCGTATTTAAATACGATTTTCAGGGCTCCATAATAATATGCTGACCATGCATGTGCTATTCTTGATACCGCACCTGTTTGGTTATCCTTATTTATTCTATTTCGTGTCAAAGTTATATATATTTATTAAAAAGTTCTACTTTGTCTTTCTGAATTTTTAAATTGTGACTGGGCACGAGGTTGGCAATGAATTTTGTTTTGAAGATACCGATTTCTCTGCATGCTCTTTCCAGTTCTTCTATTATGATGTGTATTTCGCCGGTCATCTTTTATCAAAACTATGTGATTAGCATAACTTACGTGGTGTAGTCTTTCCCCGTCTACACTTTTCTCTCAACTATCCCAATCCATGGTTTTAAAAGCATGTTACGTTTTAGGAAAGTTATATAAAGCAAGCAAGCAAGCATTACCTTGTCTAATACCTATTTGAATTTTAATTTTGTTACTGTTTTCGTATAACTTTATTACGTTTGTCGCATTTCTATAAATATTACATACTAATCGGGAATAACAACTAGTATAGTTCATCCCAAACCCTTCTTTCAGTGCGTCATAGTCGATGACTCACAGACGTGAGTCTGTGATTATTATACATAGAACTTAGAAAATTATTTATCGTAAAGCTAATTCTACTTACGGATGTATAATTGGTTGGAATTTAGAATACGTAAATAGATATCCAATCAATAATGCGCATCATAAATATAATTTGACACAGATTGTCTCGATCGTGACAGTACTTTCACAGTGATAATTTTCATTCCAGGTTAGTATTATCAAACATTTTACAGTGAAAATTTAATTTTGTATTTATTGTCATAAAAATATTTTAAATATGCCGATATATATTAAACATTTTACAGTGAAAATTTAATTTTGTATTTATTGTCATAAAAATATTTTAAATATGCCGATATATATTAAACATTTTACAGTGAAAATTTAATTTTGTATTTATTGTCATAAAAATATTTTAAATATGCCGATATATATTGAAAATGAACAAAGACTAATATTAAAATTATTAAATTATTTTCAATTAGAAAAAGAGAGGTTACGATCCTGCAACTGTCAAATTTAACTAAAACGTCATGCAATAATTCTGGACATTCTTAAAATCCTATATGACGTCAAAATTAGTGACGCACTGAAAGAAGGGTTTGGGACAGACTGTATCAATGCGACTTTCATTTAATGCTTCAATTACATTATCTAGTCAAACAATTTCTGAAATCTAACAACGCTAATAACACAAGTCTGTTGTTTTCTATGGATTTTTTGAGATTTGTTATATCGTTTGCAGGTAGCCGTTGGTGCCTTTCTTCGAAATCTCGTTTGCTCCCTGTTTTGGTACATGTCTAGTTTTTTATCGAATCCCTTTTTTATGATTCACAAGCAAAACTTTTCAAGTGAAATAAGTGGTTTAAATTTTTTTAATTAAATACCTTGTATCAATTTTTATGACGGGACTAGTTATATATAATGAAATATATTTGTTATGATTATTTTAATATCTATTTTTTGGGCAAGATTTATTTGACATATCCTCTGTTATTTTTTTTTAAGAACTCTTTGATAATACACAAATAATTATGCCAATGGGAGTAAATTAAAATCAGAGTGATTAGGTTATCCAATATTATTTAAAGCAAAAAATGAAACACTATGAATAATTAAAATGCATTAGCAATACAAAATTACATGTCGGTAACGATGTGTCAAATATGACAAATACAATACAGGCGCACATTCAATAATTACGTTACTGATTTTATTGTTTTATACCTAATATTGTTACAATTTCAGTCTGGCAGTATGTACTTTTTAATTATTTTAAATTAACAATTTACAATGCAAATTATAAATGACGGACCAAATTTAACTGTGTTCAGTAGAGGTCAAATTAGTAATATTCTAGCTTACAATAATAGTTCGAGGATCTCTAGTTTCTGAAATACATTGTGTTTATTACATGTTATGTTTATAAATAAACACATTTTTTCACATGTTTATCTGAAAATTAGGGCTCTATAGTCTTAGAGCCAGTGTGGGCAACGCAAAGGGGTGACTATGCACTCTTATTTTCCCTCGGTACGTTGACGTTTATTTATGTTTTTTGGTGCGTAGATTCGATTTTTCGAGGATACTAAGCTAAAAATCCGTTAGACAATTTCTTATTAACAATTTATTTGTTTAAATGATTGTATATCCTAAACAATTAGAGATATTTAATTTTACCAAAATGAAAATTGTTCCTTTTGAAAAAATTTCGTGAAACACGATTGCAAAATAGGCATTAGATGGGGCTTTTCCAAGTATAACCTAGCTTTTGTAAAAAAAATTACTATAATTTTATCAATACATAAAGTTATAACTAATAAACATTAAAAATTACACTAAAAAGTTGCGAACTAATTTGTTTATAAAAGATTTAAACCAAATTAAGGTTTAATTAATTTATTTTACCGTTTAATTAAGGGTTACTTTGAAAATCTGGTTAATGGAAGTTATATAACAACTCAAAACGACTAGTTTTAGGTTTAATAAATATTTTTATGCTAATATTTGACCAAAATATGGACCAAAATGAAAACTGTTCCTTTTGAAAAAATGAACAAAATGGCGTTTGGTAAACTTTGACCTAGTTGCTAGAACCTGAGTTATAACAAATTTTGTGAAACACAATTGCAAAATAGGCATTCGATGAGGTTTTTCTAAGTATAACCCAGCTTTTGTAAAAAAAATTACTTTAATTTTATCAATACATAAAGTTATAACTATTAAACATTCAAAATTTTACTCAAAAGTTGCGAACTAATTTGTTTATAAAAGATTTAAACCAAATTAAGGTTTAATTAATTTAATTTTAGGTTTAATTAAGGGTTACTTAGAAAATCTGGTTAATGGAAATTATATAACAACTCAAAGCGAATAGTTTCAGGTTTGATAAATATTTTTATATTAATTTTTGACCAAAATATGGAACTTCTAATATCGGACTCTGAGGCGGACGGTAAGCTTGCAGCGAATATGCAGTAAACCGCGCGCGTAATAACATAATATCTAAAGCTTAAAATGTTTGTTTTAAATTGTTCTATGTTGTCCATTATCCAAATGGCCAACGTCTATGGCTTAATTTGTTTAAAACTCGTATAAACAAATTAATTTGCTACATTTTAACGAAACTTTAAAAAATTTGCTATAACTGTTTCATGTATAATGATAAAATAATATGCATATCTAAATATACATGGATTTACATATGTTAGGAGGTAAAATGCAAACAAGCTTAAGTCACAAATAAGTAATTTTTCGAATCTCTCGAATCGCTTTTTTATGATTGACAAGCAAAACGAAAAAAAATGAGTGTAGACATAACTTTCAACAAACAACACAATAGAGTTTATGCAGGGACATACAAGGAAGCCCGCGAACTAGTGACAAGAATCGAACGAGTATCCTGCTTCACTGATGGTTTGGTGGGGTGTGTCTTATCACGGCGTTACTTCTTTACATTTTTGTAAAAGAGGTGTTAAACCATAAGCGAAAAATTATCAACGAGACATTTTAACAAATGTAACAGAGCTTCTAAACCATACTATCTCCTAAAATAGACCATGAATATTTCAAAAAATTTCAACAGCAGCCGTCAGCTCACGCCTAAATCCACTCGACTACAAATTGTAACTAGTTTTAGAGAGCATAGTATTTACAAGATGTCACCATAATCTTGAGTTATTAAAGCAGGGGCTGGTAGAAGCTGTGTACAGTTTTCCTATGGATGTCGTCCGTCAGCGAACTTAGAATGGCCTCAAAGACTTTGGTGCTGCTTTCAGGTAAATGGCGGCATTTTTTAATAATTTTCTTTGTAGTTTGTAGCTCATTCTACCAGTAAAAAACTGTGGAAAACTTTTTCAAGTGAAATAAGTGGTTTAAATTTTTTTAATTAAATACCTTGTATCAATTTTTATGACAGGACTAGTTATATATAATGAAATATATTTGTTATTATTATTTTAATATCTACTAGCGGACCAACTCGACATCGAGTTTTTTAAATGAAATTTTTATTTTGCAAGAAAAATATACAATATATACAATGACCGGAAGTAAAAATATTTTTATCAATAACTCAAAAACTATAAATGATAATATCGTGAACTTACATTTTTGAACTCTACGTTGAATTCTCTATTGATTTGACTAATAAAAACGAAACCGGAAGTCGACCTCAAAACCGGAATGCAATTTTTAGTTCATCAAATGTCGACATGGATATCATTTAGCAGTCAATTTTGCATGCTCATCACGAATCCGGTGTCAGATTTGCTCTATCTTGACGTTTTATGCGCGTTTCGGGTCACTTCCGGTGTCGGATCGCTACCGGAAGTACATATTTAGATTCGTCTCGACGAGACCTTTCGATCCATATATACATTGTGGGGTCTAAAACTTAGTAAAAAGTAAATTTTAACTTTCGGTCATCTCAAAACCGGAAGTGAATTTTTGTACCAAAAGTATATCTTGACAATCTCATACGTAATACTAATAATATTCCGAAAAAATATTTTAATTATCTAATATGGTTTTTGCGTAAAGTGGTGGACAAGAAAAGGGCTTAGCGTTTTAGTATATAAGATTTATTGGTCAAGATTTATTTGACATATCCTCTGTTATTTTTTTTAAGAACTCTTTGATAATACACAAATAATTATGCCAATGGGAGTAAATTAAAATCAGAGTGATTACGTTTTCCAATATTATTTAAAGCAAAAAATGAAACACTATGAATAATTAAAATGCATTAACAATACAAAATTACATGTCGGTTACGATGTGTCAAATATGACAAATATAATACAGGCGCATATTCAATAATTACGTTACTGATTTTATTGTTTTATACCTAATATTGTTACAATTTCAGTCTGACAGTACGTACTTTTTAATTATTTTGAATTAACGGAAATGACGGACCAAATTTAACTATGTCTAGAGGCCAAATTAGTAATATTCTAGCTTACAATAATAGTTCGAGGATCACTAGTTTCTGAAATACATTGTGTTTAACACAGGTTATGTTTATAAATAAACACATGTTTCCACGTTTATCAGAAAATTATAGCTATATAGTCTTGGCGCCAAGGTTGGCGGCGCGGAGGGGTGACTATGCATCATTATGTTCCCTCGGTTTATTTATGTTTTTTGGTGTGTAGATTCGATTTTTCGAGGATACCAGGCTAAAAATCCGTTAGACAATTTTTTATTAACAATTTATTTGTTTAAATGATTGTATATCCTAAACGATTAGAGATTTAATTTTACCAAAATGACAATTGTTCCTTTTGAAAAAATGAACAAAATGGCGTTTGGTAAACTTTGACCTAGTTGCTAGAACCTGAGTTATAACAAATTTCGTGAAACACAATTGCAAAATAGGCATTAGATCGGGCTTTTCTAAGTATAAAATAGCTTTTGTAAAATAATTACTTTAATTTTATCAATATAAAAAGTTATAACTAATAAACATTAAAAATTACACTACAAAGTTGCGAACTAATTTGTTTATAAAAGATTTAAACCAAATTAAGGTTTATTTAATTGAATTTAACGTTTAATTAATGGTTACTTTGAAAATCTGGTTAATGGAAATTAAATAAGAACACAAAACGACTAGTTTCAGGTTTGATAAATATTTTTATGGTAATTTTTGACCAAAATATGGAACTTTTAATATCGGGCTCTGAGGCGGACGGTAAGCTTGCAGCAAATATGCAGTAAACCGCGCGCGTAAATAACATATCTAAAGCTTAAAATGTTTGTTTTAAATTGTTCTATATCGTCCATTAACCGAATTGCCAACTTCTATGGCTTAATTTGTAAACAAATTAATTTGCTACATTTTAACGAAAATTTTAAATAATTTGCTATAACTGTTTCATGTATAATGATAAAGTAATATGCATCTCTAAATATACATGGATTTACATTATGTTGGGAGGTAAAATGCAAACAAGCTTAAGTCACAAATAAGTAATTTTCAGGGAGGGCAAAAAACTTGTAGCTTTACTCTGAAAAAGGATAATGAGTTCTAATCAATGTTATGCAATATTACTGGTTCCAAACATGCTATTAAAATACTCATTTCAGTTAGGATAGCTAAAACATACTTTAGAAAATTGATTTTGTGTTGGCAATAAGACCTTTTGCACAAACTTAGTGGAAATAAGTCGTTTTGAATGTAAGATGTTGTGCATATAAGCTGTACATGTAAATAAAGTTATAAAGCAATAAAGTAAAGCAACAATGGTTTTCTGAATAAACTTTTATTTTTATTAAATAATAATATAGGCCTTACCTAAGTGACAAACCTTGTCATAATAGGTAGTTAATGCAACAAACAGTTTTTTAAATATGCAAGTTACAGCCTTCATCGTCGAGGCAGTCACACATTTCTTCCTGCTCCTCACCAGAAGCTGCTGTAGTGGGAAAAAAAATCAAACTCTTGTACCAACCATGGCGTGGATCGAAGGTAGATCAGTACTCTCCAAACATTTTTTTTCAAAAGTTTGTCAATATCTTTGGTCTTTTCTTTAGTTTACACATGTTGAAGTGATAGTTCTTCCAGTCTCACTTATCTTAGATTATTTTTCCCTTTCTTTCTCAAAGATACAAAAGACTCTTCTTCTTCATACCTGCAGTTTTTCGACCCTCTTACCAACCTAATCTTTGTGTAAGACTTTTCTTTTCCCTTTTTTTTGGAGGTGTTTAATTTCTTCTTGTGTTTGGTAGCGTATTTCAATTCTCTTCAGTTCACTAATTGGTTGGATCTCCTTATAGTATTCACTTAGCTTCTTAGTATCAAGTAGTGGTAAATCTTTTCTTAGTGCTTTTATCTTGTGTATAACACTGTGGATGTTATAGTGTCCCTGTTTAATTGAAATTATCGTTTTTTTTTTCACAACTGCTTTTTTAATCTTCCAAAAATGGGTAAAAAACTATGTCCGCGTACAGGATAATACAATAAAATATTTTGGGTGTTTCTAAAAAATAAATCAGTGTTCTCAGGACAATATAATATTTATCTTGAGAAACACAAACATCGCTAAACAACCTTCGTACACAACAGCCCTGAAAATCAGCTTCTGTCAAATAGTTAAAGAGAGCGATGATACTTACACACTACCTTTTTCTGCCTGCTCCTCCGTTCAAGTATAGAAGATGGGGTTTTGAGTTTTTAGATCAGTAATACAAAAGGTATAAAACCCAATTTGTCTCGCGTAATAAGCTTTTTGAATAATTGGACTTTTTGGTAGAGGCTGAATTTGTTGAAGATCAAAGCAAAGGCTAACAGAATGAGGAACATCCATTTTTATGTACTTATAAAACGCTTCTTCTTAAATGAATCCGATTATTAACCATTAGCTGCACCTTTTCATCAGACCGTGCTGGTGCACTTTTAATTGGTTCTTTGAGAAGGCAGCACGCACTGCAAGTATCGGAGGCAGGTGACTTAAAAGCTATGTCAAACTCGTTTAAAAAAATCCTCCTGGCCATGCTGCATTTCACTTTAAACTTCTCTTTACACTGATCATTATACATTTTACTTAGTTTACTAATACTTAATTCCTTGCTCAGATACAATCTTTTGGAATTCTTTCTGGCTTAATGTGTGATTCAGTTTCTCTGAGCTTTTTTATGTACTCTCTAACACTTTTCTTCTTCAGATAGTTCTTATTTTTTGTAGCGTCATCTCTTCTTTTCTCTTTAACAGCAAAACCAAAAGGCACTTTTTGGCTATTTTTTTTAATCTAGTTTCTTCAACACCAATAACAGTGCGAAAAAAATTTAAACGTATAGAAGTTTTAGCATCAGAGTTAGTTGTAAATAAGTATTGTATTTAGTACATTTGCTCTTGTCCAGGTTTTTTATTTTTGTTACTGTTTACCGGAATAGGTCTTTTGATTTGTGTTGTATGAATCAGACTGGCAATTACATTGTCTTGTCTTTTCTTGTCAGTAACTTTATAAAACTCTTCTTTGAAAGCTTTGATATCATTAGGCATTATTTTTACGCACGTGAAACGTTTATTGTAGTCCTTACATGGTACAAAAACTAAGGCTCTTTTAGTAGCTGCATACCTGGTAATTTGTTCACTTTACCTTTTTCCTCATGTAACTCTTCTCTATCTAGTCCCTTTATTTCGTTCACCAAAACTTACACTTCCATCTGCACCATCCATTATACTTTAAATAATAACGCACTTACTAATTGTTTCTAAATACTTTGACAATCTAAAGAGGAGTCTCAAAAACTTCAATTTCAAAATTGTCAAAATAATTGTCAAACTTAATGTGAATTTTGGAATTCTCCCCGAAAAATAATATTTTTTGGCGGTTTTCTGAAGATAATTGTAATTGTGCTAACTAATTATTAATCTTCTTGAAATTTGGTATATTTAAATTGAGTATTGGTAAATAAATAAATTTTTATTTATCCAGTCAATGTGAAATAAAAGTAAAAAGTGAAGAGAAAATGATTTTCACTACCCAACAGTGCAGTTTCCAATTGTAACGCAGAACTAGCATACAAATCTAATACATCCGTATTACCAAACAAATCACATAAATACTCAAGATCCACCATTGTGCTCAAATCAACCAACAGTCAACCTTATTATACCATTTGATAATTATCAATAACATCAGGTACAACCAGTAGTTGCCCAGCAAACCAACTTTTCTCATTCTACATCAAACTCTCAAGCTAACTTAAACTTAAAAAACAATCCAGAAACACAGAATGAATATGATTCAATGTCAGATGAAGAACATAAAGACTCTCAAAATAACAAACACTCATGGCAAACAATAAGATCAAAAAGAAAAAAAAAACCTAAATATCACGATTCAAGAGAAGAAGAAGCTCTAATTTCACTCTCAAATAGGTTTCAGCTACTTCCACAGGAAAACTCCGTAAATGATAGGAATAAAAATCCACCAATCTCAAAACCTCCTCCAATTTTTATATATGCCATGAATGACTATAGTAAAATGATAGATAATTTAGCTCAAGCATTAGAAGTAGAAACTTACTTCACTAAAGCCTTAACTAACAACACAATAAAAATTGTACCAAAGACACCAGAATCCCACAGAAAACTAATACATCACGTACGAGAGGAAAATATCGTCCACCATACATACCAACCTAAGAAAGACAGAGCATACAGACCAGTTATTCGAGATCTACTATTTTCCGATAGATGAAATAAAAGCGGAAATCCAGAAAATATGTTATAAGATAAGAAACGTTACAGACACACATTGAGCCGTGAACCGTTACCATTATTTTTTGTGGACCTCGAGCCTCAAACGAACAACAAAGAAATAGTTGAACTATAGTATAACATTGTAAAATAAAGGTTGAACCACCGAGAATTAAAAGAAATATACCACAATGTACACGATGTCAAGAATATGGTCACACTAAAACGTACTGTACAAAACCATATAATTGCGTAAAATGCGCTGGATTACACAACAGAAAGGACTGCAAGAAACCAAAAAACACATCAGCAACTTGCACAAACTGCAATGGAGACCATCCTTACAATTACAGAGGATGTTCTGTTTATCATGAACTACTAAATGTCAGATACCATGACAAATCAAAACAAATCACCACTCAAAATCCTGTCAAAAATTCCAATGTAAAACATCATGCTCATAATTTCAATAGAATTAGTTATAGAGATACTACCGTTGGAAACATAAATGCGGATAACAAAAATAATAACAATGAATTAGCAGATAAACTACCAAATTTCCTAAAATAATTCAAAAATATGTTCTCTCAACTCTTAAACCAAAATAGCATGATTTTAACCATGTTAACTACAGTCATTAACAAAATAAAAAATAGCTTTCAAGTCAATACAAATTGCGTCGTGGAATTTTATTAATATCTGAAAGCCATGCCACACAAAGAATGGTTATTAAGATACCTTACTATACAGTGTATTATGCAAACCATCCAGACGAAGGAGCACACGCAGGTTCTGCCAATATTATTCAATCAAAAATTAAAGACCATGCAGTTTAACCTTATATTACGGAAAAAATTCAAGCAGCAATCATTAAAATCGAAACTAACACCTCACTCAGTGTATCATCAGTCTACAGCCCACCTAGACATCCAATTTCAAGCAAAGAGTATCATGATTTTATACAAATTCATTATTTCATTAATTTATCAAATACTCTTGGATTAAAATTCATAGTAGCAGGAGACTGAAATACCAAACACACCACATGGGGTTCCAGATTAATTACGCCTAAAGGTCAAGCAATAATAAATATCATCCAACAAAATAACTTAAGATACTTATCTATGGGAGAACCCACATACTGGCCTACGGATGTCAACAATATTCCAGATTTGGAACGTACCTTAGCAGGATAAGTCATAGACTAAATAGAGCATCACATGAAGAAAAAACGGGTGTGGCAGTCCAGTGGGACTGCCGGTGGAAGTTACACTTCTATACACGTATTCGCCATTACAAATTTATTTGGGAGTCAATCTGCACAATCATTACATATGTAATTCTATAGGTAAGACATAGCAGAAAGAGAAACAGAATTAATAACAACTTACTAACAATGAAGGATTGAATCAATATTTTGATGAAAATGTATATTTTTATTTTCATATATGTACGAAAGGAGTTGAGTGCAAAATTTTTTTACACATACTCTGCAGTAGAATTCATTGTTTATTTTGTTATTAATATAATAATACAATACAAATTAAACTGCAATATTCATAAGTATTTAAAAATGTCAATAATATACATAAAAAATACACTACAATACAGTGCAACATAATTCCATATATAATGGATACAAATATATACCATATATACAAATTAAAATGCAATATCCATAAGTATTTAAAAATGACACTCATGTAATAATATTAATAAAAAAGTCCTCCCCGACTGGGAATCGAACCCCGGTCTCCCGCGTGACAGGCGGGGATACTGACTACTACACTACCGAGGACATAACACAAATGTATTTCAAAAATGACAGTTCTGGATCATACAGTGATTTATTGAGATTATTATTTTGAACATTTAATAAATAACACAAAACATATCACATATATAATAATCTTAATAAATATTTTATTATATGTATAATATTGTGTGTATATATATCTTTATATAATATATATAATATTAAATTATATATACAAAAGGAACATTTTCATATTCGAGAGATTAAGAGAGAGAAAATATATCTTCTGTCTCTCTCTTACGCATTATCTTACATATGTAATGATTTCAGAGATTCACTCCCTTACAAATTTTCAACGTGGAGCGCGCGTATAGAAGTATAACTTCAAAAATCGACTCTTTCCAGTTTTATGTTTCGAACCTTTTACATAAAGACCACTCTATATGGAAAGCTACAAAAAAGTTTAAACGACCGACAATAACAAATTCACTTTTAAGAAAAACAGAAATGACCTGGGTCGGAACAAACGGAGAAAAAATAACAGTATTCGCAGAGCATCTTGCAACTGTATTCGCAGCACCAGATACTAATAACGATGAAGATGATGATATAAGAATGTACCTAGAAACTCCATATCAACCATCTCTTCATCTGACAACATTTACTCCGAAAGAGGTTCGACAACAAATAAAAATGCTAAATCCTAAGAAAGCTCCTGGCTATGATTTGATAACAGGGGAATTACTTCAGAAGCTACCGAGAAAAGCAGTGGTGGTATTAACAATATTATACAACAGCATACTAGATTAGAATTGGATCAAAAACACTGTCCCATACAAACTTTAATTAGTCTCAAATAACCAGGGAACACAAATACGGACAAATCTTGGGAAGATTCGGGCTTCGGATTATCCTGGATGACAACAAACGACAATCTTTAAAACTCGTCCGCTCAATTTCTTCTTTAAACCATATGGACCTTGTCAAATTATTGCAACGTTGCTTTACAAAACTCCTCCATAGGATACAGCATAAAAAATCGGTGATTAACTGAATGAATTCACCTCTCCACAAAAAAAAAATTGTCGGCTTTGAAGAACTACACGCCGCAAGCTATTTCTTCCGAATCAAAATCTTAACCTTCACCTTAAACTCCACATTTAACTGCTACTGTTACTTAATACTATATTTCCATCAGAAAAATAAATAACAAATAACAATAACGAATTTAAAAAAAAATCCGGACTAAACAATGAAGTGACCACTTTAGTGGTCAATTGCAGATTGATCTCATAATCTCCCCGCATCACTTTCCACCAACCTTAGTGGATATTTATTTGACACGCAATATTAAGCGGAATCAACAAAAAAAGAATATAGTTAAAATTATTATATACACACCAGAAATGTTTATATTATCAATTTTAGCGACACAAAAACAATAAAAATATTTTTGGATGTTTTAACATAGACGATAGGAAATAAAAATGCTACAAGTGTAGAAATGTGGGATTTAGATAAGTCCAGGGATGCTGAGGCTGCATTAGCTTATTTACATTCTTTGTTCAGCAAAGAACTTGAAATTTTAGAAGACAACTGTTCAGATTTTTTTGGTGTGAATACAGTCTGTTCGGAATCTTCACATGCTTACTTATCACGTATTTTTCTCTCCCTACATCTCCGTTACATTTTCTACGAAGTAGTGTATCGGAAGATGTAGCATTTGCAAATTCTCTGAAATATATATTGAAATGTATTAAAATCCCCTCGTATTTGCTAAAGCAATCGAAGAATAATCTTATTGTATTTCATTTCCCATTCGTACGTATTTCATGTACGTATTTAACACCAAATTCTTTCAATTCATCTTTACGTCGCCGAAGTTAATGTAAACCATTTTATAGTTTGTTTATATTTAACAAGATGCGTATTTTGTCGGTATTCGTTGATCGAAGTCTCTTTTAGGATATTCTGGGTTTCAACTAAATATTCCAGTTTATATGTTTTGATTATACCAAGATTGTGCGAATGAATTTTAAAAGTAAGTGTTGACTCTCGGTAAAGCCGGCCGCTGGTTAAGGCGTGCTTAATTTTGTTGGAGTCCGAATTTATTTTCAAATTCGTAATCTTTTCGTTTTCCTTTTTTTTGTCGTGGAAATGTATTACAAAGTGACAGTAGCAGTTAAAAATATAGTATTGAGCAGTCAATAGTTGCAGTTTAAGTGAGGTTCCAGATGGTGAGGAACAAGAATCGTTGTTTCCATCCTCATTTTGTTTCTCCCTGGTTGTCATCCAGGCTATTTGGCAGTTAGGAGATGAATTTGTTCCTGTTCAGAAAATTCCAGTATGATTCTTGCTTTTATTTTGGTAAAATCAGGTAACTTTTTGTGTTAAATTCTAAAGTCAAGATAGACATTTTAAAAAAAATAATAGTTGCTTTCATTATTTAAAAAGATATTTTTTATTTGCCACAGTAGGGGAAGCCGGGGCAAAATAAGCACCGGGGCATGATGAACAATTCCTTAAATTTAGAAAATTTCCAATGCAGTTTGGCAACACCTCTCTAGCATAATGTAAAAGGCGCGTGCCCGTAACAGGCAACTCAGTTTAGACGAATCAACCGTTCGCTGCGGTCGTTATTTGTAATAGATATCTCTTTGTACACGTGATATAATTTTGTATGATATTGTTTAGTATACTACGGCAATCAGTGATTAGTTTTTAAAATTGTTACAGCTCTACGATCAAAAGGTGAGTTTAGTTATTACATTAATGTAACTTAAATCAAAAGAATTGTTGTGGTTTCTTTTAAGGAGGCAAAAATAGTTAAATATGAAGCGTGGGGCATAATGAGCGGGGTAAAATGAGCAATAATAGGGTGCCCATAATGCCCCTGTCCGTATTGCCCCTCGTTATCAAGCTGTTAGATACACTCTTAAACCAACGTTTGTTTCTATTTCAGTTAAGCAAATATGGTGCGTAATTATATAAAATATAATAAGATAAACAGACAATCTTGGACAGAGAATGGAATGGCACAAGCAATTGATGCTGTTATAAATCGAAACATGGCGCGTCAAACTGCTGCTACAAATTATGGTGTTCCTCGTGCTACTTCACAACGTCGCATACGTAAATACCAAGCCAATCAAGACATGTCTTGTGCCGTTAAAAAAGGCATGGGATTCTTCAAACCGGTATTTACACCAGAGCAGGAATTGGAGTTGGTTGGCTATATTCAAGATATGTAAAATCGCCTTTTTGGGCTTACATCAAAAGACCTTCGAAAAGTTGCATATCAGTTAGCAGAACGAAATATAACTTTAATCATAATATAACTAACATAACTTTAATCATACCACCAAAATGGCGGGAGAAGATTGGTTGTCTGCTTTCCTTAAAAGGCATGATGTTCTATCTTTGAGAAAACCAGAGGCAACTTCTGCAGCACGCGCTATGGGGTTTAACAAAATTTCAGTAAATAGGTTCTTTGAACTTCTAACTACGACTATTGAGAAATACCAGATAACGGCAGATCGATTATTTAATGTTGATGAGACTGACATAACCACTGTTACCAAAAGTCTCAATAAAATTATCGCAACCAAAGGGAAAAAGCAAGTTGGGTCTTTGTCGTCCGCAGAGAGAGGGAAGATGCATACTGTGGAAATATGTATGGGTGCAGATGGTTCACTCATGCCTCCACTTTTTATTTTTCCAAGGAAACGAATGAAGCCGGAACTGTTAGATGGCGCCCTACCAGCGTCTTGGGCTAAGTGTAATGATTCAGGCTGGATGCAAGGTGATTTGTTTGTTAAATGGTTTAAAAAATTCGTAGCATGGTCAAGAGCTTCAAAAGAAAATATTGTGTTGTTATTGTTAGATGGCCATTTTACGCACACAAAAAATTTAAAACTTATTGACCTTGCAAGACAGCATGGTGTGGTTTTGTTGTGTTTTTCACCTCATTGTACCCATAAACTCCAGCCACTAAATGTAAGCTTCATGAAACCATTAAGTGTCTATTACGCTGACGAAATAAAAAATTGGTTAAGGTTGAATCCAGGTCGAGTAGTTACTCACTACTAAGTGACTGAACTTTTTGAAAAGGCGTTTATTCGAGCGGGAACAATATCAATAGCTATAAATGGTTTTAAAGCTACCGGGATATGGCCACCTAACCCAAATATTTTTGTGGATGCTGATTTTGTAGCAGCGGATACTACAAATATAGAACAGTCGCAAAATGCTGGAATTATGGAGCTTCGGCAGAACACGCCACCTTCACAAAGCATAAGGCACTCTCCACAACCTGGACCGTCAAACAGATCACCTTCTTCAGACTTACCTTCCCAAAACATAAGGCACTCCCCACAGCCTGGGATGTCAAACATATTGCCTTTTCACGATTTACCTTATCAAAACGATAAGCCAACTAAATTTGTGTTTGCTTCTCCACAGCAAATTTTACCCATTCCAAAGACTACAAAGAAACAAAGGCAGACAAGAAATCGGGGAAAGACAGCTATTTTAACAGAATCGCCCTACAAGAACGAGCTCATGGAGTCAACTCAAATTAAAGAGGCTAGAAATTCTAACGCTGAATCTAAAAAACGAAAAGTGTTTAAGAATGATGAGGATGAAAAAGAAAACAAAACAGAAAACGTAAACACAAAAAAAGAAGCCAAAAGGTCTAAAACCAATGTGAAAAAACAAAAAACTGTTGAAGATGACTCGGAAAGTGACGTTTCAGATGTAGATTGTCTATACTGTGGATACTCATACTTGCAATCAACTGAAGGTTGGGTAAGTTGTTGTGTATGCGAAAAATGGGCTCATTGCTCCTGTGCTGGAGAAGAGGACGATGACGATGAGTGTAAATATATTTGTGAACAGTGCCAGAAATAAGCAAAACTTTTCTTAAATGCTGTGCTCATTGTGCCCCATACCCGGGGCATAATGGTTTTTTGTTAACTTAACATTTTTTATTATTTTTTTTTATTGTTAAGTGAGTTTTAGGTTAAAATTGTATTTTGTAATAAAAAATAATAAATAAAGATCAAAATTACCCAATGTCCTTAGGGTGCTCATTATGCCCCGGCTTCCCCTATATAGCTCAGTAACATTTGTAAGTTTTGTAGCAATAGAGTTTGTAAACGAATAAGACATCATTATGTAAGTTTTTTTTTATTTATTTTGGTATGAATCTCTGTAACTAATACTGTAATTTTTTGTGCCATCTTTATTTTTGTAACTGTTTGTGGTGAGACACAATAAATGTTTAATTTTTAGTAAACCATTTTGTTTGTTTATCTTGACTAACTCTCTAACCCCTTTTTTTAGTTTCATTTGAAATGATATATTTTTTATGTTTAATAATTATTTCAATAGTTACAACTAGCTGTTGTAATGGTTATAATTTGGCACCTCAAAGCGGCGTCCTTTTTAAATTGCTAGAGGTATTTTCTGTTTCATTTTGTTTTGTTTGTCTTAAGAGATTTACGATAGTACCCTCTTGTTTCATTTTTTGTAGTTGCCCCAATTCGACCCCTTGCACTTTACTTATCCACGACTCCAGCTCTCCAATCAAACCCTGAGGGCCGTTCGCAAAAGTATCGATTATTTTGCTTGCCCTATCTCCACCCCCAGTGGTTTATGTCCCCAGTTTTCGAACCCCTCATAATTATACCTATGTGATAGGCAAAATATATTACGTTACAAAGGTAGTAAATATGAAGAATGTGTTCTGTATCGGAAGATAGTAAATATGAAGAAAATGATGAGAAATGGGATTAAAACACAGATTTCTGTGACAACCTTGCACTTGATTTTTACAAAGTTGCCAATTCTGCATACGATTTTAATATTGAAGAAAAAGAAATCGATTATTGCACCAACATTTTTAATTTAGATATTCTTGATATGATAGTTTATCAGATATATATATATATATATATATATATATATATATATATATATATATATATATATATATATATATGCAAAGCAGATTTTGCTTGCCTAGAAGGGCTACTAAGACAAGTCAACCGGGTCCATCTAATAATTGGCAAGATACAAATCTAGAGAAAGTAAAGGCCCTAATTGGAGTAATGATTATAATGGGAATACATACACTTCCTTAGCTTTCCAATTACTGGTCTACTGATACATATTTAGGCGTATCAGCAGTTTTGCAAATATTTGGATATGAGAGATATAACAAATTAATTGAAAATTTACAATGCAAACTAAACAACAATGAAAATATGCAGTGCCTCGAGAAAAATCTGGATATGAGAAACGGCAGAAGGTGAAATTACTAAAGGAAAAACTAAATAGTACAATCCAATCTACGTGTAACCACTCATCTTAGTCAACTGGTCAACCGGGTTTCCTTTTTTTTTTAATCTACTTGATCTATTGTGTTTTCTCCTGTTATAACGGTGTGTTTTTGAAGATTATCCATGTATCTTCTATGATAAGTTCTTGAAAACGTTCTTTAAACAATTTTGTTGGTTTATTTTAAAATGAATATTTGTCTAGGTATAGCCTAAATAAGAGTTACGACGGGTCAATAAACTTAGTCGTTTATACACTTTACTTTTTACATATACTTTAAAAAATTTGTTTATCTTCATATTTGTATTTATTTTTTTAACCACATTTTTACTTTTTCTATCTTTTTTATAAGTTTAAGTATCGTATTAACTATACCATAAATTTCAATTTTTAACTTTTTAAATTGAAAAAAACTCAAAAGTCTTATAATTAATTTTGCTGTAAAGAGATAACTATCTTCGCCGAATTAAAATGTTTACTTCAATTTAGAACAAAAGCAGAGGCAAACAAAGAATTGCAAGCTGCACCAGCAAATAAAACTGGACACAAAGCGTAGCAAACACCAGCGCGTTGGTTGGTTTCGTAGTTATTAAAGTGAGTTTTTTAAAAGAACTTCCACCAAACAAACCGCATTACACAGTTCTTTGATGGAGAACATCAAAGGACGGAAACAGTGTTAGAAGCTGTTTGAAATAATTAGATTTATAATGGAATATTTTTATATCTTGTACTATACATTTTTATTCTAAAAATATGTGCATAATATATTTTAGAAAGTTACCACATCTAACAAAAACTAGAAGCTCGTTAAGGAGAATAAGGTTTTCTACGAGGATTGGTCAATATATAACAGGATTACATATTGTGGTATTTCTTCATATCATGTATTGAGTCATCCCGCTGTTCTGCTTGCTTTTGTCAATTATCCTTTCGTTTCATTCTCAGAATTGTTTTAACTTGGTTACTTTATTCCTAGGTATTTCAATTTAATTATTTCTTTCAGTTGATTTTCAAACGTATTTTGCATTATTGCATATTGAGTGACTATAACGATGACGTAATAATGTATACCGATGGTTCCAAAAAAAGAGGATGGTGCCATAGGTTGTGCAGTTTACATTTCACTTTAAAAGTGAATTTTTGAAACTCAAATTTTCATCGCATTGTTTAATATATATATATATATATATATATATATATATATATATATATATATATATATATATATATATATATATATATATATATATATATTGCTAAAGCGGCAGCAATTGAAAAAGCATTAGATTGGCTAGATTTATGCAAATTAAATAAAAGAGTTGTATTATCAGATTAATTCTCGGTCAAAAAAGGATTAAACTCAAATATGACTTAATATAAAAGAAATAGTAATATTTGTGCTATTAAAAACAAAATATATAGTGAAGATATTACAGTTTTTTGGGTAAAAAGTCACAGTGGAAGTGAAATATATTCACATTGGATGACTTATAATAACATAATTTTAATTAAATGAAAAGAAAAATCTAAAAACATAGAAATGATCTTAAATATCTACTCAGTATTATACTATCCACCCGACCTTACCACAATATATTGCGTATATTTTTAAATACGCAATGCCAAAGAAGACAGCGACAATTACACGTCTTAAAACTAATCACGGCACATTCCCATTGCTAAGTTATGTATTATCCCTGCTCGGATATGCTCATGCGATTATATATCACAATGTGACATCAACCATATTCTTTTTAATTAAAATTATGTGCGATAAACATAAGTATGAAACAAATCAGCATTATTCAAAACTACTAGCTCTTAGAATTCAGATTCCCATAAACATCACTCATTGATTTCCCTTAGACAGTAGGGAAATATAAGAACTAATATGTAACTTTCTCTTTAAATTTATTTATATTATTCAACAACACATATATAAATCTTATTTTATCATGTTCAGTAAAAGCCAAGCTGATTGCAAAATAACACTTACTCTAAATGGTATCAACCCAAAACAAGTAAAGAGCATTGACTTTCTATGCCTGTGACTGGACAGTCAGTTTATATGGGCAGAAAATATTAAAAAGCTAGTCGTTTCCTGTCAAACTAAAATAAATCTCGTTAAAATGCTATCATAAAGTGCTGCATATACACCAATCATTAATTCAAAGTAAACTGAATTATTGTGCAATATGCTATTCAACTGCGAGTAATCATATTCTTAAAAAACTAGACATCATACAAAGTACATGTTTAAGACTTGTTCTGGGCACTTACCAAACTAGTCCTGTTTCAAGTTTTCAGGTTATTCCAAGCTAACTCCCAACACACCCACACGCTCGCACACACACACACATACACACACACACATACAAAATAAGACATATACCAAGATAGTGAGTACATCCATGTTCATGTTATGCCTTGAAGTGATCAAAGTATTCACTAACAGAGTAAAAAGCAAATCTCAAAAGGTATCTTTTCGGACTTACTTTAAATTTATTTATCGAAAGTTGTTTTAAATCCTTAGGTAGGTCATTGTATATATTATGGTTAATTGAGTTTTTTTGTGATTTACTCAAACGATACTTAACTGCTCTGATGTTATTTGCACCTTTTGTGCTATAGTTATTTGTTTAATTAAAGTATTAGCGTTTTTATGTATTTTCACATTAACGCTGTATAGCCATAATGTTGGCAAAGGTATTATCTTATATTTAATAAACAACGGTTTGCAAGATTCCAAATAGCAAACTTTTGCAATTATTCTTATTGCTTTTTTTTGGAATTTAAATATTGTTAAGGCATTGCAAGATTTTCCCCACAGAACAACACCATATCTTACAAATGAATGAAAAAGAGAAAAGTACGTTATTTTCAAGGTATCAACACTTGTAACAAGTTTTAATTGTCTGAGTAAAAATAAAGTACTAGAAAGTTTACTTTTGAGATGGTCAATATGGTTATACCAAGTCAATGTGTTGTCAACTGTTATGCCCAACAATTTGACATTATTTTTTTCAACACTCACATCGAAGGTAGACGAAAAAATTAAATTTTGAGTTTTGCTATCATTTAGTTTAAGTTTATTTGCTAAGAACCATGATTGAGCATTGGAATTTACAAACTCAGACGTAGTTTCTAAAACTGAACGATTTTTATCAGAAAAAACAAAATTAGTGTCATCTGCAAATAAAACTGTTTTTAATGGATCTATGAAATTGGGCAAGTCATTATCATTAATTATAAATAATAGAGGGCCCAGTACTGATCCTTTTGGAACTACATGCTTTATCTGCTTAAATTCAAAGATACAATTTCTGTACTTGACTGCTTGGTATCTATCCCTTAGATACAATGAAATTAGTTCCAAAGAAGTACCTCTTATACCGTAAAAATGCAGTTTACGCAAATATGCAAATGCAAATAAGAAACACAGTCGAAGGCCTTTGACAGATCACACAGCGTTATGGCAGAGTGATTATGCTTCTCAAGGCCATCAACTATGGCACTCATCACATCTAAAAGTGCATGTGTTGTGGAACGATCCTTTCTAAATCCATATTGTGAAATAGTAAAAAAGTTATTTGTTTCGAAGTACGATATAAGATGCTTCTTCAGAATTTTTTCGATTATTTTACTGAATATCGAAACGATAGAAATTGGTCTATAATTGTCACCAAGGTCACGAACACCCTTTTTAAACATAGGAACAATCTTGGAGTATTTAAATGAAGTTGGGAATATCCCGATTTAAAAAATACTATTAATGAGATGTGTTAAAGGTTTAGTAATAATTTTACTATTGGTTTTGATAAAAGATGCGTTTAGCTCATTAGTATTCAAACAATTTGTATTTTTTAATGTTTTTATAACTATAGATACTTCTTGTTGATTGGTTGGAGACAAAAAAAAAAAAAATAATTCGATGGAGCTGGAAATTTTCGATAGTTTAAAATTGTATCGTCTGGTGTATTTGGAAGGGATTTTATAGTATTCTCAGCAATTTTAACAAAAAAGTTATTGAAACAGTCACAAGATATGTTAGTTGTTGAATTATGTAAACCATTTGTTTTATTTCGCTCATAGTTAATTACCTTCCAACACGTCTTGGATATACTCTTTGAAGTTAATATCAATTGATCATATGCCAGCTTTTTCGTTCTTTTCAACTTAGCATTATAATGATTTTTATATATTTTATATTCGCTGTAATGTACTAGGTTTTAAGTAGAATCAGCCCGTATTTTATATGTTTGCAAATGATTTCCCATATTTTTTAAGTTGTCATTGAACCAGTTTACCGGACAACTTCTGTCTTTGATAACCAGTTTTTTTAGTGAAAAATATTGCAATACTGCAAGATTATAATTATCTATTAGAAACGTTGCTAGGTAATTTACATCAAGAGTATCGTTAAAACTATTCCAGTCTAACACGGATAAAAAGTTCCGTATTTTTAAGATACCCTTCTGCGTAAAGACTCTAATGCAAACACTTGACTTTCGCTGAATTGATGTTAAGCTTATACTGATATACTAAGATTTGCTTCACTCTGCCAGTGCTCTGAGAAGCAACCAACATCGAAGGTAAATTCCAACAAAAATAAATCTATCATTTGTACTTTATTTGCTAAACATTGAACATTAACATGGAACATACTCACCACCCTTTCGCTATTCAAAATATGAATTAGTTTTTCAGGAACTTCTAAACTTCCTACGTTTCGATCTAGATTGTTTCCATTTGTGCGGACTGCTGCATTTCCACTACAGTTTTGTAAAATCTCGATATTTTTAATTACAAAGAAGTTTTCTTCCCGTGTCTCTGCTGCAGAAACATCTGTAGCTGTAGTCAAAGTTATGAATTGTCTGCTGAATGCGTTCTTTCCTGAAAATTTTTAATGAATTTGAATCTTCGTACGACAGATCCACTGGGCCATATAGATGAGTTGTATACATTGTCTAGACTTTCTAAAGCGAAGGGAGATGTCACTTTATAAGATGATTGCTTATCAGTTCTATTCCATTCCTCACAATCAAAACATATTTCAGGCGCCGTTTCTTTTAAAAAATCCTTCAAATCATTTGAATTCATATCGGCACCGACACGTGAAACGTGCAGATGCCCCCGTCGAGAGAGTGTATTAAAATTAGAAAAAATTTTACTACCGAAAATCGGTTTGTTGTATTTATTTATTTTATTTTGTGTCGGGGAATTCCTTTCGGAATCTCTGACCGGTTTTGTATTTGAACCAATGTTTAGTATGTTTTTGTTCAGGTTCATTCTTCTTCTTAAAGTGCCTATCCGTTCCGGATGTTGGCGATCATCACGGCTATCTTTACTTTATTTATTGCAGCGCGGAACAGTTCAGTGGTAGTCGTGTTATACCACTTTTGTAAATTTTGGAGCCAGGAAATGCGTCTTCTTCCCGGTACTCTCTTACCATTTACTTTCCCTTAGAGAATCAGCTGGAGAAGGCCGTAACGTTCTGGATTTCTCATTACATGTCCTAGATATTCCAACTTTTTAGTTTTGACGGTCATGAGAATTTCACATTCTTTCCCCATTCTATGCAGGACCTCCACATTAGTAACTCTGTCAACCCAGGATATACGTAAGATGCGCCTATAACACCACATTTCGAAAGCTTCGAGCCGATTCATAGATGCAACAGTCAGTGTCCATGCTTCCATTCCGTAGAGCAGAACTGTGAATATGTAGCAGTTCAATAGTAGCAGTTCAATAATCAGGTTCATTAGTCGACACAATTTTTTGCTCGTTTATTTTATATTTACTTTTTCTAGAATTTGTATTTGTTGTTGATATTTTAATAGAATCTGATATTTTACTGGTAGATGGCGGTACATGTTGCAAAATTGAATTAGTAGTTTGTAATTTTACCAATACAATTAAATCTTCTTGTTCTTGGGTTCTTAAGTTGATAAGAAAGTCTACATACGATTTCAAGTTCTTTTTTAATAATGTCATAATCTTTCGCAAGTCTTACAAAATCACAAGATAAATTTTCACTCATGTCATAAAATTTCTCTTCTTTATCACTGTCTATTAAGTTCGTAACTTTATCACTAAGTTTATTTACATAATTTATTAACTGAATGTTTGTCACTGTCACTGGTAATTTAAAATTAACTAAAATGTCCACAAGTTCGTTCTTTTTCAATTTATTTAATTCCGTGGTTTTGAGGACTGTTAAACTACTAGCTGCCATTTTGAAATATCAATTGAAATAAAAGATAGTTGGGCTAAGTTTTTATATTGGAACATCTTTTAATCAATACAAATATACGTGTTCTTACAAAAAAAATCGTATTTTGTTTATATATTATCTCACATAACATGACAAAATAAGAACGCTTTTTGAAGAACTAGATTTCTCTTTAATTTATAACGTAAATATTGTGGTTTTTTATTTACATCGTACCGTTTATTATGGTTTTGTTAGTAACAAAACTAACGTAACTCAAATAATTGAAAAACACGATACACGTAGTAAAATCACTAACAAAAACGATCAGAATTCCGAAAGCTCAGAATTCATTACATACATTCTTTCACGTAGTTTATTTACTTTTTTGTGGGAAAACTGGTAAAGTGGCTATGCCAACGAATAAAAAGGGTCAAACAGTGATGAGGGACGTAGAGCTGGAAGGTAAACTGTACGCCAGCAGTAGGGCAAATTTTAAATTGAAATTTTGTAAAATTAATCAAAATGTCAGGACGGTTAACGCCCCCTGCTTGCATTTTTAGTGTTTTAGTGTTTTACGGTCGCTACTACGTAACCGAGGTCATTATAATATGTGATAAATTACAATTTAAATATTTTGCTTTGCAGATTATTTATCGCTAACATAAATTTGTATTTTAATTTAAAAGCTTAGCTAAATGAAATCTCCGACAAGCTTTATAATTATAACGCAATATTTTAAACAACCGCACTCACTTCGTATATATTACATTATATTCCAATTTGTAGGAGGCATTTTAATTTTATTTTTTATTAATACAAACACTGGCATTTTTGTAGAAATCAAGCAAAATTACAATGAAATTTACATATTTTATTTTCTGTTGGGATTTCTTTATAATATTAAACTTACCACATCAGCACAGCAATAAATTCTTTACAAGGGAAACCTGTGGAATTTTGAAAGAAAAACAATTATCTTAAAAATTATCATTGCGCGGTATTCCCCCAATAATGGGATAATTCTACGCAGAAATTAAATAAATTTGCATTCCAGTGATTGTATTAAAGCAAATATTGTAAACAAAACAAATTTCTTAAAGGCAAAATTAAAAAAAAAACATTAAAGAGATAATTTTATTGTTTGACTGTCTTCAGTTAGACTCTGGCACACATATAGCACGTATAATTAACTGCTGAATCCAAATCAGTACGTTCTAAATAAGCCCAATTCGAACAGATTACACAACGGTACCAAATTTCATAGTCTTGTCCGAATTCACCGCACACCAAACACTCTTCATTTTCTAATGTTAAATTTACATCATCTAGTTCATCCTAATCACAAAGCTCACCCTTATTAGAACTTTCAGACTTAGAATTGTCAAAATATAAGTTTCTAACTGCAGCTTTCTTACTTACAGGTCGTTTCTTTGCTTTAGCAGCCAGTTTTTCTACAGTTCTGTCGTTCTTTTCCTGGTTTCATTTTTTTTGACCTCTTCAGCTTTTTCTCAAAATTTCTCTTTACTCGTTTTATTTCTAATTGAGTTTTTAGTGGCGTGAAAGTGAAAATTTCTAAGTGTTGTTTTGCATGGGATTTGTAACTCTGCAAGTTTTTTGTACTCAGTAGACTCAGTGGAAGTTTTAACACTTTCTGACGTTTTAGGCTGGGTTTAATTGGTTTAATTACAATTTGGCATTATTAGGTGGAGTCTTATGCATATTTTCATTATATCTCAATAGTCCCGGTTGGATTTCTGTATTTCTAGGTAGAGTCCTCTGCATAGTTTTATTACATCTCGATAGTCCTGGTTGGAGTTCTCTGCAGAGTTTTGTCATAACTCGACTCTACTTTTCTGACGTCTTTTTTGTGCAACTTTAAATTTTACGTTTAACCACTTAAGACGTTGGTATCTTCAGTTTCAAATACAATGTGTATATCTGAAAATTCAGTGTGATCTACTAAGCTGAAATCATCTTCAGAGAATTTATAAGGATCTATCAGCAATATTCCAGCAGCACGAAAGCCGGATAATCCTTTGCCCATCGTAGATAGGCTCTGTTAAAAATGAAAGCAAGTTCTTTTGAGAGTTATTTTTTCATAAGCATGAATTCTCAGATACAAGTCGCACTCACAATTTAAAGTGTTCTTTAGTGGTCCAATAAAGTTAGGTCAAGAGGTTGAAGCCTGTATGAGGTATAAGTGGGAAGTGAAAACATAACAATTCCGTGTGATCTACAGTAAGTATAAATCTCCAAAGAAATGTGACTTTTATAGTTATTAAATATGAGAACAGTTGAATATTCTTTTAATGCCTTTATATGCTGACAAAACTGTTTTATTTAGTCCACAAATAACTATTCATTTCTCCGACCGTTTTTTAAATATCTGAATATTGCTACAATTGGGCCTGCTCTCACTAATTGTTAATTCATACATATTCAAGGAACATAAACAAAGGAGGGATATACTGTCCTGAAGCATTTCCAGTGCATACTATGGTAACATTTTCCCTCTTTCATAAGATATTACGGATTCTATTTGTTTTTGACCTTTAGGTTTAACGGGTTTAACGGGTACCTTCGGGTTTTCTAACATTACTATCTAGATAACGCTTTTAAAAAGGGTTCTAAACAATCTTTACCAGCGATTTTCTTTATTGGGGTAAAACGGTTACTTATTTTATTTGCCTTATCAAACTGGCATGCTAAACGTTATAATTCTGCTAATGTAGTTCCAAAAAACATATTCGAATGGTTGGCTATGGTGGATTTTTGTTAATCATTAAAAATTGAATTATTGTCAAATTTTATTGCTTTATGGCTACTGAATTTTAGTTTGTTACGTACAGTTGATTCTGGAGTATTAAATGATAGACCTACTTGTCGTATTTTAGCCCAAACTCATGCAGCAGTGATAGCAGCTTTTAATTCATCTTCTGCCCATTTTGATTTTTTGGTTTTCCGAAGGTAAGCATGAAGCATTTTGGAATCTAAAAGCAATGAAAACACTATATTAGCATAAATTTTCACACAGGGTAATACCGCCCAGCGCGAAATTGCCTTAACGCAGCTGCGCGTTATTACCCCTAGGTAAAGGGATAAGTTAACCTAACTTAACTTATCACTGTTCATTAATGACTTAATACAATGCATTGTTTTTGTACGTGAAATTATCTATACATATAAAGCAAAATAATCATAAAATAGTTTTAATGAAAATTAATTACAAAAGCACTTTTTAAAGATTGTTTGAAAATTACATGAACGTCTTAACCCTTAACCTGAAACATTGGTCTAACGGACCATAGCGAAAGGATAGTCTGCTAATGGCGGCAACAGTGTAGGCCGCATGCACTGTTCTTTTGTGTAGAACAAGCATAGTTCTGCAGTATCGTAGCGATCGCTTTAGTATTTACGTCGTAGTAACAGTGGTTTTCAAAACGTGTAGGTCTAGTAAGCCAGGTGTTTCGAATTGCAGTGTTTTTATGATAGGTCTCGGAGGTCACATGTTACGGATTGTGTACTGATAAACAATAAGGTATTACATATTTTTTGTATAATAAACATAATTACTCCAAAAATTTTTGATTTTGTAGTAATAATGGATAGAGCAGGACCTAGCGTCCTAGCGTTGAGATGTTAGTATTTCGTCGTATGCTGAAAATTCCATGGACCGACCGCATTAGAAATAAAGAAGTTTTAAGGCATATGAATAGAGTACGTGAACTCACAGAAATTGTCAAGAAGCGTAAAACGTCTTATCTTGGACACATATTTAGACACGACAGGTATAACTTCCTTCAGCTTATTATAGAAGGGAAAATAGAAAGCAGACGCGGCCCGGGTAGACGACAAATGACCGGGCTGCGCAACATCAAAGATTGGACAAGATTAGACTTTCAAAGTTTAATAAGGACAGCCCAAAATAGGGAAGACTTTGCAGAGGTCATCGCCAACATTCGCTAAGAAGACGGCACCTAAAGAATAAGAAGAGGAAGGTCCTAGCGGAACTTGCCGTAATAAAAAAATAAATCTGGCTGACCAAGATTTTAAAAAGAATATACAAAGATTACTTCTTGCCGACGATCAAGATTTATATTGATCAGAGCAAGGGAGTGACGAGAACATGAGAGATGTTATAGATTATATATGATTCGGATGAAGATCCCGACTATGTAATTCGGCAAAATGAACCCTCTAGCGGCGAAGAATCGAATCCAGATCACGAACTTTTGGAATTAGATGAACCGTCGAATGATTTACAATCCAGAACCGACTTTTTACATATAGAAGGGGATGTGAACATATTCAAAGGAAAAAATGGTTTTTAGTGGCAGGGAACGGAGCCTCCGAGAAATACAAGGACACGAACACATAACATTGTCAGAAAATTACGAGGCCTAACAGCGGTAAACAGGACTCTAAGAATAGCCCTTTTAAATCAGATATTAGGGAGTTGTTGATTACTGATGAAAGGTTGGAACAAATTTTAACATGAACAAATCAAAAAATTATTATACTGAGAGAAAAATTATCTGATTTGACTAATACATCAAACTACAGAAGCACAAATATAGTTGGGTTGAAAGCTTTGCTTGGACTTTTTATGCTATCTTCAATTATAAAATCTTCTCATGAAGATATGCTTCAACTGTTTTCTAAAGATGTTTTTGGTCGGGCAATATTCAGAATGACGATGTCTTTGAAAAGATTTGACATACTTTTGTCGTGTCTTAGATTTGACAATAGCATGGATCGCGAAGAGCCGAAGAAAACTGATAAAACAGCGACTATTTCAAATATTTTTAATAATTTTGTGACTAATTGCCAGAGGCTATACACGTTGTCAGATTGTGTAACTGTGGATGAGATGCTACTTCCATTTAAAGGTCACTGTGGTTTTCGAATTTACATGCCCAGTAAACCTGCGAAATACGGCATAAAAGTAATGTGCATGACAGATGCTTAGAGCTCGTATTTCTATAATGAATATATATACTCAGGGAAAGATTCGGATGGTGTTGAACTTTCAGAAGAAGAACTGAAGCTTTCCAAGCCTGTTCAACTATTTTTCTTCAATAGAGTTAGTCACAGAGTTGCAAAAACGCCACCTCACGTATGTGGGTACAGTAAAAAAAAACATTCTATGGTTTCTCCAATGACATAACCTTGATATCATATGTTACGAAAAACAATGGAGCTGTTTTTTTAATATCCTCTATGCATCACAGCAAAGACAATAAATTAGGAAAACCAGAAATAATTCGATACTATAACAGTACAAAATCGGGAGTTGATGTTTTAGACATGAGGTGTGCCAATTATAGTGTAAACCACCGGACATGGCGTTGGCCCTTAGCCATATTTTATACACTTATAAATATAAGTTCAGTCAACAGTTACGTCCTTTATCTTTGTTACAAAGATAATAAATTACTTTTACTTTTTAAATTTGTAAAATATTTGGCATTTGAACTAATTTATCCTCATCTAAGGCAAAGACTTGAAACAAATCTTCCCCGAGACCTTAGAAAGCAGATAGAGATTTTTTTGGAAATAAATCCTGAAGTGCCTATCGAGAATATCGGGCCAATGTTCCAGATGATAAGCTTCCCAAAAGAAAATTGTGTAGTATTTGTCCATCATTAAAAATGAGGAAGACAAATTATAAATGTGTGCATTGCTCAAATGCTTTTTGTTTAGAGTGTAGTAGAAAGGTTTGCGTTACCTGTCTTTAAAATTAGTAGGTAGCTCTAGTATATTTTTTGTTTTATCTAGAAATATATATGTTTGTTTACTTAATTACGCCTAATAATGTTGTTTTCTATACTACACATTTTGTTTTATGTAAGTATTATGTATGAATAAGTTTTTTTGCTCGTTTGTACCTAATAAACCCTTTAATATTTTGTTTTTCTCTTCAAATGCTACATTTGTTTTTGATTTTTTTCAATTTTTACCTATACTGGTCCAGTAGACCATATGTTTCGCATTAGCAATAAAAGTAGTATGTTTCGGGTTAAGGGTTAAAAAAAAACGAGACAAATACGAGACTGCGCGCTGTGTTAAATATTGAAATACATATGCCGTGTTGCCAAGATACTGATGCGCAGAATTTCCTGTGAAAGTAATTACCCTGGTCTCCCAGATTACTACTTATATTTAACTTGTTAAAGTTGAAGTAATGTGTAAATAAGCATCAGTATGTAATATTATATTAAAAATTACAATATATCCTTGTAAGTCATCGTTTTTTTTTAATAAATAGATAAATATTTAACGTGTTTCTGTTTTTTTAATGAAATTTAACCCGATCCCTAATATATAAGGGAGAATACATAGATAATCCATAATACAAACATTTCAAAGCTTTGATTTATCTCTGTGTTGTTGTAAGCATTTTCACTTGTAAAGCATAACAAAATTGTGCAAAATTTATTAAAAGCAGAATTAAAATTAGAATACACTACTTTAGAATTGTGCAATCGATTCATGTTTTTGTATTTTTGGTGATTTGGTGACTATATTTAATAATGAATTCACTTAAACAACTTCTAGCTTATTTATGAAAAAACCCCATTAATAGCCTAAATCACAATAAATGCTACAAAAATAATAATTTTATCCTAGTAATACTTTTATGTAAATAAAATATAATGGACTTAACTCAAAATCACCATTATTTTATTGTTAAATTGAAATATAAACCAAGTCTTAATAAAAAACTAAAATAAAATACTTCTTTTAATTTTCTTTAAAATTATTTTCAAAATATCAATATTTAAATTATTAAATTATTTACAAAGGCTTAATAGCTGTCCAAAGATTTGTTAATAACATAAAGGTTCTATGGAATGGAACATAAAATAACTGGCGACGAAGCCCCGGGTAGGATGGTGCATTCATATAGATCTGAATCAACAGAGCAGCACAGTCAATGCCACCACTAAGTAACTTGTAAGTAAATGAAACACCAAAATATTCTCTCCTAGGCCTCACAGGGGCCAAACTTTCTTTCTAAGGGAGGACGGTTCCTTTTTCTTTATTCAAACTTTAATCCTCCTGCATCTTTTATTTTGGTGGATTGTTTAAAATGGATATAAATAAAATTCGTGTAAAACAATTGTCTGGTCATAGAAGAACAAGTTTTAATATATGAAGACTTTAATATATTACTTATATATAAATAGAGCCTGTCTTATATGTCCTTTATATCATGTCAATACTGATCCAAATGACTTTTCAGTGTTAACACCTGGGTATTTTCTGACACTAGAAACTTTAATCATAATTACCGATCTAGATTACAATGCTGTTCGTTCAAATAAGTAGACTAAGTTGTGGCGTACCCCACATAGATATTTGTAAATATTTACCACAATTTTTTCGTAAGCTATGTTCTGTTCTTTGCTATCGAATATAGTCCGGTTTGTGCTCATACTTGATCTTTTTATCTTGTTTATACACGATATGTCATGTTAAATAAATCCTTGATAAGATCCCCTTATATTCATTGTGAACTGTCTTGAAAAGCTTTCTTCTATTTGTACCCTAGTTCTCGTGTTCCTAAGCTTAATTTTTACTAGTCTTATAATCTTCTCTGATATTTATTATGTTCTAATAGCCTCACATAGCACTTTTTCTTTGTCTTACCCATTTTTAATTTGTTCTAGACCTATCCCGATGTATTGACTTAAAATTTTTTTTTAAATTTTCTTGTGAATAACATTTTTTTTGCGAAAGATAAAATTATTTTAACCTAGCTACTATTGGTTTGGCCTTTGCCATGACGGTTGAGCTACGTTATCCACCCAACCGCTCATGCAGACCGAATTAAGATATTTTGAGGGCTGAAAACCATAGGGTTCCAAGCGACATTTACAAAAAATTTCAGGAGACGAATTTTAAAGTTTGCTGTCAAATAAAACGGTTTCGACAATATTGTACTTTGTCAGATATGTTATATATTATTGTTTAAGGATTTGGTAATACAGTGATTCTTAAAACAATGCTGTCGTTGTGGTATAAAATGCAAATTTCATGGTTTTTTCAAAATGTTACACTTGTACTTGGAACCTTAGGGCACTGTAACAGCTGTACTTGGAACTTTGTGTCCCTAAATAAATTTGAAGTTTAAAAAATGTCATATTATGGCATATTATGTCATCATTGTAGACTTTATTGCATTTAACAATAATAGCCTATACCATGACGTTGGAAGGATCAAAGGAAGAAGAAAATTAACGAAGAGTAGAAAATTAACTTTTATTTATATAAACTGTTTTGTTTCAGAAATCAAACATTTCATGTAATTCTGATCTTCCAGTGACATCCATTTATACGTAAACTCAATATGCTCAAGCGCTTTCGCAGTCAGAGATTTGGGTTTTGTGTTATCGGCTGAAGCTACTACAAAGTTAGCAGTGGAATTATTTATGGGAACCACTCTCTGTTTTTTCCTAATACTGCTGGTAACTTTACTAACATTGACTGTAGAAAATTCGGCGCTGTGATCATTCAACGTATACTGAAAAGTAAACATGTCCCCTTGCACAAAACGTAGTTGACATACTTTAGTGTAAGGTATTTTATTATATTGGTATAATGATGCTGTTTTTTTGAAGTTTTTAAAGTATATTGGTTTCATATTAATCACACAGAATGGCTTTCGTTTGTTGACTTTTAACAATAGTCTAATAAACGCTAGGGGAGACCAAATATTCGTAACCTTCATAGCTTTTTTTATGCGAGAGTGGATATTATCGACAACCTGTATGCACGAATGACCAGGTATGGAGTATTTCATAGTTGCCATTTGGATATTAGGATGTCTGTTCAGGAAGTCAGTGATTGCTACTAAAATCAGGGAGTTCCTGTTCTGAGGACCACAACTATTTGTTGTTTATTTCTGGATGTTTAAAACTACTTTCTCTAAAATTTGTATTAGGGCACTAGACAAATCATTGCCTGATCTTCCACATAATGTTTCTGGCCATACTGCACAGTAAACTTCTGAATTAACAGAACTGAGCTGTCAGATTGTATACGTTTAATTTCTTTTTGTAAAACAGAACATAGACTTCAGATTTAGGTAGATTTGTGACATTTTCCAGATCAAAACATATAATGGCACAGTTTGAATTCTCTGTTTTTTTGTTATTTTCACGTTCTTGGCGCATTATTAATTTCTTTCTAATATGGGAATTATATGCCTGTTGCTCTTCTGCGTGCACCCTCTTCTCTTTTTTGGCCAATCTATAGTCTTCGCAGACGTCACACCTATCCGTTTTCGGTTGCAAGAACTCTAGATTATACTCAAAATTAAAAATGTGTCTATACAACGACAGCTTTTGTGGAGGTATATTGTTTGCATTGCACATTTCAATGTACAATTCATACATTTTTTGTACGTTAAGTGTTGGGTCTAGATATCTTTTTTTGAATCTTTCTTGAAATAATGCGCTTCTACATATGGAAAATTGAAAATTATTTTCTTTGCTTGAAATGCTATCTTTGGTCCCTTTCCCTCTTTTATCAGAGTGTGGTGTGCCCGAATCACTTTTCTGTAAATGCACAGTATATATGGGCTTTTTCTGAAAGATATTCAGAACCGGAGCTACAATAATCCTCCCAAGATTCATTTTCGGACACAGAGGACATTGTAAACAAGAAAATGATAATTTTAACTGATAAAACTCACATTTAACTTTCACCAATACTCTCACTATAGTACATGGAACCATATGGTTCTAACTTTAAATCATTTCGTGCGCTTGGAACTAGATTTCACTGTTGATTGTGGCGCTATCTGTCAACGAATCGCAGAACTTTCAATACCATTCTATCATCATCATCATCATATAACGGGTGTCCTACGGCGATTGCCGCTTCCCGCATTTCAGCCTCCATCTTTTCCTATCTCTCCAATCTCCCTCTTCTAAGCCTCTAGATTGCATTGTTTTTGTAATTTCTCTTCTCCAGGAATTTGGTGGTCTTCCCCTTTTCCTTCTTTCTGGCGGAACATACATTAAGGCTTTCTTTGGCCACCGCTCCTCCTCCATTCTCATCACGTGATCATACCATTGTAATTGCCTTCCTTGTATTCTATCTGAAAGAGTATCTCTAATTCCTGTACGGTTTCGTATTTCCTCATTCCTGATTCTTTCCATTCTCGATACTCGACATGACCTTCTAAGATAATCCATTTCCACAACGTCTACTTTATCTCGTTCATTCTTTGTCATCGTCCAACATTCGGCACCATATGTGGTAATTGGGTCTACAATTGCTCTGTATACGCGAAGTTTGGTATGCATCTTTATTTTATTTGACCACAGTAATGAATTCAGTATTCGGATGCATTTTTTTCCTTGGGTTATTCGGTTTTGTACATCTATCTTAACTCTGCCATCTGATGATATGATGCTTCCTAGATATTTATACTGGTTTTTAGGGAGCCTTTTATGACTGCGTTTTCAAGCCTCAGATCTGTGGTATTTCCTCCAATTTTTAAATATTCTGTTTTTCTTATGTTTACAGTAAGCCCCCATTTGGCATATTCCTCAAATAATTTTCGATTCATATAATTTATATCTTCTTCATCGGTTGCAACCACCACCTGATCATCTGCAAACAACAATGTATACAGAGTTTCTTGTCCCACTTCGATGCCCATAAATCTACATTTATTTCTCCAATTCCTCAATGCTTCTTGGACGTATATTTTAAAGAGTGTCGGTGACAAACAGCATCCTTGCTTTAGGCCTTTAGTGACTTTAAATTCATTTGAGGTTCTGGTTCCAATTTTTACACAACTAACTGCATTTTTGTACAATTTATATATCGCTCGGATATACGTCGAATCCAATCCGGACCTTTTGAGGACCTCAAACATTTTCTTTAACGGGACACTATCATATGCTTTCTCAAGGTCTATAAATACCAAATGGGTCTCTCTACTTCTTTCGACACGCTTTTCAATTATTTGTCGTAGGATAAATATATTATCAAGGCAGGATCTCCCGGTACGAAAGCCGCTTTGTTCTTCAATATCTTGTATCTGTCTTTCAACCCTCTTCTTTAATATTCTGCCGTACAACCGGCCCACAGAGCTCGTCACACTAATACCTCTATAATTGAAACAGTCTTTTTTATTCCCTCTCTTATATATGGAGCTTATATAAGATTTATTCCAATCTTTAGGAATTTCCTGGTCTCCACACATACATTTATTGAAAAGGTCTACTATTAATTCTAAAAGTGCAGTCGGCCCATATTTAACCAGCTCTATGGGAATGTCTCCAGGCCCTGCGGCTTTTCCGTTTTTAACCTCTTTTAAGGTTTCCGTCAATTCAGATAATGTTATTATAGGGATTTCCTGTCTTTCGTCTCTGTTGTCTATTAATTCCCTTATCTTTTCCCATCTGTACTCTACTCTATCCTCTTTCAGCAGTTTCGTATAATATTCTTCCCATTCATTTAACTTTATGAGAGAAATGTCTTCATTTTTCTCATTTTTCCTAAACTGCTTTAATGTTTTCCAAGCTTGCGCCACTTTTGTTCCACCCATAAATCAGTCCAATTCATCACACTTAGCCTCCCAGTTTATATTTTTCGCCTTATCCACGTCTTTTTTAACTTCTCTATTCCATTTAGCGTATATTTCTCTGTCTTGAGGATCTTTGGATTGAAGCCATATGTGATATGCTTGTTTTTTCTTGAGAACTTTCTCTTCTAGTTCCGTTGACAACCATTCAGGTTTTCCTTTTTTCCGATTTTCAACTTTTCCCAGTGCTTCATTTGCCGCCTTATGAATATATTTTTTAATTACCTCATACAGACTTTCAGGGTCTAAGTCCTTTGTTTCTATATTTTTTATTTTCTGAGCTATTCTAATTTTATATAAGAACTTTGTTGAATCTTGTTTAAAGCTTTCCAGGTTATATTTTATGTTTTCTATGGTTGTTCCTATGTTTGTTACTTCATCATTTTTGTGACTTGATTGTTCTCTCTTAAATGTCACCATTACTTTTGCAATAATCATATGGTGGTCACTTCCACATTCTGGCCCTCTAAACACCTTCACGTCCTTCGTTTTTAGTTTAGAATCTTTACGATGAATGAAATAGTCCAATACCATTCTATGCAGAATTTAAAAAACAATAGATTTCTGTTAAAAAACGAGTTTTGTACAAACTGTCGCTTGGAACCCTATGGTTCTCAGCCCTCGATTTGTTTAATCCATTCTAAGATATCTCAGGAATATTAATATTATTGAAAATAATTGTAGAACAATTTAAATCGAGTTCCATTTTCCCATAAATATGTTTTTTCATATAACTCCAAACTGCAGTTATAGTACAATACAGAGCTTTATGATATTTTTCGAAGAGTACTGGAGAAGATAAATATATTCAAATATTATCCAGAAAAGCGACATTATATTTTAATCATATCATACTAAGTTACTGTATATAACAAGAATGGAATAAAATAGAGGTGCAACATTCTGAGATTTCAAGCACTGACTAAAGTTAATGACCTTTTTCTCTAACAAATATACCTCAACTGCTAGGTGTAATCGTCAAAGTTCAGCTCATGGTGGCACCCTAATTCTTTCTACAAATAATGATTTCTCTCCTATGACAAAATCTGACTTTCTTTTTAATGAAGCATTTTTTAAGTTTTTATTGGTTTATAACAAGAATCTTAATCTATACATTTTTTGCTTTTATAAATCAACTGATTTTTCCACAAAATTGTTTTTTTAGAATCTGCTAAATTTGTTAGACGACCTGTCCAAGAAAAGCAGAAAAATTCTATTTGGTAACTTACATATTAATTACGCTGTTGCTTATCCTATCCAATTATCCTTGGTCAAGTTATTCGAATCGTATGGTTTCACAATGCACGTTAATTCTCCTACAAGAAATACTAACACAGTATGTACCATAATTGATTATATATAGATTTCTCACCCCATAATGTACATTGTATAAATATTAATGCAGAACTATCTGATTATGAAGCAGTATATAGCAAGTTTAACATTCTTAACAAATCATCGTAAGCCCAACGTTTAAGTGGAATTTTTCCCCTTAGAACTTTCGTAAATTCCAAAATTGTGAGTGACACTTTCCCTCTGCGGACGTGGATTATAATTTTAGTTTTTTTTTTGTCTGTATTTTCAATAAGGTATTTTCTTTAATTACAATTAAGTCAAAACATCACAAACCCTGGACTACCATCCGCATGTAGAAGTATCCGCATATCAGCTAAGAATATGCGTTCTCTACTGTACATGAAGAATTTTACTACCAACGCCTTTGTCACTAAATATATATTTAAGTACAAAGAAACCTAATTTAAAACCTTTCAAAACAGCTAAAAACATTCACTATTAAAATCGTCTGAGAAGCTTTAAAATTGTTGCAAAAGAAACTTGGCCCATAATAAACGATCTTGTAAATAAAACTAATACAGCTCAAATATTTTATCTTCCAAACCCTGAAAATCTAAATAAATACTTCGTTAATGTGAGTTAAAATATAACATTTACCATTTTTTCTACAACAAGATCCTATTTCCCATCTCCTCAATTAAAAAAGGCCTCGAAGTCATCATTTTTTATCAGTTGATAAATCTGAATCTGAAACAATCAATAATATCAAAAGTAAATCTTTCTATAGTACTAATGAACTATTCATAAAAATTTTTGGAATCTCCAAAAAATGTGTTGGAAATCCTGGTCTCACTAATTAACTTTTCCTTTAAAAAAGGTATATTTCCAAATTGCCTAAAGACAGCCATTATTATTCCTCTTTATAAGGGTGGTGAAAAATCAAATGTCTGCAACTAAAGACCTATTCCCTTACTACCGTTCCTATCCAAAATTATTGAAAAGCTTAAGAAAGCCTGACTTATGTCCTTTCTCGTTGAAAACAAAAGTTTTGTTTTATCAGAAAGTCATTTCGGCTTTTCAACAATAATCAAACAATAATCCTTACATTGCCACCGTTTTTTTGTGACTATGCTGAAGCTGTTGATTGTGTAAATCGCGTCATTTTGATAAAAAAATAAGTTTCTACGGAATCCGAGGTATTTCTTTGAATTAGTTCCAATCTTACTTGAGAAATAGAAAACAAGTTAGAAAACAAATGATACTGACTCTACTGACAAAAGCATTGTATGTGGAGTACTACAAGGTTCAGTATTGGGTCCTCTACTTTTCCTTATTTTTATAAATGATATATCTTACTTAAAAATCGATAGAAAAATTTTTCGTTTTGCTGATGATACCAGTATAAGCTCGAGAAACTCTAATATTGCAACTCATCATGCAACTATAACTTCTTATCTACTTAAAAATAAAAGCTGGTCTAACTCTAACCTACTCTCTTTTGACGTGGATAATACAGTAGCATTATCCTATAAAGAGCCCTTCAGCCCTTGCTTCTTAACAACAGTGAGATTAGTATCGTTGATTCTGTAAAATTTCTTAAATTTCTTGATATTTTTATAGACAGAAACCATAAGTGATCCCCTTATATCGATTTGTTAAGTAATAAACTAGCCCCAGCCCCAGCCTAATCTATTTCAAAATCAATTAAACATCTTGCAAAATAACATATTTTTATTAATTTGAGTCTCATCGTAGATACTGTCTTCGTTTTTGGGGTTCTAGTACAGCTGCCTAATCTGACGTGGTATATTTTTAAACTAGTAAAAACAGCACTACGGTATTTTTATGGCCTCAGTAGAATAACACATTTCAGAAGCTTCTTCTTCTTCTTCCTACTTTATAATTAGACAAAATGCCTGTTTCACTTTGGTTTTTAGCATCAATTGACGTTGTCTGACCATCTTTTTCTCGGTCGTCCCAATGATCTTCTTCCATTTTGCGATTTGTCTCTTGCTATTCGTACTATTCTATTTTCTGTCATTCTTTCGATGTGTTGATTTTATTCCACTTTTCTTCTTTTGGTCCACGGGTTCATTTCCTCTATATCACATCTCGCTCGTATCTCCTCACTTCTTACTCTGTCTCTTAGAGTTTGATTTGTTATTTTTCGTAAGACTTTCATTTCTGTTGTTTCCAGTAGTCCTTGTGTTTTCGCCGTATCTGCTCTTGTTTCCGCTGTGTACGTCATTATCGGTCTTATTGTTGATTTATATATCCTGGTTTTCGTTTCCGTTGTGAGGTATTTGTTTCTCCAGATTGTGTTGTTGAGACATCCTGCTGCTGTATTTGCCATGTTCACTTGTTTTTGTACTTCTTCCACTTTTCCGTAGCTTGACAGTTTTATTTCCAAGTATTCAGTTTTCATAACTTGTTCTATTATTTTGTTATTTACGACTAGTTTACATCTTCTCGGTTCCGCTGATATCACTATAGCTTTATTTTTCTCTGTTGAGATCTCCATGTTGTATATGAGCGCCGTATCTTCGAATTCTCTCCCATTCTATATCCTCTCCTTTTTTTAACTTTCTTTATGATTTCATCCATTATCAGATTAAATATTAATGGGCTTAGCAAATCTCCTCGTCTAATGCCGGTTTCATATTTGATAGGTTGCGATAGTTTTCCTTTACATCTCACCATAGCTATGTTATTTTTATATATATTCTCAATGGTTTTTACTAAATCCAGTGATATTCCCTTTTGATATAATAAATGTACCGCGTCCCGAATTCTCACTCTCTCAAACGCTTTCTTCAAGTCTATCAGACACATATATGCTGGTTTGTGGTATTCCAGCGACTTTTCTTTTATTTGTCTTATTACAAAAACTGCATCCGTGCATGATCTTCCTGTCCGAATTCCCTGCTGTTCCTCTTGCAGAGATATTTGTTAGTTTATTTTTGTCGCTAATATTCTTGTTGTCAATTTGAGTGTTGTATTTAATAGATTTATTGCTCGATAATTATTGAGGTCTTTCTTATCTCCTTTTTTAAAGAACATCACCATGATCGCTCTTCTCCTTTCATCTGGTATTCTGTTCGTGGTGATTATTTTATTAATAAGAAGTTGCACTTGTTGTACAAGATGATAACCTCCATATTATAAGAGTTCATTTGGTATTTGATCTTTTCCAGGTGACTTTCTGTTTTTTAATTTGTTTATTTCTTCTTTCACATCGTTTTGGGAGATTTCGTTCTTTTCCTCAGTTATTATATTTGGCGTTTCTGGTAAAGGTTCTTCGTTTTGTTTTTTTTTTCTGTCAGGAAGGCCACCCATATATCCTCTTGTATGTGTTCTATTTCAACTAGTTCTTTCATTTCGCTACTTTGTTGTCTTATGAAGCGCCATACTTGTTTCTGTTGTCCATAGAAATCCATCTCTAGTCCTTTTGTGAATCTTTCCCGGTAGTCTGTTTTTGTTTTTCTTACCATTTGATGGGTTTCAGTTCTTATTCTTTTATATTCTTCATATGATTCATTCGTTTTTTCTGACTTATATTTTAGGAAAGCTTTCTTTTTTGGTGACATTTTTGTTTAACCTCTAGTGTAAACCATGGTGTTTTCGTTGACCACTTTTTGTTTATTATTTTCGTTCCAAGTGCTTCTCGGGCAGCATTCAGAATATTTTTCTCCAGGTAGTCTCTACATTGCTTTCATTTTCGATATTCTCCATTAGTATTTTCTGTTCTAGCCTTTTTTGATATAATGATTTTATGGAGTCATTTCTTAAATTTTCTATTTTTATTATTTACTCTAATTTGGTTTGTTGAATCTTCTCTTATTTCATTTCATTTCAGAAGCTTCATTTCAGAAGCTACTTAAAAAAACATGGGATTTTAACTCTTTCATCTTTTTATATTTTAAAAACTGCTTGCTTAATTCACCACCATTGCACTTCACCAGAAATTTAACCTTCGATGTGTATTTACCGATCCTGTCCACTGAGTTAGCAAAGAAATCTATAACAAGACAAAAATTACTACAAATTTTTGAAAGAAAATAATAAGGATCAGAGCTGCGTTAAAAAACACAATATGATTTCGAACCCCATAGACTTTTTGGTGATGTATATATCGTGAAAACCTTCAAAACAAAGTGAACCTTGGTACCTATGTAGATAGAAGGCACTAATATTGCTAAAATAACCATGCTAAGTAAGCCGTTGGTCGAAAGAAGAAGAAGAAGGGAGTGACCTTCTAAAACTTAAATATCTGGAAGACGTGCAGGAAGATTTAAGATATATTATTATTGGAGTGAGGAGATGGAGAACACAGGCACTCCACTGGGACAAATAAAATAATGTTTTGAGGCAAACCAAGGCTCACAAAGAGCTGTAGCGCCAACTCATAATAATAGTTAGAGTATACATATAGTCGCTTGTATTATTTTAAATATGTTTTTTTGACATTAGTAGTGTCTCTTTCATTACTTGTAAAAGATCATGTGGTCATAGTATTTGTTTTTAGGTCCATTCCGTTAACTTTTTTTTCTAAAATTTATATCTTCTAAATGGTTTTAATTTTAAACTTAATAAATTCAAAAATAGATTTTGCAACTACAATTTTAAAACTGAACGGACAATCTCCTTGTTTTTCTTTGTACTTCGCATGCTTTATTATAACACTGAATATGACCTCCGTAAAACGGTTACTGTCAGCTCATAAGATATATTTTATTGCGATTCTGTTTTAAATCTTTAAACATAGTACATTTTCTTTCGCGTCTATTTAGTCGTTTCTCATAGTAAGTGCACATAAAAGAAAATTTTAACGTGTTTTAAGTGTCTGCAAATGATGCCGACGTCGTAAAGGAAACCCTTGAACTAGCTTTAAAAATAATGAGCTCTCTCCAGATATAGGTGTAGAATTACAAAAATATGGATTTATTCCCATCTTTACATCTTACAAATAGGATACGTTTTATTGATTACACTTTTATACAACATATTTGAGACGATAAAATTTTACCTTTTTGAAACATTTGGCGCAACGTTCACGGTAGTAAAGGAAAATAACATTTGTTTTCGAGAATGATTAAAATAAATATAGAAACAGGGTATGCTTTTAACGGATAAAGTAATGAATTAAAGGAGATCTATACGCAAAATAAGCGTCTAAATTATATATTATATCTTACATAATATTAAAATGTTACCTAAGTGGTTACAGTGTTTTGTGGTTGCATAATTAGTAGGAATAAATGTATAAATAATATAAAAATTTCTATTTTTAAATACATTTTTTTTTTATTTACAATTCAGGCGTATCAACCTATGGGGTATTAGTGCCGCTCCGTATTACAATTTTTTAAAGTTATACATACGCGCGTTCGACGTTGGAAATTTGTACGAGAGTGTAGCGGCAAAATCATTACATATGTAAGATATAGATAAGAGAGAGACAGAAGATATATTTTCTCTCTCTTTCGTTCTCAATGTTCCTTTATTAAATATATTTAATATTTATTAATATTATTATTATTTTATACTAATTCGGTAGATATATACATTTGGCCAAAGTCTTTTACAAATAAATGTTCTTCCTGGAACTTCTATGATTCGTAATAACCTTACCATTTTTGGAATACAATAAATAAATAAACACAAACACAAAATACAACCAAAATACTGAGATCTTAATAATGTTCTTGTCAAATAATGACATTAATTAACCACCTTATTATTTAAGGTTACTGGTCGAATGAGTTAAAGCGCGGTATTTATAACCAGAAGTCGCGAGTTCGATCCCAATAAGGGAATATATTTTTTTAATTATCATGTTCTGATTTTTGTCACTTTGGTTTTAAAAATCAAAGAATGGAAAAATCATAATATCTTTTTTAATATTGTTTCAATAATTTTATACATTATTTAATTTTTCAAACTATTTTATTATCATTGAATATTTAGTACATATAGTAGTCATAGGCGTAGAGATGAAAGGGACAAATATATTGATTGTTATTTTAAATTTCTTTTATATGTTAATACGTATGGAGATAAATCTCAAAAAAGATCGATTTTATTTTTAAATTAAGATTTTTCGGCATATAGGTATATGATACTAGTGACGTTATCCATCTGGGAAGAAAGAGTAATTTTTTTACCGAGAGTTAACAATTTTTTTTAACAAAGATTTTCACAATTTAGTCGGGATTTTGAAACGGTGCCACAAAGAATCAAAAAAATCCAGGGACCTAATGATTTATACAAGTGCTTTCAAATAATATATTAATTTTTTTATGGTTCCAATTTAAAGGTATCTTGCAAAATCCCGCCAAGACGCTATTAATAAAACTGAGGCTTAGTTCAGTTACCTAAAAATTTAGTAATTCAAGTTTTAAGGTTCAGAAAAGAGATGTTTGGGTTATTTCGTTTTTTTTTCCAAGTTAGCATATTGAATAAATTCATTCATTTTCGCTGCTCTGTATGCATTCGATTAAGCAATGTTGAACAACTGTTAAAACATTTACCGCACATTGGATGAACACTTTCGTAATACGGTACTTATGTGTTAATGTGCTTGTATGTCCTAATCTCAGCCTGTTTATTATAATTTTGTCCTTTTCTGTTGCTGCACTTATTCTTCCATCTTGTAACTGTTGTTTTTATGTCTCGTAATTATTCTTGAGATTTATTCCATTTTTGAAGCCACCGTTCTTTCAATGTCGAGTTATTCCAGTGATGAAAATCTTTCTTATAGGTAGTTTCTGTCAAGTATTGGTTGTTAACTGAAGATTTGGCAGCAGCTTCTACTCTTTCATTACCATGTATACCTATATGTGACGGAATCCACATAAATTGTAAAATCGCATTCTTTTGCTGAAGTTAATACAAATGGTTCTTTTTCAATCGCAACAATGGATGAGTTGGGTAAATGGTGCCTAAGCTACTCATAGAACTTAAGAAATCTGTCATTATTAGGCACGTGTCTAAGTTGGCGTTCATGCATATTCTAATGCTTTGTAGATTGATAATAGTTTTTCTGTATATACTGTGCTAAACATTAAGATTTTGTATAAAACAGTGCAGTCGTTGTGTATGAGGGTACATCCCACTCCTTTTTCTGATCGATAATGAAAAAACCCTTAAGGGTTTTCTGACCATCCAAGGAGGAGCGGTTAAAAGGATGGTTTGGTATATTTAGGGAAGACAATATTATTACTGGTCATGTATCTATTAAGTATTTCATAAAAAGGGGGTTTAGTTCTTTTGTTGTTAATATATGTTGTGTGGAAACGAGAAGCAAAGACATGTTTCTGGAGGGATTTAGTAAGCTATGTGTAGTTGTGGTACAAAAAGCTCCTAAGCCTATTCTTACAGCAGCATTTTGGATTGTTTGCAACTCTTTTAAAAGTGATTGGCTGGTAGACTCATACACTATTGAACCGTAATCGACTTTAGATCTAATAAGGCTTTTCTTCTTCTTTAAGTGTCGTCTCCCGATCGGAGGTTCAATATCATCATCACTATCTTCACTCTATCTACTGCTGCTTTGAAGAGTTCTATAGAACTGCATTTAAACCAGTCCCTTAAATTCTTCAACCACGACACTCTCCTTCTTTCTATACTCCTTCCTCCTCTTATCTTTTCCTGTATTATCAGCCTTAGCAGTTCGTATCGCTGTCCCCTCATTACGTGTCCCAGATATTGTAACTTTCTTATTTTTATTGTGTTTATTATTTCGCATTCTTTGCCCATTTCTCGCAATACTTCCGTGTTAGTTTTCTTCTGTGTCCATGCTATTCTAAGCATCCTCCTGTGACACCACATTTTAAAGGACTGTAACTTATTTATGTGTTCTTGCTTCAATGTCCAGCTTTTATATACTGTCAATAGGATATCTTGATCACATCCCCACTTTTTAGTAGGGGCAAGATGTTTTAAGATAATGAATATGTTGCTTAAAATTTCAAAATTAATTTCAAGGAATTTAATACAATCAACATATTCTATTTTTGTATTAAAGATTGTAAGTTCTGGACCACTAACATTACGTTTTCTGGTAAAATGGAAGCATTTACTTTTGCTGGAACAAAATTTCATTCCCGATTTCATTGACCATTTTTCTAATGCAGAAATAGTATCCTGTAAGGTTTGTTTAATTAGTCCTATGTTTCTTCCTTTACAATATATTATGAGATCATCTGCGCTTAACCTATCCTTTACTCGTGGAGCATTATTTTCCATAATACTGTTAATAGCAAAAAAAAAGAGTAAATCTAATCGATGATATTTGAGGGATACCATTTTCCTGTATCTTAGTAATGAAGTTTAGCATATTTCCTTGTATACCTAATTTCTGTAAAACTTTATTCCATGGCGCCATTCTGTATCAACTGCTCCAGTTATATAAAAAAATACCGCTATGCGGCTTTGATTATTTTCTAGTGTTTCATGTATTTCAGACTTGAGGGCAACTAAGTTGTCTAAAAAGAAATCTCTTTAAGAAAACCACTTTGTTTGTTAGATAGAACAGATCTTTGCTCGAGTATCCAAAAAGGTTTTGGTTAATTAATTTTTCGAGTACTTTGCTCATTGCACATCCTAACGGTACTGGAGGGTAGGAGTTTGGGTCTGAACATGGTTTACCAGGTTCGAGGGTAGGTATTGTGTAAACATTATTCCGAGTAATGTAAACACTCCTTTAAGCCATATTTTGTTATACGTCTTTAGTAAATAGGCAGTTCTATTTTTAGGAAATTTTTATTGAAAATAATAGGAATGTCATCTGGACCAGGACCAGAGTTTTTAATAGAATTTATAGATTAAGTTAACTCTTCTTCTAGTATTGGTGCATTTATTGGTAGGTTATCGCTTTTATCATAATTAAATTCTTATAATTCTTCTTTAGTTTTAAATTGTAAAAACTCTTGTTTTGTTAGTATATTTTAAAAATCTTATTGATGAGTTTGTGTGGCGTCCCGAAATTTTGGTAATTTGTTTTCACATTATTGCTGCTGGGGAAGAACTGTTTATTGTAAAACAAAATTTTTTCCACAATTCTTTTTTTTTTCCTTTTCTCACCACTTTTCTACTAATAGCCCTTAACTTCTTATATTCTAAAAAATTTTCTTAGGTTTTTGTATTAGATGAATGCTTTGTGAGTCTTCTTTATAGCATACTGACAGTAATTGTTCCACCACGGCACTCCAATACGATTTCTTACTATTTTATGTTTTCTGATGATATAATCTGCTGCGGAGAATATGACGGAGAAAATTTTATTTACTAAGTTGTTTATACATATTTTTATGCGGGGATGGATCTGAAAGAGAAATCAATTGATTCTCTACAAATTGTGTAAACGTCGACCAATCCTCTATTGCTGTATTTCATCTAGTGTATGGTTGAAATGTATCACTATGGGAAAATGATCGCTTCCAAACAATTGTGTACTAGTTTTCCAAGTTATGTTTTGTACTAAAGAAGAGTCTACAAGAGATAAGTCCATACAACTAGTGTTTCCAGTAAAAGAATTATATATTGTTGGAGAATTATCGTTAAATAGGGTAATATTGGTGTTATTAATGACAGTTTCTATTATGTGTCCTATTTTTTTATATCTATTAGATTCCCAAAGTGGATTGCGTCCATTTACATCTCCTTTTATAATCTTAGGCGACTGAAATTTGATCTGTAATATCAGTTATCTCTTTTATACTTGAAAATAAATGTTACATATGTTAATAATTTTTGGAGTTTTTATGTTTACTGCTACTGCTTCAAGGTTGGTCTTTAAAGGTATTTGTCTAGGTTTCAATGATTTATTAACATACATAGAAAACCCTCCACTGTTTTTTTTAATCGCGTCTGTTTTTAATATAACCTGTAAATGCCTTTAATTTTGCTAAATTTTGGTCAGTAAAATTCGTTTCTTGGAGACATATTATTGAAGGTGACTATTTAGTTATTAATAATTTAAACATTTTTAGTTGTTTATAATAACCGTTTGTGTTCCACTGAATAATTGACATTTTTGTTACTTAAGTTAATTTTTATTCTTGTACTTGATCACTGTCTAATTCAGAGGAGGTATTTGTATCCATAAATTTGGATATTTTTCACTTAATCTTTATGCAACGTGTTTTCAATACTTTTTCATTGAACAGAGGGTAGATTAATTACTATTTAAATGGGAATAAGCCACAATTAAAGGTTAAAATACGTTTATTGACGTTTCAATTTCCACTTCGGAAATCGTTCTCAAAATACAAACATTCGTAAATTGATTTAAAAAATTTAAAACAATTTACTAATGTTTGTATTTTGAGAACGATTTCCGAAGTGGAAATTGAAACGTCCATAAACGTATTTTAAACTTTAATTGTGGCTTATTTCCATTTAAATAGTAATTAATTTAAAATGCCACAAGAAAATAGCTTCAGAACAATACAGAGGGTAGATGTTGCCTAATAATTTTAGTAACCACTTAATATCCTTTGTAAAAGTTTGAGCACCACTCAATGGATCGGGTGAACCATACGGGTCTTCAAAAAAGTGTATCGTTTGTAACATATTTAGTAATTAAGAACACTTTCGTCTGTGTCGTATTCAAAAAATACTTTTGTTGGCTGCATCAATTTCTGTATATCAGTAGGATCTATTGTTGGGATAGTTCTCCTCTTTTTTGAACGTGTATCGTTAGCAGACTGAGATATATTTATTTTATGTTTATGTATACTTGTGTTAATAATAAAGATATACACTACACTTACAAAGAGTAATACACACTACAAAGAGTCTTAAATAGGCTCTGTCAAAAACTAAGACTGTTTAATATATATCTGTATAGTAGATAATTTTTTTAAATCCTAATTTGCGAAACATAAAATTATTCTTCTTGTTATTTTAACTTTCACTGTTCTAATTTTTGGTCAGCATTAGGATGTGGGTTAATACTGCATTGGTGGTGTGTGCTGACTAAATCGTGAGGAACATTATGCTGATAAAAAAGTCATTCAGGCATGGAATCTATTCTGCCCATAATATTGAAAATACCTTCTCCAATATGAAAAAATGTTACTAAAATGATATGACTGCTTAAGGTTAAATGTTCTGCAAAAAAACTAAGCCTCCATTCGGTTTTCCGGGTAAGGACCATTCCAACACAAATAGGGAATAGAAAAGTCATAATAGGGTCTTGGAACATTAAAATACGTACACTTTAGGATAAAGGTATATATTTACTAGATACAGTTAAAAAAAGGAAAGCAAAAGTTGCTCGCATTCAATAGACGAGATGAAAAGGACAAAAGTCAACGGGACGAAATTCAAAAGATCTAGAAGAACAATGCAAATTTTGGTGTATAGGAAAGTAACTAGAAATGGAGGTGGTATATTTGCACATATTGACAGTACTTTATAAAAAAGTGTTTGTTGTGTATGTGTATCTATGTATGTGTGCGTACTGCAATTGTAAGCCAATACAAGAATGGGTTTGAAGCAACACAAAGAGGACTAGGAATTGAAACTAGAAATAAAGCTGAAGATGATACGGTAAAATTAGTAATAGCATTAGTTATGGTGATTGCTAACATATTCTTTATATATAATATCTTTAACTCAATTAATGACCCTTATTTTTTTATTTATAAATTTAGGATTTTTTATTTGTTATTCCTTCTCTTTTTGATGGAGAGAGAGAAAGTAAGGAGTTTTAATGCGCTAAAGGAAAACATATCGAACAACTGGAAGAGATCTTGTCGTCAGCTCATGCGGTCTGTATATTCGGTCTATTTTAATATATACGTCTATGTTGCCACCATTAAATACGAGATTAGGAGGTAGATAAAGCATACAAAGCAATTCGAATCATACCATAATCTAAAGGCAGTGCTGCTTCATGTGTTTTCAAGACTAAGAAGGAAAGCTTAGTATGAAGAAACCAATTGTTAGTCATAGTAAAAAAAACGGGTGTGGCAGTCCAGTGGGACTGCTGGTGGAAGTTACACTTCTATACACTCATTTGCCGTTACAAATTTATTTGGGAGTCAATCTGCACAATTATTACATATATGTAATTTTATAGGTAAGACATAGCAGAAAGAGAAACAGAATTAATAACAACTTACTAACAATAAAGGATTGAATCAATATTTTGATGAAAATGTATATTTTTATTTTCATATATGTATGAAAGGAGTTGTATGCAAAAATTTGTTTACACATACTCTGCAGTAAAATTCATTGTTTATTTTGTTATTAATATAATAATACAATACAAATTAAACTGCAATATTCATAAGTATTTAAAAATGACAATAATATACATAAAATAATACACTACAATACAGTGCAACATAATTCCATATAATAATACAATACAAATTAAAATGCAATATCCATAAGTATTTAAAAATGACAATAATGTAATAATATTAATAAAAAAATCCTCCCCGACTGGGAATCGAACCCCGGTCTCCCGCGTGACAGGCGGGGATACTGACTACTATACTACCGAGGACATGTCACAAGTGCATTTCAAAATTGACAGTTCTGGATCATACAGTGATTTATTGAGCTTATTATTTTGAAATATAAAAGACCAATATAATAATTATAAACATTTAATAAATACTACAAAACATATCACATAAATAATAATATCAATAAATATTTTATTATATGTATAATATTATATGTATATATATCTTTATATATAATATATATAATATTAAATTATATATACAAAAGGAACATTTTTATATTCGAGAGAGGAAGAGAGAGAAAATATAACTTCTGTCTCTCTCTTACTCATTATCTTAAATATGTAATGATTTCACAGATTCACTCTCATACAAATTTCGAACGTGGAGCGCGCGTATACAAGTATAACTTGAATAAAATTACCACACGCTATTTTGTAACGATATTTTAGAAAAAATTTAAAATGGCTAATGGAAAATACTTAGATAAATATTTCCTTGCTGGTTATTAGTTAGTTATGTTGGTTAGTTAAGAGTAGTAACAATATGCTGCAAACAAAAAAATGTTCCTTATCTTAACTTTATGCGTAATGGTTAAATCTCTAATAAATGATCTGTATGCCCTGATAACATACACAATAAATCCTAAAAAAGTTTATATTCCGAAGCTAATGTTACTCTACTCTCCAAAAAAATTATTCCAGAATTACATGAGAATTCAGCAAATTATCCAAAACATAGGGATCAAGTTATATTATATCGTATGGGTATAGGACATACTAAAATAACACACAAGCATATACGAAAGAAAAAATATGCCTCGCCTGTGATTCGGCCCTAACTTTCCAGCATATTGTTTTAAACTGTTCGCTCACTGATCCAAAATGTCGAGACAAGAAAACAAATCTGATGCCTGAAATGAGCGTTAATAAGAAAATTGTTATGTTTTACACAAAAATATTTTACTACACAACGGATCTATTTAATTAATATAAATGAAATGCGTGTGTATAATTGTTAAATTTAAAAATAATTTTGAAAAAAACTTTTCCAATGTAAACTAAAGGTAATCTAAAGTGCTGGGTAAAAAGAGTATAAGTGAATTTAGTCAACTTTTCAGGAGAAGCAAAATTTTGATCTGAAAATAATTGTCATATCTCATTAATCGTACTACACCGAATTGTTATATTGACCTATTTTACTTTATAACTACTAATCTTGAACAAAGTATACATATTGTTTAAATAAATGCAAACCACAGGAAAAATGTGACTTTTATTATTTGGACCACACGTACCAGATGAATTATACTATTTTGTTCAGCTCAAAACATTTAAAATTCAAAATATTTATTAAAAAACATATAAAACATAGGAATAATGTTAATACGGTTTCCGCAGACCAACGGCTACGTCCCTTAACGGAGAAAAGTATTACTCTGCGTCAGATGAATCTCACATCAGCAGCATCAGTTTAAAAATCGTGAAATATTGGTATTATTAAAGGAAGAAGATCCAAAATATCCTTTTATATAAAGTGCTGGGTACCAACCTAGCATTAGTTTGTCCTCTACGTAGTACACGTATCGTTAAAAATACCTCTTTTTTATCAAGTGATGTTTTATAAAGAATAATTTCCTTTTCTTTTGTATAACCAAACGATTTCACATCAAACCAATTGAAAAGATTTCCTCTTGTATCTTTTTTACGCATTAGACTGCTACTTTTAAAAAGATCTAAAAAATTCAACACTAAATGGCTTCGATATGGACGCAATAGCGACATCTGATAATAAATCTGGAAACTAATTGTCGAAACAAAATTCAAATTTCTGCTTTAATCTGTGCCTTCTAAGAATTGCAAGGCAAAACAGACGTTGATAAAGATGTAATCACTTTGAAAAATACGTGAAATCAAAAATTAACTGCCACTAAAGATAAAAGCAGGGACACAAATAACAACAGGATTTATAACATCAAAAGGATAAAAGCAAGGATGTTGGTTGTCTTCCAATTTATTTAAAATATACCTCGAAAGTGCTTTAAAAAAAACAAAAACAAAAATGCAGGACAATGGGGATACCGCTCACCAGGAAATGCAGGTTGGAAACAAAAATCCAGGACAATGGGGATACCGCTCACCAATACTATGGTATATACGCTTAACTTTGCAGACGATCAAGTAATAATGGCTCAAGACTATGACGATTTATACTATACGGCACGAAAATTAATTGAAGAGTATGGTATATTGGGTCTAGAAGTAAATAAAAAGAAAACCGAATACCTGTGCATTGAAGCAGAACAAAAAGATCTCATATTAGACGATAACACTACGATAAAGCACTGCTGTGTCTACAAATACCTAGGTATCACTATTTCACAAGATGGAACATTAGACAAAGCCATAAGAGAGAGAAATACGTCAGAAAGAAAAGCCATGACAATGTTAAACACCATTTTATGGGACCAATCCATCAGCAAAGAAAATAAAAAGAGGATATATGAGACTGTAGTAAAAAGTATCACTTTATACAGCTGTGAAGTATGGCCACTGAAAGAAAGAATACTGTCAACGCTGTAAGCGACGGAAATGGATTTTTGGAGAAGAGCCGCAGGAAGATCTAGAAGAGAAATTATTACTAACGAACGCATTAGAGAAATAATGGGAATCAAACGAACAATCACAGATGACCTAACAACAAAACAACTTATCTGGTTCGGACACATACAAAGAATGGACGAACAACGAATGCCAAAAGAAATACCAAAGTGGCAACCAGAAGGAAAGAGAAAACGAGGTAGACCGAGAAAAAGTTGGAGCGAAGGAATAAATAAAGAACGGTCTAAGTGGCGATGGGAAGTCGGAAAACGGCGGAGAACGTTATAAACCGACAAGTAGTAGGAGTAGTAAAAATTAACTGTCTTTCCTTTTATTTTGGTATACTCTTTATGAGTACTAAAAACCAATTCGCTAAGGATTTTTGCTTAGTTGGGGAGATATGTTGTCGAATGCAATTTTAGATTCCCCATGTCTCTAATTACATCTTTATCAATGTCTGTTTTGCCTTTCAATTCTTAGAAGGCACAGATTAAAGCAGAACTCTGAATTTGAATTCGACAGTTAGTTTACGGTAATAGAGGAATTTACGTAGGGAGGTGGGAGATACTGCTGCAAGTTAAAAGTAAATCATCTAAAAATACTATCACGTTTTGCTTTTTCTGTATCGTTGCTTTTTATAACATATGCATTGTCTGCAGCGGTGTGATGCATACTTATCTCAACGTTTTTAATTTTAATTTTATCAGCTTCGCTTTCACTAACTTTAAGTTTATTACTTAGCTCATCACAGTTATGGCACGTATCTACTTTGGGTTTTGTAAATAAAATGTTTATTTTATTCAAATATCTGTCATAGATAGGTCTAGGGACAGATGATTTTCTTCACAGTTTCTGAAGATTAAGATAACATGGCAAATACAATCTACTACTTTCTCGTCAAGTATAATGAAATTTATACAGAGAAAAATAATTCATATGGGACTTCACTGCATAAAGTTTATTCATTATGCTTGTTACCAGAACGATCACGACTTCGCCGGTCGTCAGTTATTCTCCTTAAAGTATTTGTATCCCTATTTGTAAGAGCCAATGTAATAAACATATTTGTCTTATCAAATGTGTTCATAAAACATTTTTTGGAAACTTGAATTCTAGCGCCACCCACCTTTAAATGAAAAACAAGAGTTACATTGTGAAATTTTTCTTTATCCAGATTTAAAGTTTTTTTTCTAGTGGTTTTAGGTAGTTCCAAGTATATAGGGCTAACAATATATGCAATCCGTTTGTTACGATCACCCATAGACCAATATTCGTTAAATAGTTTTTTTTTATATGTTGTGAAATTTTCTTATTGCATTTATTTCTACAGGCTTTAAGTTTTCTCATGCAGCGTGCTAGTTTTACCATATTTTTTACTGTTAATTTCTTTTACGTTCCGCTCTTTTTTTTTTTCGTATATAAACTCCTTCAATGTTGGAACCAATACTAATGGTATTTCCTGATTTTGATCTCCTGTCTGTATTTTCAGATCTAGAATTTTGAACAGATTCTATTTTTTCTTTCTCTAAAAAGACCAAATAATTTTATATTATATATATATATATATATATATATATATATATATATATATATATATATATATATAAACAACAATAAATGACAAAAAAGATACACAAAACCTAAATAAAATATATTTCAATCTGATTTAAATATAATAAATATAACACCATAAAAAGCTCTAAAAGTCATAACATATCTCCACTTTACCTTTTTCGAAAACATCAATGATACGCCTATATAAAAATAATTATACACTAATGACAGTAAACCATGACATATCAGATATCAACTTTTATTTGTCACTTCATTAATGTCAGTGTCCCGTTTTACGTTTTGGTAAGTTATATATATATATATATATATATATATATATATATATATACAAATTTTAAAATAACTGTTTGTTCCTAATCTTGTACATTCTAGAATCTTGATAAAGGTAAGGGTTTCCTGCCGAAGCTTTGATTTCTATGGAAAATAAAATCTAGTTCCACTTGTAATATAATTATTGAACCTAAACCCAAGAAAAACTTATTTTATATTATAATATGTATATATATATATTTATATATATATATATATATATATATATATATATATATATATATATGTATATATATATTTATATATATATATATACATATATATACATATACATAATACATTATTATTCGATAGAAGAGTTTCTTAACAAACAACTAAGAAATTATAGTACCCTTGTGTACAAGCAATTAAAGTATTTTTATATATATTTGGCTATCACATGCAGAAATTTAAACTTAATAGTTCGTAAAATTTTATTATCCAATTTGCAATTGGCAATCCAATTTATTTAAATTTTGCAGTGAATTGTTTATTTTATTATATTTTATTTTGTGATATTGACGATTTATGTGTTTTCATATATTTAATCAATGTTTCACCTTTTTCCTAACATTATAAAATTTAGTTTATTTATTAGTCATGTTCTAAGCTACATTTCCAGTACTCTTACTTTTGTTTTTCAGCTAATAAGTTCCTATAATAACACTTTTGCTTTCTGTCGAAGCTTCTTTTACAGCTTTTCTAACTGTGGACTTGTTGAGGATCATCTCTTTTCATAGTAGTCTGCTATCATGCTCACGTTTCATCTTCCTTGGTATCTTCTTTCCATTTTTTTAATTTCTTGGTGAAATCTTTCGCTCTGCTCCTTACTTAAATCTCCAATTTTTGCCGGGAAGTAATCAATACGAGAGTAAAGAAAGTGAAGTTTAATGTTCATGTTACATCCCAGCTTCTTAAATTTATCGATCATGTCTGCGATGATTGTCTTGTAGTTTGGATCTCTTTTGTTGCCTAGGTAACTGGTAACAACTAATTTAAAAAATATATGTGGTGCCTTCTAATTTTGTCCACAAAGTTGGGATCTGTCATTAGTTTTCCAATGTCCAGCCTAAATTTAGTCCGGATTTAAATCCAATAGAGCACATGTGAGATCAGCTAAAACGTATACGATAAGGAAATCCCGTTCCAAATACGATAAAGCAGGTTAAGCCTGCTGCACAGGATAAATTTTCCAAGGGTATGTCCAAAATTTACTTGCAAGCGTGCCGAAAAGGATGCAAGCAGTAATAAGAGGGACTACTTGTTACTGAACTTGTACTTGTTTCAATTAAACAGACTTGTTTGAGCAACTTAAGTTAGCATTTTTTAAGCTTAGAGTAAACAAGCCTTATCAACCTAGCATTAACCATTTTTTTTCGCAATTTTCTTCGCATAAAAACTTAAAATTGTTAAAATAAACTCTTTTTCATAATAAACGACTTAATTGACCAGAATTTATTTTCAAAAAAGAAAAATTAGAAAATTTCAAAATATTCGATATTTTTGTCCATGAGTGTATTTTCCAATAATTTAGTAAGAAATTAACAAAAACAACTTTATCAACTTTTATATTAAAGGATTTTCTATGCTCTATGTTAATTTTCTATATAATTTGCCGGTGTTCACCTCAAGTATGTATTTAAAATCAAATAGCGTTCTTAAATTGCATACTTACACATTCAAAAAGTGAATGGTGGTCATTTTGAACACTAAATTTAATTGTAAAGTAAGTACATTGAAAAATACATTCTAAATATTATGTGACATTGCTATCTTCATTCAACCTAAAGTTTTGTGATAGAGACATTATCAAAATTTTACATCTCAAAAATCAATTTTCTTAGTTATCATTACACAAAACTTAAAAAACTTTATATTTCTAAACAGAGAACTAAAATCCCTTTCTAACAAGGTGCCACAGGACCCCCTTTGTTATTTAAAATTTTCGAGGGAATGCTTATAATTCAAAGGCGGTGCTGGAAGGGGATAATATTTTCATACTGTAAATTGTCAATTTAAGAATAAAAATCGACCTGTTTCAGGTTTTTTTCAGATAGTACATAATAACGCAAAAAATGAATTTATTCCATACATATGGACCGCATGGTATATCGAAACTTAGCTACTTACCTTAGAACAACTTGTAGATGACTTAAAATCCATCAAAGATATCGGATGTAGATGACTTGCTAGAAATAGGACGGAATAGGAGAATGTTTTAAAGAAGACTTTCGTTTATACAACACTACAGTGCAAATGATGATGATCAATTTGCCCTTATATTATATTAAGAAACGTTTGGTAAAAATGAAATAAATACAACTTTTGAATTATATTTTTTCTATGACAAATGTAAAAATAAAATGTTCATTAAAAAACAAAACGATAGTACAGACTTTTCTTCATAAATGTCTTAAATTTTAGATAAATTAGATATAATAGAGACTTACACTAATACGAGTACAAAATAAGCAGTGAGTTCACTGTAATTGGACTTTTTAAACACATTCACACTTTAGTTATGTCGACAGGCTGGAGAAACAAGGATATTAAATATCCATTAGTACGAGAACTACGTATAAACGAGAACTAAAATAACATTTTCTTAGAACAACCGGACACGAAAAAATAGTTAATGAACTAGAACTTTTAGAAACGCTCGTGAATTTAAGTCATTATAAGCAAGAGTTACTGAAAATTTTACAGCACCAGTGCACAAACGACGACAATCAACATGCTATTATTAAATTAAAACCTTTTTACCCTTTAAGCTAAATTATCCAATCGCTTGTTCAAGAAAATTGTGTCATTATTGGAGGTATATGTAAAAAACTTTAACTACCAAAAACTAAGCGATATGCACGTCTTGTAGCATAACACTTAATTTACAAAAATATACTCAATGTCATTTAAATAGCAGTATGAGCAGTTTCTTGCAAATATCTAACTATTTTCTAATAATAGAATGTTTATCATAGAAAAGTTATTTTAGTGTCCGTTGCTGCTCTATTACTAAGTTTCCTTTTTTTTCGGTATCTGAAAATATAAATTTAAGTAAAATTATGAAATTTCATTCCTTTTTTTCTTTCAACTCTCTCTGAAGACCTTTATAACAAGAACCTATATGTTTCCTGAAGTTGGTGTTTTTATACTTAATTAATTATTAACAAATTAAGGCCAAAAAACGGTAAATTTTCGCTTTTTTCGTCTATCAGCAAAAAGTAAAGCGTTTGAAACAAATTTGAGAAGGAAAGAAACTTATAAGTCATATAAAAACCTTCAAAATGGCGTTTTCTGCACATTCCTATCCTTATTAGTTGCTTAGAAAGTCGCAAAATAAGTAAAAAATTTGGGTTTTTTATAAATGTTAACAACTTTTTTTAAAATAAACTTATAACCTTTATATTACACATATTGTTGGGTCTTGTGGTACTTAAAATGAGATTAAAATTTAAAGTCAATCGGTCAAAGAGTTTAAAAGTAATTTAATTTGTTTATCCCAAATTAAATTTTTTTGCAACAATATAAGTCAGAAAATTAAATAAGTATATTAAATATACGGATAGATTCTAAAAGAAGAAGCTTTATTGTATTATTATTATTTAAAAAATATGAGGAAAAATAATTTTAAACATTGCAAAATAATTTAGTAAAAACATGTCAATTTTTGCTTATAAACAATTAAAATAACTTTTAAACCATTGATTGCAAATATCTATTGCTATATTTTTTATATTTTGGTAGCCTTAATTTTTTTACAAATTTATAAGAAAAAAATTTGACTAGGACATTTGGGACCTTTTTTTTATAAATTGATAGCAGCTTTGTTTATAACAATTAAGAAACCTTATTAGGGTCATCTGAGAAAACATACTTTAAGGTTTTAACGTTAAAAATTTGAAAAAGATTGCATTTTAATATAATCATTCAGGAAGCCTTAAAATTGTGGTCCTTAAAAATGGTCGGCTTTGAAACTAGAGAGAGCGCAGGAGGGGGAAGGAGGTGTTAACTGTATCTCTGTTTCTTGTTGATAGATTTCAACGTTTTTTTTTAATTTGTATGTACTTTTTGCGTTCATTACAAATATGTAGTATCGAAATAATTAGGTTGTTAAATAAACCATCTAATTTCTTTAAACATTTTTTTTAGATTTTATTTTTTTTTATAGAAATATTAAAAATTTTCCAAATATTTTATTTATAATAGATTTTATAAAAAAAAAACAAATTATCCTATTCAATTATTTCTACTTTAAAGTACGTACTAACATTTCTTAAAAAATAAAAATTCTCAAATAAAAATTTAGGATTTTCTCCAATGAAAAAATCATGTCAATGAAACAATTTTCATGGCAATCTATAGGGTAAGTCAAAGAGAGTTGGACCCCATTTCTTTGAACGCTCACTAAAATTATATGTATTAACTTATTAACATTATCATTTAAGCGTTTGGTAAAGCATTTAGTTTTATACCCTTAAGAGTTTACTTTCTAGTACTTTCTAGAACTCTTCTGGTTCATCTCACCCGGACGTGTCTGGGTGAGATGAACTAGGGATAAAAAGTATGATGAATAAATATAAACCAAGTAGGTATAAGGTAAAAAATATGTATAATATTACATAATAATAAATGTTACAATAACCAAATAAAAAAAACAAACAAGTCTATTCTTTTGCTTTCTTAACCACAATCTTCCTATTAATGGAAAACTTCCCATTTTGTGACATTATTTCCATGGTACCGCAAAAGTCACATTTTACTTCAAATCTAGAGCAACCTTCATGAAACCACCGACAACACTGTACACACTTCACTCAGTCTTCTTTTCCATTCATTTGCATCCCATTTGCATCCCATTCTTCTACTCGCATACAGATGATTGTAATTAGGTTTCTTAATTGTTATAAACAAAGCCGCTATCAATTTATAAAAAAAAGGCACTAACTTCATCCCAAATTGTCTTAGATCAACTTTTTTTCCTAACAAATTTGTAAAAAAATTCAGGCTGTAAAAATATGAAAAAATCAGTTTTTTGCAGTCAATGATTACAAAGTTATTCTAATTGTTTATAAGCAAAAGTTTGGCATCTTTTGTCAAATTATTTTGCAATATTTGAAATTATTTTTTCTCATTTTTTTTAAATCATATTAATAGTATAAATCTTCTTCTTTTATAATTTTTCCGTATATTTAATATACCTATTTAATTTAACTTATATTGTTGCAAAAAAATTTAATTTGAGATAAATAAATTAAATAACTTTTAAACTCTTTGACCGATCAAATTTTAATCTTGTTTTAAGCATCACAAGACTCAACATAAGGTTATAAGTTTATTTTAACAAAAATTATTAACATTTATAAAAAAACGAAATTTTTGACTTATTTTTCAACTTTCTAAGCAAATAAGGATAGGAACGTTTAGAAAACGCCATTTTGAAGGATTTTATATGACTTATAAGTTTTTTCATATCTCAAATTTGTTTCAAACGCTTTACTTGTTGCTGATACACGAAAAAAGCAAAAATTTACCGTTTTTTGACCTTAATTTGTTAATAATTAATTAAGTATAAAAAAACTAACTTCAGGAAACATATGGGTTCTTGTTATAAAGGTCATACCACTTAAAATAACTATTGGTTGCCTGGCCAAACAAGTATTACGAAAAAAGGCTTATTTCCGAAGGAAACCAAAAATCGACTACAGGAAACATATTATTGGTTTTTGTTATAGAGGTCCATACTACTCAAATCAACTGTCGGTTGCGTTTCCAGACAGGTGTCACAAACAGGGTACTTTTTTTGCTTATTTCCCTGGTCTATTTTTCTAAATGTGCAGATATGAGTTTTGACTGCACCATAGACATACGTACGTTTCTTTACATATAAAGCAAAATTTCTTGTGCAAAAAAAAGTTGGTTGTGTTTGTTTGTTTTTAAGGGAAAACGGTTTTCCTTTTATTTGCCTTTCCTATCTTAATTTTAATTTTAATTATTTTAATTGTAATATAATAGCTAAGTAATGTCCCATTTCATCATTGTCATCACTTTAGTTAGTTAGTATCTCCTTCTTCTAATGACTCTAATAACTTTGTATTATAGGTATTTTAGATCTTTTACTGGTACCTTTTTAAATACCTTTTTATACGCAGTTTATTTATACTTCCTACAAACTACACCTACACACTAAACGGCCTATGAACTTATATAGAAAATACGAAATAAACCAAGAAACGTATAATTGTTTTCGCAAAATAGAATGTATTTTACATACGGAATAATTTACATTGAGTTAGAAACGTTTATTCGTGCTTCTTTATTGAGTTAGAAGCCAGTTAGCATATGATATAGTGACGTTTGTGAGAAGGGTATTTAGTAATTGTAAGGGTTTAAACTCATTAGTATTGCAAATGATCATAAGAATTTAAAAACAGGGTAAACTAAATAATTATAGTAGTAAATACTAAGCAAAAAATAATTACCAACGACAATTATAAGAATTAATTAATTACAACGAAAAAAATTAATTGAAAATAATCCCTGCATTATGATGATATGAGGGTCACTGGTGAAATAAAGGTTCCCAAGAATTTTCAAAATAGATAACTTCATTTTTATTCTTAGTGGTACTTATACATAATTTTAAAACTTAAAACTTTTGTTATTATTTTACACAATCTCCGTATCTATCCAAACAATTTTGCAGACGATGCTCAAACTTTTCTATCTCCAATCCATTGAGGAAACGAGTAACCTCTTCCTTGACATCATCATTGATACTGAAGCGTAACACATCCAAGAGTTCCTTTAATTTTGAGAATCAATGATAATTACTCGGTGCTAGGTCTAGATTAGGGGGGTGCACAATAGTCCAGCCAAAAATCTAAGCAATTGTTTAATTAATGTGAGAAATGAGGTCGCGTGTTGTCATGGAAAAGTCCCACACCACTGTACAAGAATTGTGGTGTGGAAAGTCGCAGGAATATGCAAAGCAAGGTCAATAATAATAAATCTCTAATCTTTAAGCAATATTCGTTCAACTTTTTTAATAATTTCGTCTGAAACTGAATGCATTTGGCAGTAACAGCGATCAAAAGCTCCAACTTTGAAGGCTGCTAGTTCGGAATAAGCAATGCAGCGGGACGTTCGTGGTAGGGAAAAGATAGAAAGAGTTGATGCGTAAGGCAGTGTTACCAGAGTTTTTCTAGTACATCGCATTCTTTCTCGGCGGCGCAGGGAACCTTTTTTACGAATGTCATGAATGTATATTAGAATTACTAGAGGTTATTGAAAACTAGCTATATTTCAACTTAAGATCTTATGTGCTGAAATGTAAGAGCCCACCATTTAGAAAGTTATTATGAAATAATCATATACCGTATTTTAGAATAACTTACATAAGCATAAAACCTAAAACATTATCGTAGACAGAATAACAATACAATGTTTCGTGTTGAATAAAATCATATTCTAATATCATATACCTTTTATACTTAATCAATATAATAGCGTAAATTTAATTATAGTGGTATAGTGATAATATACCTAAACCTCGCGTTAAATAACTTTGGTTTTTATATAGACATTTATTAAAAGATTGACTGACTGCTACAATATAGTCGCGTTCCCTCAGTGCGACGGAGAAAACTGGTAACTTCTCATCGGTCATTTATCATTTAGGTCATGTAGTCGATAAACCTGGCAAATTATAAAGAGATGCAGGGACTGCTTTGCGTCAGTTTTCTGTGTCGCACTGGGGGAACCGGCTAGTATTCCAACGATTAGTTCATTTTGTATTATATGTCTATGGGATTTTACAAAAAGCATTGTTTTGACGACGTTTCAGCAAGATTACAATTGTCAATTCAGATAAGTTTTGTTTCTTCTAGATGCTTTAATAGAACTGATCGGTTAAAGGCTGACGAAAAACTACGGTTAAAGCGAGATAAGTTGATATGTAAACTTATCTATTAAGATTGTTCTGAAGCTATTTTCTTGTGGCATTTTAAAGTAAATACTATTTAAATGGGAATAAGCCACAATTAAAGGTTAAAGTACGTTTATTGATGTTTCAATAAATGTACTTTAACCTTTAATTGTGGCTTATTCGCACTTAAATAGTAATTATCTATTAAGGATACTGCCGCGACGAAAATCAGTTGTCTTTGAACCTCTAAAGAAGTTTATCTAATCTGACTTGACAATGGCAAGTGAAACATCTATCTTTATAGTATTATTAGCTAACCCGAACTTTGTATCGCCTTATAATATATCGCCTTAAATAATGTGTCAAAGGTTAATATTAAAAAATTTACAGAAAATCAAAAAAGGTATACAAAGATATTATATATGAAAAAAGTTGAAATAATTGAATGCTTTCAGCTGAACAATATTTATTTTTTTTTGCGGTGCGTAAATGAACAACGATGACTGTTTTTCGACGTGTAAACATGCAAAAGATAATTATCCATGCACGAAATACGGCAAGTTTAAGTTCATTCCGCAAACTTTTAAAGATTGGCCTTGCGATTTGTTTATCGTCTCTGCAAAAGCCAAACACGCGGGAAATTGTAGCCGTTTAAAATCACATGGTGAGTCCATTAGATACCTTACATAAAACTAAACACCTACCTAAACTAGACATAAAAAGGTAAGACACCCTCTCCTTTGAATTTTTAGTTAATGATCTTTACCGCAATGACATTATTTATTAGTTTGTTTACAGTTAGTCTTATTCAATTACACAGTCGAGATTGATTAATGTTACGTGGTATAACAACAACTGATCCTAATTTTAATTGTAAATTGTGAGGTGAAATTCAACTCAGCTGTAGAATAGTTAACTTCATTAGCCTGGTTTATAACTCTGTCAACTGAGTTAACGAACACAACTTTCCTGGAAATAAATTCTGAATAATCTTCTTAAGATCATCTATGTCATCTGTATTTGTTGTCGCCAATATAGCTCGTTCACTCAGTCGGTTAAGGTTGTTAAACTGTTTCGCTTTGTATAAAAAAAACACGCTTAATAAGCTCCTGTTTCGAGTCTGAGGGTTAACAAACATCGGTGGATAATGTGATGAATCAGGTCGAGGTGTCAATAGCGAATTTACCACTTCTACCGTCTAACAATTGTTTCGAAATTAAAATGGCACTTTGACATTATTGCAAAAATACTCGCATTTTAGTTGTCATTTGGAGCGTCTTTGCGTGCCGCCACAATTTGGATGATTGAAAGAGTCTAACAAAAATCGTCTGACATTAGAATTTATTATGATTACACCAAAATGTTGTGCCTCCACCAAAATGTGCAGTTCTTAAACTTTTTAATAAAGTTGCATCTGTTCCAGATGAAGCTAACGCTAGGGCTACTTGATTTTGCCATCTGAACCTCGTTAATATGTATAAATATAATAATGTTTGCTCCACCAGTAATGTTTACATATTCTATCAAAGTAGTGTACGCAATCCTTTGTTGTTGGTTGATTTGTGAAACATTTGCACGAACTATTTCGGCCAATACGTTACAAGTCCACGATAACTTTATATTGCAAAATTTCTCCGACAATGACAACGGCTACTTGTAATGGATTTGGTGAATTAAACTTCCATGTGTGCTCACTGGCCAATGTTTTTTCACCTCGAATGACGATATTATAGCTGCAGTATGGCATCCTATCTAATGCTACTTTAATTATATATATATATATATATATATATATATATATATATATATATATATATATATATATATATATATATATATATATATATATATATATAAATAAGTTCGAATTATCGGGTAAAGTGGTCTGTAATGAAAATTATTATGTCTTGAGACAATTTAATCTTGACATTCAATATTTCAAATACTTCAATGTCATTTTTTATTTGCGACATCTTTTAAATTCTGTAAGTGTTTTAAAATGTATTTGTACGCCATTTTTTGTAATGTTCAAATTGTTTTAGTTTACTCCTGAAGAAGCTGTTAAATAAATGGCGAAATATTGAGTAATTTAGAAAAACGAAAGATTTTCATTACAGACCACTTTACCCGATAATTCGAACTTATTTATAAATTATTTTTTGGTCGAAATAATCATTTCTAATATATATATATATATATATATATATATATATATATATATATATATATATATATATATATATATATATATATATATATTGTGACAATTAGGGTTTATAGAAAATAATTTATAAGTTATATACTACATAATATTAGATATTTGGTTGTTTTAAATAAGTTATATACTAGAGAATTTAATAAAAATATATTTATGTGAGGGCATTTTTAATAAATTAGCATATTATAATAATTGTAAAAAGTTGTATTTAGTAATTTTAATGTTGTAAATAGATTTAAGTGAGCCATGTGCTTAGGCAACCAAAAATACTCTCGGAGATTGACAGATATTTATACTCTGAAGTGACGTTTAAGAATATGTACGAATATAAAGTGGGTTATAATAATATATTGTTTGAAATGTGTATTTTATTAAATTAGAATGTTAAGTTACTAATTTAATTATATATTCTGATCTGAAAAGCCTAAATGTAAACAAAATTATTAATAGAAAAGAATGGAATTCTCTGGATCTCCGGAGATGGCCATGTTTGCGAAATGGTTTGTTCCAGAAAATTCAGACAAGTATTAAATAGAACTGAATAGAACATGATATCTTACGAGATGGTTCTAGAAATCCAAAACATAAAAATACCCGTGATTTGGATTCAAGATGGCAGTTTTTGAAAGTTTTTAGTCAGAAAAGTTTTAGATAGTGCAGTCAGAAGAGTTTTTGGAAGTTTTTTAAGTTTTTTAGTCAGAAGTCAAGCAGTTTATTATGAAAGTTAGTTAGAGTCAGTGAATCAAGTACAAATAGTCCAATAGTTTAATATAGTGAGTTAAATGAAGATTAAAAATTATGCATATAATTTAATGCACATTTATAATTATACACAAATAATTATTGAAGATAAAAAAAGGTATATTGGAAGAAATTAAATTATATTATGGTTGGAGATTAGTATAAATCAAATTATAATAATTGGATATTGGTATATTGAAAAGAAGAATAAATATAAATGCTGTTTGCTGGTTTGGTTGGTGGTATATAGATGCTGGTGAAGAAAAATATATCTTAAATTGGTAGAAGCTGATAATTGAAAAAAGTAATTTCACAAAAAACAAGGATAACTGAAGTACGAAGACATTCAGTGGTGATTAGAATCTATATACTTAGTGGAAAACAGTTCATTTAGGCATTCAGTGAAAGAAAGGTACAAAATTTTGTTAATATAATTTAGTTAGTGTCATAACAATTTCAATTTTGAAGATAGTTTGTTTAAATTTTAGATTGTCTATAGAATTTAATTAGTTTTATAAGAATATCAGTTTAAAGATAGTTTATTTTAAATTTACATTGACTAGGTTAGATATATATGTGTGTTTCATAATAGGTATAATAAAGATAATTTAAAAAAGTACTTACAAGCTAATTCTTTGAGAACCGCGATAAAAACCCTATATATTATATTATTAAAAATACTCATTGCTCATCATTCAAAAAAAAACAAAAAACATATCATAACAATTTGGCACCCAACGCGGTGGCTCTCTATTTAAAAGAATTAGTTTGGGAAGATAAGTGCTCTCATATAAGTAAATTAATTATCAGTAGAAAGAAAAAATTATAGATTTTATTTTTAATTATATTTGAACAAGTAAAGTCTCAAAATGTCTCAAGGAAAGAAAGGTACAAGAAGCAAAAAGAATGAAGAAGATGTGGAAGTAGAAACACAACCTATACAAGAGGAGAGTTTAGTTCAAGTTCCACAAGATACTGCAGAAATGAATCCAGAAAGAGAGGAAAATGTCAATATGGCAGCTTTGATGTCATTAATGATGCAGATGAACAAGACAATGGAAGAGAATTCAAAAGAAATCAAAGAAGACATGAAAAAAATGGAACAGAAAATGGAAGAGAATACGAAAAAATTGGAAGAGAATTCAAAAGAAGTCAAAGAAGACATGAAAAAAATGGAACAGAAATTGGAAGAGAATTATAGAAAATTAGAAAAGAAAATAGAAGATAATAATAATAAAATTGTAAAACAAATGGATAAAAAACTTGAAGCTGCAGAGAAAAAAGTAGCAAATGAAATAAAAAGTATACGGAATGACTACAAGAAAAGGATAGACAATGAGAGGACAGAAGTAAAGAGGATTATTCAAGATAATAAGATAGATATAGAACAGAAAATAGAGTTACAGAAATGTAACTTAGAAGTAAAAATTAACGAAGACAGGAGAAACACAGAAGAAAAATTAGACGATATACAACAAAATATCCAAATAAATTGTAATCAAATAAGAAATGTGGAACAGAGAATAGATGATATTTCACAAATGAGAGACATAGGGAGACCTTACTTAAATTTAACAAATGAGACTGGGATTAAATTCTCTGGTAATATAAAAAATTTGCATCCTAGAGTATACATAAATAGTTTAAAACATAAATTAAGATTGGTGAATAATATTAATGATATTAAAGATTATATTAGAATGACATTAAATGACAATGCAGCAACTTGGTTTGCTAGTATTGAGAATGATTTAGATAATTTTCAAACATTTGAAAATAAATTTTTAAATTATTATTGGGGTGAACTAGAGCAAGCCAAGTTTAGAGAAATTCTATATTTTGGAAAGTATAATCACAATTTAAAATCAAATATGGTAGATTATGCATTAAAATTGATAACAGTTGCAAAATATTTAGAACCACCACTTAGAGAGGATGAAACAGTCTTAAATGTATCTAGACATTTTGATGCTGATGTTGTGCAAACCGTAACTGTACAAAATATTCAAACAATAGATAGTTTTATTAATTTTATTCAAAGAATACAAAGAGGCAATATGACAAGTAATAATAACAACAGAAAAAACAATAATAACTTTCAATATAATAAAAATGATATTCAACAAAATAGACAATCATATAACATTAATACTAGGTATGGTAATAATTTACAAAATTTTAATAATAATAACAGTAATCCAAATAGACAGAACTTTAATAATAATACTAGTTATAATAGACAAAATTTTAATAATAATACTAATTATAATAGACAACATTTTAATGACAGTACTAATAATAATAGACAAGATTTTAATAATAGAAGAAATACAGAGCGACCTAACTATAACAGACAGGTAAATTGTGTTCGAAGGAATAGAAGCTGTGAAGACAGGGAACAAAATAGTACAAGGCAGGAAAATGTGAGTAGAAGTCATAGTAGGGAAAGACATAGGACATCAGATCCAAGTGGTCAGATACAATCTGACAATTCTAATAATCAAAATTTTGTGCAGTAAACTTTCTGAATTACAAGTTAGGCCATTGCTATTATGAAAAACCTTCTGAATTTATTTCTTTAGATGAAGAGAAAATTATTGAATCTATTAATTTAATTTATATAAATGCTTTGGCCAAAAATAAAATGATTAAGATTATGATAGATACTGGTTCAGAAAGTACTTTAGTCTCGGAGAATTTTATTTTTAATACATTAAAATTATCAGATATAATAAAGATTCCAAAAATTAAAATTGTTGGTGCAAATAATAAGAAGTTGGGTGAAATTGATAAACTAGCCAATTTTAAAATTAATATTCTTAATAAAGAAATTAATATGCAAGGATTTATTGTCAAGGATTTATGTGTTGATATATTAATGGGAAATGATGAATTGGAAAAGAAGAAAGTAAAGATAGATTTTGAAGAAAAAATGGTAACTTTGGAAGGGCAAATAATTAAATTTATGCAGAAAGATGAGGTAGAAGAAGGAATAAGAGTTGATAGGATATTATTAAAAGAAAATAATGATGTTTATGAAGAAGAAATGTATTTTGATGATAGGGAAATGTCCCAAAAGAATGTAAAGAATAATTATTGTAGTGAATATTTAAGGAATGGAAATTTTAAGCAGATGGATGCCTACGAGGCGGAGTGCGTAAAATTGGAAGCAAGGAATAATGAGTACATAATGAAGAATAATGTTATTTGTAAAGAAGAAGATATGATGAAAGTTTTAAATTGCCCTGAAGAATATAAATCAATAGTCATTTCCATATTGCAGCAACACAAGGGACTTGTCAATAAAGAAAATAGAATTGCACAGAATTATATCCATAGTATAAGAGTTAAGGAGGAAAAAGATTTTAAAACAAAATCATACCCAATACCATATAAATACAGAGAAGAAGTAAACAAAACAATTAATAATATGTTAGAAGATGGGATCATTGAGAAGGCAGACACACGTTTTATTAACCCCATAGTAGTAGTACGAAAAAGATCAGGTGAAATCAGGTTATGTTTGGATGCAAGGAATATTAACAAGATTACTGAAAAGCAATTTGAAGCACCAATGAGTATAGATGGAATATTAGGAAGAATTACAGGAATGTCATTTTTCACTAAAATTGATTTACAGCATAGTTTCTGGTTAATACCTCTAGAAAGAAAAAGTAGACAGTATACAGGATTTCAGATAGATGGAGTAGTATATCAATTCAAAGTAGTACCATTTGGACTTCAATCATCTTGCAGTGCTCTATGTAGATGTCTTCATGATATTTTGGATCAATATGAACATTTTGTAATTCACTACATTGATGATATATTAATTTTTTCTAAAACGGCTGAAGATCATGAGAAACACCTAAAAATTATAATAAATAGATTAGACAAAGTTGGACTAAAAATAAATCAAGAAAAATGTACATTTTTTCAAAAAGAAGTCATATATCTAGGTTATAAACTTAACACTAAGGGAATCGAAATGGATCCAGAACGGACACAAGTCATTCAGGAATATAAAACACCACACAATTTAAGAACTTTAAGAGGATTTATTGGAATAATTAATTATTATAAAAGGATGATACCAGATCTAAGTATAAAAGAAATTCCATTACTTGAACTACTGAGAAAAGGTGTAAAATGGAGATGGGATCAGAGAAGAGAACTAGCATTCCAAGAAATTAAAAACATTTTTCTGTCAAATTTGAAAATATACTATCCTGACTACACACAGCCATTCATATTAAGAACAGATGCATCCATAGAGAGATTATCAGGGGTATTATTACAAATACATGATGGGGTCGAATACCCAATACAATTCATTTCAAGAATTACAAAGCCACATGAAAAGGGTTACTCGGTTTCAGAATTAGAACTAGCAAGTATAATACACTGTGTCACAAAATTAAGATTTTATTTGTTGGGTAATGAATTTACAATAGAAACAGATCACCAAGCTTTAACGTCTATATTAAATAACAAATATGGAAACAGTAGAATACATCGGTGGAGTCTAATACTTAGTGAATACTGCTTTGAAATCAAATACATTTCTGGAAAATCCAATATAGTGGCAGATGCTTTATCAAGGTTAGAAAATACACCACAAAAAGGGCAGCGAACAATAAAAATTGGACTAAATCAATTAGTAGAAAGTACTGGATTATATTCTAAAGAAGAAATTATAAGAGATCAGATCAATTTGAGTGAAAAACAAAAAGTCCTTAGGAAAGATGGAGTATATTATAAAATAATAAATGGCATAGAAGTATATGTAATAACTAGAACTTTAGCAAAGAAAATATTGAAAAATTTACATAACGATTATATGCATATTGGTTCAAGAAAGCTATGGATGCTATTTAGGGACAATTATTTTGCAAAGAATGACATAAGTATAGCAAAAGAAATTACTACCCAATGCCCAATATGTCAACTAAACAAAGAAAAGAATTTCAAAAACCAGAACACATATAAATCTAATGTTGTATATGAAAAACTAAATACAGTTTCCATGGATTTTATTTCAAATTTAGTTCTCAGTCCAACAGGAAAAAAGCATATACTAGTGATAGTTGATTTATATACAAAATTTATTAAACTATATCCCTGCTCCAGAACAAATGTTAAAACATTAAAATTATATATTAATCAATTTTTCGAAGAAATAGGACCATTTAGAAATTGCATAATAGATAATGCTACATATTTTAACAACCAAAAATTTCGGACATTTTGTGAGAAAAAGGGAATCAACATTCATTTTACAAGTATCAGACATCCTCAGGCAAATCCTGCAGAAAGATATATTAAAGAAGTTATAAAATATTTAAGGATACTGTGTCAAAATCAACACGAAACTTGGCAGCAACATATACCACAAGTGGAATATTTTTTAAATAATACACATAATTTGAATACAGAGGAAGTACCAGAATATTTAATGTTTGGCCATATAGGAAACAGAAAGTGGATTAGTGAATATAATCAGGATATGTTAGAACAAGTAATGCAGAAAGTGAATAACCGAATTAGGAGGAAAGCTGAAAAATATATCAGAAGACAAAATCGAAATATAAAAAAACCAATCACATTTCAAAAAGGAGACCAAGTGTTAATTCGTTCACTTAGAAAAAGTAATGTTAAAGAAAATCGTTGTAAGAAATTACAACCAATGTTTGAAGGTCCATATACAATTGAAAATCAGAATGGACTAAATAGTTATGTGTTAATAGATGCAGAGAACAGACTAAGAGGCATATTTCATATCAACGACATTTTTCAATATCATGAAGAGATTGAATAATGATTTCTATACCTTTAACACAAATATAATAACAATAATAACTTACTGATATATCCATTTTATTCAATAGACTTGATTTGTTAAATGGTAGATGGTAGATTTCATTATTTAGAATCAATTTGACATCATACTTGTTGAATTTTGTATATATGGAAATTAATTTGTACCCTAAAAATCATAATTTGGGGTTAGACACAAATTTGATACTATAATTGCTATAAAAATGTCTTTCTAATATAATAAAGTGAAAAAAAACTTACCAATTTATATTGATGAAGTTATTTTGAATGGAAATAATTCCTAGATTTTGTCTATAAATAAACAGAACACCATATCTATTATATTTTTAATTAAGGTTATATTTTATTCTCTGATATCGCATCCATTGCTTCATTTGACATGACAGTTTGACCATAGAATAGCCGAACTGTGATCCGTTGTTCTCTGCTTTGACATAGACAGCGAACAGGGATGTATTTAACACATTTTAAATAAAAAAAAAATTTTTGATTTATTAAATTTAATAAGGTATGAGAAAATTAATATTTAAAAAAATAATAAGTAAATTATTTATTTTAAATATTATTTTTGGGGTATTGTGACAATTAGGGTTTATAGAAAATAATTTATAAGTTATATACTACATAATATTAGATATTTGGTTGTTTTAAATAAGTTATATACTAGAGAATTTAATAAAAATATATTTATGTGAGGGCATTTTTAATAAATTAGCATATTATAATAATTGTAAAAAGTTGTATTTAGTAATTTTAATGTTGTAAATAGATTTAAGTGAGCCATGTGCTTAGGCAACCAAAAATACTCTCGGAGATTGACAGATATTTATACTCTGAAGTGACGTTTAAGAATATGTACGAATATAAAGTGGGTTATAATAATATATTGTTTGAAATGTGTATTTTATTAAATTAGAATGTTAAGTTACTAATTTAATTATATATTCTGATCTGAAAAGCCTAAATGTAAACAAAATTATTAATAGAAAAGAATGGAATTCTCTGGATCTCCGGAGATGGCCATGTTTGCGAAATGGTTTGTTCCAGAAAATTCAGACAAGTATTAAATAGAACTGAATAGAACATGATATCTTACGAGATGGTTCTAGAAATCCAAAACATAAAAATACCCGTGATTTGGATTCAAGATGGCAGTTTTTGAAAGTTTTTAGTCAGAAAAGTTTTAGATAGTGCAGTCAGAAGAGTTTTTGGAAGTTTTTTAAGTTTTTTAGTCAGAAGTCAAGCAGTTTATTATGAAAGTTAGTTAGAGTCAGTGAATCAAGTACAAATAGTCCAATAGTTTAATATAGTGAGTTAAATGAAGATTAAAAATTATGCATATAATTTAATGCACATTTATAATTATACACAAATAATTATTGAAGATAAAAAAAGGTATATTGGAAGAAATTAAATTATATTATGGTTGGAGATTAGTATAAATCAAATTATAATAATTGGATATTGGTATATTGAAAAGAAGAATAAATATAAATGCTGTTTGCTGGTTTGGTTGGTGGTATATAGATGCTGGTGAAGAAAAATATATCTTAAATTGGTAGAAGCTGATAATTGAAAAAAGTAATTTCACAAAAAACAAGGATAACTGAAGTACGAAGACATTCAGTGGTGATTAGAATCTATATACTTAGTGGAAAACAGTTCATTTAGGCATTCAGTGAAAGAAAGGTACAAAATTTTGTTAATATAATTTAGTTAGTGTCATAACAATTTCAATTTTGAAGATAGTTTGTTTAAATTTTAGATTGTCTATAGAATTTAATTAGTTTTATAAGAATATCAGTTTAAAGATAGTTTATTTTAAATTTACATTGACTAGGTTAGATATATATGTGTGTTTCATAATAGGTATAATAAAGATAATTTAAAAAAGTACTTACAAGCTAATTCTTTGAGAACCGCGATAAAAACCCTATATATTATATTATTAAAAATACTCATTGCTCATCATTCAAAAAAAAACAAAAAACATATCATAACAATATATATATATATATATATATATATATATATATATATATATATATAGACATTGTAAAGACTACGAACGTCAATTTATATTTCTAATGTATTCAACTAGTGAATTCAGAGGTTTAATCGGTCATTCAGGTTGGCAAATAAAAAAAGAAGTCAACTACTTCATAAGTTTAGCGAAGACGTTTCGCTTTATATTTCTACATAATATACTACATATTGAGTTGTAAGTTATGAACTATAAACATCTGTATTTCTTATAAACTATATGTCATTTGTTATATTTTAGAAAACTGATAAAGCTTTAGAAATATAAAGCGAAACGTCTTCGCTAAACTTATGAAGTAGTTGACTTCTTTTTTTATTTGCCAACCTGAATGACCGATTAAACCTCTGAATTCACTAGTTGAATACTTTAGAAATATATATATATATATATATATATATATTCATATGTATAAATACAAAATTGCTTTTAACATTTTTCTTTCAATTACATCATATTTTCTCAACTTTTAAACCTTACTTAGACTTTTGCGAATATTTCAAAAGCAAAATTAGTCAAGTCGGTCCAGTCGTTCTTAAGTTATTATAATAGATATTTATGCACCAAGGGTGTTATTAAGATGATTACGCCCGGAGAGCCATATAAACCAGTAAGAGGGCCTCTGGCTTGAGGGATGAATATTGATCAATGGGTGTAGTCATTTGGTATTACCAGTGGTACGTACAAGATTTTATCTTCTACTTCTAATAACATAAAAACTAAAATTGAGAAATTTTTTTACTTGTTTGAAGTAGTTTGACAGTTGTTGATATTTTGATGTTTGTTGGTTAAATTCTGTAGTTGTCAGTTATATGTATATTCATTTATGGATTTATTTCATTTATTTATATTCAGTTATTAAAAAAATATATATTTTCAATATTTATGAAGATTGTTAAAGTTAAAAAATGTTAGTTCTATAATATATACTCCTTTCAATTTTTTTTCAAATAAACAAAACTTCGTTATGTAACCTTTGCTTTTTTTCATATACAACAGTACCCACTTATCATGCCCTGGGATATAACAAGTGTATTTATGGTAACCGTATTAAAGCTAAAATAAACATCTGAAATGACGTGAGTTAAGAGTAATTTTATTTTTACATAATCCTAAATTGCATTTTTCTCTAATGTACCAGGTATATTGACCACGTTACGTTTTCATTGGTCATTTAGGTCACGTGGACGAAAAATCCGACCCAATAAAAATAGATATAAGGACAGCTTTTCGTTAGTTTTTTCTGTTGCACTATGGAAACGACGCTGTATCGTAACGCTCAGCCTATTTATATTAGATGTCTATGGGTGTTTATCATAATTTATAACCCAGAAACTAAATGATAACAAAAACAAAAAAATCAATGATACTTATAAGTTGATTGATCGTAGAGTGATTATCTCTGAAGTGAAACTGATTTGGCGGAATTAGAAATCTTATTTTACTGACCCGAATTATTTCTTTTTTTAGTGTCGTCTTCTTTTTTCGCCATTTCTCCATTATGTAATATTGGCATAACAATTCGGTTCTTTTACATTTGTTTGATCCGACCAAGCTCTCTGGCCCTTTTATCGCGTATTTTTGCCATAATTATTAATTTTCGCATACATCCTCATTAATTTTTAATTCGTTGGTTTTCAAATATTCTCTGCTCACTTTACTCCTTCAAAATTTTTTCTAAGTACATTTTTTTCCCACATCTCTACTTTTTTTTTCTTTGTGTTGATTCGTGTTCCACATTTCGCTGGCATACTTCACTGTTTGTAGGTCTTGTTACTGTCTCGTAGTTTGGCAGTGTAGCTGTCCTTAACTGATACATTTTTTGCTTATGTATTAAATTTAGTGACACTATCGCTTTGTTACCCTTCATTATTCTTTTGTTCATCTCTCCTCTTTTCTTTCGTGTTATTTATAAATAATAATTGTAGACAGCTTCTGTTTCTTTCATTTAAATTTATTGCGTTTTTGTTTGGTTTATTTTTATTTCGTACCTTTCCCCTTCATCTCGGCTTATCTATTAAAATTTTCTGAAATTGCTCCTAGAAGTTCATTTTTTGGTAAAATTTATTAATATATCTTTTCTTATTTTGAATATTCCTTGAGTGGCAGTAATGACTAGTACTAATTATTTCAATAACATTAATAATTTATAATTAACGATAAAAATTTATGTTTACTGAAATTCACTTTACTTTACATTTTAGTATTAATAGAATACGACAGCTGCAATTACTGATATTCGCTAAAGAAAATAAAGTTGGTTTAAAATGCAAATAGCAATAATTAAAATAGCATAAAAAGTTGGGATGGATCGAAAACACATTCTCTCTTACGTATCTCGGCAAAGGGAAATAATCAGTTTATTTTAAATTTCAATATACTGCAAATAAATAGCAGTAGTGTTTATTATTCACTAGTAGCTAAAAACAAAGTTTTTGTAATTTGCGTAAATTGTTGGATTTGTTGGTTTACCGCCTAACAAAGAGCAAATTTCAAGTGTTTTCTAGAAAATTGTTTTGGATGTTTTAATCCGTGATTTCGGTAGCTCTGCTTACTGTATTAAAATATGAAGTTAGCAGACTTATTACATTTAGTTTAACATAAAAGTTATCACCGTTTATATAAAACGGGTAATAGAGTAATAAAGAATACGCAAAATTTTAAAACTTTTGCTTATTTTAAGATATCTTTCATCGATGCTAGTGCTCCTTCACATAGATATTAGGTTATTGTATTTTACCTTAGCAAATGCTTTCTGTAAGTTGACAAAACATATGTATATGTCACAGTTGACATCTCTGCAGAGCTGATACAGAACTCGTGTAGCAAAACAGCTTCCCTTTTATCTACAGTATCCGTAAAAGTAAATTTTGTATGTGTGAGTTTTTCTTCGGATTTTATACCCACACTTTTCTCAATTATTCTTAGAAAGATATTGAGTAGTAGTATATAATAACTGAGATGGCATCGGAAATATTGGGGAAAAGGTTGCCCCAGCCATTAAAAAGCTTAAAAATAATAAAGCACCAGAAACTGATCAAATTTGTAGTGAGCTCTACAAGAACGGCTCTTGTCTGGCCAAATAAGACCAAGCCCTGTGAATAGTCTTAAGGCGTGATATGCCCGTTACATTAAAAATAAGATCAGATTCAGTGTGACAACTACAGAAATATGTTCCTTTTAACAAACTGCTTACAAAATACTAGCAAATATTCTTTACGAAAGGCTACCAATTTACACAGTTGACTTAGTTGGAAAATAGGTACCAGGCCAGATTTACTTTGAAAAAATCAACCATTAACCAGATTCATTCAATAAAACAGATCCTCGAAAAAAATTAGAATTTCACATTGAAACCCATCACCTAATCGTCGATTTTAAGGCGGCATACGACAGTGTCAAGAGAACAGAACTATACCAATCAATGCGTGAGTTTGATAGACTAGAGAAACTTATTCGATTAACAAGAATGACAATGTCTAACTTAAAAGCCAGCGCTAGGATACAGGGAGAAAATTCTTGATTCTTTGAGATAAAGGATGCACTCAGAAAAGAGCATGACCTGGCCTGCCTCCTATTTAACAATAACATTGCCTTGGAAAAGGCAGTCCGGGATACACAAATTAGAGACGGCGGTAATATTTACTTCTTCTTCTTATGGTGCCCTATCCAATTAGTAAATGTTGGCGATAATTCTGGCATACTCCTCTTGGTCTTGTGTGGCTCTAAAGAGTGCATGGACATCGAGGTTTGTCCAATCTCTTATGTTTTTAAGCCATGAGTAATTCTTTCTTCTGATGCCATGTTTTCCTTATATCTTCCCTTCCATAATAAGCTTTAACAACTGGTATTTGGAATTTCGAAATATATGATCCAGATAAGCAGTTTTTCTTCTTTTTATTCCAAGGAATTTTAAGTTCTCTTCTAAATACCCACATTTCAAAGGTTCATCACATTGGCCTTTATGGTCCAGGTTTCTACACCATATAGCAGTATGAAGTAAATGTAACATTTTACAAAGCGATATCGAAGCGTTAAGTTAAGGCTGCTGTTGCTTAGCAAGGTTCTTATATTAGTAAATGCTGTTTTTGCTTGCTCAATTCTGCTACGTATCTCTATGTCTGGATCTAGACCTTCAGTTATGCAACTACTGAGATATCTGAACTTGGGAACCTTTTGGATGTTCTTATTGTTTACTCTTATATTTAATTGCATATCTCGTGTTCTGCTAACCACCATTACCTTCATTTTATTTATATTAATCTTTAAGCCCAGTCGTTCTCCTTCAGTGTTTATTCTATCTATTGGTCGTTGTAGCGCTTCTTGGCTATCAGCTATTATGACTGTATCATCAGCATAGCGAAGATTACTAATAGTCTGTCCGTTGATTTTGATTTCATCTTCCGTGTCACTTAAGGCTCTATCAAAAATCGTTTCGGAGTAAAGATTAAAAAAGAGGTGTGACAGAACACAACTCTGTCGTACAACTTTTTTGATCGAGAAAAATGATGTAGATTCCAGTCCTACCGTCACAGATGCCACTTGATTCATATAAAGGTTTTTTATGATTTTAAAGTCATTCTCATCAATCGAACGTTCCTGGAGCAATCTTACTAATTCTGAATGACTAACACAATAGAACGCTTTCTGGTAATTTATAAAGCATATCGCATCTTTTTGCTTATCTCTGCATTTCTGAAGTAGGACAGTTAAGCTATAAAGTGCTTTTCTTGTGCCAAATCCTTGTCTGAAACCGAACTGTGTGGGGCTAATGTCTCTTTCACATCTGTTGTATATTCTTGTGTGAATTATCTTTAAGAAGAGTTTTAGGACCTGGCTCAATAGGCTGATCATTCGGAATTGGTCGCAACTATTAGCGTTTGGTTTTTTTGGGATTGGTATAAAGGTTGATTAAAGCCAATCCTGCGGTATTTGACCGGACCCATAAATGTCATTAAAAAGATCTACCAAGGCATCTATATTGTCTTTATTCAACATTGTTAGAACCTTTATGTATATGTTATCTGGGCCTGGTGCTTTTTACTATTTCCTCTGTTTGATTGCCCTTACAACTTCTGAATTCAATATCTTGGGGGAGGGTTCACTTTTATATTCACTTTCAGAGGTTATTCTAGTGTTGTCTGAGTATAGTTGATGTATGTAGTTTCTCCAATGTTGAAGTAAATAATTTATTGTCCTTCACAATACTGTTAAAACTGCAAAGTTTTGTATGACCTGTCACTTATTTAACGAGTTTATGTATGTTAAAGTGGTCATGTTTTCCTTCCAATTTCTCCATTTCTGCACACTTGTCTATAAGCCACTGTTATTTAGCTTTGCGACACTCTTTTCGTATTTGTCGGTTAATCTGCTAATTTTTGGTTTGGTGATTATTTTTAAATGATCTGCGGTCGTCCATCATTGATAATATTTCTTCTTTTTGTACTTTTTGGGAGGAATCAGAGACTTGGTGGTGGTTATGATAGCTTTTTTAATACAATTCCATTTGTCTTTTATACTGGCCGGTTGTTTAGATCTGGCTGTGATATCCGCTATTGCCTGATTTAATTTTACTGTGACTTTTAGTTTAACGTTAGGTTGTTTTAGGCTGTTTATATCAATTTTCTTTATGGATTTTTTTTTTAATTTTCTTAAGCTTAATTTTCAATTTTCCTACTACGGAATTGTGATCAGATTCGATATCTGTTCCAGGGTACGTTTTTACTCCTTGCAATCCATTTCTGTATCTCTGATTAATCAATAAAAAATCAGTTTGATTTCTTACGATGTTGTCATGCGTATATTGTGGACTGCCAGGTGTAGAGTCTCTGAGGTGGCAGTTTGTACCAGGTATTTACAATGACTAATTTTTCTTCTTCATAGAACTGGATTAGCATGTCACCTCTCGTTTCGATTTCCTCATCCAAAGTCACCCACGATATCTTCAACACGTCCTCACCCTACCTTCACATTGAAATCTCCCATGATTATAAGTGTCTGGTTCTTCTTGATCAGTTTCATTAACTTCTTAATCTCTCTGTACAATTCTTTTACTTTATTTTCAGGCTTGTCCAAGGAGGGTGCACAGATTTGTATAATGTTAAGGTCAACAGGATCGGCTTGGACTTGTAGTAGTGCTGCCCTATCTGAGTATGCCATGAAGTTCCTTACTATTTACAATAGATCGAAACAAATTTTGGCACACGCTGATGACATTGACATAATAGTTGAGCAATATTTCCTCGAGTTAGAAACGGCTGCGAAACAGGTCGGTCTAGTCATCAACGAAGACAAAACCAAGACATGTTGGTAACTAAGGATCCTATAGCAAATGAGGAATAGGAAACAGAATTTGGAATTCATATCTTTGAATGTGTTGACAGCTTCACATACCTTGGCTCCCTAGTGACTACTACCAATAAAACAAGTAAAGAAATTGAAAGACGAATAAACACTATCTTCTTCTACATGTGCCTATCTGCTGGAGATGTTGGCGACCACATTAACCCATCTTCAGTTGAAGTTAGACCAGTCCACTTCCCAAAATTGGCTAGCCATGATATACGTCTACGTCCAGGACTTCTCTCACCCTCAATCTTGTCTTGTAGAATCAACTGTAGAAGTCAGTATTTATTATTACGCATGATGTAGCTGAAGTAAGCCAATTTTCTGTTTTTTATGGTGTTATTAATTTCTTTGTCTTTTCTTAGCCTCTGGAGAATAGTTATGTAACTTTTGTGGTGCATATATGAGACTCTTAACATACGTCGGTAGCACTACATTTCAAATGCCTCTAATCGTTTTATGGCATCTTCTGTAAGGCTCCAGCTTTCTAGTCCATAGAGGAGGACACTAAATACGTAACATCTAAGAGTTCTTATGCGTATATTTCTATTTAAAGATAAGTGCAGATAATTTTCGTACGGCTGTTGAAAGAGCTTCTGGCTTTTTCAATACGAGTTTTTATTTCGTAGCTGTGATAAACACTATGCTTTAGTTTAACTGAAGTATTTCTTTGTATATTTTTACAAAACTTTGTGACTGACCGTGTGTAATATATTTTAAAATTCTTCTTTTTTCCAAACATATATTTCAAAAGGGACATCTTTTAACACAGATTAACTATATATTTTCTTTCGGCTTTTTCTGCTTTTTTTTCGGCTGAAAAATTAAGAAGGACACAACGAAAAATGGAGAGATCAATGCTTGGAATAAGCTTAAGAAATATAATAAGAAACGAAAAAGTTCGTAGACGAACCAGAGTGGAAGACATTATCGAACATATTACAAGGCAAAAATGGAGATGGGCAGGACATGTTGCAAGAATGAAAGACGAAAGTTGGACAAAAAAATTGCTTAAGTGGAGACCACGGGCTGACAAGCGAAGCCGAGGGAGACCCCCAACGCGATGGACCGACGACCTCAAAAGAATCGTGACCAATTGGATAGCAGAGGCGCAGAACAGAAGCAGATGGAAAAGTCTAGAGGAGGCCTATGTTTAACAATGGACAACTCAGGGCTGATTAATGATGATGATGATAAACTATATATTAGTTGGGGTTCCATATCAGTTTTAATACTAATCCATAAAATGAAAGGTTTCGGACTGATGGGAAATAGAGTAAGAAAATTGTTAATATTCCCAAACTAGATAATGCTAAGCCGATGGAAGCAATTTTGGAGTAAATATACAATTTGATGTGCCTCATAATGTATGAAGGCTACTACTATAGGATCGGGATGGTTGTGAAATTGTTAGGGGGCGATTATTTGATGGTTACAATAAATTAATACTCCACGTGGTCTTATATGTCGCCAATTGGGTCTATATAATGTATATTAACTCCTACTGTAATGCTATGATTCTTCTTACCAGGAGGAATATAACAGTAGCCCAAGGTAAGTTTAGTATTAAGAAAAGGAGATTTTTTATATAAAATATATGTCAAAGAAACACTTAAAGGCCATTTTTTTCAAATTTACGTTTTATTTTTATTTTATTTAAATTTTAAACACATTAAATTAATACAAGCAAATTTTAGTGTTCGAAATCGGGCATCCAAGGTACAATCAATTAATTGTGACTAGGTTTAATATTTATTTCTTTAACCTTGTAACAAATAAGTTTCTTTAATCGTTTGTCATTTTTATATTTCATTTAATGTTTAACTTCCGTAAATTTTCTAGATCCCCATTTTCGATGTTAATTGCCTTCGAAAATATTTATAACTGATTGAAATAAACAGGTTTTCTCTCTCTTTCTCTTTCTCCAATGAGACTACAGCTCAAGTTAAGCCTTTGCCTCCTCCAAACTACGCCTTTAACATTTCTGGTCCCGCGCCGCTCTTCTCTAAGTTCTGACTTTTAGCAAATTTTTTCTGTCCTCTGCCACTTTATTCTTTCACCTTTTCTGTAACCTTTCTTTTGGTATTGGGCCCTGTATTTAACTATCTAGGACTCTTTTCAACAATCTGTCAAATTCCTTTCTCACTACGTGATCAGCAGCCCACCGAGGTCCCTTAACTTTAACGAATTTTAAGATCAGTGCGTTTTTGAACAGTTGGTAGAGTTCATGGTTGTACCTGTTTGTCCATACTTCGTTTTCGTTATAAGGTCCAAGTATCTTTCTAAGATTTTTTTATAAATACTTCCAGATTTCTCTTTGTTTGTTCTGTCATAATGCAGTGTCTGGTTTTTGAAATACATGGGCGATAAAACACTATAAGCTTTTTTACCTTACAATTTCTCTTTGAATTCTTCGCGTTTCCATCCGTGCCTAATTCAACTATTAAATATTTAAAATTTTCTACCTGTTTTACTACCGTACTGTAATTCAACTGTACGTCTTGTCTGTGTTATTTTTTTGTCTTTGAAATATTAATTTTTAATTCAGTCTATTGTACCTCTGTTTTTAATGGGAATATTTCTCCCGCCTTTTTCGTTCTACGTAAGATATTGCTGATGTCATCGGCATAGGTGCCAATTGATATAGATTTATTAATTAAGGAAATTAGCTCTTCCTATATTCTCTGTATTATTACATATACGAACGTCAGATTAAACAGTGTATGTGTCAGTCTATTACCTTATTTAATCCTTTGACTATTGAAAACCTCTCAGTGAGCTCATTTTGTATTCCGACAGTTTGACGTTAATGAGTGCATTGTTGCGTTTACCAGTTGTATTTTTGGGAAATGTGAAAGTGTGCAATATTTGATATAAGTTTTGTTTAAATAGTCATGGGTGTAAATAGTTAGCCATGTGTGTAAATAGTTGGTCAATTGTAAATCTTTCTTGTAGAAAACCGTTTTAAACTTTTTTGTAGATTAGGCCCATAATCGCAGTTTCCAGGTGTTTGGGATCTTTTCATCATTCCAAATTTTGTATAAGCGCATACATCTTTTTTGTCAGATGTTCGACAACCATTTATATAGTTCATATAAACAGCGTTCTACAGGGTATCTTGTTAGTCCTTTGTACTCGTATTGTTTGTTTGGCCTATGCCATCGTCGGGCTATGTTTTCGGTGTACCCTTCAATGTGCTGCATGTTCATATGCCCTTTAATTTTTTGCACTCCTAAAAGACTTTGGAAATAGGTGTGTTAGTCTGACTTTATTTCTCTTAAAGCACTGATTATCTGCTTTTTGTTATTTGCATAAATTTGTTTTATGTTTGTATCTACTACTAAGGATTTCCACAGTTTTCACTGTCTTCCTTCACTCAACCGTTTTCTCCAATTTTCCCTGTCATTCCAGTCTCCATCTCGCAGGGTTCTTTTCTCCATAGCCTCGTCGATTTCATCTCTGAATGACCTTCGGGGTCTTCCTCTCTTTCTTCTTCCAATCGGGCTCCATTCTGTGATTTTGTTTATCCAGCGTCCTCTGTCCGCTCTTCTGACATGGCCGTACCAGGATAGTCTCTTCTCCTCTATATAGTCAATTATGTCTGATTGCACTCCCATTCTCCGCTTAATCTCTGCGTTTTCAATTCTGTCTCTTTTTATAAGTCTACAGCTTCTCCTCAGGAACTCCATTTCTACTGCTCTTATTCTACCTCTATTTCTCTTGTTTATTGTCCAGTTTTCGGACCCATATGTCAGGATACTTCTTGTCAGGGTGTTTTATATTCTCTTTTTTGTCTTTATCGTAATGTTCTTATCCCACAATACTAAGTTTAGTTGTCTTATACAGTTTCTTGTCTATCTCAGTCTGTTGTTTATATCTTCTTTTGTTGTTCCCTGGTTCGATATTATGGTTCCTAAATACTTGAATTTATCTGTTCCATTTATTTGTCTTCCCTCGTCTATCTCTAGGTTTCTCATATCCTTCTTTTCTGTTGTTAGGTATTCGGTTTTCTCTAAGTTTATTTCCATTCCGTTGTTTTTATATTCTTCTTCTAGTTTTCTGAGCATAAAGCTGAGATCTTCTTCATCTTGTGCGATGACTACTTGATCGTCGGCAAAACTTAGGGTGTATAGGTATTCGTCTCTTACTGGTATGCCCATTCCTTCGCACTTTCTCCTCCATGGTTTGAGTGTCTTTTCCAAGAATATTTTAAACAGAGTAGGGGACGTAGCACAGCCTTGTAGAAGTCCTTTTGTCGTCTTAAATGGATTGTAGGCTTTATTTCCACATTTAATAGCTACTTTGTTTTCTTTGTATAGTGCTTTAACTGCTTTTATTAGTGTTTGTCGGATTCCGAGATCATTCATTGCTTCCCATAATTTGACTCTAGGTATTGAGTCATATGCTTTCTTTAGATCAACAAAGGCCAGATGGACCGGTCTACCTTTTGCCATTTTCTTCTCTATCAGTTGTTCTAGTGTGTACGTATGATCTAGGCATGATTTTCCTACTGTGAACCCTGCTTGATCTTCTCCAATTTTTCCTATTATTTCAGTTTCTAGTTTTTTCCTTTATTATTTTTTCCTAAAGTCTACCTACCGACGATATTATACTAATTCCTCTATAGTTTTTACATTTTTTCCTGTTTCCTTTCTTATGTTTGTATCCTGTTCTTTAATTGTATAGAAATGTCCACACTTCTATTTTATCGTTGTTTTAAAAAATTTGCTTTCATTTACTGCATATTACCGTTATTATGCTTTCTTTTCCTTGTTTGGCATATTTTATCTGCCCTCCATTTTGCATCTTTTTAGGTTGCTCTTCTTTCTCTAATTTTGCTGTCCATTTATGTGTTTGATTTCTTTTTGTAATATTTTTGTCTCCTAATTCTCTTTAATATCTTTCTGTCCAAATTTTTGAATTTCTATTTGTTTTCTACGCTTGCTTTGGCTCTTTTGTCCATTAGTATGTTTGTCCAAATTGATTCGTAATTTTTCGTTCTCATTGGTGTTTTGATGAAGTGGTAAAAACTGATTCGTAAGAAAAATTCTTATTTTTCTATTTGTGCATTCATATCTCATAGTACGATCTTGATATCATTTCTCGGGAAGCTCTTATAACGTTTTTCTAGCTGTTCGTAGAACTCTTCTTCTGTTTATATGTGATATTCTTCTATTAGCCAGTATATGTTGATAATTAAGATGTTAAAGAATGTTGTTTTTATTTTCAGCCTACATTTCTCTATTTCACTGAAATCTAATATGGCTGTTTCATCTTATTGTCTTCGAACTATCTTTAAACTTTTTCTGCCTCTATATCTTCCTTAGAAAGAAACAGGTATATTTTGGTAAAAGTAACACACAATGTGTTTCAAATCTTGTAGTAGAGTTGCAGAAACTCTGAAGTTACTATTCGTAGATTATCTGCAAGTAGAGAAATTAGCCAAGTTTTACATATTTCCATTTTAAAATGGAATAGTTGGTTCGTGTTTACAATTCTTTTCCATTTTGGGGTAACATACTACACCCTATAACGTTTATTTTTAATGACATATGTACTATAGGAATACTTTAGGGTATAATTTATAGGCGGATAACGTGTTAAAACATCCAATATCAAGCTATCTGTTAAACATCTAGGTATTTATTAAAAAGTTTATATATATATATATATATATATATATATATATATATATATATATATATATATATATATATATATATATATTTTAATAACGGGAATAATATTGGAAGATGTTCAAAATGGTTAGTTCTTTTAAAATCAGATTTTCTTACAAACAAGTAAGGTTTTTCTGTATCAGTCTAGTTATCAGAGATTTGACCTCTAAAAGTCATAAAAACAAGCTTAATTTTCCTAAGCATGTCAATTTTGCGACTCAAAAAAAAAATGATTAAAAAAACTCCTACCTCCGGACTTCCCCCTAAAGTCCGTCCCCGTAAGAGTGGAAAAAAAAGAGAACATCAATTAAACAAGAATCTGTACGCTGTGGAAAAAATATTTCAAACAAAAAATGTAGTTATAAATCGTTTTCAACAAAAATATTAATTAGCACTTTTTGTGTAGAATAAACCGTTCTTTTAAATATAACGCTTGAGGCGACAGGATATTTTAAATGTTAGTTACGCGAGAAATCAATTTTTTAAATAAAATTTTTATCAATTCGAGGGTAAAAATTAGATATCGTTTGATCAGAGTATTCTATTGACAACAATTTAAATGGTTTTTAAAGACTCGAAGTACAGCTGTCGTATGAATTATTTACATTTTGCCGCAAATAAACTCAGTTTCTATAAAGCATAAAAATAAATAAACGTTACGATATTTTATTTTTTTCATTTTTTATGATTCTTATAAGATCAAAAAACATAATTACTTTCATTGATCGGTCGCTGTGGAATTTCCATTGCTAGAGTCTAATCTTTAAAACTTATAAAATAAAATTTCGATTTTGTGTTTCAGCAACAAATATGAGGCATTTGAAATATGCCACAAAAACGCTTAATGTAAACTTTTTGATTAGAAAAACTCTCACATCATAGAAAATACTTTCGTGAAGATGGGATTACGTGAAATTTGTAGCTTAAGTTGAGCAGTTTTGATTAGTGTAAATTTGCAATCAAAATGAAAGAGTTTCAAACGTTTTAGACGTTTTAGACCGATTGTAACGTGAATTCAGCGTTTTTTTATTAGATGCCATAGGTTTTAAAGAGAAAGCTCTAACAATGAAAATTCCACAGTTAACGTTCAATAAAAGTAGTAAATTGTATTGATCTCATAACAATCGTAAAAATGGTAAAAATCGCGTAAAGTTTTATATATAGAAACTCACTGCATTTTTGGAATAATGTAAATAATGCACACGAAAGCTGCACTCTTTACCCTTAAAACCCATCTTGAATTATATCGATTAGACACTACAACTAAAATATAGCGAATATTTACTCACAACATTCAAAATCGCTGGTCGCTTCAAACGATGTTTTCAAAAGAACGATTTATTTTACAGATAGAAGTTCCAATAACTATTTTTGTTCAAAATTTTTTCAGCTACATTTCTCTTGTTTGAAATATTTTTTTTTGGAGTACAAACTCTTGGTAAATCAATATATTCTTTTTCCCCCCTTATGAGGGGAATTTTAAAAGGAAGCCAAGGTGTAGTTTTTAGAGGTTATGTTGTCATTGTAAGTCACTAGATTTTTAGAGGTTAAGTTGTCATTGTAAATAGGCATTGTCATCACTTACGACTGTATTAATCATTTAGGTTGGTATCAATCATTGAGTCATATTCAAATTTTTAGGCAGATATATAAAAAAATGTTTGACGTATACAAAAAACATATTATTTTGTTTTACAAATTCAATAAACTGTAGCTCATATATCACTCACTCATCCATTATTATAAAGTCAAATATTATTTTTGACTTCTGAACATAAAATTCCTATTTAGACTTATCTTTATTACTCACCTTGTATAGTGAGACCATTTATTATAAAACGTACGCCCTATCTGTCACAATTATATTATCAGTTTTTCTTTCGGTTTTCCTTGAGAGTAATAATGGGAACTTTTGACGTTATGGTTGTGTGTGATGGAATGTTTGATATCAAGATAAATAATTAATAATTCACTGTCTTTATCCATGGACGAATGTTACAAGTGATTTAATGTCTATATATATATATATATATATATATATATATATATATATATATATATATATATATATATATATATATATATTATATATATATATATATATATATATATTATATATATATATATATATACATATATATTATTATATATATATATATATATATATATATATATATATATATATATATATATATATATATATATATATATATATATATATATATATTGAGATGATATTAAATATAGGAGAAACAAAGATAGTGTTTAAAGAAATAATTTAGTTATATACTAGAGAATATTATAGAAAATATTTATGAGGGTATTCTTAAGGAATTAAGATTCTTAAGTTAAAAAGTGTTTTATTTGGCAATGTATTTGGTTATTTTAATAATTAAGATATTGTAAATATATTTGAGTGCGCCATCTTTGTAGGCAACCAAGTATACCTACACTTAAGTGAATATGGTGGTAGGAACTTTTATATAGAATTATGGATTAAAAAATAGTGTTATTTATTAATTTAAGATGTAATTTATATATAAATTTGTATTCTGATCTGAAAAGCCTAAATTTCCATACAATTCTCGATAGAATTTTAGTTAGAATAGTTTTCTAGATATAAATAGAAAAGAATTATCTAGAAATATAAAAACGGGATGTCAATAGAAATAATTTAACCATTGTTCGCAGTAGAATCTTCGCGAACATGGTTATGTCTATGAAATAGAAACATTCGAACATATATTTTTTCAAGAACATTCGTGAACAGAAAAAATGATATACCTAAATATGATGTGATTTGGATTCAAAATGGTCAGTCGGTCAGATTTTCAAGATAGATGGTCAGTCAATATGGTCAGTTAGTGCAGTAAGTTCAAGATACGGTCAGTCGGTCAGATTTTCAATATAGTCGGTCAGTCAGTTGGTAAGATGTTTAATATAGTAAGTTCAGTAAGTTCAGTAAGTCAGAATAGTTTAGTCAAGATACACAGTTATCAGTGATTTAGTAGGTATATTAGATGAAGATTAAGAAACAGAATAAAGAGTATTAATTGAAGATTAAAAATTATGTTATGGTGATTGGAAAATGGAAGAGAGTATTAACTGAAAATTAAAATTATATTATATATGGTGATTGGAGATTGGAAGAACAAAAAAAAGTTTATTAGAAAGAAAAATAAATACAAAAGAAGAAAGAACAATATTTTACTGATTTATAAATACTTAAGAAGAAAAATATTCTAAAATGGTGAAAGCTGATAATTAAAACATTGTGGTGTATTTGGCAAGGCAAGTTTACAAAAGAAGGATAACCGAAACTGACAACGAAGACATTGAGTGGTGATTAAAATCTTTATTGTGGAAAACACTTTCAGTTAGGCATTCAGTGACAGAAAGGTACCAAATTTTGTTAATATAATTTAATTAGTGTCATAAGAATTTCAATTTAAAGATAGTTTGTTTTAAATTGATATTGTTTTATATTGTCTATATTAGATATATACGTGTGTTTCATAATAGATATAATAAAGATAATTTCAAAAAGTGCTTACAAACTAATTCTTTGAGAACCGCGATAAAAACACTATATATATATATATATATATATATTATTAAAAAACACTCATTGCTCATTAAAATATTTACAAACAAAACATCATCACAATATATATATATATATATATATATATATATATATATATACGATATCCTTCCCATATCAGTCGACCCAACGTTAGATTGATGAGAAAATTAAATTTTAGAGACCAAAAATAAAAGCGCAGCGTAAATTTTAGAAGTTTTAATGCATCAAACAATATTTTTGAATTTCCTAATTATAGAAAAAATTTTTTAACGTAATGAAAACTATTAATTAAATAGAATAATAATAAATTTTAAAAAACGCATAGAATATGTAATATTAATAAAAAAAAATGTGAAAGTTTAACACAAGAGTTACTTTCCCTTTATTTTAAATGGCATCCATAATTCTTCGAGGTATAGTTTTTCAAAGTTCTGACAAAATTCGAATGTAAACAAATTCTATATTTCTTGCAATTTTTCCTTCAATTCGTTGACGGACCTGGCAGGATGTTTTCTCAAAGCTTTTTTTATTTCGCGCCAGAAAGTCTCTATCGGGGACAAGTCGGGACTATTAGAAACTCATTCCAGAAGTGGTATGCCATTCAATCCATTTTAAACTCTTTTTTAAAGTATGACAAACTGCGCCTTCCTGTTGGAAGACAAAATCTTTCGCTGATGTTAAACGGTGTTCCATAATCGGTAAAAGAGATTTTTCCAAAATATTCAAATATTTGTCCGTGTTTATAATACCATCAATAAAATGTAACTTTCCCACACCTTTAGAAGACATGCTGACCCAGATCATGACAGATGCAGGAAATTTGACTTTTCTCTTCGTACAGTCGGGATGGAAAGCTTAATTTTTCCTGCAAATGACGCGACTCCTAGTGTCTCCAACACACACTTCAAATCTGGACTCATCACTCCATTTTATTGAATCCCTTTGCGACTGAGTCCAATACTTATGCTCTTTTGACCATCTTAGTCTATTTTTCTTTTGTTGTAATGTTAAAAGTGGCTTTTCCTCAGCCTAAAATAAAGGGAAATTTATTAAAAATAATTCGTACTAATTTTTTCAACTATAAAACTCACTTTGTCAGTACCAAATCCTAATTCGTGGGCCTCTCAGTGACATGTTGATCTAAAAACGTGTCTTCCAATAACGTCATTCCATAAAACGCCTAACTCCATATAATTTGCTCGTCAATTTTTTACTATAATGCATCTTAATGCCCTTCGATCTATTTCCGTTATTTTACTTTTTCGTACATTTCTAGGTTTTGTGATAACCGAACACGTAGTTTTGTATCTTTTGACTATATTTCTTACACTATAGCATGACATTTGCAACATATTCGTGATTTCCGAATTGGATTATCCAAAATTAAAAAATCTAATAATGATTGAACAAATCTTCTCATCGATAACTTTACCTCGACCCAGTGTACAATACAAAAACGGCAAAAATCTCAATAATAAAAGATTTCACAAATAAAAACTGACATTGAAGTATTTAAAATATTGAACGTCAAGATTAAATTGTCTTACGCACGTTCGTTACAGCAATACAATAAAAAAAATTAAAATTACTTCAAATGTAAAAATAAAATTAACAATAAAAGCAACATTAGAAGAATGATATTTCTTTGATGAATTATTAAGGATAGTTGTAATTAAGGTGAATGCTGGCTATTTTGAATATTTATAAATTTTGTTCAAAATATTCAAAATATTCAAAATAGCCAACATTCACCTTAATAGCAACTAACCTAAACTGTTAATTTTATTTTTACATTTGAAGTAATTTAAATTTTTTTTATTGTATTGCTGTAGCGAACGTGCTTAAGACAATTTAATCTTGACATTCAATATTTTAAATAATTCAATGTCAGTTTTTATTTGTGAAATCTGTTAACGAAATTCTTAGAAAAAAACAAAGATTTTTATTAGAGACCACTTTACCTAAAAGATGATAATTGCAACGTGTATACGAGTATATATATATATATATATATATATATATATATATATATATATATATATATATATATATATATATATATATATATATATAATCTAATTTATAATTATTTTTTCACATTTGCAAATGTCAACACATTATACCGTTAACCTTAATTGTAATATTCGGAAAAATATACATAGGTATATAAATTGCTTGCATTGCTTGATTATTATTCTGGTTGATAGCTGACATCCAATATATAAACCAAAAATGTAGATAGAGGCAACAGTAAATACATATTTTGGCTTATTTTCCTTTATGCTACCAATTTGTGGCAATGATATTAGAAGACCATTGAGATTTTAAAGCAATAATTAACAAATCCCCTTAGGAAGCTACAGCTACAGCTAATTGAGAAAAAAAAGAACACCAAAATACGGACATTAAAAACAATTATATTGTAAACTGTCAAATTCTAGGAATTATTATCTTCTATTCTATCTTTCATGTCCTTGTCATTTTAGTATGAATATAGTGAATAAGAGCATTGCGCCACGAAAATGTAAGTATTTTAATATTGTATAGAGATAATGTTGAGCTAGAACTGAAAATAAATTGGAATTGCGAATAGAAATGGAATGTTCATAAATCCTATTTTACATTATTGGTTTGGCTGTATAAGATTCTTAAATGTGTCTTGTGTCTTGTGAATGTCTTATGAAGTTGGAGAGCCACCGTTAAACCTAAGAAAAAAATACTTAACTCTATCGTATGTCTCGAGTAGAAAATCTTATCCAAAAAATCCAGCTCTTCATCATGCTGTTGCTAACAGGTTAAAGGAGGTCTATCGAAACAGAAATAGGGGTCCTGTACCTTTCTATGAACGAGCTAATAGATACTTATTCGATTTTAATATTGAACTACCTCCCATTTATCCTATCTGTGAAATAAATTTATGTTTTCCTTGAGTTGTTCCCTCTCCGCTTTGTAACCATAAACTTACAGCATATAACAAAGATAACGTGATACCAAATTTTTTTAAACTCACTTTCTCCATGTTCTCACACAGTACAAAAATTACCATTTTATATACACGGACGCATCTAAGACCATAAATAGAGTAGGAGCATGCTTTGTGACATCCCATACACATTCCATTTATAAATTGTCTTCTAAGACAAGTATTTTTACAGCAGAACTATTTGCCATTAATAAGGCCCTAACCTATATTCTAGAAAAAAAACTTCCCAAATCTCTTATAATATCTGATTCACTTAGTTGTCTAACATCAATTTCTCAGATTTATCCCTCTCATCCAACATTACAGCAGATTAAGTTAATTTTATACCGTATATACCAAAACAATTTAACAGTAGAGTTCCTCTGGGTACCGTCACACGTTGGAATAGATGGTAACGAAAAGGCAAATAGTCTAGCTAGGTCCTCAGTAACCATACAGCCGCATCAGTGGAAAATCTAATGGTGCATTTGGATTTAAAACCTTACTTTAAATTAAAATTGCACGATGTTTGGCAAAACCAATGGAATAGAACCACTACTAAATTGATAGAAATAAAATCTTCCGTCCTTCCGTCCTTCCGTCCTAAAATCAAGTCCTAATAACACGTCTCAGATTAGGACACACTTCTACAACACATGAATACTTGTGTTGAAGAAAGAAGAGGAACCAGTGTGTTTTGTTTGTGAATGTAAAGTGACAGTGGAGCATATTTTGATTGAGTGTCCAATATACTCAGTGGAAAGACAATATCATCACTTTCCAAAAACATTAAAAAAACTTTTAGGAGAATCTAAATACGTAGCTGACTTGATAGAATTCTTGAAAACTATAAACCTTTTCAATAAAATTTAATATAATACATCAATAACTAAAATATATATTGTATACATTATTATGTAATTGATATTTTGTATATGCCTATGTATGTCTTTATAATTTTTGTATTTTTCTTATGCTAATAATCCTAAGCGGTTGAAGCAAAATAAAAAAAAAATTATTAACAGTCCGCATATAGAATGTCATATACTCCGTGTTGTTCATTTAAAATGTTTTCTTTGATGTATCGGACAGAAGATGAAGGTTTTTGTTGAGGAGTAAATATTGTTGTTATTTATTTTGGTTTAAAAATTTTGCTGATTTTGTCAGTGATATCTTTGATATAAGGAAGAAAAGCTTTCGTATAATGAGGATCTGATTCGTTCAATTGGGACTAAGCGGAAGATTAAGGCGAAAATACGCTATAGTTTATTTATTGTTAGTTTAGAGTAACATAGACTAAAAATAAATTATTTATTCTGCGTTGCTGAAAAGTTTAGTTAAATTGGAATTATTATTTGTATTTTTCATATGAATTAATATTAATTCATAATTAGTTAAAATATTAAACTGAATTTTGAAAGTCCTAAGAACAATATAAATTTATTTTGTAGATTTTATGCGAATTTATTCTCAATTAACCACCGCCAATGACATTTCTTTGTTCATCATGTGTCTTTAATTAATTTTACCCGTTTCTTTGAAAATTTCATTGAATTTTTGTGCGCCAAGTCGCCGCAAACGCGTTAACGAACTAAACCCCAAGACACTAGCAATTTGCGAAGAGCTTGAAGTAAGTCATTTCCCATTCTCGACGGAGATCCAATCTGACTAATTCAGTCTAAATGAAAATTCCATTAAAAGATCCAAGATCCAGCCCTCGAGCAATCAAAAACCCAACGGTTAGGGCTAATTGATGTGAAGGTCGAAACTAACAAGTTATTCTAATTTGTTGTATGTGTGTATACCACGACGGTGGCCATATAAATTATTCATTTTGAATTAGCACTGTTGCCAACAAAGAGACTTGCCGCCTGCCCGCCGGGAAACTATTTAACAACTACCATTAAGATTGAATATACAAGATAATGACTACAACAAGAACATGGATACTGTGCCATCCTGTCGCGGGGCATTTATGATTTAGATTTCCTTCCGGAATGTTACGTTTCTATTTAATGTTCTCTTTGGACCGTTATACTCTAGTTAATGGCGAAATTGATATTTCATATTGTCAAGTTTATAAAATTGAACTACAGATGTTCTATTCTAGAGATAATTTCATAACATACAACGAAATACCAAAGTATATGATTATATAACATATAGGATTAGTATATCACTTAGTATTTGTAATGCAAATTTATAAAATTTTATAGAGTTTAAAACTAATGAGAAATACAGAAACCTTTTTCAAAATAATTGTTAACAGCAGGTTTATAATAAAAGATAAGTAAAAGTTAATATTTATTAGTTATTAGTATACACAACAAGAAACTTTTTTTTTATTCCAAAATATGTGTCTCGACTGTTAGATGTCATTGACACAGATACAATTTACGTTTGTATTTACATTTTTAATACCATTACATAGGGGACAATACTTTTTTTTGTGGCATAGACTTTCGTCATTCAGCCAGTCTCAAAAGGTTATAATATATTCCTTAAGGAAGTATATACACATAAATACAGATTATTTCTCCCAAACGCACAGCGATATCCCGAAAACGAAATAGACGAATAATTAATAGAAGAACACGTCGAAGGAAAATACAAGGACACTCGCTTCTCGTCTAGGGGTCCGTCAAGACATTTTTTTTAACAGACAAACAATACTGGACCACGGAAAAGATATTGTTACATATAGGATAAACAAAGGGTACAAGCCTAACCCTATACATGCTCACGGAAGTTTTCATCAACGAGTATCAGATTTATAAAGCTATGCATACGTCTGACAAAAATTCTATAATTAAATTATATATTGTTACAGAACCTATGGCTAACAAAGACTGTATATTATATGGAGCGTATGTATTGCATTTAGTTCATTTTGTATTCAGTTTGAATGCTAAATAAATTTAGGACATTCAAAGACGATGTGATCGAAGTCAACTGGCTTACCGCAATGTTGGCAACTGTCATCATCGATGACTTTTATTTTAAATAAATGGCATGGGTAGCATGCATGTTCAAAGCGTATTTGATTTATAGTAGTAATACATTTACGAGGAGCTTTGAAATTCTGAAACCAGGTTATTTGAGGTATAATTGGTTGTAAAGAGGTAGACCTTTTATGGTTTGTAGAACAGTAATGTTTCCATTGCTCTTTCCATCTACATTGCTGATTTTTTTGAAAATTGTAGTAACATCTGATGTATTAAGCATATATATCAACGTAGAGCCAGTTGTTACACTCATTTTAGCTAAATGATCTACATATTCATTATGTTTGAGACCAACATGTGCTTTGACCCAAATAAATTTTATGTTGACTCCAGTCGATGATAAATGATACAATCGATCTTTTATTTCAAATATGTAGGAGTTGCTAAATGTTGAGGGCAATTCAATATTTTTTATGCTCTGCAAAACTAAAAGCCAATCTGACAGAATTAAAATATGTTTATTGCAGGTGTTTTTAACATATTTTAGAGCTTCAAGTCTAGCTATTGATTCCGCTGAAAAGAGTGGAAATTCATTTGGTAAAGAGGACAATATTAGCTACAATACACATATTGGAATACATTTTTAATCAAATTGTATTGTTTTGTGTTTTTTAAAAAATTAATAGGTACATTTTTATAGTTGCTGCTGTTTGACATAAGAATTTCTTTTAGGTTGTTACCAAGATTGTATTTACTTCTGACCGTTAGGTATCTAATGTTGACAATCAAGAAGTATGTGGTTTACGGAAATCGTGTTGTTGCAGTACTGGCACAAAATCTGATTGCTGAAATTCATTAGGTGTCCATGTAACGCATGTGTGTCCCATTTATAATCTCTGAATAATAGATTTTTCTTTTCTTTTCATTGGTGGGAGCTATTGGCAGAACATATTTGGTTGGAGAACCCATAACTTGGTATTACTACTTTTCCAATGGTCATTTCCATTGTTTTGCTGCTATCATTTCCTTTGCTTTTGCAGCTTTTTCATTACCTGGAATACCAACGTCTGATAAGACCCTCAATATTGTTACTGTCATTCCATTAGTTTAAAGATGATTACATATACTCTGGATTTGTTGAACTATGGGGTGGATAGAAAGTAAATTTCTTATGAAGTGCATAAGAAATAAGATTCTTTTTTTTTGTAATTTTGTAATTAATTTAAGTAAATTTGTAATATTGAATATCGATTTCCGTTTTAATAAAATAAACGATTTTTATGATTTTACTTGAAATCCATATGTGTATTATTTTAATTTTCTTTTGTCTATCCCTATAAGGAAACCACTGAGAAATATTTGAAGCCACAAAAGTAAGTATTGATAGGATCATTCAGCCCTGAGATTTATATTTTATTTATGTTTCGATTTTTTTAATTAATGAAATAATTAATTAAAGTAGATTACATCTATAAACATCAATAGAGTCAAAGTAGATCATAATATATATATATATATATATATATATATATATATATATATATATATATATATATATATATATTGTTATGATATGTAAAATCGAGAAAAATATTGGGTTGATTAAAATATTTCAAAGTTCAAAAAAACATTAAAATAATTCAGATAAGTAGGATAATAACCAACAAACATTTCGAAGAAGGAAAGTTATTAAATTCTTGGATTACCTGTACTAAACAAAATGTAAGCTATGCATAAATTATTTCTTTGTTATACTTGAGTGACCCGCATAACTTTAAGTGAAATCCAAAGACAATTGAACCGGGTTGTCCAAATACATTAATGCAGTGATTAAAGACAATAGAAGAGATTTTAGAAAGAGGTTTTTGTTAGTTTTTAAGAATTATAGAAAAATATTATTTGTAAATAAGTTTTAGGAAATTTTATAATTATAGGTAAAAATTTGTTTGTTATCGAAATGAAAAAATGGGGGAATTGTGACGAGTTTTGATTGGCGGAGATTGAAAAAGGTGGGATAGGTGTGTAGGAATGAAAGTTTAGCTAGATTTAGGAGAGAAAAAAGATAATCAGTTGGTTTTCCAAGTCTGTAAGACAAACAGTGATTGTTCTCTGGCGGTTCCCGAAATGTAGCAAGCAGTAGTGTTGAATGTTAGTGAGTTTTTGTGGAGTTAGTGTATCTAACAGAAGCTGAAGCAGCAAAATATTGTAAGTCATATTTCTCTACTTATATTCCAAGAGTCACTGTTCAGGCCAACGAGAGATTCAGTTTATCGTAAAGAGAAGATATTCCAAGAGTCATTTTTCACTCGGGACAACGAGAGATTCAGTTTATCGAGAGGAGAAAGGCTATCATAATTTGAATGATTTGTGCTTTTGAAGGAGATCATTAAGGACGATATACTTGCAACAATCTGTTGTAAGATTGCTGATTACATAGGGAGCGGTTGAGAGGAGATAATATAGTCTACAAGGAACAACGATTTGGACCACTCATCATCAGAGAGAGATATTTTTGTTTTCTGCAGTTTTTTCTTTTATTGATAACACAATTTTTACACTTAATTTAGAAAGGATATAAATTTTGATTAGGAGAGTTAGAATAGTTTGGGATTTTGAGATTTCAATTAATATTGTTTGTACCATAAATTTTGATTGTTCACGTACGTAGAACAAAATTTTGAGAATCATTATATGAGATTTGTTTATTGAAAACTTTTGAGTGTGAATTATTTCATTATTTTTATTTCAATATATAGTGTTAGATCATATGTGTTTTTTATTATTCCGGCATTCTTTGGACCTTACCTTTCACATGTAATAGCATGGATATTGAAGCACGAATTTAACCCTGAGATAAAGGAATTAAAAATTGTGATAGAGTCATAATCATATCATTTAAATAATTTTAATTAATTAATCAAAAAATTAATTAGCTAATTATTGCTTGGCGCACCAAGACTTTAAATATCACAATAATATATATATATATATATATATATATATATATATATATATATATATATATATATATACACGTTCACATAATATAAATAAATACATAAATGATAAATCTACATTAATATTAATATTATCTTTAGCTTAATAAACGTAATTAATATCACTAATACTGATTAACACTTAATCGTTATTATAATAATTAATTACAGATGTCGTATCTATAAAGGTATCAGCATTGCGCCTCAATTTACCTAATTCGGGAATGCTATTGATGTATCACATTGCTGAGAATATTGATACGTTGATATATTGCACTGTCGTAATACTAAATTCATTGGTTTAATATGCGAAATAAAGTAATAAAACTTCATTTGATCTTTAAAGTATCTTAGGTGAAAAATATTTGTAAATGGTTTATAAAGTAAGCACTGATGAGACAAATGTACTCGTATAATCCTTTGCAAGTATTGTGCAGTACATGTGATACACAGGGATTATTTTTAAAACGTTTTTGAATCATATATGATGTTCAGTGAATAATTGATTGAGTGTTGAATATTGATTAACGAGTGAATATTGATTTATAATTAAATATTTTTTTAAAGCACATAAAATATATTCCTTCAGTACTGCTAATCGTGTGTGTTTAAAGTATATTTACGACCTAGCGTATTCTATTAGCTGTAGAGGTTAAGTATGAGAGGAAACTCGATCTCCATGTCAATATGAAAACAAAAGTATTTATAATTTGTGCTATTTCATACTACTATTGAAATGAAAGGTTAAAAATAATTTCTGAATTATTTATTGGTTAATAAAATGTATATAAAGTCCAAATTTTATAACACAAAAAAAACTTAAAATATTTCTATGACTAAAAAAAGCAATAATTCAAATTATTTTTCTTGATTTCCATTGAAACATGGTAGACATAATGATTTCTCATACATTCTACACTCCGTAGATACTTGTTTTGCTTCTTTCAGGGCTATTTTACGATTGTGTTATTTTTTAACATCCATTACATAGCCTGCGTTGAATTTTCTTATTTTCTTTGCGTGCATTGTTTGTTATTTTATAAAGTTTTCGAATTAGTCCAGTAGTCCAGTCAAAGATTGGACCGCTACAAATCATGCGAACAAGCTAAATTTTATTGTAATTATTAATTTTGGGGCCTCAAAAAGGATGCAAATAAGTTTATCACTTTAACCCCCGGGCTTTCCCCTAAAACCTCTCTCGTAGAGGGGTGAAAACGTAAAAAAATCGATTTACCAAGAATTTATACGCCGTAGAAAAAAATATTTAATATAAAAAATGTAGGTGAGATAATTTTTAACAAAAATGTTTATTAGCACTTTTTGCGTAGAATGAAACTTTCTCTCAGAAACAACGCTTGAAGCGACCTGCGAATTCAAATGTTAGTTCCTCGAGCGTAAATAATATTAAATAAAATTTTTATCGACTCGATAAAAAATCAATATATTTTGATCAGAGTGTCCTATCGACAAAAATCAAAATGTGTTTTAAAGGTAAAATGTGCAGCTTTTGTATGCATATTTGTATTTGTAATATGCAATATTATATATTGCATATATTATATATATTATATATTATATATGCAATATTATTTGTATTATGTAATAAATAAACTTTATGAGATTTTTGCTATTTTTTGCGATTCTCGTGTGATAAATAATATTTATTATTTTCATTAACCGGGCGCAGTAAAACTTTCATTGTTGTAGACTAGTCTTTAAAACATTTTTAAATGCGCTTTAAAATTTTAAATAAAAATACGCTTTTGATTTTTAGCACCAAACATGAGATATTTGAAATACGACTAAAAACGCAGAATTTAAACTTTTACATTTCAAACAATCGCACGTCACAAAAAATACCTCCAAGAAGACTGTTTTGGGTGTAGTTTATAGCAAAAGTTAAGTACTTTTGAAAAACGTACTGAAGTAATTAAAAAAGAGCAGGTTTAAACGTTTTATTTCGTTTGTAATGTGAAAGTTTAAATTTAATGTGTTTTAAGCATATTCTAAATGCCTCAAATTTATTGCCAAAACTCTAAACTAAAATTTCATGCTATAAGTTTTAAAGATTAGGTTCTATTTATGCAAACTCCATAGTAACCAGCCAATAAAAGAGATATATTGTAATGATCTCATGAGAATCATAGAAATGGCAAAATCGCGCAACGTGTATTTATTTAACAACTTTATAAAAACTGAGTTCATTTGCAGGAAAACACAAAAATTGCATACAAAAGCTGCACTCTTTACTTTTAAAATGCATCTTGATTTTTGTCGATAGTATACTCGAATCAAAAGATATTGATATTTTTACTGTCAACCTACTACAAATTTTATTAAGCATTGATTTCGCACGCGTAACTGACATTCAAAATTGCCTGTCACTTCAATCGTTGTTTCTGAGAGAACGGTTTATTCTACACAAAAAATGCTAATAAACGGTTTTGTTCGAAATTATCTTAGCTACATTTTTAATTTAATACATTTTTTTTCTATGGCGTACAGATTCTTGGTAAATCGATTTTTTTTTTCGTTTTTCCCCTTCTACGTGGGGGTTTAAGGGGAAGGGGTAAGACTGGTGAAGTTTTTTGCATCTTTTTTAGTGTCCTAAAATTGACATTTTCAGCAAAATTCAGCTTGTTCGTATGATTTTTAGAGGTTCAGCGGCATTTTCGACTCTGGCGACTAGAGTAAATGGGTTTCTCTATTTTTCTCTTAGTCTCCGGTTCAAGTAAAGATTCCGCCAAACATTTGGTAAATGGAGCTAGTGGCATTTTTTTGTCATTATAAAATTTTTATATAAGACCAATTATTAACAACTGTAATACTAATACATTCAAGAAGGACTTTCCTGTACTAGTTAAAACTTTTACAAGCAGGACTATAGTATGAAATCATTTGATATGAAAAGTCTATACCACCTTTAATCCTATTATAGTCTAGAATTGTTGCATCATATTATAGTATTAATTGCACCTATAATTTGTTCTTTGTCTAATTTTTGTATTTTAATGTCATTTGTGCCATACTACTTCGATTAACTCTCATTGTTCCACAGTATTCTGTGTTTCTGTTTTTTTTTTTAAGTAGTTAATGAAATACTATTGTACCAGTTGTCTGGAGTAGCACAACGTCAGTTAAAAATTGCAAAATCAGTTGTAGGCTTTATACCAATATCGGAAAGAATTATACTAATACAAATGATGACAACACATGGGAAACTAAACCTTATTCAGATTTATGCGCCAACCGCTGACAAAAAAGAAAAAGAAATTGAAAAATTTTACGATGACCTTCAAAAAACCCTACAAAATACAACATCTACAGATATAACAGTAGTCATGGTTGATTTTAATGCCAAAGTTGGAGAAGGAAGATGTGAGTTCACTGTAGGACCATATGGACTCGGTGTTCGAAATGAGAGAGGAGAACGCCTTATAGAATTCTGCCTAGAACATAATCTTGCGGTAATGAATACTTTCTTCAAACTACCTAAACGACGCGACGCCTTTACACTTGGAAATCGCTAGATGACAAGGTCGATAAAATCGTTAGAAACCAATTTGACTATTTTAGTAAACCACAGATACCGAAACGCAATACAATCGGTGAAAGCGTTCCCATTCGCAGACGTGGCGTCAGACCACAATCCTCTTGTAGCAAAATTCCAACTTTACTTAAAAATGATACAAAAAAGCTACAAAAGTGATAAATTAAACATACAAAAAGTAGAATCAGAAGACGTCAAAGAAAAACTGAAACAAGAAATTAATGCAAACCTAGAATCCACACCGGAATCAATTGATGGTGGTGTAGAACAACAGTGGCAATTCTTTAAAAATGCAATTATCGAACCAAATCGCAGAGAACTCACAACAACCAGATGCAAGAAAGGAGATTGGATGACAGAAGAAATCTTGGAAATGATGGAGGACAGAAGAAGGCAAAAGAATATCAACATAACTCAGTATCAACAGCTGCATATTCAAAGAAGAAGGAAAATAAGAGAACCTAAAGAGACTTATTTCGCTGGAAAATGCCAAAAAATTAAAGACTTACAAAACAAATATGGTAACTTCAATCTCCATAAGAAAGTTAAAGCATTGACTGGGGTAGCAAAACAAAAAACCTCAAGCATACTAATGGATAAACGAGGTAACATTTTAGTGGAGACAGAACAAAAATTAGGAAGATGGAAAGAATATATAGAGGAATTATTCCATGACAAGAGACAGGAAAATACATATGAAGATAATCAGAGTAAAGACGAGTGACCCGAAATAACAAAGTCAGAAGTTATGCATGCAGTAAAGTCCATGAAAAATAATAAAGCTGCTAGTCCAGATGAAATATCAAGTGAACTGCTAAAACTGGTCAATGAAAAAAACATAGATCTTTTAGTCCAACTACTGAACACAATCTATTCCACAGGAATCATTCGACATGAAATGCTGACATCAACATTTATTTGTCTACCAAAGAAAGTAAATGCCAAAGAATGTAGTGGTTATCGAACGATCAGTCTAATGTCACATACCTTAAAAACCCTGCTAAAAATCATCAATAATAGAATACACGCTAAGCTGGAGATGGATATTAGTGATTCCCAGTTTGGATTTCGGAATGGAGTGGGCACAAGAGAGGCACTATTTTCTGTTAACGTGCTGACCCAAAGATGTTTGGATGTTAATCGAGATATGTATGCTTTATAGACTACAACAAGGCATTCGATAAGGTAAAACATGACCGACTTATAGAAGTACTCAAAAACAAGAATATGGATGTGAGAGATGTAACATTGATATCAAATTTATACTACAGCCAACGATCAAATGTGAAAATTGGAAAAAAATTGTCAGTAGAAGTGGAGGTAAGAAGAGGGGTCAGACAAGGTTGCATACTGTCGCCGTTATTGTTTAATGCTTATTCTAAAGAAATCATACAAGAAGCTTTGGTAAACGAGACAGTCGGCATAAAAGTGTACGGAAATTTAATAGCCGACAACTTGGAAGACTTTGAAAGAATAATGAACAAAATATTAAGATATAGTGAAGAATACGGACTCTCTCTTAACATCAAAAAAAAAACCAAATTCGTGAAAATTAGCAAGAACGGCGGCCAGCATATTGAGAGAGTAAGAAGATATACTTACTTGCGAACGATAATCACAGCAAATAACGATTATACTGCAGAAATAAGAGCCAGAATTGAAAAAGCACGTGTCAACTTCGTGAAAATGAAAAAGATTTTATGCAGCAAAGATCTGACATTGGCCCTCAGAATAGACCTAATTAAATGTTATGTACACAGTGAACTCTACTATGGACCTGAATCATGGACATTAAATCGAAATACAATAAATCGACTTAACGCGTTTGAAATGTGGACATTTAGAAGATTGTTAAGGATTTTATGGGTGAATAGAGTCATGAATACTGAAGTGTTAAAAAAATAGGTAGAGAGAGAAATGAAAAATACAATAAAAGAACGGAAATTGCAATATCTCTGACATGTGATGAGAGGCGAAAGATACAACATCTTGATACTCATAATTCAAGGAACAGTAGAGGTTAGGAGAAGCGTAGGAAGAAGACGCGTTTCCTGGTTGAAGAACCTGAGAGAGTGGTCTGGTTGCAGCTCAAGGCAATTGTTCAGAGCAGCTGCCTCGAAGGTCAGAATAGCCATGATGATTGCCAACCTTCGTCGCGGAGATGGCACTTAAAGAAGAAGAAGTTGTCTGCTGTAAGAATGCTTTTTTCAAGTAGCGGCTTATTTAATAAAACACCAACAAATCCGGGGTGATTTATTCCAGGTAATATTGTAGACGTACCCTGTCGGCAGTGTATGGAGAAATTCCATATACATATATCCTAACATCTTACAAAACCCAAATAATTTTATTTTATATTTAAGGGCGTTGTCGGTATGGTATTGTCGAAATACTAATCTTTCTTGGTGAGAAATCATAGTCTTATCGACAAATATTTCTTTGCCAGGGTATAGATGTCTTGAATTTTTGAAATATACAACTTGACAAAAGCATCTATTTTGTATAATATATTGTTAGGTAAGACTGGTGAAACTTTGGATAAAAAAATATATAGTGTCTCGTCGCCAATGATCCTGTATGTACGGGTATTGGATAAGTCCAGATACAAGCAGAACACCTAAAAAAATTTTTATTTTGTCTAATTGTACATAGACCCATTTCTTCATTCTACAGGATCTTCTTAGTTTATGTGTTTACAATGTACTACTGCGCATAACGATTTTTTTCTTTTACCATCAAATTAAGGATGTCAATATTAAAAATATCTTAAAATATATATACAAAATATATTAAATATATCATTTTTATTTGCATCTGGAATCCTCTTTTGTAATTCGGAATTTCCAGTAAAATTTACTTTTACTCGCTGCTGAAAGCTTAAACTCCATTGAGGAATATGTTGTGTTGGTGTAATATTTTCTTTAGAAGATGAACTTGTAATGAAGAATCTTTTGAAGATTCCAAAGGCACATATTCGACACTTGAATCTCTAAAAGTTTCTATGTAAATTAAAATACAAGGATTATTATTAAATTTTTGAGAAAACACAGTTAAACAAATCGCTTATGGTAAACTGGTGACAGGTGACCACCGATGATCACATATGTATCGCCATTTAAGTAATGTTTATTTAATTTCAATTTTTTCTAAATCAGACACATATTATATTGCATCCCAATACGGGTTGTTATATTTTCAGCATTTAGTTTACCACGTACCGTTGACCTAAAGATGTATAGCAAATTATACTATGCAAAACCGGTCGGTGGTGCTAGAATTAATTGATTGTGAGTAAGTCTTTTTCTTAGTTCTTTTTAATTACTTTTTAAAATGCTTATATTTTTATCAAGATCAAGATAAATTGAGGGTAGCAATAAAGGTTCCGAATATAAAAACTGCAATGAAGTCAGTACGATAGGATTTTCACTGTCGTTACTTTGAACACAAAGCGAACGCGAAATCAAAATACACTCAATTTGTGTCAAACTAGGTAAAAATTCTTCATAAGTAAGAATCTGATTTCCCAAAACTCTAATTAAATAAAGTTTTACGCTTTTTAAATTGCTTTCTCAAATACCACCGAAGTGACTGCCGTAAGGTACGTTAATTTTCAGGTATTATTTAGTTTCTGTTGGAATGCATTATATCAGTTTTTGAACTAGTTAATTTATATATTTCATTAATGACTGTTTTGGACTCACAAAATTCGTACCATTATCTGAATACAAAACGTACCAAAAAAAACGTCAAACAACTGTCAAAGTGTATAGACGCATTTCAAAGTTTCTCCTTAAAATTTAAATATTTAAATGATTATTCTTAAAGTCTGAACGAGTAAATAGTGAATAGTGGTAAAATCAAAATCCTATTCCATTCCAAATTAAGCAGCCGACGAGTAAAGACCGATATGTGACAATTTCACCGAAACATTTTAACTTTAATGGTTCAAAAGTGCATTGGTAAATTTGACTTTCCAGTGGCGTAAAAAAAATTAAGGTAACTATTATTTTTAATCTTTTTATCCACAGAGTCCCACTAGGACATCTGTTGCATTGATAATAAAAATTTATGTGTAGTGGTTTTGGTATCCAGAACCGCTCACTAAAATGACCTCAACTACTACTCAAATGACCTCACAAAATAACACCATCAATAATACCAAGTCTTATGTTGCTGCCACTTTATCTAAACCTCCACCTCCTACGTTTCCTCATAAAAATCAAGCCATTATCTTACATGCCCTTCCTAATGTCGTTCTATTTGAGTACATAAAAGCTATAGGAGACATCGTTACCCCAAAAAATATCATCTTTGCGTCTCGAATCTCAAATAACCGCATTTGTATTTATTTAAACTCTGTTAAACTAATCGACGATCTTCTCAGTGCCCACCAAAGTATCATTATTAACTCAACAGTTGTTCCTATCCGAAGACTTATAACACCTGCTAAGCGTATTCTTATATCAAATGTATCTCCCACGATACCTCACAGCACTATCGAAGAAGCTTTAAAAGATATCGGTTTACAGATAGTCTCTCCTGTATCATTCGTGAAATGTGGCTCCCTAGGTGATGAATATGCACATATAATGAGCTTCCGAAGGGTGGCGTACGTTATTCCGGATAAAGAAAACTTTTTTTCAGTCCAGACCTCTCTTTTAATACCTCATGACTACACATCATATCGAATATTTGTGTCTACTGACAAATTACAATGTTTTTTATGTAAACAAGATGGTCATACTGCTGAAACTTGTACCAATGAACCAATTTCTGTAGCCCAATCCGACCTCCTTCCCTCTCCCACTACCTCCGTATCCATACCCACAAATACAACGATACCCGAATGCACTCCCAATCAAATCAATGCACCATCCACATCTTACCCCGAAACTACAACTAATGTGGCAAAAAGCATCCCCTTAGTTACACACTTAGCATCACCTCCCGTACAGAGACAGAAACGGGCTATATCCAGTGACAGTAATGCTGGCACCCCTTCTCAACTTTCTCCGGTTTCTACTCCAGAACCAACTATCAATCAAATGCCTCCCCCCTTATCTGTAAAATCTACCACTAATTCTTTTAGCCAGCCGCAAAAGAAAAAAAATAAAACAATTGAAACAAAAGAACATAAATTGACACCCATTTCTTATAATGCAGTCCAAGCCATTTATAAAAATAATTTATCCGAACTAACTCTTACTGAAAACCAATTTATAGCTTTCCTAGAAATTACCTACGGCATACCGGACCCACTTCGAGAAGCTCTTAATTTCACTTCCAATATCCAGGGATTGCTTAATGATTTATCTCTTCTTCATTCGCAATCAAAAGAGAGATCTTTTAAAAACCGAATAACAAGATTGCAAAAAAAAATTAAAAGACAGCTTAATCCTGAAGACTCCGACAATTTAAGTGCATCATCCGATTACCTATCTGACGATGAAACTAACGCTCCTATGTCTCAATGCTCTCAACAACCCTTACAGTAGTCCCCCACTTATCACATTTAAACATTACATTCAAAATAATTCAATGGAATTGCGATGGTTTCTTTCCTCGCATAGAAAGAATCCAGCAATTAACTACCGAAGAACAACCTGAAATCATATGCTTACAAGAAACTAACTCAAAAATTACTAAATTTTCTAAACTAAACAATTTTGAAGGATATCATTATATTCGAGCTGACTGCAACAGAGCCAGTGGTGGAACTTCAATTTTTATTTCCAGTGAACTATTTTCTTCGCACCTTCCTCTCACCACCGAACTTGAGGCTATCGCCATAACCACTTGGTGTCCTAATAAGATTACTATTTGTAGCGTATACATTCCACCCAATCACTCTATAAAGGAAATAGAACTTCTTGACCTCATTTATCAGCTCCCTTCTCCCTACATTCTTGTAGGCGATTTCAATGCTCACAACCCTATGTGGGGTTCCAATAGCACGTCAAACAAAGGTAAAACTGTTGAAAACGTAATTAATTGTACAGATTCCTGTCTACTAAATACAGGCTCTAGTACACACTTGAATTTCTCATCAGGCACATTTTCTTCTATAGATCTTAGCTTTAGTGATCCCAAATCCGCACCTTTACTAAATTGGAAAGTCGCTGATGATCTTTACGATAGCAATCATTACCCCATATTTATATCCACTGATATCCCCAACTCTAAACAAACTATATCCAGAAGCTACTGGCAACTCAAAAATGCCGACTGGCTAAGCTACACTACCAAAACAGATACCACCTTACCTTTTCTCACACTATCCAACAATATTGACTACAATTTATCATTAGTTACAAACACGATACTCTCAGCTGCCAATTTTCATATTGGCAAAAATTCTGTTTCACACAAACATAAAAGGGTTCCGTGGTGGAATAATTCTTGCAAAATCTCCGTAGAACAACATAAGGAGGCACTTAGAGATTATCGGAAAAATAAAACATCAGAAAATCTCACAAAATTAAAAAAAGCTAGAGCCAGGTCGCGATTTATTATAAAACAAAGTAAAAAATCGTCATGGAGAAACTATGTATCTTCTATCAATGAAAATACCAGACCAATGTTTGGAAAAAAATACGACAAATTCAAGGAATCAATACAAATACTAAAATATCTAGTCTAATTTTAAATGATAATGTAATTAGTGACAATCAAGAAATTGGTGAGACCCTAGCCAGTCACTTCGACAAAAAATTTAAAAGCAAAATAAATTGCTCTCAAATCGAGCCAGTAGTCGATGCTTCCTTTCCAAGTTCTTCAGCAACTGTTAAAGATATCGATTACTTAAATTCCCAATTCTCTTACATAGAACTTACTTCGGTTATTAAAACTCTTAAGAACACTGCTTCCGGCCCCGACGATATTCCTTACATTTTTATAAAAAAATTATCTAGTTTAGGTCATCTTAAACTTCTTGAAATGTTTAACTTAATTTGGTCATCTAACAAGTTTCCTAATCAGTGGAAAACCTCAATTGTAATACCCATTAAAAAGCCTAACATATCACGATCATCACCCAGCGCTTATCGACCAATATGTCTAACATGTACCATCTGCAAAATCTTTGAAAAAATGATCAATAAACGTCTTACGTGGTTTTTTAACAAATATAATATAATTCCAAAAGAACAGTCAGGGTTTCGACGTAATCGCTCTACTCAAGACAATCTAATACTTCTCCAAAGTCATATTTCCGATGCCTTCAACAGGAGACAAGAAGTCATTGCAGCAGTGTTTGATACTGAAGGTGCATTTTATACAATTAGCAGGCAATCTATACTAAAGAAACTTTCTCATTATTACATTAAGGGTAACATATTTAATTTTATACAAAATTTCTTAACTTCACGAACATTTAGAGTCTCTGTCAATGGCATTTTTTCATCACTACACCATCAAACTGACGGCGTACCACAAGGTTCAATATTAAGCCCCACTCTGTTTAACCTAGCAATAAGCGACTTGTGCTCTGATATAATATCCCCTATTAGGCATGTCCTATACGCAGATGACCTGATAATTTACTGCCACGGACGATCTATCTCTACAACTTCCAAGCTTATTCAATCCGCAGTAGATACACTAGTTAAAAAAACAAGCTCCATAGGCCTGTCTTTATCATATACAAAATCAAAAATAATAAAATTTAGTAGACTATCACCCTTCCAATCCCCTAATATTATGATTGAGAGAGCGAATCTTCCAGTAGTCAAGGAATGCAAAATTCTCGGTGTAACGTTTGATTCACGACTCACCTGGAAACAACATATTCTAGAAATAAAAAGTGAAGCAAACAAGAGGCTTAACATTATCAAAACTCTTTCAAACTATTATTGGGGCGCAGATGAGAACTCCCTGCTTAAGATATATAGGTCTATCATTCGTTCCAAACTGGATTATGGTTGTTACATATATATCTCTGCCTCTAAAACACACCTTAACCTTTTAAATTCGATACATGACACAGCCTTACGAATTTGTTTAGGAGCCTTTCGATCTAGCCCCGTAGAAAGTCTATATTGCGAAGCCAATGAGCCCCCACTTTGGATTAGACGTGAACAATTATTACTTTCCTATGCTGCCCCCGTTTCATGCAATACCTCCAATCCAGTTTATCTTCTTCTTACTTCATCAACTAACAACCAGCATTACTATTCTAAATCACCATCAATAAAACCCATTCCACTAATTTTAACACAATTACTTAATAACATCTCTCTATCACAAACAATCCTACGACCCCTACCTCCATATCCTCCTTGGTCTATAATCACTCCTCAGTTTAACACATCTCTTACAAGATTCGATAAACTTACAACACCCAGGGAACTCATTAAAAAGTCTTTTAAAGAAATTATATTTACAAATAAATACGACATAGTACTTTACACTGATGCCTTAAAGAATGATACAGGAGTAGGCTGTTCTGTTACCACGTCAGATAACCTTATCACATCATCTTGTATCCCCTCGTTTTGTAGCGTTTTCACTGGCGAACTATTTAGCATATTTCAGGCTTTCAAATCAATTTCTTCACCTGATAAACAAGTTGCAATATGCACAGACTCACTAGCCTCAATACAATCTATCCAAAATATATTCACTGATCATCCTATTGTCCAAAAGATCCTTGATTGTTACCAACTAATCGCTTCCCAAAAAATAACAGTTACATTAATCTGGCTACCATCCCATATTGGTATCAGAGGCAACGAACTTGCAGACAGCCATGCAAAACTTGCCTCAACATCATCTGATAATACAGTTAATATACAAATTAGTAAAGATTTAAAATCTCACATTAAGAAACGAGCAAGAACCCGATGGCAACAACACTGGGACACCAATAACTCAGCATTACATCATATCCAACAGTTAGTCGATAGCCCCCTTGATTTGATCTCTGCCAGTATGTCCAGACGAGATGCTATTGTAACACGAAGACTTCGAATAGGACATACAAGATTAACACACGGATACCTGATGTCATCCAGCAACCGACCCACTTGTGAGACCTGTCAATCACATCTAACAGTTAACCATATTCTCACCGAATGTCATCAATATTCAGCAAAAAAAAAAACGTTACAACTTCGATACGTATACTGTGGAATTTAAAGGTTTTGATTAAATTGAAAAATATTCAATAAGTGTAGACAGCGGAGAAATTACAAGGTTTGTAATCTATCCAGACTCACAGATCACAATCTTCTGTCCTTTGACAAACTGTGTCACTCCATAATATTTACAAAGAAACTAAACAAAATTTATTTTAAATTCAAAATAAAGAGTTCATTCTTTATCGTATCTGCAGCAGCGCAGAAAAGCTGCCCAGATGTTGTATTGAACCAGATTCTGAGGTTCTTTAACCAAGATGTTCTTCTTCTTCCTGGACCTCGTTTTCCAAATATTTTGCCTTGCAGGATGACTTGAAGTAGAGCATATCGGGATTCATTTCGAATAATATGTCGGAAGAATTATAACTTTCGAGATTTGATGGTGGTCAGTATCTCTCGGTTCTTATTCATTCTTCTAAGGACCTCCTCATTTGTGACTTGATCAGTCCACGGGATCTTAAGTATTTTCCGATATAGCAACATCTCAAATGCTTCAAGTTTTCTGCACATATCTTCGTTCATGGTTCACGATTCAACACCACAAAAAACGTCAGAGAAAACGTAGCATTGCAGCATTCTTATTTTTGTATCAAGAGAAAGGTTGTGACTCTTGAAGAAGGCCCCCATCTGATTGAAGGTGAATTTAGCTTTTCCGTTGGATGCTCTAGTATCCTGGTTGTTGGTCTATTCTTTATTTATTATGATGCTGAAGTAGCTGTAGTGCGTTACTCTTTCTACAGGAAATTGGTTGACGTAGAGTTAACCTTCTGTTAAACCTTTAATGCCAATTATCATAATATTTGTCTTCTTAACGTTTATAATAATTCCACATTGTTGACTTTAATACACGATTTTGTTCATAAGAACTTGTAGATCTTCTAAATTGTCTGCAAATTCTATGGTGTTACCTGTATATCTGATGTTGTTTAGCCGGTAACCATTTAGTAGAATACATTTTTCAGTTTCCAGCAAAGCTTTGATAAATAATCTTTTGGAATACATATTAAAGAATATAGGAGACCAAATACAGCCTTGCCTCACTCCACGCAAGATTTTCATATAGTCAGTGTGTTCACCTTCAACTCTGAGATTGTTAGTAAAGATTTCTAATTATTTTCAAATCTTGGTTGTTAATTCCTGCTTCTTTTAGCATTTGCATCATCTTGGCGTGCTGTACTCGATCAAACGCTTTCTGATAATTAACCAGATATGCATATACGTCGCAGTTGAGGTCTGTGCATGTTTGGAATAAGACTTGTACTGAGAACAAATCCTTTCTAGTACCAACAGCATTTTTAAACCCAAACTGGTTGGGGGAAATTTGACTTTCACACAGCTTGTAGATTCTCTTATAAATTATCTTAAGGAACAATTTTAGGAAATAACTCATGAGGCTTACAGTACGGTAATATTCGCATTTTTTGGCTCCTGGTTTTTTCGGAAGTGCAGTAAACTCAGATTTCAGCCATTCTGTTGGTATTTTTCCAGAGTTGCATATGTTGTTGAATATTTTTGCGATTATTGCTATTGATTTGTTGTCCATTAGTTTGAGTAGTTCTGCTTGTATATTATCAGGGCCTACCACTTTGTCATTCTTTAACTGTATCATTGCAGAATAAACTTTCTGCTGTAATATTCTTGGTTCATCATTTACCTCTTGTTGTAGCTCAAAGGTGTTATCTCTTTGGTAATCAAATAGTTTTTCTAGATATTCTTTCTATGTTCTTATTTTACTCTGTTTGTCCAAGATAATATTTCCGCCAGAATCAGTTATATTTCCTTTATTCCTTCGTCTTAGTTCCCCTGTGAGTTCTTTAACTTTCCTATGTATATTGTGACTATCGTATTTTAACTGCAGAGTCTCAATTTCTTCGCATCTTTCCCTTGCTTCTTTTTCTTATGCTTCTCTGATTTTCGTTCTTAATAATATAATATTTATGGTTTTATATTTGTCTGGGTCATTTTTGGCTTCTCTTCTCTCATCCATTAGTTTCAGGATATCATCTATCATCCTTGATTTTTCTTCATTATTCTATCTGTCTTTAAGTGTTTATCCTTTACATTTTGTACTATTTATATAATATGTTTCATCATTTGTTCTTCGTTCCATTCGTCTCTAATTGCAGTCAGTTGCTCGTTTAACGTGGCTTGGACTCTCATCCTCGTATCAAGGTCTTTAAGCATACGTAGGTCGTATGATTGTGCTTTCCTTTTCTGCACTGTTTTGAGTTTGACACCAGTTAAACGTGGTCTGAGTTCATAGTTGTCCCAAATTACATCTACTCAAGATCTTAATATTATTATGGACTCCACACGCTCATTTATCAAGCATATTGATATAATAGTTTCTATAGCTCTTTGTATGCTTGGATTTATTAAGAGAAATATATCAGAGGTTAAAAGTAATATATCTATTTGATTACTATACTGTAATCTTGTTAGACGCCTATTAGAATATTGTTATCCAGTCTGGACCCCCTAAAATACCTGTTATTTTTACAAAATTAAGCAAGCGCAAAGAAGCGGTACCAAAACATATAAAGCTTATATTTAAAAAATAATGATTATTCTTAGGATTTTGCATCATTGCAAGAGACATTCTCATTACCAACGTTAAGTGCGAAGAGACCAGGCAAACCTAAAATTATTGTTTTTAATCATTAATTGTATGGTGGACTGTCCTTAACTCTCCGGCGGGCGCGCTATCGATCATGTATGCCGCCTTTTTACTTATTTCAAGATTAGGTAAAGTTTTATTAGTTACATCTGCTTGTTAATCTCGCTATTCTCCAGTTACCAAATTTTATTAACCCTCCGGCGGGCGCGCCATCTATCATGTATGCCGCCTTTTTACTAATTTCAAGATTACGTAAAGTTTTATTAGTTACATCCGCTTGTCAATCTCGCTATTCTCAAATGACTACTACTGACGCCGCACCTACCGTGTCAGTAGATGATTTATTTAGTTATCAGTGAAACGCTAAAGTAGTAATAGGTGTTGAATCTATGGCAATTCCGTGCTGCAGCGCGCCCGACGATGTAAGTAAAATCAGTTTTAAATTTTATCTGATTTGATTACTATTTATTTAGTAAAAATATTTTTATGTGATAAAAGGTGGTCTGCGATATTAGAGGTAATTTTAGTAAAGTATAAATTTTAAGAAAAAAAATATAGATATAAAAATTTTAAAAAATATTTGACGGCGACAGAGTTATAAAAGTTGGCTGATAATTTATCAGATGTCAAGGATATAGTGGACTTATTAAGAGAAAGGTTTTGTTCAAGAAATTATACAAGAGCGACTCAGAACTATCCGGAGATGAAGATTTTTAAAACTTTAAAATTTAGGATTATGATTCATTATGTTGTAAAATAATATTTTGTTTTTTGTACTTTTTTGAATTAAATGATTTGATTAAACTATCTTAAGTTTACGATTATTTAAAACTTCATATTAAGGATAAATATGTATCTTTCGAATTTAATCTATACGTTTTTGTGCTTGAGACATAAACTATGACCGCGCGCCCACTCTTGTGATTTGTAAATGCGCGTCCGCCCGAGGGTTAACTGATTTCTTCTAAAATGTTTATAAAAGTTTCAGTCAGGAACACAAGATCACCTCTTATCTTTCGTCAGCCCTTTGGGCGGACTAATGTTGGATTTAATTTATACATGTCTAGAGTACCACCTATTGCAAATCTTTATGCATGCAAGTGTGTTGAAACTACGTGTATCCTGAGTTTTTTAGTATTCTAAGTTGTTATAAGATACGTTTTAGATTTTTTTTGTATGAATGAAATTTGCTTAGGTTCTGAACGATTTGTAACCAGTGACAGTAGTTTCGTGGTAAACAAATAAACAGTTAAATTAATTAGTTTAATTTCTCTATGTATCAACTATTGTATTGCTATTGAGGTTGTAAATTTTTAAAATTGTATCTAAAAGTAGGCTACACCCATTGATAAATAAATAAATATCGCTTGAAACAATATGTCTAAAAAGTTATATAAAAGGTCGCACGTATTTACCACATATAATAGTGGTTATCACTATTTAAATACACTAACCTCAAGCGACAAAATTTGACAACGGATTAGCATTACCTACTAAAACAGACAAAATATAAAAAACGAGCCACCACTCTGTCTAATTTATAAATACAAGGATATAACTATACCACATACGCACACCTATCTAAAGGTTGGGCTCAGTTGCATGTTTCTGAAATTAAAATGTCCACGAAGAACCACTCTTAACTAAAAATCAGGATAAAAGAGAAAATTTTATAACGTGGAAATAAGACTAAGGACAAAAATATGGCACACATATTGAAATACACTTTAAACATTTTATAAATATTTATGAACCCTATAAAAAAAGCAGCAGTAATCTGGTTGAATGTAATACTGTTGCCTGGAGTTGTTTTTAATATTTAAAGAGCAGATTCTTGTCTTCCATTATATTGATTAGTCTGTGAGCTATTGCTTTTTTTTAGATTTGGCTGACTTGTCAATCAATCAATGTGAATGTAGCGGAATATACGCAATGCAGCTGTTTTTATTTGTTACCTAATTTGAGTGATATATAACCTTTATAAATATTAAATGTCCTAAGTTTTTTGACAAAAGGCAAAAAATATTATGTCTTCAGGATCCGTAAAAAGCAATATAATATGTGCGTAGCAACTAACACATAGTAGAAATGATTAATTTATAAGTATAAATCAGGAACATAACAAAATTAAATATAAAATATATTAATACAATTTCATCGCAAATATTAGTAAAGAGGAAATTATAGCAATCAAATTTCTAAAAACGGAGAAACCATAATAATATCAACAGCAATCAAGGGTAACGTAATTGTAATTATAAACAAAATTCAATACCATGAGCTAATAACACAATTAAACACAAAGGAATCACACACACAAAACTACAAAAGGACCAAACCAAATCGTTGGAGAATAAAATAGACAAAACATTATATAAATTCGAAGCTTCCCCTTCAGCAGGACACAAAGTTTCTTCTAGATATAATTATCATTACCATATAACACAAAAAGATTTATAAAAAATGCGTAGTATTTTCTGCAAAAACTAGTCGAAATAGATTACAATCCTAATAGTCCAAGATCCCAGAGTGATCAGACATAACTTATTTTCACACAAATGAAACCTTAGAGTCTCAGTAGCGTCTCGCGTGCTTTGAATACCTGCGTATTTATGAAACTTGCTGAGTGACACCTGGGCAGGTACCAGGTGAGAAAGGTAACTAAAAATAAGAGCTAATTAACTTAAATTTACATAAGTGATTTTTATATATATTTTGTAGAATATTATTTTGAAAATACTGTAATAAGTGTCAGACACTTATCATGGACCAGAACTTGTGTCAGACGCTTTAAAACTCCACTAAAATTAAATGAACTTTACTTACTTTTACATGTCTGATTTTTAAATATGTTATTAATGGAACTATAATAAAGTTATATTTAATCAGTCAGACAAATTAGAATGACCAAACATCCCTCAAACACAAAAATTAGTTAACTAGAAGTATGAGCGCGATAAGCAGAAGATATGTAAATGATATGTTTTGAATTTGGCCCCATAGACCACAAGCACTAAATAAATGTTTTATGGACATTAACAGTAAAAAAAATCAAAACAACTCACTAGCTTTTCTGGATGAATTAATCACAAACAAGAATAAAGGATATACAAAGTTTACAGAAAACCAACTCACACCAGTAGATATTTAAATTATTACTTAAACCACATCACAAATATAACAGAGAGAATTATCAATCCACTATAATAGCCACCACATTACCAAAACACCTGCCCTAACATGCATATCAGGAAGAAAAAAACTACTAACAATGGCTTAACCAAAAAGTGATTATTCATTGGCATTTTTTATTAATACGGAATATCACAAGGTTTCAGAAAGAAAACAATCTAACATCCAAAACAATTTATAAGTGCTCACAAGAATCGACCGCATATGGACACCAGAAGCCATCCCAGAAGATTGGAAAGTAGGAAACATACTTCCTATGTTGAAAGGGGGAGACAAACGACTCTGCAAAAATTATAGGGGCATAACAGATTTAAATGTCGTCTACAAGATATTATTGGGGATTATATATAGCCGCCTGGAATTGTTTTCGGAGAAGATGATTGATGAATACCAATGTGGCTTTAGACCAAAGAGGTCAACTATAGACCAAATACATATATTATGAGGTACACATGAAAAATGTGTTGAATATAATATACCTATTTACAACTTGTATATCGATTTTAAACAGGCGTTTCATGGAGTAGATCGACAAAAGATGTCAAAGCAACTATCTATGTTAGGGATGCCCAATAAGTTGGTTAAACTTATACGAATGACTCTGGAGGGTTCCAAAGCTATGGTGAGAGTATATGGAGATATGACGCAGGCCTTTGATATTGAAAATGGAGTTAGACAATGTGATGCCTTATCAACAACACTTCTTAATCTAACTTTAGAAGCTGTTGTTAGAAAACTGGATATAAACGGCAGTATTAATACAAGATCAATGCAAATATGCGCATATGCGGATGATGTTGCCATAATAAGCCGCAACAAAAGGGTATTAAGCGAAAAAATTATAGACCTACAAATATGCCTCCACTTTTCTCTACCTAGGCTCAATAATAAATGACAACAACAACATCAGTTAAGAAATACAAGCACGGATTCTTAGCGGTAATAAGTGCTTTTACACATACAAAGACTTAATTAAAAGTAAGTTACTGAATCGTGAGTCTAAGCATAGAATCTACAAAACAGTAATTAGACCAGTAGTCGCATATGGATGTGAAACGTGGACCCTCTCAACCACTGAATAAAATTAACTGAGAATATTTGAGCGCAAAATACTAAGGAAGATATTTGGACCAACCCAATACAGCGATGGTTCGTGGAAAATTAAAATGAACCACGAGCTGGATCAACTAATACAGAGCGCAGATACTGTTAGATTTCTAAAGTCACAAAGACTAAACTGGCTTGGTCACCTAGAAAGGATGCCAGATAATCGAGCTGTAAAAGTTGTCCAGAGATGGAAGCCCCAAGCAAACAGAACAAGAGAAAGGCCCCGTAAAAGTTGAATAGATGACGTAGAGAGGGATCTTAAAACCATGAACATCACGTTATCATTTTAGTTATTTTTTAAATTTTTTTATTTTTTTTTAAATATCACGTGATATCTCATTTGAAAGCTCTCCAACTCACCTTTGCAACAGTGCAAATATTTAAATATTTATTTCTGCAAAGTTAACCAACACTTATTATGTATTAATACAATTATTTTATAAAAACTGTTTGGTAATATACAATAAAATTATAAGGAAATATTGAAATTGACGAGCTTACGAATACAGGTAATATCAATGTGAACATCATATATGCCTGCGTCCCACGGGTAGAATGTGAAGGACAGGAAGGTGTGAAGAAATATTTTTGGATGATCCTTAATTGCAAGATACTCGAGATTCCTGTAAACAAAAAGTGTTTTATTGGAGGTAATATGAATGGAAATATTGGTGCAGAAAGAGCAGGGATAGAAAGAGCTCATACAGGTTTGGCGATGGGAATAAGAAATAATAAAGGAAATAGTGAGATTGACTTTGCAGTTGCATGGGACATAGCGGTCATTAATACGTCCTTTATGAAGACTGAAGACCAGTATATTACCTGTAGTTTGTGGGGAATGGTGAGTCAGAAAGATTTTGTTGCACTGTAGAAGAAGTCAGCTAAAAGAGGTTACGAACTGTAAAGTGATAAAGGGTGAGTGTGTAGCTAGTCAACACCGACCGGTGATAGTAGATAAGATAAGATAAGTAAGATAGAGGTGAGATGAGGAGGGGAAAAAGTAAGTATGATGCCAGAAAGTAAAGTGATGGAGGTTAAAGGATAAATATTTGTCAATAGTCGTTAGGAGTAGAGAGCTGGAAGAGCTTAAGGAAAAGATACGGTAAATGACTGGTGGAGAGCCAATAGTAAAGTTGTGGTGCGAGTGGGAAAGGAAGTGTTATAAAAAACATCTGGTAAGGGGCCTCCTAGCGACAAAGAAACTTGGTGGAACGATGAGATGCAATAGAAGGTTAGAGCAAAGAAAGAGGTCAGAAAGAGATATGACACGTCTAAAACGAAGAAAGATGAGAATATATACAATGGAAGACAAAGAGGGAAGCAAAGTGCAAGTGCGCTGTAGCTACTTCTACAGAGAAATGGTCTCAGTAGCTGTATGAAGACGGGATGAAAAGGTTATACAGCATTACTAAAGCAATGAACAAGTCAACAAAGGACCCATTTGTGGCAGATTAAGGTTTTGCGGTTGGAAGAGTGTTAAGAATCGATGTAGAAATAAATGGTATGAGTACTTTAGTAAGTTGTTAAATGAAGAACACCAAATATTTTAAAGATTCAATCTTTATTTAAATACGTTTACAAATTTTACATTTGTTTGTAGCAAGTCAATTTTATGAATAAGTAAAAAAGATAATATATAACATACACAAAATACAATAGGAGAAGAAATTACATTAATGCGCATAACATAAAATAAAACATAAAATATACAAAATAAGACATATTCCAACATAGTGAGTACATCCATGTTCATGTTACTACCTTGAAGTGATCAAATTATTAACTAACAGAGTAAAAAGCAAATCTCAAAAGTTATCTTTTTAGACTTACTTTAAATTTATTCATCAAAAGTTGTTTTAAATCATAAGGTAGAACATTGCAGATTATAGTCAATTGAGTTTTTTTTGTGATTTACTCAAACGATACTTAACTGTTCTGATGTTATTTGCACCTCTTGTGCTATAGTTATGTAAGTCAGAGTGTTTAATTAAAGCATTAGCGTTTTAGAAATTCATACTTCATAATAATGTTGGCAATGTCATTATCTTGTATTTAATAAACAACGGTTTGCAAGATTTTAAGTAGCTAACTTTTGCGATTATTTTTATTGCTTTTTCTTGCAATTTAAATATTGTTAGGGCATTTCAAGAGTTTCCCCACAGAGTAACACCATAGCTTAAAAATGAATGGAAAAGAGAAAAGTACGTTATTTTCTAGGTATCAACACTTGTAACAAGTTTTAATTGTCTGATTAAAAATAAGGTACTAGAAAGTTTACCTTTGAGATGGTCAATATCGTTATACCAAGTCAACGTGTTGTCCAACAATTTGACGTTATTTTTTATTTTTTTCAACACTCACATCGAAGGTAGCCGAAAAAATTAAATTTTAAGTTTTGTTATCATTTAGTTTAAGTTTGTTTGCTAAGAATCATGATTGAGCATTGGAATTTACATACTCAGACGTGGTTTCTAAAACAACGATTTTTATCAGAAAAAACAAAAGTAGTGTCATCTGCAAATAAAACTGTTTTAAATGGAGCCATGAAATTGGGCAAGTCGTAAACATATATTATAAATAATAGTGGGCCCAAAACTGATCCTTGTGGAACTGTTCCATACTTTATCTGCTTAAATTTAGAGAGACAATTTCCGTACTTGAATGCTTGGTATCTATTCTTTACATACGATGAAATTAGTTCCAAAGGAGTAACTCTTATACCGTAAAAATGCAGTTTTTCAGCAAATCATCATGAGAAACACAGTCGAAGGCCTTTGAACGATCTCACAACGTTATGGCATGTGATTATGCTTCTCAAAGCCATCAACCATGGCACTCATCACATCTAAAATGTGCATGTGTTTTGGAACGATCCTTTCTAAACCCATATTGTGAACTAGTAAAAAAGTTATTTGTTTTTAACATCGAAATAATATCGAAACGATGGAAATTGAAGTAATTACTATTTAAATGGGAATAAGCCACAATTAAAGGTTAAAGTACGTTTATTGACGTTTCAATTTCCACTTCGGAAATCGTTCTCAAAATACAAACATTAGTAAATTAAACAAATTTTGTTTTTTTGTTACTTAGTGAAAAATTCTACTAATGATTTAATTTTTTTCTGACTCATTTATATTGACAATTCAGACATACATTATACATTTCAACTCAACAATATTGGCAATATCATTTTAAAGTCGTCTACTTTAAAATGTATAATGTATGTCTGAATTGTTAATATAAATTAAATTATTAAAAGAATTTTTCACTAAGTAACAAAAACCCAAAATTTGTTTAATTTACAAGTTTGTATTTTGAGAACGATTTCCGAGGTGGAAATTGAAACGTCAATAAACGTACTTTATCCTTTATTTGTGGCTTATTCCCATTTAAATAGTAATTACTTTAAAATGCCACAAAAAAATAGCTTCACATGGAAATTGGTTTATAATTGTCTACAAGGTCACGATCGCCCTTTTTAAAAATAGGAACAATCTTGGAGTATTTAAATGAAGTTGGGAATATCCTGATTGAAAAAATACTATTAATGAGATGTGTTAAAGGTTTAGTATTTATTTCACTAGTGTTTTTGATAAAAGATGCGTTTAGCTCATTAGTATCCAAAAAATTTGAATTTTTTATTGTTTTTATATCTGTGGATGCTTGTTGATTGGTTGGAGACAGAAAAAATGAATTCGGTCTGGCTGGAAATTGTGTCGTCTGGTTTATTTGGAAGATATTTTATAATATTCTATGCAATTTCAACAAAAAGGTTATTGAAAAAGTCACCAGATATGGTGGTTGTTAAATTATGTAAACTATTTGTTTTATTTCGCTTATAGTTAATTATTTTCCAACACGTCTTGAATCTACTCTTTGAAGTTAATATCAATTGATCATATGCCAGCTTTTTCGTTCTTTTCAACTCAGCATTGTAATGATTCTTATACCTTTTATATTCGCTGTTATATACTGCGTTTTTAGTAGAATCGGCACGTATTTTATGTTTGCAAATGATTTCACATATTTTTAAATTGTCATTGAACTGGTTTACCGGACATCTTTTGTCTTTGATAACCAGTTTTTTTAGTGGAAAATATTGCGATACTGCAAGATTATATTATCTATTAGAAACTTTGCAAGGTAATTTACATCAAGATTATCGTTAAAAATGTTTCAGTCTAACACGGATAAAAAGTTTCGCATTTTTAAGATACCCTTCTGCGTAAAGGCTCTAGTGCACTTGACTTTTGCTGAATTGATGTTAAGCTTATACTGATATACTGGCCGCGATGATCAGAAAAACAAGGTTCAAGAACATTTGCCCGAAACTAATCTTCTTCAACATTTGTCATTATATTGTCTATACAAGTGGCAGATGTATCAGCAAATCTAGTACAGTCATGGATTGTTTATTTTATTCCAAAAACGATGATATAGAAGTCAGCTCACTAGTATTTGCCGTTTTCGCAATAAAATTAATATTAAAATCTCCCAAAACTATTACTTTTAAATTTGGCCTCATAATGGAACCTAATAAATTTTCGAAATTTGTAAAAAAATAAATAAAATCGTTACATTTACTTGATCTTTACACTGTCAATACAACCGTGTTAATATCTTGTAGAACAATTCCACAAAACTCAGCGTAATACTCATGACATCGAACTGATTAACTCAGCGAGAAGAAAAGAGAGCTACATTTGATATTTATGGATCTTGAACAGGCGTACGACATAGTTCCTAGACAAGAGCTATGGAGGCATATGAGAGATAAAAAAATTTTTCCGGTGACGGTTGGTTTGCATCAAAGCTCTTCACTGAGTCGTTACCTGTTTAATCCTGTTATGGATGTACTGACAGAGAAAGTAAGAAAGGGAGCTTCTTGTCTAATGCTCTTTGCTGATGATATTGTATTAGTCGAGGAAAACAAAGATATGTTGGAGGAGACGTTGCACTATTGGAGAAGGGCTATTGACGAGAGAGGACTTAAGGTTAGCAGGCAGAAAAGAGTATTGTGTGGTTGGGAGGAAAAATAATGGATGGGCATGTAGAATTGCTTAGAGAAAAGCTGGGACGAGTAGGAGAATTTAAATAGCTTGACTCTTATATAACAGATAATAGGACACTAGATTTCCCATAGGATACAGGCTGGTTGGTTAACTATAAACGAATGAACGGGGTACTTTGTGATCGAAAAATAGGAGAAGGGCTATAAGGAAAAATATACTAAAGTGTGGGTAGACCTGCGTTGGTGTACGGCGGTGAAGTGTCGCCTATAAAGAAGATTCAGGAAAAGAAGATGGATATAGCTAAAATGAAAATGTAATGGTGAAGAAATGACTTGATTGGGGAAGAACCAAGTTGATTACAGTCCCAAAAAAGATTCAAGAACAAAGACTGCAATGGTTTGGTCATGTCAGAGGTAGAGATAAAAATTATGTAGGACGAACAATAGAGCTGTTAGAATTTTATGGAAGAAGAGGTAAAGGAAAATGAGCAGAAGATAGAAGGGCTATTTGGCAGAGGACTTGAGAGAGAAATGTTCAGCTGGAGAAGACCCGATGGACAGAAATGTGTGGCGACGAAGAGTAAGGAGCAGCGACCCCTAAAAAAGAAAAATTTGAAAAAGAGGAACAGTAAAATTGACGAGCTTCAGCAATGATGAAATTAGAAAAACCAACAGTAAATTCTTTCATTCTTTCCTTACGTAATTTAGTTTAGTAAATGAGTATTTAGTGTAATTTTATTTTACTTTATTAGGTACATAATTTTGGTTAACCCTTCAGAAATAAATATTCGAATAATACCCTATTGCAAAGGCAAGTATGAGACCTTTCAAATGAAGGATTTCGTGACCTCGGTTTGTATTTAAAAAAATCTTCGATTACGTCATTACGCCAACACTGATGACATAATGTTCAACACATTTTTTTAAGTGGTCTGTTTCCGAAATAATAAATTTATTCCATATACTATTTATATAATGGTTTCTTATGTATAAAATTTGAAACGAAGCGGTGATTAATAGGTTCGCTAATATTATTGGTTTAATAATTTAAAGGAAAAAAGGAACAAATAATCTGAAGAGTTTTATTTTTTAAATATATATTGTGAAATTGTATTTGGAAATAATTTAGGATACGTTCCAATATAAGCTTCTATACAATGTTTGTGAATGGTACTTAAATTTGAAGTTTTGAGATTTTAATATTATAACGATTTATCTTATAAACGTAATGATATAGATTAAAATACAAATTTAAACAAGTTTAGAAATTTAAACAATAATTAGAAATTACAATTTGTTATATTGGTTAATAATAGCCATAATAGTAGGTGATCGCCTTTATTCTAATTAATATTATTATTGTAATAAACAATAGTATTGCAATTAATTTTATGATAACTTCGGAAACTTGCGCTCATTCATTATGTGAACTCGGTGATGCCAGTTTTATATTAATACGAAATTCCATTTAATTATATCCACCAGTTTAATTCACATTAAAAAGGCATTGTTCTCGCCAAATCGATTAATAAAAATTCCATATACAAATTTAGTAATAAAACGGCGAACATGAACAATACCAGCTGAAACGCAATCTGGTCGAACAACACACAAATCACACATAGAATGAAGTTCGGCAGCTAGGCTTTTATATTGATATTGGTCGTAAGCCGGGCACTCGCCACTCGCCCATTATATAACGAGGGTGTGTGATCAGAGGAACGTCGGTCCTTTTGAAGTGAACAGTCGATGTCATGACCGCAACTAATATTTGCTGCTGCAAATTCTCTACCGACTATCGGTCGCTTGGTCGAGCGTATATCAGACCAAACATGATAGGTCGATCGCATCGGTAGTTGTACGGTAATAGATTGACCTATGCTGCCGACGTCGATGCTCCGTCCGGTCGAGGGTGTACGATCGTTTTCTCCACGTCGAGAGATCATATCAAACGATGTGTTCTTATTTATCAAACATTATAAAAACTATTTAGTCCATAATAAAAAATAAGTTTATGTCTGTAGATAGCAATAACCAGCTATTTGACGAGTTCTTTCTTTATATAATAATATCATTATACCTATATCAATAATGGACCGAACTAAAAATTTGAGGGTTAGTTATTAAGCACTGTAAGACTCTTCTTTGAGAGCAATCACGAAAGAAAAGTTAGTTTTTACAGAAGTTACAAACAATGAACGATTTGATCTTTATTTGCCGGTTATGGGGTAACAATTATACTTAAAAAAATTTAGAATACGTTATTTTAAAGGCTTTTTTATCTCTTAACAGAAACAATGTTTATATTTAAATATATATTTTTAACCTTATATTATACAGAATATATAGTATATATAGTAACATTATTAGTATCATTAATACTACTAACAACGAGGTCCATACTGCGTTAATTAAAATAAAAAATGGGCGATCTCCAGGACCTAGCAATATATCTTTAGAGTTACTTAAAGCAGGATGTCCACTTCTAATAAAAAGAATAACTTTTCTAATGAATCAATGGTACCAACAAATTCAAGTACCATCTGAGTGGAAAACCGCTCACCAAGTGTCCTTACACTTGGTGAGCGGTTACTTACACAAGGAAAACTGCTACTGACGATTAAGTGTCCTACCTACTTTCGGGAGATTGTTTGGAAAGATAATAATAAATACAAAAATGCAGGATGATGTTGGACATCTAATTAGTAAAGACCAAAGGTCTGGTAGATCTTGGGCTGATAACTTGTTTATATTCCAACAATTAATAGAAAACAAGAATAGCGGTTGGTACAGAAGTACATCTAGCCTTCATCGACCTAGAAAAGGCGTATCATACAGATCCAAGACTTAAAGTGTGCCAAGATTTACAACAACTCGGCACTAGTCCGTACATTTTAGGAATAACCACAGAAGTATACAGGGATAACTCTACTTACCTAAAAGTCGAAAATAGACTATAATAGCCAATAAAAGTAACTAAAGGACTAAGACAAGGATGCAGTATATCACCCTTACTGTTTAATTCATATATTGAGGCAGCCCTCCAAAATACATGGATTGCAAGATGAACCTAAACTGCCAGCCTGTACAAGATTACAGTTAACATTGGTGTATTTTTGGCATGAATTTCTAAGAAACTTTCTGGAATTTCTTTTCCATTGGTCCGAACAAGCCTTCGTTTACCCACTTTTAGGTTTATTAATCGTTTAATTGTTACGACTTCTAGTACTTCAGTCTCCACATTTTAATCAGAGACTTCTGTAAATGTGGATGATACATTATTATTATCATTCACGAAATGAGGGCGCGCATCAGAACTAAAATAGGCTTATTTTTTGTTTAAACGGGTAGATATAATTAGAAAATCGTCTAAAGTTTTCTAGTACATCGACTATTTGAAATTATACATTAAAATAATATTAATATTATTACTAACGTGACTCTTGTCGAGATAGGATTAATTCACTTCTTTTCTGATAACCCTTTAAATTTGACATTTTTAAAACAATAAATCTATTCCTTTCATTTAATGTGACACAATTCCAAAATTCTCACTGATACAGTTTGAAAATATCTAAAATTGTAGAAATTTGATATCGACAGAGTTCGACTTCCACTGCACAACTGAAAAGGGCCAGTACTGCAAAAAACAATTTATCCCAATCGACAAGATGTCGTAGCTACACTAGTGACGTCTAGCGGATATTTTTGCTATTATTATTGTTCCAGTTTTGCTGGTTATAAATACGGCTATTTTAAGCCCTTTGGTGATCTTAATTCAATTTTGTCAATATTTCAGTTAAACCACTATTGCATACAGCCGACGATATGATCGATCCGATTGGTTGTTTGACAATTCGATGAGAGTCATGTGGCCCTATTGATGTCTAGTTTATGGCAAAAGGTTAAGTTTATATGATTCCCTTGCTGTCAGTAAAGTCTATTAGTATGCTTACATTTTCAATAGTATCAGAGAAGTTATGCTTACCTATTATTCCCATGTATTCGTTTTTTTTTTCAATCTCAGCATTCACATCTCCGATTAATATTTTTATTATGTCATTTTTTGGTTACTGATTGTGTGTGGTGTTTAGATGTTAATAAAACATTCTTTTTTTTCATCTAGGTCATTGTCTTTAGTAGTACAGTAAATGTCGATAATTATAATATTTAAAAACTTTGATTTAATTCGCTATTAACACATTCTTTCACTTAATAACTAAAAGTATTATATCTATCTAATTAGCCTTCTTCGGTCCATCTGTGGACATAGGCCTCCCCAATCCTTTTCCATTCTTTTCTGTCTGCCTGTGTTCTTTTTGTCTTATATTGTGTCCGGCAAATCTCCATTTCAATTTTGCAACTTCTTGTCTAACATCCCCCATTTTGTTTTTTCTCTTATACACTCCTTTCTCTTTTTATCCATTAGTCTTATGTGCAACATTTGTCTTTCCATTGCTCTTTGGGTTTTTATGATTTTGTCCATGTTTCCTTTTGTAAATGTTTACGTTTGGGAACCATAAGTGAGAACAGGGAATACACATTGATTGTATACTTTGGTCTTGTAAGATGCTGTGGATATCTTTTGTTTTTAAGAATGTACCTTAGTTTGCCAAATGCCAAGCCAAAATGCCAGTCTAACTCTTCTTTTTATCTCTGCTGTTTGGTTTTCTTTGTTAAGTTTTATAGTTTGACCCATATATATGTATATATATATATATATATATATATATATATATATATATATATATATATATATATCTATATATATATTAAAATTTTATTTTTCGCTATAACTTTTACATGACAAAAATTTACAGTTGGATCCTTTTGAGTACGATAAGATATAATTTGATACATACTTCAATGTAACTAATAGAGAACGCCACATATGCCACATGTTTGGCATAAATTTGCGCTTGACTTTTTTGCTTTTTAAGTTAGCTCTATTTGTATTAAAAAATATTAAAGATACGTTATTTTTACAAAGAAAAGGTTTTATTGTTAATAACCTGAAAATTTAACCGTTTTCGAGATAATCGCATTTTATAAATCAGCTGCATAATAATTCTTAGTTTGATATTAGTGCGGTAGAGCACTGAATACTTGTAGATAAGCATAATTCATAGTCTATTCTTATTAAAACAACTCAAAGATGATAATGCAACATCACAAAATACTTTGTTATGGGTGCTAAATGTCTTATTGGAGAAAATATTCTTCATGTTCTTCTTTAAGTACCGTGTCCGTATTCAGAAGTTGGCCATCATCATGTTTACAATTTCCCTTTTCTATCGCTTCTTAAGTTTCTATAATGACGTTGTATTACTTTTTCTCTATTGTAAAATGTTGAAAACCCAAAATATGTGGTTTATGCAAGATGGTGCACGACCACATTCTAGAGAGAATGTGGTCGCAGTTGGAACATACTTAAATACAAATTTTCTGAACGTTGGATTGGTCGTGGTAGTCATATTCCTTGGCAATGTGGTGAGATATTGATATAATTATTTAATTCATAAAAAATCCTAAAAGAATACTTATTATTAAAGGTATTGAAGGTATTGACACAGGTATTGAATAACACATATTTTTTTGTTTCATAATACTTTTGCTACAAATCTAACATTACATATATATATATATATATATATATATATATATATATATATGTATATACATATATATATATATATATATATATATATATATATATATATATATATATATATATATATATGTCTATAATCCTTAACTTGTTCTTTTTCATCTTGTCCGATCCTCATTGTGATGTCTTCATCTATATTTGTTATGATTTTGGTCTTGCTGTAATTCATATTAAGGCCTATCTTTCCAGCTTCTACGTCTAGTTATTTCATCATTTCAAATGATTCTTCTTTTTTATCGGTTATCAATGCGATATCATTAGCGTACCTTAGATGGTTACGTTGTCTACAAATTTTTATACCTTTTTCTTCCCATTCTAATCTTTTAAAAATATCTTCCAGAGCCTGATTCGGTGATATTGTGTCACCCTGTCTCACGCCTCTATTTATTTGTATTGATTTTGTTCCTTCACATACTTTAATTGTTGTTTTGGCTTCCTTATATATATATTGGCTATTAGTTTCGTATATCTGTGGTCAATTCTGCTGTTAATCAAAGAACTTTTCACTGCCCAATATTCGACACTGCTTTTTCGAAATCTATAAACGCTATATATAGAGGAATGTGGTATTCATTTTCTCGTCCTATAACTATTTTCATACTTAGTAAATATTCACTTGTACTGAATCCCTTTCTAAAACCAGCTTGTTCTTTCGACTGGTATCAGTCGAATTTTGTCGTCACTCTATTGGTAAAAATTTTTGTTAGGAGTTTATACACTACATTGAGGAGTGTTATAGGACGGTACTTTTTTATATCTGCTTTATAAAAGTCTTATATATTGCATTTTATACTCTTGTCCACTATGAACGTCACTCCCAGCTCTTTACTGTCAGTTGGTTTGCCACTTTTGTGTCTCTGATCTCATTGCCTGATCTGGTACGAAAATAAATGTGACTTTTTAGTATTTTTTCTTTATACCTGATTCAGAGTGTTCTTATTATTTATTTTTATCTTAAATTATCTTTCTAGAAATAATAATGTATGTTATCGGCATCACCTCAGATTTTGATTAGAATTTACAAACATATTTTAGAATTTGGAGGGCTTTATTATTAAATACTTTATAATATATTATATGCCTATAGCACAGTACCTAGTTAAAAAAAAAGATAATAAACATTTGGGTAAAATATTTATCGAATTTATGGTTTCGTTTACTGTTACCATTAATTTTTTATCTCCTTGTAATTTCATACCTAATTTTTACATAAAACCTTTCATTGTAAATAAGTGTTGCTTATGATTAAGAGTACATCTTTGAACGTAATCTACACTTTATAATATTTATTCCAAACCACTTACTGTTGAATTTATCAGCGCCATAAGGTTTCATTTTTTAATAACTTTATCTACTTAACAACTTATTAGTGCTCCCAATGATAGTCGTAAAGTAAACAATGATCTAGGTACGATTTTAATTCTAATAAATTATCTGTCATCTAATTTTTTTCTTTAGCATGGCATTAGAAATTATATCTCTTCAAACGCAAATACATACTCAAACGAGAAATAATTATAATAGATTATGATACGTTTGTCTTGCATGTCTCAGTACAAGCCAGATTAAGGGGAAACCGCAAAGGGATCATTAAATCAGTCATGGTTTCCTACATCGCACCCATATTTGTTTGATTAACTGGGTTAAGGGCAAGTCTAGAACTAATACTTGCAAAATTATCTCTAACTGGATATAGCTTGGATGGTATAGCTTGGTGACTCTGAATAAATTTCTTATTTTCTTCATCATGTTTTACATTTTATGTTACATAAAAATCAACCTATGGCTTCTCCATTCTTATCTAGTATCTTAAGCTCAAGATAAATATTGATAGTTTTGAATATGTCATCGATGCGCAGGTGTTCAACGTTAATTGTTCAAAAATATTTGTTGTTCAATATTTGAGTAAGAGCAACTAAAAAAAATGAAACTTGACATAAATCCATACTTTTAAATATGCGGAATCGTATCAGCTATGAATATGTAAAAATTAAGAAAACCAAAATGCGCCGGAGTTGGACGAAATGCTCCGAGAAAAGTCCGGTGGAAAAAAGTAACTGAGAAACTACGTAGTTCCTTTGAGAAAATCTTTGCCTATATATATATATATATATATATATATATATATATATATATATATATATATATATATATATATATATATATCGTCTATCGTCTAGAAAATACCAGATGCCTGGCGAGAAAGTATAATCATCCTAGTATTTAAAAAAGGTAAAACAGACGATCCCAAAAGCTATCGCGGGATAAGTCTCTTAAACGCTGTTATGAGACTGATGACAAAAAGTATATTGCTCGAAGTAGAGAAACGCGGAATATGTAAAAAAACAACAGGGCTTCCGACGAAAAAGTGAAAGGGCCATACACTGGCAATTATTACTTTCTTCTTTCGATCATTTCGCTATTTTCTTTTGCAGTTTGGTTTACTTATTTTTTTTTATTTTATTATTTTTTATTACTTTCTCCTTTGCTTTTGGGTATACACTAACAGTAGAGTTACTGACTAACACTGACCTCAGGATCGCCATGTAGTGTTACTTAATCAGCAAAACAAGAATTAGCAACTTGAGGTACGCAGATTTTTTTTATTATTGACATCCCAATTTATTACAATCTGAATTTTTTACAGAGTAAGCATTAAGTAATATTTATGTCGATTAAACTATTGACATGTGCCGAATATATCTATTAATATGCCGCTCTTAATGTTAGTAGATGAAGGTTAGTATATGAACGAAGATATATGCAGAAAACTGGAAGCATTTAAAATGTTGCTATATCGAAGAATGCTTAAGATCCCGTGGACTGACCGAGTCACAAATGAGGAGGACCTCAGAAGAATGAATAAGAACCGAGAGATACTGACCACCATCAAATCTCGAAAGTTACAGTTCTTCGGACATAATATACGAAATGAATCCAGATATGCTCTCCTTCAAGTCATCCTGCAAGGAAAAATATTTGGAAAACGAGGTCCAGACAGAAGAAGAACATCTTGGTTAAAGCACCTCAGAATCTGGTTCAATATATCTGTGCAGCTTTTCCGCGCTGCTGCAGATAAGATAAAGATTGCCATGATGATCACCAACATTCGTAACGGATAGGCACATCAAGAAGAAGAATGTTAGTATATTAAACTGTTATTGGTTCTAGGAAAAACATGATTAACACTACACTTTTTGTTTCTTAATATTATTCTGAAGCTATTTTCTTGTGGCATTGTAAAGTAATTACTATTTAAATGGAAATAAGCTACAATTAATGGTTTAAGTAAGTTTATTGACGTTTCAATTTTCACTTACAACTTACAAACATTAATAAATTTAACATTTTTTTTAACCTTTAATTGTGGCTTATTCCCATCTAAATAGTAATTACTTTTTGTTTGATTATACTAGATCACTAGGCACTTTACGTTTTAACCTATGCATTGTACGCATCTGCATCAAATTCCTTGCTAGGTGATTTGGGTGTTCCCACAACCGGTCCTTGTATTTTTTATTCGATATGTAATTTCTTCCTTTACATAAGTAATTTATGCATCTCGATGTACGGCTTTGTTGGTGATATACCACGGTATATTTAAAATCATCATTAGTATTGTGGATTGAAACCTTTGTGTAATTTCCATATTAGAATTTTCCGCTATTCCTTACAGTTCTATCCCATAGGTTCATATTGGCTTCAACACCGCTTTCTATAGAAGTAATTTATTTTGAGTTGTAACTGCGATTGTTTTTCAATTAGCCAGTATATATCACTCTCTATCACTCTCACTTTATGACCTAGTTGTTTTCTTTAGAAAGATATATGTTTTTTCCATGTTAGTTTTTTATCCGGGTGAATCCCAAGGTACTTGACATCATCTTTCTGTGATATTTGTTTGCGGTTAATACGTACAGGTAGACATGTTTCTCTACGGGTTGTAAATGTTACATGTATCGACTTCTGCGCAATCGGTTCTCCATTTTTTAACCATTTTTTTTTGGCTTAATTTGCAGAAGTTCTGATGCGATGTGTGGATTCTTGTTGGAGTATAAGATCGTCGTATCATCTGCAAATGTAGCTGTTGTTGTGGCGGGTGATGTTGAGAAGTCGGCAGTGTATAGTAGGTACAGGACAGGACGCAGTACACTTTCCTGTGGGACTCCGCTGTTATCGGTTGGAGTAGTATTGTAGTATTTGACTCTAAAACGTCTATTTCTAAAGTACTATTTTAGTGGTAGGTATGTAATAGTTTAGAGATAAACAACTCCTCAGCTTATAGAGCAACCCTTGATGTGACAGCTCGTCAAACGTTTGTCTTATGCCTGTGAGCAAGGCGGAGCCAAAAACAACCAGCTAGAAAAAGTCGGAATCAATGACATAAAAGTGACGAATAAATTTATATTATATATATATATATATATATATATATATATATATATATATATATATATATATATATATATATATATATCTATATATATATACTATATATATATATATATATATATATATATATATATATATATATATATATATATATATATATATATATATATATATATATATATATATATAGAAGATGCACCCAAGAAATCAAACGACAATCAGCCAATGGAGCAATACCAAAGCTCACCAGAATATGGAAAAGTCATAACATCACCATATATAAAAATATGACGCTTGTAAAAATAATTATCTTTTAAAAAGAAAGGTCAGGAGTAAGAAAATGTTAAAGAATAAGAAATAATGTAGATAAAAAATGCGGATTTACTTAAACGGCCATTTACTACTTAGAACAGCAAGGGACTGTTATTTTTTTTATAATTTTCTATAATTTTAGCCACAAAACTTGATCTGATATGAAAGGTCAACTTACTTTTCAGTTCGTAAAGATAACAATCTTTAAATAATTTTTTACAAGGTCAAAATACTCCCGTGTATTTTGTATTAATAATACGTATCTAAAAATGCAACACTTGAATAAATTCATTTATTTTATCAATCTCTCTAGTTATTATATTAATAAAAAAATTGTCGTATTTTATATAAATTCTGTTTATTTCAATTTCATTGATAGTGCGACGATAACCATGGTTAAGATAGTAGTTCTTTTGTTTACAATTGGGGCTTTCGCAGGTAAGTAAATTAAATTTGTAAAGTTAATACCTAATTATATAGATAAATATCAAGATCAGTCAAAACATATATATATATATATATATATATATATATATATATATATATATATATATATATATATATATAGGTAGGTGAATCGTCAAAAGACGGGCCATAGGAAACTTCGTGGGTAATTCTTAACTATTGAAATTATTTTTTTATCAAAAGTCATGAGAAACTCTTTGTAGAGGACCAAATAAAATCTACATTGAAAAATAGTTTTAAAGTTGTTCTGCGAATTTAATACATTCCAACATTTTGCAAATAAAAATACATTTGTTAAAGTATTTTGGTAAAGCTTAACCCACACGTAGTGCAAAATATGTACAATGGGTTGCGTTTGGTCACATTAAAGTTAACAATTAACAATAACAAGTAAAGATATTAACAATTTGTACTAACATTATTTATTTCTTTTCAAAATTTTAAGGGCTTGGAATTATGAATACCAAACTGGTCCGTAATCGTTCAAAAAATTGTAGGATTTTCAATTCCTGCTGTTAATTCATTGATCTCGTCTTGATTTTCTAAATTTTTTGGTACCTCAGCAATATTGTCTGTACATGTACAACTAGAAATCATGGTCACAGTATTTTTAAAATTTTTAAAATCCTTTTAGTTGTTGAATGACTTGGAATTGCTCTATTGGGATGTCTTTCGCTTAACAAAGAACTGACAGTGTTGCTACTTTCTCCTGAACTGAGTACATTTAATCAACGTAATTTTTTTTTAACAATAAATCACAAAATAAAAATATGTATAATTCCAATATTATTATTATCTAATATCATTGTGATCAAACGCAATACGTTGTACACCTAAGTGCGCTACGTGTGACCTATCTTTTACAACAGTAGCCTGGATGAATTCGTGAAACAAATTGTAACATTTGTTTTCAATATAGATTTCAATACTCTACAAATAGTTTTTCATGACTTTTGATGTTAAATAATTAAAGAAGCAGAGGTTCGACAGTTTAGAACTTTCCATTGAGTTTATTATGACCCGTTTTTAATTTTTTATTTTCTTTTTCTCTAGCTTCACCTGCCTGATACGAAGTTGATATTTCTCAAAATTTTGAAAAACTCCCATTCGCTCTTGTCTTCTTTCTCTCTATACATTTTTATGTGAAAGTATCCATCATCTAGCCTTAAAGACCCACTGTTAAGCATAGGCCTTTTCCTCGTGTTTCCAACCCCATCTATCTTGCGCCACTCCCATCCAGTTTTTATTTTGTCTTCTTAAATCGTCAGCCCATCGTGTAGGTGGTCGACCGATACTTCTCGTGTCTTCCCCTGGTCTCCATTCCAATAACCTCTTTGTCCATAGCCGATCCGTCATTCTAGCTATATGTCCTGCTCATCTGCATTTTAATCTGGCTATCCTTTCGATGACGTCAGTCATCTTGGTTATTCTCCTGACCTCTTAGTTTTTTATTTTGTCTCGTAGATTTATTCCTAACATGGATCGCTTCATTCTTCTCTGTGTGGCTTAGTTTTGTAGCCGAGACTTTTGTTAAAGTGTTTCTGTTCCGTATGTCAACTATGGTTGTTAAGTTGTCTGATAGTTGTATAATTTCTCCTCAAATTTACCAATCTGTTGCTTTATAAGTCCAGTTGTGTACTCTAACTTTTTCAGTTCCACTTGGCCTTGTTTGATTTAACACACCTTATAGTTTTGAAATGTCAGCTTAAGTCATACAATTGATTATTAGTACTTCTTTTCCGACACCATCTGTTGCTTTTCTTCATAAATTACTTATAATATTTTATGCCATATATCCAGTTTATTTTTTGTCACTTCTAAAAAAATGCAGTTGTCTGTGGCAAAAGTTATCTACTTACTGTATTGTGTAGATCTCACTACTTTGATTAATGCACGTACAAGCGTCTGTCCTTTTTTAAACCTTTTTTGCTTTTCGTTTACAATAGCTCCTAAATATTTAATTTCTATATTTGTACCCTTTTGTTTGTCTATAATCCAAAATTAAAGCGATACTAATTCCTTGAATCCAAATTTTGCTTCTTGGTTGTTCCTTTAAAAGGTCAACCAAATCAAAATATTTAATATAATTTATGTTTTAGCTTTTACTGCTGCAAAAAAAGGACCCACAGAATGTTATCATTGTTCACTTCTTGATGGAACACATTGTAATGACCCGGATCTATCTAAAATTACAAAACAAAGTTGCTCAGAGATACCCACAAACAAAAATACAACCTCAGATGTAGTTTGTTATACTGTTACTGCTACTTGGTGTAAGTATAGCTTAATTGTTATAAGTTAAAACGGATAATAGTGGGTTTATTTTGATTATCGTATCATATATGATGGTTTCTTAAAAATAAATAGTAATATACCAATACAAAATATTGTCTCAATGTTTAAAGTATTTTATAATATAAACCTTTTTTTTTTAAATGTTTGGATATATAATTTATAAACTTTTTTTTTGTTTATTTAAACACAAAACCACATCAAACGCGCAGGGTTATTAGTGGATATAACAAATACATGAAATATTACATTAAATAAAATTGAATAACTTGATGTCTTATAGCTTAACACTGTCGAAATTTTTTTGGTGAGAACTGTCTTGAGATCATCATCTGTAAATCCGTGGGATCTTCTTTTTTCCTTGAATTGAGGACAATCAAGCAGGATGTGTTTCAAGTCAGTGGGTTAGAGCAGCTGGAGCAGATAAGTGGTGGTTCTTTTGTTATTAGGTATTTGTGTGTTAACACAGTATGGCCAATTCTTAAACGATTAATAATGACTTGGTTTCTTCTGTTTAAAGGAGTCTCCAGGACATCAGTTATTTTTGGGCAAATAACATTTAATTTAGTACCTAATTTTTCCCAATAATTTTGCCAAGTATTAATACAGTGGATTTTAACCAGGTTTTCTAGATCCGTGTACGGATATGTCTTCAATTTTGCAGAATGTTTTGAGTTCATTCGACTTTTGTTAGCCAGTTGGTCTGCTTTTTCATTTCCGTAAGTACCTGTATGTGAAGATACCCAAATAAAAGCCGCTTCCTTTCCTAATGATCGAAATTTTTCTAGTTCGTTTTTTATACTCTGTAGAATAGGGTTGTTGGTATATATTTTTTTCAGTTCCAGTAATGCATTTAATGAGTCTGTTACGATAATGCACTTCATCGTTCTACTCTTTTCGAAGAAGATTAGGGCTTCCAAAATAGCTGTAGCCTCACCTGTTAGTATACTGCAGTTGGTTGGTATCGATATGCTATAAGAATTTTCTTTACAGTAGTAGGCAGCAGTGTGACCATTTGGAGTTTTCGAGGCATCGGTAAAAATTTGCAAATAATTAGGATAGTGGTCTAGAATTTCCAAGAATAGAGATTTAATTATTGTGGAATTTGTAGTTGATTTATGATACTTGGTAAGTGTTACGTCAATAGTTAATGGGTGGCTTGTCCATGGGGGATAGTTTGCATTTATATTTAGCGATACATTGAGATGATTCATATCGAAAGTTGTGAGCTTTATTCTTTCTATGAGGGGTGTAGAGTTTATTGTTAGGGGGAAGTCCAGGGTTGCAGATGTGGAAAAATACAGGATGCTGTTTCTGGGATGATATATTTGCAATGTAGTTCAAGGATAGTTGCTGTCGTCTTATATGTAAGAGAGGTTCTCCAGTTAGAACTTGAATACTACTAACCGGACTAGATTTAAAAGCTCCCAGTGCTAATCTTAAAGCTGTAGATTGAATATTGTTTAGTTTTTTTAGAGTGGTTTTATATGCAGCATCGTAACATATGCAATTATAGTCGATTTTAGTTCTAATTAGCGATTTGTAAAGCCTAATTAAAATTTTCTGATCAGCACCCCAAATTTTATTGGATAATATTTTGAGTATATTTATTCTCTTTTGAGAGGAAAGCTGTAGTTTATTTATGTGCGAATTCCAATTTAAAGTTCTCTCAAAAGTTATAAACTTTAAAAGTCTAATACATAGTTTATTTATTTAAATATGTTTTTAACACGTTCTTGAATATTATAAAAAAAATCTTCAAATCATTTTCCACATGACTTGTTGTTTTAATTTTTGTACAAATATATTTGTTAAAAAATATGCACTCAAAATATAATTAAAATAAATAATAAATACTACCGATACAAAAAAAGAAGTTAGATATAAAAAGTTCTTCCTTAGTATTCAGAATTTAAAATTGTTCTATCGAGTTAACACATTTTCAAGTGTATTTACGTATCAGCAAATCTATCGACAAATTCTGCGAAAATAAAACAGATCAAAGCTTTAAAACTAAATTTTTAGCGAACATTTAGTCTACAAGCTCATGGAAGATTTTTAATGGGTCATTTTACCCAGCATGAATCACATATAAAACAATATTTCAATATGTAATATCAACTTTAGAAACCCTGCCATCAATTCTTATCGGTACGTGAGTCACAGGTAAGATAAACTTGTTAAAACTTACCCACTCACGAGGGTAAGTTTTTTTTGCTAAACATTTTTGTACGGCATTTTTTACTCGGGTAGGTATTACAAATATAATGACCTGCGACCTAATGCCGTACAGAGATATTGGTACCAGGAGCAGGGAAAATTTTTTATTTTCGGAAATTTTTTTCCATATTTTCGGAATTCATACACAAAGTTTTAAATCGGTATATAGAATAATTTTTTTGCAACGCCGTACATTTTGACTGGGACAGAGGACAGAAATTGAATAACCCTTAATTTGAACCCTCATACTTTGTGTACCGATAAGAATTAACGGCATAGTTTCTAAAGTTGTTACTACATATTATAGTAATGTTCCCCATTAAAAATGTTCCACGGGCTTGTAGTCTAATTTTAATGGTTTATTTCAGAAATAATTATTAAGCGCAAAAAAATAATTCACGGAGAACTAAGAAAAACTGAATTATTATGAACAAAAAACTAATTTTAAAATTCTGTAACTTTTTTTCTTTAAATAGCTATTTAACTTAACAGGTGCAATTTTTTAACATTTAGATGAATAAAAATTAAATGAATGAAAATTCACTTGACTTTTTTATTTAAATTTTTTAACAATATAATATGATCAAAACTGGGATTTCTTTAAAAGAAAACTCATGAATATTAATCTGTTTATTTTTTAACTTAAACGGGAAGGATCTATTCGTAAATATACTCGACAACCACATTTACGTGAATTGTAGGTCACTTAAAGATGAGATTTTAAAAATCTTTGTACCAAACCAAATAATTTCTTGAAATCTGCAATTTTTTTCAAATTTATAGGTATGTGAAAAATGAAAATTATGAGTATTGTTGTACAATTACTTATCTCGCCTGCAAAGTAGGCTATCTCAGTTGGTAAGACTGGAGGACGGTTCACTTTCAGGAGGAAAAAAGAAGATTGTATAAATCCATTCAATGTATGTACTGTTAGTGCTTATTACCGCTTTGTTGAGAATTAAATCTTTGAAAATATCATTAAGAATAATTTGTGGCGTTATCGTTTTGACAGTAAAGTAGCAGTTGAGCTTGCTTGCTTTCAGTATCAAATCCGCATATTATTCTAGAGGATAGTTAGGATCGACCTTCTTCACAAAACGTTTTATTGGCCTAAAATTTCTATCGCATGGAGAGAATGAATGTCCTTGGACTGAAAAATTGTAAATAATGGAGTCAAAGCTACCAGTGTCAAAAATAGATTAATCAAAATACCACAGTATGGGTTTTGTATTAATGGGATGATCCATCACTGAACTAGTTTTCTCACTGCGGCAGGAACTTCTTGTTGATACAGTCCAGTAAAAAACTACACACTTCGTCTAATTTATTAGCTTCACTCTCATCTTCTATCTGCTGATGTGTATGCCCATGATGAATATTGGCAGCCGTCATGGAAATCTTTATCTTGTTTGCAGCAACGTGAAAAATCTGCGTAGATGATATGATGAATCAGGTTCTCAGATTATTTAACCAGGATATTTCTCTTTTTTCTGCCTTTCAGCAATTTTTCCGTGCAGGATCTCTTGTAGGGGTGTATATCTGGATTCATTTTACATAATGTGTCCGAAGTACTGTAACTTTTAAGATTTTATGATATTCAGTAACTCTCGGTTTTTCTTCATTTTTCTTAGGACCTCTGGATGTATAATTTGGTCAGTTATAGCTTTATAAATTGTCGATTATCTCTCTCTGTTTTATGATAAAGGTAAATTTTTTAATTTTCCCTTTTCAGATCATTAACCAACCACTAACTCATATAAAATATCTCTTGTGCGGGAATATATGGTAGGGGTATATTGTGCATATTAATAGTAGAAGCATAAAGTAGCAGTTTTTGCATCATTACTTTTAAATGAAATTTTTATACCACTATAAAGTTTTTGATTTCTTCTTCTGTATTTACTATACTATTTCTCCAGCAGCTACATATTTAGTGTTACCGTTAAAAGCTTGATCTATCAATTTGCATTTAAAATTTAAACAATAATTGCATACGCCATCTTAAGGTATTCTAAAAACGAAAGTCAGCAGAATAAAATTCAAGGCAACTACAAACCAATGCAGAAGTCCAAATAGTGATCTATTACTAACAAGGAAATACGTATTAAATAAATAGATGAAATACTTTAATCAAGCAATTAATATAGAAGAAGAAACAGAAAAAATGGATATCGAAAGAGATGAAGTATGCGAAACAGACTATAGGAATGAGTAATCACCAACGGTTTTTAAAGTTAAGGACCCAGTTAAAAAACTAACCAAAAACAGATCACCGAAATAGGTAACCTCCCAGCTAAACTATATAAAAAACATAACCACGATACCATATCGGGACGACAGCAGCTCATAAAAAAATATGGACCTCCCCCATAGTTATTTGAATGTTACAATACTTTGCACCATACACAAAAAAAAAAGAAGATATCTTTAAATGCTTTAACCAAAGTGTAATTATGCTTCTTAATACAGCGAATAAAATATTATTGCCTATATTACGCTATCGTATGACACATTATGCAGAACAAATCATAGGAAAATATCAGGCTGATTTTAGAGGTGGTAAATCAACAATTCATTAGATTGCAACCCGGTGACAAATTTTTGAAAAAAACAATCGAATATGGCATAGATACTTATCTTATATTTATAGACTACAAGGCAGCATAAGACTCTGTAAATAGAAGAGAAAATCTTAAAGCAATAAAAAAGCTAGGAGCAGCTTTGAAATTTAACAAAACTTACTATTGAAAAAGTTAAATGTAGAGAAAACTATCTGAAACTTTTATAACAAACAACGGGCTACGTCGAGGACTCCTGTATACTGTTCAATCTGGCTCTGAAAAAAGTAATGCGTATGTCACAAATTACAACCATCGGTTCAGTATCTAACGAATCATTGCAAATCCTTGCCTAACGACGTCATCGAAGTAGTTAACAAATTTGTATACCTGGAAGCGCTCGTTAATACTAAAAATAACACTACTCCAGAAATAATCCGCAAAATTTGCACAGCGAAAAGGTGCTATTTTGGGTACAAATTTTTTCTTAGATCCTCAATTACATCGAGAAATACAAAGATTAAACTCTACAAAAAAATAATATGCCCAGTCCTAACATATGGTTCAGACACTTGGACTCTAATAAAAATTAATGAAAATATATCAGGATGTTTCGAAAGAAAAGTAGCAAGGTGAGTTTATAGAGTAATGATTAAAAATATAGTGTAGAGAATACGATACAATTTTATAGAATATACCAAGAAATAGATATCGTAAAATATATTAAGATAGGACGTCTTGGTAGGGCATCTAGTGTGAATGGAACAAAATAATCCAGGTAAAGAAACGCTCCGTATTAAAGCCATTGGCCAGAGAAGAAGTAAAAGACCCAGAACAGGGTTCTTTGATAACATCGATAAAGACATGAGAAATATGGGAATATGTGCTTGGTGGAGGAAGAGGATAGATAGAAACGACTGGAGAGAAATTCTTCAGGATGCTAGAACTCACATAGGGTTGAAGCTAGTAGGATAATGATAAAAATATAATATCAAAGTCTTCTTGAAAATATGTGTAGTAATTTTATTTGACAATGTTTTCTAGGTTAGGATGATATAAAATATATAAAATATATTAAGATAGGACGTCTTGGTAGGGCATGTAGTGCGAATGGAACAAAATAATCCAGTTAAAGAAACGCTCCGTATTAAAGCCATTGGCCAGAGAAGAAGTAAAAGATCCAGAACAGGGTTCTTTGATAACATCGATAAAGACATGAGAAATATGGGAATATGTGCTTGGTGGAGGAAGAGGATAGATAGAAACGACTGGAGAGAAATTCTTCAGGATGCTAGAACTCACACAGGGTTGAAGCTAGTAGGATAATGATAAAAATATAATATCAAAGTCTTCTTGAAAATATGTGTAGTAATTTTATTTGACAATGTTTTCTAGGTTAGGATGATCATTGATGAGCATTTAATACATTAATTTTATGTTAAGTTTAGCATCCAAATATTTTTTGTAAACTTCACCACAATTATTTCCTTTTACTTCAAATGTTGAGATTTAATCGTGAATAATCACACATATGTGGTCATGAACGGCATTACCGCTCCTACTTTTACCTCTCACATCTTTGAGTTGTGTTAGTGGCTAAGAGTTTACAGATTCTTTATAACTCACGTTAGTTTACACCATGAATTTACATACATGCTATATGTAACACATTCTTAAATACTCTTTTTAAACTACCATCAATTTTGACATTATAGTCAAGATATTGTAATTTGGCAGCATTTCTGTGACCAAGGTAGCTTTCTACCAATGTCTAGTCACATATTTAGTGCCTTAATTAACATCTAGTTCTAGGAAAGAAATAAATATTTGTGACTTGGCAGTCACTTTTCTCCCAAATCCTCACAGTGGAGAGGCTCTCTTATCCCTGTACACTTGATTCAGTTATTTTAGACATCTCTGTGTAGCAGGCGTATTAAGACTTTTTCTCCCAACTGTATGGCGAAGGTTACGTTTTTATACCTAAAGAACGTTCACATAAGTTCTGTTTATTATTTTTCTCATATATGAAGTCAATCGTAACCTAAATTAAGTTTCAAAATACAAATCTCAATAATTACATTCTTAGATATCAAAAAAGTAGTAATACTCGAAATATCCAATTCATACATGGTGTCATAAACTCATTAGTTTGTCAACATATTGCTGAGTTCGTGATACCTTTTTTCTAGAGTTTTTAACAATGAAAATATAGATAGAAATTAATGTACCCAAACAGAAACCACAGTATGACAAATTGATTAAAATATACGAAAATAAAATCAAACATTTAATTATTAAATAAAAACAAAAACTAGTCGTATATTCTTAAACTTAAGCGTGAAAAACGGAAGTTAGAAGTCAAGAAAATAATAAAGGCTTGTTATGATAGTATTGTTTTCTAAATTTTAAACAATTTTGTTTTTAGTGGGTCATCCGATAACAGAAAGAGGGTGCTACTATACAGAGATGGAAGGAGAAGATCTTTGTTCATATTTCAAGAGAACGGAAGCTAATGTTCCCTTTACTTACGATTATACATGCAAATTGTGTTATGAAGATCTCTGCAATGATAAGCCAAGATAATTTGTTTGATTTTTTGTAGCTGATCTTTATATTTATGAATAAACTTTAAGTTAAGTTTATAATTTGGTTTGATATTTAATATGTTTAAACAGAAGCTAAATATAGGTATCTGTTCTATATTATTTGTAACTTTAAGCTTTGTTTATCTAAGTTTTTCTTTACAAAAGGAATTTACTATTAAGCATATTATGTGTCTTAATGGGATTAACCTACTTTTTTTTCAAGAATACTACACCACTGAAAAAGAATGAATATGATAAAAAATACTAAATAAAGATATTATAGGATTATTGGAAATCGTTCTCAAAATACAAACACTAATGTTTGTATTTTGAGAACGATTTCCGAAGTGGAAACTAAAACGTCAATAAACGTATTTTAACCATTAATTGTGGCTTATTATTATTATTATAATAATAAGTTCTTAAATTAGCAATCTGTTTATCCAGTTGCTCAACTATGTCCATAAGTCTTCTTTCCCCTTGGTATTTCGATATTGTTGTTCTCTTTACTGCACTGCGTGGGAGGTGTTTTTGCGCCTTTGTGAGAAGTGTTCTTATTTTTCGATGGAGACTTGCTATATCCATTTTCGACCACTTAATAATATTAAATGAGTAGCTAAGCGCGGAACAAGCGTACGTATTTAATGTCTTAAACAAATTTTTGCTATTCAATTAATCAGTAATGCCTTTTTATTTCTCATTAAAAAAATACAATACAGTATTTTCTTTAAGTGACATTTGTTCTTCTTGGCACATGCCATCAGAAGAGTTGGCACACAAATATTATTCTTTAATATACAAAAAATTACACTAAGGCTAAGCTAATTATATCTAACAAGTCATTAAAATAAAAGATAAATTAAGTAAATATTCATATAAATTTTATAGTAATAACTAAATGTGTATATCCTAATGAGTAACATTTCGCACTAGACTAAACAATAATAACAAGGTATAAGAGTAAGGTATAGATTGCATTTGAAATGATTGAATTTGTCCCTTAGAGGGAACGAAAAATGTTTATGTAATAATAATAATAACGACAATAGTAACAAGATAGTCAAGATAGACAAAACAGATAAAAAGATAATAGCTATACGCAAACCAATTATTAATGCTAATTTTATTATTTTCATCCTATTGAACTAACACCATGCGAATAGATTTAGTAATTAAATAGACTCATTAACTCATACCTACACGGCCATGCCTCCTTACAATAACCTGCTAACTCAGTCTATCCCTGTCTCATCATAGAGACTACTTCCACTCTACGTAGTTGATTTCTACCCAACCGCTTTAACCTAATCTGTCTCAACACCGAACATTTTCCCAAAAAATGTATAACATATTCTCTTTTTTTCATGTTACACATTAAGCAAAGCCTTCTTTCATCATTTCTGTCACGTCAATCATTCTAATATAGAACTCCACACCTTAATTTGAACAGGCATCGAATATCCACAAAATTTTCCATTTCCAGTAGATAATGCATGTTTACTCCTTCTTCCCGCAGTTTTTTGTAGTGTCCACAAAAATTTGATTCGAGTGCCCTATTCTCAGCCTGACGCTGTATCTCCTCCTTTTTTTCTATCATATTCTCAATCATACTAGGCCAGCTATCTCTCCATTCCCATTCACACCTTACTTCAATACCAAATTTTTCTCCCATGCTCATCTAATCTGTCCACCAGTTACACATTGCTCTCATCATTTCTTTTAAGAGAAATTTTGGCAACCTATTATTCAAATATCCTAGTATTTCTTTAACCTATTTTTTATGTAAATTCATCGTATATAGGCTGACTTTAGCAATAGCTGTCTCCAAATCTAATATAAAGTTAGGACATTACCTTGGACAAGAAAACATTTTTTTTATATAAAATCTGATTATTTCCACCTCATTGTACTCAAAAAGACCCCATACCTAAGACCCATAAGTCAAAATTGATCTTACCACCGACTCATACACTGTTACTTTAGCCAAAAAGGCAAAAAGGATATATCAGCCTTAGACACTAAACTACTCCAAGCCGTGTAAATCGCTACTTTTGCCAAACTCTGGAGCTTTTTTAGAGCTTTAAACGACAACTTGGGTGTTAGTATCATTCCCAAATAATTATAGTTATTTACAACCTCTAATACCCGATCATTCAGTTTCCAAGATTCCCTGATCACACCACCTCCTTTCTGAATACAAAAATTTTGGAATTATCTAAATTTATTTTTAGATTCCACATACCGCATTATTTTTCCAGTTCATTAGTCATTCGCTGTAGCATCTTCGATTGATTGCCATCAAAACCAAATCATCTGCATATAATAAAAGTCTTATAATCAAACCATTTACCTCCAAAACCGCCCACCAATGCTTCATGTCGGTCATTCAAGAAAAGCGCAAACAGTAATCGACTTAAAAGACATCCCTGTCTCACTCTTACATTACAATCAAAGCATTCAGATAGACCTTCTCTTGACCAGACTCCGATTTTGTATTCGCGAACATACTTTTTAACAAATTCAGCACTTTAGGAGATAATCCCAAGTGACTTAACGTAAAAAAGTGCCCACCGATCAACTGTATCAAAAGCCGCACTAAAGTCCACACAAAATGTATAAACATTTTTTACTCCCCGTGCATGTTTGATTTTTACTATACTCGTAAGATTAAAAATGTTGTCTGTAGTCGAATAGCCGGTTCTATATCCTGCCTAGAACTCATTTAAAATGTTATTATTTTGTACCCACGAAGTGAGTCTGGTTAAAGTCAATGCCGCAATGAGTTTGGTTATTGCATTTAAGAAGCTAATACCTCGATAACTTTCTGCACTTTCCATGTTTCCTTTCTTATCAAGAGGAAACATTATTTCATTATAAAAACCCTGAGGAAAATCTGGTTTGACGAAAAAATTGTTAGCAAGCCCAAGTACAAGCACTTTTCCGTTTTCTGGAAGGAACTTGTAGAACTCAGCAGCAATTATATCCACTCCTGGTGCTTTATGTGGTTTTAAAGAATTTAATGCTATTTGAAGTTCTTTCATATTAACCGGCCGATCGAGATGTTCATTTAGGATAAACGTTTCTGCATACAACACAGGATTCGCCTTTATCTCCTTATTCAAATGCCTTGCAAAATGTTGCAGTAAATTGTTTAAGTTAACACCTTCCTCATTGGCCGAACTTCCAAACTTATACAGTCCAACAGCCTTCCAAAATTCTTTTGAATTTTTTGTATTTCTTAAACTCAATACAGCATTCCTATAAAATTCTTTCTTTTTAAAGTCACAAAAGTGCTTGTATTCCTGTTTAACGTTCCTGTATATATTTGTTGCATAAGTCGAGCTAATTCTTCTACATACTCTGAGATATGATATTACTTGCTTCCTCTTTATTGCGCAATCACCATCAAACCATTGCTGGCTTTGTTTACACTCCTTCTTTGCCATAAAAAGCTAACATTCTCCCTTATGTGCTGACTTTTTTATACATTGCTGTAGTAACTCCAAAGTTATCTCAGGTTGATTAGTCCACTCATTCACCCTATTAATTTCACAAGCCATTCTTTGTTGATATTTTTCCCAATCAGGTTGGTTCCAAGTAATTTCAGGAAGCAGTGCACTAGTGCAAAACTGCACTATTAGAGGCATATGGTCAGAATAATATTCACAACCTATAAAAAAAATTATCTAATAAATTTAACATCGGTCTTGATACCCAAATTCGAAGTAAACTTTTATAAAAATAGGAAGCAATACAGAATTTGACATTGACACTATCAATTCAAGGCAGCCAACCCAAAAATTTTTTGCTATTAAGATATGACCGATTTAGCTGTCTTATTCTTCACACAAACTCAAAAGTTAGTTCGGTTTTTATTAGTCTATGGTCAATTTTTCGCGCTTGCTGTACTCCGAGATATTTGTACATATCATTTTCACCCACTGCCTCAATGATTTGGCCATCTTGCATATCGAAACCTCCGGGGGCTGAACCTTTCCTCTTACTATATTTAGTCCTTGTCTAGTCCAAAGTGCATACTTATTTTATTTGAGAAAGTTTTTAGTTTTTAGCCTTTGATCTAGGTGGTTTTAAGTGGAAGCTATTAATTTCATCTCATTCATATATAATTAAGCTTCGCCTCAACATTATTATATTCTTGATGCTAAAACTTAAGTCAGTAGAGTTCAGTATCTAAGATACCTAGTAGGTTCATCGCTAAAAAGACTAAAAGTGGACTCAACGAGTCCCCCTGGAAAAGGCCCCATTTAATTAGGATATATTCAGTTTCGATATTATTTTCATCAGGTGTTTGAAGCTAAAGTTACATCATACAAGTCACTATATAATATATTATTGTGATATTTAAAGTCTTGGTGCGCCAAGCAATAATTAGCTAATTAATTTTTTTTTGATTAATTAAAATTATTTAAATGATATGATTATGACTTTATCACAATTTTTAATTCTTTTATCTCAGGGTTAAATTCGTGCTTCAATATCTATGCTATTACATGTGAAAGGTAAGGTCCAGAGAATACCGGAATAATAAAAAACACATATGATCTAACACTATATATTGAAATAAAAATAATGAAATAATTCACACTCAAACGTTTTCAATAAACAAACCTCATATAAGGATTCTCAAGATTTTGTTCTCCGTACGTGAACAATCAAAATTTATGGTACAAACAATATTAATTGAAATCTCAAAATCCCAAACTATTCTAACTCTCCTAATCAAAATATTTATATCCTTTCTAAATTACGTGTAAAAATTGTGTTATCAATAAAAGAAAAAAAAAACTGCAGAAAACAAAAATATCTCTCTCTGATGATGAGTGGTCCAAATCCTTGTTCCTTGTAGACTGTATTGTCTCCTCTCAAACCGCTCCCTCTGTAACCAGCAATCTTACACAGATTGTTGCAAGTATATCGTCCTTAATGATCTCCTTCAAAAGCACAAATCATTCAACTTATGATAGCCTTTCTCCTCTCGATAAACTGAATCTCTCGTTGGCCCGAGTGAAAAATGACTCTTGGAATATCTTCTCTTTACGATAAACTGAATCTCTCGTTGGCCTGAACAGTGACTCTTGGAATATAAGTAGAGAAATATGACTTACAATATTTTGCTGCTTCAGCTTCTGTCAGATACACTAACTCCACAAAAACTCACTAACATTCAACACTACTGCTTGCTACATTTCAGGAACCGACCAGAGAACAACCACTGTTCCTCTTCCAGACTTGGAAACCAACTGATCATATCTTTTCTCTCTCCACAATCTCGCTAAACTTTTTCCTACATACTTATCCCACCTTTTTCAATCTCCGCCAATCAAAACTCGTCACAATTCCCCCATTTTTTCATTTCGATAACAAACAAAATTTTACCTATAATTATAAAATTTCCTAAAACTTATTTACAAATAATATTTTCTATAATTCTTAAAAACTAACAAAAACCTCTTTCTAAAATCTCTTCTATTTGTCTCTAATCACTGCATTAATGTATTTTGGAAAACCCCGTTCAATTGTCTTTTTGTTTTCACTTAAAATTATGCGGGTCACTCAAGTATAACAAAGAAATAATTTATGCAAAGCTTACATTTTGTTTAGTACAGGTAATTCAAGAAATTAATAACTCTCCTTCTTCGAAATGTTTGTTGGATATTATCCTACTTATCTGAATTATGTTAATGTTATTGAATTTTGAAATATTTTTAAACAAACCAATATTTTTCTCGATTTTACATATCATAACAAATCCCCGCCATTTGATCTGCCGAAAACTCTTTGTTAAATTTTAAAAATGACAAAAGTTTTCTAGGATCAAATTATTTCACTATGTTATTAAAATCTATTCATGATATTGATAGATGTCGTGAATGTTAAAATACCCCGTATATTGCCTGTCTATATACGGGATTGGATATATTTTCGTTTTAAATTTTTCCAAGTATTTTCCCTTAAAAGAAAGTTCATAATTTTTAACCACTTGATTTACTTTATTAACAAAATCTCCATGGTTTCCTAAAATCTTCTCTATTTCCTTCTCCATGTTTTTTCCACAATTTATTTTTCTTTCATCCACCTTTTGTTCACATGTGTTCACTGTCCATAATACTTCTTCACAAAATTCTGGATTCTCGTCCATCAATGCCATTTTTTCTTCTGTTTTCTTTTTATCCTCTAATTCCCTTTGGTATTCCGAGCACCATGTTTCTATTCCTTTCATTTCTCTGATGATACCTTCTTTTTCTTCCTGCTTCCATTCTGTTTTATCGTCGGTTGCCAACAATTCTTCTGTACCTTCTATTTCCTGTTTTTCTCTGGTCTCCATCTTATTTTTCTGCTTTCTTTTCGAACTCTTCTTCTTTTTCTTCCTTCTCTTTTTCTTTTCTGTTAGATCTTGTTCTTGTACTTTCGGTTTATCCTCTACAGTCATATCGATTTCTTTGCGTTTTTCCTGTGCATTGATCCTTCCAGAATTTGTTTTCCTATCTGTTTGCTTTTCTTCTCCTGTGTTGTTTGGTTCTGCTCTGATTTCCAGTTTATTTTCCGAAATATTTATGGTGATATCTTTTTTCCTCAATTCATCAATTCCCGCTATCATATCATGATTTAAATCTTCAATCACCACACATTTCATAATATGGAATTTGTTTCCCACTCTTATCTGTACTCCCAAGCCTTGGTTTACTGTCGTCAAATTTTTATTGTTTGCACCCACTAAATCAACCCTAGGAATCTTATACACAAATCTGTCCAACTTTAATTCTTTTACTAGTTTTTTATTGATTAGCGATATCTCCGATCCAGAATCAATCACAATTTTAATCGCTTTATGTTTTATAAATGCATCTAAAAATATTAGATTAGAATTAGAAATTTGTCTGTCGTTTCCTATTGCTACATGATTCATCTCCCTTCTATTTTGTTGTTGGAAGCTCTGGTTATTTCTATCGTCCCTTTGTTCGTTAGTATTCCTATTCGGAGGATTTTGTGCATCTCTATTCCTGTTGTGATTTTCATATGTTCTCTGTTGTGTGTCATTCCTGTTATCGTAATTTTGTTGTCTATTGTAATTATTGTAATTTCTCAGCCTATATTCGTTTGTTGATCTGGGATGTCGGTTTCTCTGGTCATAATTTGATGAATACCTTCTTTCCGGTCCATTATATTGGTCATGTTGTCTTCTATTTCTCATTTCTTTTCTTTTCGCTTCTTTTAATTGAAGGAATTGGCACAAACTATCAATATCTTGATAGTTTCTCAAAATCACGTGATCTTCCAACGTTTCCTCAAAATGTCTGCTGATCATTTCTACCAGCTGTTCGGTAGAATATTTGTATTCTAGATATTTTGAATTGTTATATATCTGCAAAGCATATCTTTCTTCAGATATTCCCATTTTTTCGTGATATTTTCCATTCTGTAGCTCTTGGTTGATTTCTCTCTGTTTATTTTTCCCCCAGAAATAGTTGAGAAATTTATTTTCAAAATCTGTCCAATTTTCAAACTCATCTTCCTTGCTTTCATACCATAACGCTGCTCCTTCTTTCAAATGGTTTCTAATTGTTTCTTTGCAATCGTCAAAATATCTAATATGTTGTAATTTGGTTTTCAAATTTTTAACAAACGGTACTGGGTGTGTTTTCCGAATATCCCCGCCAAACTGTATTTTTATGTCACCCGGACTTTGGATGAGTACTTCTCTCCTGTCTCCCATATCTCGTTGTTTTCTGATATCCTCAATTTGTTTTTCTATTTCTTTCTTGTCTTCTTGTAAAGCCATTTCAAATTTTGTTTCTAACTGTTCTAATTCCTTTTTCTGTACAGTCTTAATATCTTTCATTTTAGTTTCTATTTCTTCTCTCTGCATCTCTAGTTTCCTCTCTGTTTCTTCTCTGACTTTTTCTAAACAGACTTTTACCTCATTTTCATATTTGTCCAAACGCTTTTCCATTTTTCTATCATTTTCTTCTAATTTTTGTTTATAGTTTTCCAAACGCTGCTCTATATTTCTGTTATTTAGTTCTATTGTTTGTCTTGTTTCCCGTTGGTTTTCTTCCATTGTTTGTTTTGTTTCTGCCATTGTTTGTTTTGTTTCATCCATTTTTTGTGACTGGAGTTGCATTAGTTGTAATATTTTATCTATTCCTGATAGTTCTTTTCTCTCCTCAACTATTGTCACATTTCCTTCATTATCCGATACTTCTTCCAAAATTGTTTCATCTTCTCTGTTATCCTCCTTCCTATCCTGCATTTTACTTTGTCTCCTTGTGACAGACATGTTGTTACTTTTTGTTATTGTTTTTGTCCCCGCCAAATGTGAAATTTTACAACACTCTATATGTTTCAGAACACGACAATATTTCTCCCCAAATGTATTAAATTTTCACGACAAATATCAAATATGCAATCAGTAAAATTCAAATAATTCAAAATAAATATCAAATGTACGATTGGTAAAGAAAATAAAATCAAATAATTCAATAGCAGTAAATATCCACTAACTACGATCAATCAATAAATCAAATTTATATTCCCTGGAAAAATTGTCAAAATACTTTCAAATTCAAATTCCCTCAATGTTATATGTTTTTATCTCTGGATCACCTGTACTTATTCCAGATCTCTTTCCCTTCCTTCAAATGTAAAGCTGCGATATTTTCAAGCCCCACGTTTTGGAAGCCAGTTATTGTGATATTTAAAGTCTTGGTGCGCCAAGCAATAATTAGCTAATTAATTTTTTTTTTGATTAATTAAAATTATTTAAATGATATGATTATGACTTTATCACAATTTTTAATTCTTTTATCTCAGGGTTAAATTCGTGCTTCAATATCTATGATATTATATGTGAAAGGTAAGGTCCAGAGAATACCGGAATAATAAAAAACACATATGATCTAACACTATATATTGAAATAAAAATAATGAAATAATTCACACTCAAACGTTTTCAATAAACAAACCTCATATAAGGATTCTCAAGATTTTGTTCTCCGTACGTGAACAATCAAAATTTATGGTACAAACAATATTAATTGAAATCTCAAAATCCCAAACTATTCTAACTCTCCTAATCAAAATATTTATATCCTTTCTAAATTACGTGTAAAAATTGTGTTATCAATAAAAGAAAAAAAAACTGCAGAAAACAAAAATATCTCTCTCTGATGATGAGTGGTCCAAATCCTTGTTCCTTGTAGACTGTATTGTCTCCTCTCAAACCGCTCCCTCTGTAACCAGCAATCTTACACAGATTGTTGCAAGTATATCGTCCTTAATGATCTCCTTCAAAAGCACAAATCATTCAACTTATGATAGCCTTTCTCCTCTCGATAAACTGAATCTCTCGTTGGCCCGAGTGAAAAATGACTCTTGGAATATCTTCTCTTTACGATAAACTGAATCTCTCGTTGGCCTGAACAGTGACTCTTGGAATATAAGTAGAGAAATATGACTTACAATATTTTGCTGCTTCAGCTTCTGTCAGATACACTAACTCCACAAAAACTCACTAACATTCAACACTACTGCTTGCTACATTTCAGGAACCGACCAGAGAACAACCACTGTTCCTCTTCCAGACTTGGAAACCAACTGATCATATCTTTTCTCTCTCCACAATCTCGCTAAACTTTTTCCTACATACTTATCCCACCTTTTTCAATCTCCGCCAATCAAAACTCGTCACAATTCCCCCATTTTTTCATTTCGATAACAAACAAAATTTTACCTATAATTATAAAATTTCCTAAAACTTATTTACAAATAATATTTTCTATAATTCTTAAAAACTAACAAAAACCTCTTTCTAAAATCTCTTCTATTTGTCTCTAATCACTGCATTAATGTATTTTGGAAAACCCCGTTCAATTGTCTTTTTGTTTTCACTTAAAATTATGCGGGTCACTCAAGTATAACAAAGAAATAATTTATGCAAAGCTTACATTTTGTTTAGTACAGGTAATTCAAGAAATTAATAACTCTCCTTCTTCGAAATGTTTGTTGGATATTATCCTACTTATCTGAATTATTTTAATGTTATTGAATTTTGAAATATTTTTAAACAAACCAATATTTTTCTCGATTTTACATATCATAACAATATATATATATATATATATATATATATATATATATATATATATATATATATATATATATAGTTAACAAAAATTGTATTTTGTCTTTTTTAGCTCTTGATAATAATTGTAAACACAATTGAAAGCTCGAGAATAAAAAAATAGTTAACCAATAACCCTATTATTGACTACAACCCATCCAAAACAGTTATATATATATATATATATATATATATATATATATATATATATATATTCAATATATAGTCTATCTAAATATCTATAAGCCTTTAATGCGGCACTGAATCAAAGGCCTTCTTGAAGTCCATGAAGGCAGTTAAAAGGTTCCTTTTTAGGTGTATGCCTGGTTAGAAATGACTGTCTCAAATATAAGTTGTTCTTTGCAAGCCATAGAACCCATTAGCGCATCCTTTGTGTTAAGGCTCTATGATGTTCTTTAGAGCACAGTGTTGGTAGATACGCCGGGCTGCATAGAATGTGACAAATGTATACAAAGTGGGAAGACAATTGGGCGGTACTTGGCTAAATCTTGGGTGTTCCTTTGGAATTAAATGAGTGGTAAATAATAAACATTATTATTATTATTATTATTAATTTTTTTCTATCGATGATCAATATCCCATTTTTTTTCGTGTTATTTTTAATTAATTTTCCTTATACTTGTTCTACCTATATATTCATTAGTTTCTGCAATTTAGTCTTTCAAATCTGCTCTAAATGTCATGTCATTTACATAAATTAAGGCTTCTATATTTACAAATTGTACCTTATAATTGGTTTTTTCTCTGGTATTTGTTATCAATTCGTTCATTACGAATATGAAAAGCAACGGACTAGAACTCTCTCCTTTGATGCTTTAGTTTGGAAATCTGAAACTGTCCAGGAGACTTTTTTAAACATCAAGTTTTAATGCAGAGTTGCTTTAAAAATGAAATTTAAGAATGTGTTGCACAGAATTTTAATTAGAAAAAAATATCCGATGAGTAGCACAAGATTTTTTCCACGAGAAAATTGCCATTTTATATACAGTTAAAATTATAAATGTCTGTGATATTGTGTTAAAATAAGATATCCAAATATTTAAACAGAGCCGAGATATTGCAAGTTAAATATAAAATTTCATTAAAATAATAAAATAAAATGGCTTTTTTGGCTTTTTTCTTATTTATTTATATGTTTTTTAACTTAATTTAAAACATTTTACTTAGAAAAATTGTGCAGATTTTCATTACGAATATTTTGATACCAAACTTGCCCGGTAGCCAGAGACTTATGGCTTTATCAAAAACTAGCACTTTTTGACGTTCACTACTCACCTAATATCACTTTAAATAAAATGCTTTGTAAAATATAAAAGTCAGCCATAATCAAGAAGTTAAATATGCTTAATTAAACGGCTATAGCAATTCAAACTCTTGATATAAAGTACAAACGGATAAATTTGATGTTACAAATCAAATATTTGTCAATTTATGGCTTTTGATATCGACCTTTTGACCATCCTCTCTTATGTGTATAATAACAAGGCTGAAACTTTTGAGGTCTCTGAATTTGTTCGTATTAATTAGCAATCGATTGTTCTCTTGTGGTTAACGATTAAACGATAAATTGAATGTCGAAGCGTTTATTCGTGAAGTGGCCCTTAGAGAAAATCAACACAATATTTTTTATTTGTTTCAATGAGAGTCATGATAAAATTGTTTTAATTGGTTCACAAAATTATTAACACTCTTTTCATGAAATGATAATAGGAATCATAAATTACAGTGAAAAAAACTGAATAATACCCAAAAATTATAGCAAATTTACTTGCTAACATTCTAATATTTTTTTCAAGGCTAATTTTATATATTTTTTAAACTTTATTGCTCAACAATCTATTATTTATTTTATTTATTTATTTATTCCATGAAAATATAAATATCACGTATATTAAATTCTAAATATACAATTACAGTACAGACTCTGAGCGGAAGCTGTGTAGGTCAAACTAGAAAAATATATAATATATATGACGATTTTATTACAGCTGTTGCCGTTTCTCAAATCCTAGCTTCCAATGCTTGCTATCGATTTAGCCACCTACTTCCCTATTTTCCATTGCATCATTTGCTTCTGATCTCTACGACCTTCTTGTCCTTTTTTCCTGCGGTTAGTGGGGATCCATTGTAACATTCGTTTTAGCCAACTTTGGTCATTTATCCTTTTGACGTGGCCATACCATTTCAGTCTTTTGCACTCTTACTCCAGTCGTCAGAGACGAAATTGCCACTGTACCTCTAAAAATCATACGAACAAGCTGAATTTTGCCCAGAATATTAATTTTGGGACCACAAAAAAAATGCAATAAAAAGTTTATCACTTTTACCCCCGGACTTCTCCCTAAATCTCCCTCGTAGGGTGTAAAACGCAAAAAAATTGATTTACCAAGAATCTCTACACCGTAGAAAAAATGTTTTAAATAAAAAATGTAGCTGAGATAATTTTAAACAAAAATGTTTATAAGCATTTTTTGTATAGAATGAATCGTTGTCTTAGAAACAACGCTTGAAGTGACCGTCAATTTTGCATGTCAGTTACGCACGCGAAATCAATGTTCAATCAAATTTGTATTAGCTCGACGGTAAAAATTCGGTATCTTTTGATTCAAGTGACCTATCAACAAAAGTCAAGATGCGTTTTAAACGAAAAGAGTTCAGCTTTCGTATACATTTTTTGCATTTTGCCGAAAATATACTCAGATTTTATACAGGTGTTAAAAAAATTAACGTGGCGCGATTTTTTCTATTTTTTATGATTCTCACGGGATCAATACCATCTGTCCCTTTCATCAACTAGCCACTATGAAGTTTTGATAACTAGAGCCCAACCTTTAAAACTAATAGCATAAAATTTTAGTTTTGAGTTTTGGCAACAAATGTGATGCATTTGAAATATGCTTAAAAGGCGCTGGATTTATTTTTAAACTTTCACATATCAAACCTTCTGCAATAAATGTATTTTCCGTGACGTGTGTGATCAATGTAATGTAAAACAATAAATTCAGCGTTTTATATTCATATTTCAAATGACTCGTATTTGTTAACACAATTTAAAATTGAATTTCCATGTCATAGGTTTTAAGGATTGATCTCTAAAAATGAAAATTTTACTACAACTGGCCAATGAAAGTGATCAATTCTATTGATCTCACGAGAATAGTAAAAATGACAAAAATCGCGCCACGGTAATTTATTTACGGCCTTTATTAAAAATCAGTTTATTCTCGGAAATATACAAAAACTGCAAACAAAACTGCACTCTTTGCCTTTAAGTGAGTCTTGATTTTTGTCGATAGGACAGTTGGATAAAAAATATCGAATTTTTACCGTTCAGCTGATACAATTTTGATTGAACATTGATTTCGCGCGCGTAACTGACATGCAAAATCGACGGTAGCTTCAAGCGTTGTTTCTAAGAGAACTGTTCATTCTATACCAACCCGCACTGGTTAAGTTAATTATCTGTTCGCACTGTTGTTTAAGGATTAACGGAGAATTAAATGTTCGTAATTATTATTTATTTTATTATTATTTATTTATTTAATTTCTCAGTAGCTAATGGAAAGTTCGTAAGAAAATATTAAATGTTCTTTAAATTGAATGCAAAAATCAGTAGTTACTCTTAACTACAGGTGAAGACATGGATGAACGTAGATTAGCCCAGATAATTAAAGATAATATGATACCATAAACATACCACATTATTCGCCCAGATAATTGAAGATACTATGATTACTTACAGTAAATCTTGATGACTGCTACACTGCACTGAAACTATGTACTATACTTGTATCAAGCACTGAAGTTATTTTTATTAAAAGGTACTTTATACCAATAATTAATCTAATATGATATTAGAATAAAAGAACTCAAATATATAAGTGTATACACACTTAGAAAGAAAATGCACAGAGACGGTACGGTAACGAGCGCCTATCCTCTAAGATCGCCCAACTCGAAGTAAAGTTCTTCTCTAAAAATTTACGAAATGAGTGGGATATCTCCCACTCAAAAACTGACAGTCTCCATTTCTAAGAAGGTAAAAAGTCCGAAGGGTTCGAGGTAAACAACGATACTAGTAACTTGAAACGTGACGAAAATAAAATCGGAATTAGGTTTTTACAGAAAAATTACTAAAGATGTGCTTTCGACGATATTTAACAAATCTATCAAAAGAACAGGCGCGAAACCGGAGAGAGATTAACTAAGGATTAACCAAACCGGCGTCTTTAAATAAGTAGGTAGATTCTTCCGTAATAATTCGGTAGTTTCCAATAAAATTTAACAACCTATTTGCCAATACGACCATGGGCGTATCAGAAACGGAGGTAAAGGGATTAGAAATAATTTAATATATCAACTATAAAAAAAATGTTCCACGTTTTCATCATTCCCGACTTCATTCTCATTTACAATTTGCTCATCTTTATTTTCCTGCATCGGTGTCTGTATCATGATCACTGATACCAAAAAGATCTTGATCCGTGATTGAATCGTTGGTAAAGTAATCTATTTTATTAACTGTCTCAATCTCCCCATCCAGCTTCATTATTGTCTTTATGTCCTTTTCATAAGGATTCATTTTACAATAAAATAATAATATTTTATAGAATATAATAATATTTTGTCAAATAAATCAGACTCGTAAATTATGCAGCTATTCTCACCTTTATGTCGTTTGTCCAGAATGTCGATATGAAATTTTTATACTAATATTTTAGAAAAACATGTAAACACTTTTCATGCACTTTTCTATTTTGTTTGTGAGATTTCAATCATACCCACTTCGAACAAGTTTGACTCATAAATGACGTAATTTCTCGGAATAACTTATTTGACATAATTTGTGTCTCGAGACACAAACCTGCACAGGGTTGCCGAGTAAACAAGATTTTAAGACAAATCATCATCATCACCCAGCCCGTTGCGTCCACTGCTGGACATCGGCCTCCCTCATTTTTGTCAATTGTGCTCTATCTTGAGCACTTTTCATTAAATTGAAGGTATCACCCTGTCGGACTCCTCTGTTGATTGGGATACGATCCGTGTTTTTATGTAGTTTTACCGACATAGTTGCGTTCTTGTATGTACTGTAAATTAACCTTGTATATCAATAATCAATGCGGCATACTTGTAGTGCATCCAGGATTTTGTCAAATTCTACCATGTCAAAGGCATTATAAAAATCTACAAAAGCCAGAATGAGTGGTCGATTGTGTTCATAGTCTTTTCTATTACCGTTTTAATGCTCTGTAGGTGGTCATTTGTTACAAATCCGGTACGAAATCCCGCTTGCTTTATTGGCTGGTGGAAATCAAGTTTTTTCCCAAGACGATTCGTTACTATTCTTATAAGGAGTTTGTATAGGTGACTAAGAAAAATAGAAACTTTAATACAAATAAATATAAATACTTTAAGAAAAATACCAACTAATAAATAGTGTAAATATTGTTACACGTTTGATTGGGTGGGCTCTGTCTGGACAAACGGTCATGAAGCAGGTATTTAGAAATTAGAAAAAAACTTGTTTTTATAAAAAAACGAATTTTATTTATTTACTAGGAAGATACTGTACAGGTAAAAATTTATTTTACAATAAAATAATAATATTTTATAGAATATAATAATATTTTGTCAAATAAATCAGACTCGTAAATTATGCAGCTATTCTCACCTTTATGTCGTTTGTCCAGAATGTCGATATGAAATTTTTATACTAATATTTTAGAAAAACATGTAAACACTTTTCATGCACTTTTCTATTTTGTTTGTGAGATTTCAATCATACCCACTTCGAACAAGTTTGACTCATAAATGACGTAATTTCTCGGAATAACTTATTTGACATAATTTGTGTCTCGAGACACAAACCTGCACAGGGTTGCCGAGTAAACAAGATTTTAAGACAAATCATCATCATCACCCAGCCCGTTGCGTCCACTGCTGGACATCGGCCTCCCTCATTTTTGTCAATTGTGCTCTATCTTGAGCACTTTTCATTAAATTGAAGGTATCACCCTGTCGGACTCCTCTGTTGATTGGGATACGATCCGTGTTTTTATGTAGTTTTACCGACATAGTTGCGTTCTTGTATGTACTGTAAATTAACCTTGTATATCAATAATCAATGCGGCATACTTGTAGTGCATCCAGGATTTTGTCAAATTCTACCATGTCAAAGGCATTATAAAAATCTACAAAAGCCAGAATGAGTGGTCGATTGTGTTCATAGTCTTTTCTATTACCGTTTTAATGCTCTGTAGGTGGTCATTTGTTACAAATCCGGTACGAAATCCCGCTTGCTTTATTGGCTGGTGGAAATCAAGTTTTTTCCCAAGACGATTCGTTACTATTCTTATAAGGAGTTTGTATAGGTGACTAAGAAAAATAGAAACTTTAATACAAATAAATATAAATACTTTAAGAAAAATACCAACTAATAAATAGTGTAAATATTGTTACACGTTTGATTGGGTGGGCTCTGTCTGGACAAACGGTCATGAAGCAGGTATTTAGAAATTAGAAAAAAACTTGTTTTTATAAAAAAACGAATTTTATTTATTTACTAGGAAGATACTGTACAGGTAAAAATTTTAAAAAAGTAAAATGAAGGAATTATTCAAAAAATTTATTTTGCGGTATACTTACAGACCACACCCGATGAACGGATGGTTTAAATTAGGTGTACATATCTTAAAGAATAGTCAAAGAAGTTGTATACTTAGTATAAGTCGGTAAGTGTAAGTACATATTCTTATGTAATATGTACTTAATAAATCCTTATATTTTATTTCCATTTTTAATTATATTACCTAACCTATTTCGTCTTCGTCTATTAATGCATTAAGGTACGGAGCTACAGTCACATGATAGACGTATATATGAACATGTATATATCCGTCTATGAGTCGCACAAGGAAGACATTGAGATATTACGTCACGACGAGAGGCTGCGCGATCATACCCATTGATTTGGGCCACCTAAGTTAGTTTGGATCAATCGTCCTCAGCTGAATGTATCTCAAGTCAAAGTGACGCAATCATCCCATACTCTTATAGATATTATTATTAATAATATTTATTTAAAATTCTTACCTACTTACTTCTTAACACTTACAGACAATGTCAGAACAACGACATAAAAATTATTATTGGTGATTTTAACGCTAAAGTCCGCCAAGAGACTATTTACTGACCCACGATCGGCGAGCATAGTCTTCATGCTGTCAGCTACCAAAATAGTTAACGCCTGATTGAACTCGCAGCATCATTAGGAATGGTGGTAGTAAGTACATGTTTTCCTTACAAAAATATCCACAAAGTCACATGGCAATCACCAGACGGTCAAATAAAAAACCAAATTGACCATGTACTAATTGATAGTCGACATTTCTCGGACGTACTAGTAAGAGCATGTAAAGGTGCTAATATAGACTCAAACCACTACCGTGTAAGAACAAAACTCAGGGCTCGTATATCAAACGCTAAGAAGGGCCAGAGCACAAAATCTACTAAATATAATACTCATGTGCTAAAATCTGAAGACGCTAGAGATAATTACAGGAAATTTTAAATGAAGAGCTGACAAGAATTGACGAAAATATAAGTATAGAAGAACACCGGACTAATTGCAAGGAAGCTATCCATACAGCGGCTAAAGGCTTTTTAAAACCTAACCAGGCTCAAATAAACGAAGATTGGTTTAACGAAGAATGTAGATCCATTAACCAACAGAAAAATGAAGCATAAAAGAGACTTTAGCAGCGCAGAAAGAGATCAAACCTGGAAGACTATGAAAATCTTAGACGAGAAGAAAAAAGGACGTTTAGAAGAAAAAAGAAAGAGCCACACGAAAACGCTCTAAACGAGATTGTTAACCACCACAATAGAAAAGACTCGCGAAAGTTCTACCAAAAGATAAACAGCTGCTGAAAAGAATTAAAACCCAGAATAACAGCATGTAAAGACAGAGATGGTTCCATAATTAGTGATAGAGAACAGATACTAAACAGGTGGGGAAATCATTTTGAAAAACTGCTTAGCAATAATCGTGAAGAAAACCAAATAGAAATTACTTTGCCTGAAATTGATGAAAACGCTCAAGAGCCGCCCCACACCGAAGAAGAAATTAGAGAAGCCATTTCAAAACTCAAAAATAACAAAGCTCCCGGTTTGGACAATCTTCCTGCCGAACTCTTTAAAAATGGTGGTGACACCCTTTTTAAACACATGCATAAATTAGTAACCAAAATCTGGTAATGGAAGGAAACGCCCGCGGACTGGAAATTAGGTGTAATGCACCCTCTTTACAAAAAGTAAGATATGATTATGTGTGATAATTATAGGGGCATCACTCTACTTAACGTGGCATATAAAGAATTGCCCAACGTATTGTACAGAAGATTGATCCCCTATGCTGAACAATGAGTTGGGAACTACCAGTGTGGTTTCCGACCCAATAAATCAACAATGGATCAAATCTTCACAGTCAGGCAGATTCTTCAGAAAACGAGTCGACACCCACCACATATTCGTGGATTTCAAAGCCGCATACGACTTAGTCAACAGACAAAAACTTCTACAGACTATGGTGGAATTTCAAATGCCGCAACATCTTGTTCAACTAACGGAACTTACACTCACAGGCGTAGAGAGTGAATTCAGAATCCAAAACGACTTTTCAAGACCCTTCCATTGTAAAAATGGACTGAGACAGGGAGATGGACTGTCGTGTCTCTTATTTAACCTTGCACTAGAAAAAGTAATTCGAGTGCCATATTAATACGAATGGCACCATCTTTAATAAATCTGTACAAGTGGTCGGATATGCGGATGACATAGACATTATTGCTAGGTCCACAGAATCTCTGATCGAAGCATTTCGATCAATAAGGGCGTCTGCACTGAGAATGGAATTAAAAATAAACTCACAGAAAACCAAGTATATGTATTGCACTAGATCAGGCAACCAGATACCTAGACTATTAATTGATGATCTAGAACTGGAAGGTGTAGACACCTTCGTCTACCTGGGCTCGCTGCTGACCAAAGAAAACAATGTAAGCAAAGAAATTGAAAGAAGAATAGTGCTTGCCAATAAGTGCTATTATGGCTTGAGGAAACAGATGGCCCCAAAATTATCCAGAAAAATTAAAGTTACCATATATAAAACACTAATAAGATCAGTGTAAACATAGGGTTAGAAACGTGGTCACTTACACAGAACGACCAAGAATTGCTTAAACGTTTCGAGAGAAAAATTCTAAGGAAAATATATGGAGGAATCCAAGAATAGGGTTTGTGGCGTAGGCGCTACAACTTTGAGTTATATAGAAGCTTTGGGAAACTTGACATTGTAAAATGTATTAAATTAGCACGCCTTCGATGGATAGGACATATAATTAGGCGAGATGAAGATGCAACGATCAGAAAAATTTTCAACCGAAGAGGACCAGTGGGAAGACGAGCCAGAGGAAGACCAAAACTTAGGTATCAAGATAACATAGAGGATGATCTAAAATCCATCAGAGTTAAAACATGGAGAAGAGTTGTCAGAGACAGGGGCGAATGGAAGATTGTTCTGAAGAAGGCTTCGGCTCATAACGAGCTGTAATGCCACTGATGACGATTTAAAATTCTAACTTATTTATACAAAAAAAAAACAAATGTGTAAAAAATGCCAGTGTGAGGGAGATAAAATGGTTTTTATAAATTAGATATTTTATTTTCGTTTGAAGGCACTGATGTCCATTGCTTTATCCATGTCCAAGTTAAGGTTGTAGTAATTTAATTAGTATATATGATTTTTTATCCTGTATATCCTGACTAGCCGCTTAATGAGAAACTATTTTATTGAGAATGAAATCTTATGTAACCAAATTGTATCTGATATTGTAATAAAAACGAAGTCATGGTTATATCAGGAAGAAGAAAAGTTATTTAACATCAATGGCTATTAGTCATTTTATGTAAGTAGGAAAAATTGAGGTGTTTTGATGTTTTAGTAAAAGATATCTTCGTAGTTGATATAAGTACTTAATATGATGATGGGTGTTCAATATTATTATTAGCTTATATTCAAAAAGTCAATAATTTTTGGTGCAATATATAGACAATGTGATTTTAGCATAAATGAATTTTATTCTGTTCTACTAAATCAACTAGGCATATTGAATTAGCTGAACAAGAAATGTTGATTATGGAGAATACTAATGGAGATACTAAACTAAGAAATGGCCTTGAAGTATTGCTAAATGTTTTTAATCTCGTTTTTTTTTGAAAATAAAATTATACCTATTAGATTCACAAGTAATACAAAAACACTTAAATATTACACATTATTTAATAACAAATCAAATCATGAACTTTTTTAAGTTGTAGAATATTGTAAAATATGCATTGTATTATCAGTGATCCCGAATTCAAATACTGTGTGATCAAATCCAGCCCAATCAGTCTAAACGCTATTGTACGGTTAATAGGCTAAATAAAGCCTTAAATAAACATCGAGGAGAGTTCAAATATGCAAAAATATACAGGGTATATATACCGTGAGTATGGGTGGCCCTGTATATTTTAAAATATTATTAGAGAATGGTCCTATCTACTCTTTAAACTTTACCTAAATAATTTATTTTTTTGTTTCTCTTACTACAAATGAGTAATTAGACTTCCTCGCACTAATGCCGAACGCTGTATATTAGTATATATATATATATATATATATATATATATATATATATATATATATATATATATATATATATATATATATATATATATATATCATCATCATCATCATCATCACTGGCTCGACAACCCTTTTTGGGTCTTGGCCTGTTCTAGGATTCTTCTCCATTCCGATCTGTTTCGTGCTTTTTTTCTCCAGTTTTTTATTTTTAAGGTTGTTATATCATTTTCTATTTGTTCTAAGTATCTCAGTTTCGGTCTTTCTCTTGTTCTTTTTCCTACTGGCATCTGTTTGAATATTTTGTTTGGTATTTCGCCTTCTTCCATTCTTTCTACATGTCCTATCCAACGCAGCCGTCCTATTTTGATGAATGTTATAATATCCGGATCCTGGTATATTTTGTATAGTTCAGAGTTGTATTGTCTTCGCCATATTCCGTTTTCTTTTGTGCCCTTATATATGTGTCGCAAGATTTTTCTTTCGAAGGTGGCTAACAACGTTTCCTCTCTTTTAGTAAGTGTCCAGGTTTCTGAGCCATATGTGAGTACCGGTCTTATTAGGGTTTTATATATTTGGCATTTTGTCTTTCTTGCGACGTTATCTGATCTTAGGTGTCTAATTAAGCCATGGTAACATTTATTTGCAATAAATATTCGCCTCTTCACTTCCTCCGTAACGTTATTATCAGACGTGACTAGGGATCCCAAGTATATAAGTTTTTTACCTCCTCTATGTTGTATTCTCCTATTGTTATATTTTGTGGCTGCCTTATTTCTGCGTTTTTTCTTACCTGCATATATTTTGTTTTGGTCTGATTGATTTTAAGACCACTATTTTGTGCAGCTCGTTCTATTTGGTCGTATGCCTCTATCATTTCTCTTCGTGATCTTGCGATTATGTCAACATCATCTGCAAATGCTAGCATTTGCACGCTTTTATTAATGATTGTTCCTCGTGTATTGACTGTTGTGTCCCTCAGTATTTTCTCGAGCACGATGTTGAACAAGATGCATGATAGAGCGTCTCCCTGGCGTAGTCCCTTTTTCACATCTATTGTTTCCGTTAATTCATTTTGTATCCGGATTCTACTTTCTACTTTTAGAGATTCTTTTATCAGTTCTATTAGTTGTGTTGGTATATTAAATTCTTTCATTGCTTTTATTAAGAATTCTCGGTTTATATTGTCATATGCGCTTTCAAAGTCTATGAAGAGATGATGGGTGTCGATGTTATATTCACTTGTTTTTTCGAGGATCTGTCGTAGAACAAATATCTGGTCTATTGTTGACTTCTGTCTACAGAAGCCACTTTGGTATTTGCCAACTATTTTTTCAGCGTGTGGTCTAAGTCTTTCATAAATGACATTGGACATTATTTTGTATGCTGCATTCAGCAGCGTGATTCCACGGTAGTTTCCACATTCTAACTGATTTCCTTTTTTATGTAGTGGTAGAACAATACCGCTATTCCACTCTATTGGTAGCTGTTTATTCGACCATATCTTTGTTATCAATTCATGTATTGTTTTTTGTAGTGCGTCTCCTCCTTCCTTTAGTAACTCTGATGCTATTTAATCCGATCCCGGTGCTTTATTGTTCTTTAATTTTTCTACTGCTGCTCTAATCTCGGCTATTGTTGGTGGAGTCTTTTCTCTGTTGTCTGCTTGGTCTAATGGTATGTCAGGGGTCGTCTCTCTCCGATCTCCTTCAAACTTTTCCGTAAAATGTTCTGTCCATCTACTTAGTATCTCTTGCTGTTCTGTCAATATATTACCTTCCTTATCTCTACACATCGTTGTTCTCGGTTTGAAGTCTTTTCTGCTTTTGTTTAGTCTCTGATAAAATTTTCTTGTCTCTGTTGATTTACTTAGTTCTTGTAGTTCTTGAAGTTCTTTGTTCATATATTCTCTCTTTTTTCTTCGGTGAGTTTTCTTTTCTTCTTTGCGTAGTCGTTTATATTCTTCCTCTGCTTGTCGGGTTCTGTGCCCCTGTTGCATCAGTAAATATGCTCTGTTTTTTTTGTCTGTGATGATCTGACATTCTTCGTCAAACCAGTCATTCGTTCTTGTTTTTCTTTCTCTACCTTTTATGCCTAGTACTTCTTTAGCTGCCTCTTTTATGATGTCTCTGCATTCTTCCCACTCTTTATTGAGGTTTTCATGTGTTATTCTGTTTTCTAGTTTGTTGTTTATCTTTTCTTTATACTCTTTATTTTTGTTTGTTTCTTTGAGTCTTTCTACCTTGTATCGTTCATGTTTAGAGCCTCTTTCCTTTTTGATGTTTGAAATTCTAGCCCTTACCCTACTTTCGACCAGGTAGTGATCAGAATCCGCATTTGCCCCTCTTCTAGTGCGGACGTTTATTATATTCGATTGGTGTCTCGAGTCTACAATAACATGATCTATCATATTTACTGTAAGTCCATCCGAAGATTTCCAGGTACCTTTGTGTATATCTTTGCGAGCGAAGTATGTGCTGGCAATCACCATGTTAAGTGACCTTGCTAGGTTTATTAACCTATTGCCATTGTCATTTGATTGCTCATGGAGACTGTGCCTACCTGTTGTGGGTTGGAATTGCTGTTCTTTTCCAACTTTGGCGTTTAGGTCTCCATAGATTATTTTTATATCATTTTTTGGGCATAACTGATATGTGGACTCTAATTCGTCATAAAATTCTTCTTTAATTTCCTCTTCTTTTTTCTTCTGTCGGGGCATGCGCATTAATTAGACTGTAGTTAAAGAAACGACCTTTAACTCTTAAAATGCACAGTCTTGGACTAATGGCTCTGAAATCTCTTATAGTATGCTTTACTCTCTTGTTTACTATGAATCCTGTGCCCAAGACGTGATCTTTAGGATCGCAGCTGTAGAAAATCGTATGGCTTCTTTTTTCCATTATATTGTTTCCAATCCACCTCATTTCTTGTATGGCAGTTATGTCTATTTTGTATCTGTCTAGTTCATTTAGGAGATTTTGGAGAGCTCCCAATCTATATAAGGTACGAATATTCCGTGTCGCAACCCTCAAATCGTGTTCCTTTTTCTCGTACAGTCGTCGTCGTTTGATCAGTCCGGCTTTTCTTCCTTGAAAGTTCATAACTCATGGTTTTTCTAGGAGAAGGTAGTTAACCTTCCGCCCAACCCCCTATTCGTCGGAGGACCAAGACTCCCTTCTTCGTCAGCCCTGACCCCACCTTCCACTTGGGGTTGGTTACCCAATCTCCAGTGGGGTTGCTCAGGTTACCGGCGTGTACCGCCTTGGAGGTGAAGATAGGAATTGAGTAGGATAGGCTAAGTGATGCCAACAGGATACGGCATCATGTATTGCTCCTCACTACCCCCTTTACACACCATAAATATATATATATATATATATATATATATATATATATATATATATATATATATATATATATAATATATATATATAATATACATATATATATATATATATATATCTACGGCATTAAGTGAACTCCGCCCATGTTAAAATTCAGGTTCAATTGAGCTCCGTGGTCAAGTGGATACCGATATACGGAGCTCACTTGACAATTCCGTAATATTGGTTCAGTCGATTCATCAACATGTAGAGTTTAATAATTTATAAAAATTTTTTGGAGCCCGTAAATACCCCTGTATCATAAATGTATATCGCTTAGTTCACGTGTATATATTATAGGGGTCGTTCAGATCTTCTTCATTGTATATTTGAACCATACGTTTATCGGTTTAAGTAAGCTCTGAGAGTTTGGCAACTGTGCGATTATACCGTATGTTTTCAACATATACCCTGAACGGTTTATATGGGCTCCTTATTTTTATCTACTGTTTGTAGACAGTGGAATGTCATACGCATTACACTGTGTAACAGAGGATATTATATTACCTGGTATAACTAAGTACTAAAATGTAACTGGTTCTTTAAAAAACAGGTATGTAGATATAAAAGGATTTGGGCTTATTATTGAATGGAATGTTCGCTTGCATCGAAAATTTTATTTTTTCTGTATTTTTAAAGATGTTGTTTTTTTATTTAATATAATTTTATTAGTTCAATTAGTTCAAGAAATTTCGTAATATATTTTGTTTACGTGAGTATGTCTTTGTACATTTTATGTAAGCATCTGAATAATAAAAACTACTTTTATTTTATCCAATCTTCTGCGATATATTGTATAAAGCTTTTTTAATATTTTAGTTCTGGTCTTATTTGTGTACTACATATGATATCTTGATAGAAGGTTATCTCAAAATAAATATGGTTAAGTGCTACAATAGATATTTTTGTGTTAAAATTAATAGACAGAATGGTTAATTTGTCTAACAAGGTATATTCGGCAGCAGAAGCATATAGTACAAGCGTCTATGTTTTAAGGGCGGAAGGACGTGCGCCTCATTTTTAGCTGACAAGCTTGCGAAGAATATTTTTTCTGGTCCTCAATTTACCTTTTAGTTTTAAACAATAATCTGTGACTGACCCGGTGTAATACAAACTATTTTCAAGGAATTTATAGGAAGTCTACAGTTCAATGATTTTATGACAAGATTGGATGTTCAGTTTTGTGAAAACGTCTATGTCGAGGAAATTGAAGGAGCACCCACGAGTTTTTTAGGGGTTTTGGCTGAAAATTGATTCATAGTTTATTTTTATTGTGCAATAATAGGTGTCTCGTCTATATAATAGAAGTCCTAGTATCTACCGGTATGGATCGTTTGTTTGTGTAAATGTTATACAGTGTAGGTGCCTTTATGCTACCCCAAGCGAGACCGTTCTTCATCTGCTATTCTTAACATTAAGTGATACAAAAAATATTCTCTTGTGTAGGCATACGCAAATAATATAAGTGAGTTTGTTATCTAAGGGGATATCGTATAGTTTTTCGAGAAATATTTTGTAATTTAAGGTGTCGTAAGCGGCATTTGGATTAAAAAATACCACCCCTGATACCCGATATTTTTCGTACCCGTCTTTGATGTGTTGGGTAAGATTTAGCATTTGTAATGTACCTGATCTTCCCTATCTATAGCCACTTTTGTCTTTTAATTTGAGCTTTTCTTCAAATATCGGTGAAATCATATTAACGATCTTGTGCAAAAGTATTTTAAATAGCTGACAAAATAAAGATATTGGCCGATAGTTTTTGTGGTCGTTGGAGTTTTTGCCAGGTTTAAGCAAGGTAACAACTTTGGCTTGTCTCTAGATTTTGGGTGTTTCCATAATTTGAATACAGTTGTTCATCATCCGGATAAGCCATTGTGGTGTTTTTGGTCCAGATTTCGTAATAAGCTTTGTGCTCAGATCCTCAATGTCGGTAGTTGTATTATTTTTCATTAAATATGTAGATGGTGGATCCAAGCTCAACATCGTTGAAAGTTTCTCTGAAAGCTGACTGGTTTTGTCCTTTCTTACTTTGAGTTATTCTTTGCTTTTTTTCCGACAGAGATAGCATGTCTATATCTATAATGTGGTTTTCAGCGATAAGCTTTATTCCAAATACCCTACGTTAGGCCCTATATGTGTTTCCTGCACTAGAAATAAGTCAGATTCGTGTTTAGCGCATATGTCTGATAAGTTTAAGTAAAGTAAAATTTCTTGATCTCTAGATATACCCTTAACAGTTATAAACATTATGTTATTAGAATAGTTGGTCCTAAAAAGGACCAATTTGACAAAATCATATTAAAGGGGTGACTGAAGAATTAGCCGATTAATTATTTAATCATTACCCTGGGTATACCCGATTGTGGTGGTTTTCTTAGTAGTTAAATTTTCGTAAAGGCTCGTTCTTTGAACCCCATAAGTAATGCCTAATATTTTACTTTTTATTGAAAATTTAAATTTTACATGCCGTGTATTACTTTTTGACGATATTTCGAATCAGATTTGTATAGTAATAATTTAAGGTATTAAAGAGCCTGTTTGTGGAAAATAAATAAGTTTGTGATATCGTTCGCAACTCATATATAGATAATAAAAAAATAAAAACAGTTAAAATAGGTGTAAAAAATTTCAACTTCATACATCGGCGCCATTGTTCAGGTGATGGGTTTATCACAGATATCAAAGGTTACATTTTAATTCAAGGTTCTATTTGCGTATTTTCAATATTAAAAGAGTAGGAAAAGACACGTTTATGCTTTTTTTTTAAATCTATTCTATTTTCTTTCTAGAGTTCCGTCTTTTTTGAACGACCTGTGGTCTTTTTTCAATTGGACACTTGTCCAAGGCTATGACAAATACTTTGTCCTCTGCTATTCTAAATTAATATGACTGATTCATTATTTTCTCTAAACATTCTGTCCTCTGCTATTCTACATTAATATGACTGATTCATTTTCTCTTTCTTGCAGCTATTTTAATGTTTATCCTGTGTATCTTTTTCTACTTCTTCTTCTTCTTCTTCTTCTTTTTATATAGCCATGACTCTGTCTGTTTTTCAATGTGCCTCCAGTAAGTTGCCGTTCCATGGTTTTCGTGGTCTTCCTACTGATCGTCTTCCTATTGGGTAACCGTCTCTTGCTGTGTCTACTACTCTATTTGTTGTCATTTGGCTTATATGATCGTTCCATTCTACTCTTCTATTTCTTAACCAGTTCTTGATGTTCTTCACCTTGCATCTACATCGTATATCTGTACTTCTAGCTCTGTCCCATAGTGTCTTACCATCAATTTTTCTAAGTGTTTATATCTCTGTTGTTTCTAACATCCTTTTTGTCCTGTTTATGTCAGGTCTTGTTTCTGCTGCGTATGTCATTATTGTAAATTTTGTAAATTCTGCCTTTGGTTTCTTTCCCGATATTTTTATTTCTTCATATTGTTTCATTTAGGCAGCCTGCGGCTCTGTTTGCTCTATTCAGTGGATCTTCCACTTAAGTTTCGGGCTTTCCGTAGCTAGATAATGTAATACCTAGATATTTAAACTTCATCACTTGTTCTATTATCTGACCTTCCAGCTCCAATTAACATATTAGTAAACTTGCTGTTGTAACCATGCATTTTGTCTCTTTTGAGGAAATTAACATGTTAAATTTTCTGGCGGTTATATGAAATTGGTGTAGCATACGTTGTAAATCATCTTTACTTTGAAAGAATAGTACTGCGTCGTCTGCATAGCAGATTATTTTAATTTGTTTTTCTCCCATTTGGTATCCTCTTTTATTTCTTACTTTTTATTATTTCATCCATTATCCGGTTGAACAATAGAGGACTCAGGAAATCTCCCTGTCTTATCCCATTACCAGCTTCAATAGGGTCGGTTAGTTCTTCTTCTACTTTTACTTTTATTGTGTTGTTTTGGTATATTTTATATTTTCGATTGTTTTGATTATTCAATGAAATTGACATTAATTTGATAGTTTCCATTTTATTAGTACTGATGGTATATAACTAGCATCTGTTGGTACTATATATCAATTTGAACATGTGGAAGTAAGAGCACTCTCTTGTTAGTAATTTCAGTGTAAATTATGACGAAACCAGAAATAACCCATAATATTATCCCACACCTCAAAGGTCTGCCTCGCTGTATCTGGGAGACGCAATAATTCGCTTTTGATAGATATAAACAAAAACCCACTAAGACGAACACAACATAAATCAAAAAAATCCGTCAACCTGTCAATAGGGACATACAATATTAGATCGATGTCTACGGATGAATAAGTACATGAACTGAAAGAAGAATTAACAACCATAAAATGAGATATCATAGGCCTATCAGAAACTCGACGAAAAGAAGAAACCCGAATACAGCCTATGTCATACTTAAAATAAGAAGAACATTAATTAAAATTATCTAGGTATATGCCCCCACGACAGCTTATGATGACGGAAGATATCGAACTATTTTATGAAGATATATCAAAGACTATGGAAGAACATAAAAATCGTCTTATACTAGTAATTGGAGATTTCAATGCCAAACTGGGTAGAAAACTAAACAATGAAGAAACTAAAATAGGAGATTTCGGCTATGGTCAGAGAAATGATAGAGGTGCTACTTTGATGAACTACCTAGAAGAAAAGCATCTATACGCAATGAACTCCTTTTACAAAAAGAAGCCCCAACGAAAGTGGACATGGGTCAGCCCTAATGGATCCACAAAAAATGAGATCGACTACATACTGTCCACGGAACGATATATCATTAAAGATGTAACAGTTCTTAACAGATTCACAACAGGTAGCGATCACTGGATGGTCAGAGCAAAAATTAGTGTTGACGATAACTATGAAATGAAAAGAAAAATAATTAAAAACTAGGATCTAGTAGATAGAAACAAACTAGGGCAATATAAAGAGATATACAAAGACCTATTAAAAGAACAACTTACTTAAAAATTAGACAGTGATGACAAAGATATAGATGAAATAGACAACATACTTACAGCAACGATGATTACATCAGGAAAAGAAATAGCAAAAAAGGATCTAAAAAAGAACAATTATATATCAACAGAAACAAAGAAGCTTATGGATAAAAGAAGGAAGCTATAGAATATGTAGAAATCAATAAAACAATAAGCAGAATAATAAGAAAAAATAAGAGAAAAGAACAAGAAATAAAAAGAGAAAAAGTAATACAAAACAACAAAAATATGAAATGCTTAAGACCGAAATTAGGTAAGTGTGAAATAAACAAAAAAAAAAAGATGAAAACGGACTAGAAACAAACGTTAAAGATGACATTATAAATATTATCCACCATTTCTACTCAGAACTATATAAAACAAAAAAGGAACCACCAGAAACAATTAAAAACCAACTTAAGGCTAAAGTAAAAAATGTCAACTCAGAGCTACAGCCAGAAATAAGCAAATCAGAAATAAAGAAGGCATTGAAAGAAATGAAACACAACAAATCGCCAGTAAAAGATGGAATAACTGCAGATATGCTGAAATATGGTGGAAAAGTGGTAATTAACAATCTACATTCCGTTTTTAACAAGATATTAAAAGAAAAAAGAATCCCAAACAACTGGAAGGAATCCGTAACCATTATCCTACACAAGAAAGGGGATAAAGCAGATATAAAAAACTACCGTCCTATAACACTCCTCAATGTAATGTATAAACTCCTAACAAAAATTTTAACCAATAGATTGACGACAAAATTCGATGGATACCAGTCAAAAGAACAAGCTGGTTTTAGAAAGGGATTCAGCACAAGTGACCATTTACTAAGTATGAAAATACTTATAGAACGAGCAAATGAATAATGAAAAATGATTAAGAAAATGAATTGACCACAGATATACGGAACTAATAGCCAATATATATAAGGAAGCCAAAACAACAATTAAAGTATATGAATAAACAAAATCAATACAAATAAATAGAGGCGTGAGACAGGGTGACACAATATCACCGAAACTTTTCAATCAGGCTCTGGAAGATATTTTTAAAAGATCAGAATGGGAAGAAAAAGGTATAAAAATTTATGGACAACGCTTGAACCATCTAATATACGCTGATGACATCGCATTGATAACAGATAAATGAGAATAATTATTTGAAATGATGAAAGAACTGGACGTAGAAGCTGGAAAGATAGGCCTTAATATGAATTACAGCAAGACCAAAATTATAACAAATACAGATGAAAACATCACAATGAGGATCGGACAAGATGAAGTAGAACAAGTTCAGGATTATATATATCTGGGTCAAACTATAAAACGTAACAAAGAAAACCAAACAGCAGAGATAAAAAGACGAGTTAGACTGGCATGGGCGGCATTTGGCAAACTAAGCTACATTCTTAAAAACAAAAGATATCCACAGCATCTTAAGACCAAAGTATACAATCAATGCGTACTCCCTGTTCTAACTTATGGTTCCCAAACGTGGACATTTACAAAAGTAAACATGGACATAACCATAAAAACCCAAATAGCAATGGAAAGACAAATGTTGCACATAAGACTAATGGATAAAAAGGGAAACGAGTGGATAAGAGAGAAAACAAAAGTGAGGGATGTTAGATAAGAAGTTGCAAAATTGAAATGGAGATTTGCCGGTCACAATATAAGACAAAAAGAAGACCGATGAAACAAAATTCTTATAAGTTGGAGACCGTGGGAATATAAACGAAGCAGAGGAAGGCCCCAAATGAGATGGGCAGATGATATCAAGAAGCACGTGGGCTCTAGGTAGATGACTATACCGACAGACAGAGAAGAATGGAAAAGGATTGGGAAGGCCTATGTCCAAAGATGGACCGAAAAAGGCTAATTAGATAGAGATAGATTCTTGTGATCTTAGTATTTCCGTTGATTGAATAGTATAGGGTATCCAATATTTTAATTAACGGTATGTCAGAGTTTTATTAATTTTTATATATATTTGCAAAATGAAGAAGAAAGTTCAGTACAGGCAGTTAAACTGCTCATCTGTCAATTTAGAAGTAAGAGCAAGTACCAACTTGCTGAAAAGCATACCATACACAAAAGGGATAATAAAATGTACTGCACAAACTATAGCGATATAAGCTATATATAAGCTATATATCTATTAATTATTAGGATATACAGTATTTTTTCTAATACACCTGGAACGATTGAGTGAATAGGTGAACTATCAAATAGGAGACTATTAGTGTGGAATTAGAAAGACTAATAAATCGTTGATCAATTATTCACTATTAGGCAGTTAATGAGAAATGTTGGGAATACAAAAAAAAAAACATTAAACTAGTTATTTATAGATTTTAAACAAACACTGATATAATCATAAGAATAAAACTATGAAATACCATGGCAGAACTAGGCTTACCTAATAAACTAATTTAACAAGGAGTAATCTACAAGTAAAGTATCTTACTGTCGACTTATTTTCAAATGTACTGCAAAGAGCTCTAAAAAATGTGAACGAATTATTAACAGCTGTTTTGAAAACTAAATATTATGAGACGAATTGGGGATATTATATTACACAAACTAAACCGCTTGCCTACAAAAAATATTAGGAAAATATGATACGACGGAAAAGACTAATGACTTTACAGCTAATTGCCACATAAGTATCAATGTAACTATAGCTCACAAAATGGGTTCAATTACATTGCAATTTTTAAATTTTTCGTGATAAAATGAAGTGATTCATTGTTGTTTTGAAAAGGTAAGTTGTTTTTTATTTTTGTATTCCTATCATCTGATATTGTAATATCAACAACATTTTTCATAATATATTCTGAAATGCGCTTTCTATTACTGATAACGAACAAAAGTTTTTTTAACTTCTCGTTAATATAATTATGTAGGAATTTATATTTTTATCTTGTTCTTACTATAGTGCTAAAGCACAAATGTAGTTATAGTCTACCGTATTTTTTCATAGTGTTCATAGTTTTTGATTGTAGTATAGCTTATGTGTTTATAATAACTAGCACATAGAAAATAATAAAATTTTGTACCCTGTGCTTTATGTTTATTATCCTTTATTGTATTGGAACATCTAGAAGTATAGTAATACATTTTAATTGTTGAACAAAAGAGAAAATAAAAACACTTTTTGTGGTGTGCCACTTAACCATACACAAAATCGTACACAAATAGTCAAATGGTAGTAAAAGTTTCCGATATAGGCCGCCAGACGGCAAAGGCATCGCCGCGCTCGATGTCTATACTATGAAATGTTTTTCAGATAGTCTTCGAATCAGATTTTTTCAAAACATTAAATTACATCTTTTTGTCTTTCTTTATTTAGGCTAACCGCTACTGTTTTTTTTCTTCAGCGTTTCTTCTTAAATTACATTAATGTTATATTTACAATTCTTTCTGGAACGAGCTATAATTTTTCTCAAATAACCATTTTGTGTGGTTTAGTCACCTTACGGTTTAGCGTGCTTTGGCTCTTTAAAGTCCCTTTTAATATTAATATCGTTTGAGAAATTTTTCCCAGATGACTAAATAAATTTCTTTAACATACAAGAGAGAGGACGTAGAGTAGGGCATAACGTAACTTAGATGTTGAATGAAAACTGCAAATTGCTGCTTAGATTGACAAATACCACTCCTCATACCTAATATCTTTTGTACCCATCTTTGCTGTGTTGGGCAAGATTTAGTATTGGTGACGTACATGATCTTTCCTGTCTATAGCAACTTTTGTCTTTTAATTTGAGTTTTTCTTCTGTTTTACCTCTTGAGAAGTATTTTGTAAAGCTGACAAAATAAATATATTGACCGATAGCTTTTGTGGTCGTTGGAGTTTTTGCCAGGTTTAAGCAAGGCAACAACTTTGTCTTTGCTTGGTTTGTCTGAAGACTTTGGATATCAGTAACTGTTGTATTTTTGGTCCAAATTTTATAATAAGCTTTGTGCTCAGATCTTCAGTCAGTGCCGTACTATTCTTCATTATATACGTAGATAGTGGATCCAAGCTCAACATCGTTAAAAGGTTCCTTCAGCTGACTGGTTTTGTCCTCTCTCATTTTAAGTTTTTCTTTGCTTCTTTGCCGGCAGAGATAGCACTTTTACATTTATTATGTGATTTTCAGCGATCAGCTTAATTCCAAATACACTATTTTTTGCCTTCTATGTATTTTCTGCACTATAAATGCGTCACATTTGTGCTAAGCGCATATGTCTGATAAGGTTAAGTAAAGTAAAGTGTCTTTATCTTTAGATATGCCCTTAATATTTATAGACATTATTAGAATAATTGATCCTAAAAAGGACCGATTTGACAAAAATCATATTGACCGGGTGATTCTGATTAGCCGATTAATTAATTATTCATTACCCAGGGTACAACTGATTACGGTGGTCTTATTTGTACTCAAATTTTCGTAAAGGCTTTTCTTTTGAACCCCATAAGAAATGGCTAATTAACTTTTCATTAAAAATAATTTTACACACTGTTACTTTTCGACGATATTTCGAATCAGATTTGTATAGTAATAAGTATAGTTAATATGAAGTCTCTTTGTGAAAAGTAAATGAGTTTGTAATATCGGTCACAACTCATATATGAATGATAAGGACATAAACGGTTAAAATAAGTGCACAGAATTTTAACTAAATATATCGGCGCCATTGTTTAGGAGATGGATTTATCCCAGAGATTAAAGGTTAAATGTATATTCCAGGTTCTATCTACGTATTTTCATTACTAAAAAAGTATATTTAAAATAAAGGCCTTAAGATATATTTAGATTCTATGGAAATTAGCAAATTAAAAAATACAGACATAATTATTCTGAATGACAAAATTGAGACAAACAGTTGCCTCAAGTATTGTTTATATTGTAAAGGTTATCGTCATAGTATAGTCAGAACGCAACAAGGTTCTATTGGCTTTTCTGCTTTTTGTCTCCTCATTCCTATTGAAAACTTAGCCACGTAAATAACGTTTTAAAAATATGTATCAATATTTCTTTAGTGCCTTTCCTAAGATAACTTTTTTTAAGCCTACTTCGTTTGACTACATGTAATGGATTTGATAGTTCCCAACAGATAAGTATTGATTGTAGGTTGGATAGCAGTTGGTTGTACAGGCATGTGTTGATAAATATGATGGGTCGGTAGGTAGTTCCATTATTCCTAAATCTGACCATATGTTACCTCCCCTGTTGATTCGTGGACGTCCTAAGGGCATTTTTTCTCTCGGGGCATTCTCCCAGTTTAACTTGGCAATGCAGTTATTAGAAAGCCTTTGGATGTAGCCAGCGTAACTTTGGCGTTGAGATTTAGTCTCTTGTATGACGTTGCTATCTTTATATATCTGTTAGACCTTGGCATTAGTTCCGGTTCGGTATTGGTTAGTATTCGGACCTTTGTAAGTTGGAAAATAATTCTGATGGCTTTTCTAGTAATCCTGATCTAATTAATACCTAAGTTTTACTTACATTGTTTTGTCAGCGTTCTCGTCACATTTAAGTCAATAGCACTGGTTTAATCACTGTTTTATATATCCTGATTTTAGGGATTTGTATTAGACTTCTGGATTTAAAAGTGTTATGTGGGTTATATTTACATCAGTTAGCTACCTGAATATTCCATTTTATTTCTTATGTGACAGCGTTATCTACGATACCTAAAACGCTGCAATCTTTCAAAATTATATGGGTTTATTGTTACGTTATGCCCTACCCTACGTCCTCTCTCTTGTATGTTAAAGAAATTTATTTAGTTTTCTCATTACTTACTATCAGACCGTTTTTTGCTGCTAATAGCATTATTTTGTAGCATTCTAATATTTAATCTATGAATTAAATCCGGATAGCAAATAGATATTTTTCACTTTCTCGGAGAAATAATATTCTAACATACAAAATCCTATTAAATTGCCAAAACCTTTCTTGCATATTATATTTACTTATGAGGGACAGCAGCAATATCAGTACCATAATAAGGCGTATAGTCCTGGACTGGCTAATCGTTGGATAATTGAAAGCATGAGTGTAGCAGTTATAATGTTTTCGGGACTGCTACCTGGTATCGGGGAGCAGAGATATCAGTACCAAGTTAGTGCATATAGGAATTGTTGCTTGAACTTTATTATTATTAAACAGCACTATATTTCCTAGTAAAATCCTCATGACTTTACAGTAAGACAAATTTTCGAACGTTGGTTATGGAAACATCATGTACATACCACCGGATTCCCTAGATCGACATTCAGCAAAATTCTTTTAATAATGATGCGGGAGTAAAAATATAAATATCTGGGAGCTTACATCAACAAAGAATTAGATTCAGACTAAGAAATCAGGGTACGAATAGAAATGGCAAGGGCAGCGTTCTTAAAATTCAAGCAATTGTTCTGTGACAAAAATCTTAATACTGCGCTGAGACTGAGGTTTGTTGGTCTGGTCTCAACTATTGTACGGAGCAGAAATATGGACGGTAAAAGCGCAAATAGTTAGGAAGCTTCAAGCCTTTGAATTTTAGATATACCGGAGAATGTTGAGAATTCCATGGACTGCCAGGGTCACCAATGAGGAAGTGCTGAGAAGGATGGGTCGAGACAAAAAATTGTTGAGAACAATAAAAGTACGCAGGACTGCATACCTGGAACACATACTAAGGAATATAAAGTCTTCTGCAGACCATCATGCAGGGTAGAATCGATGGCAAAAAGGGAATAGGTAGAAAGAGGAAGTCATGGCTGCGAAATATTCGTGACTGGACAAAGATGACTGTAGACGAATTATTCCACGTTGCAAAAGACAGAGATACTTTTAGAAATGTGGTCGCCAACCTCCGTTAATAGGGACGGCATAGGAAGAAAAATAATGATACGCTAAACAAAAAAAAACAGAGATGAAGATAGGCGCCAAGAAACTCTGTGTTATAAAACAGTTGAATAAAATACAGATTCTCGATTCAAATATTCAAAAATTTAATGAAGAGCTTACCAAAATAGAAATAACGTCTATTTAAAATGCAATTCATTAATGGCTCAAGGTACAAAGCAGTCCTAGCATCTGCTAATGATATTGATCTTATAAGAAACTCTCTCCGCAGACGACATCTTCAACAAAGTGAAGAGAGTACGAAAAATGTTTTACTTAAAATCAACAAAATAAAAACCAAATACAAGCGAATCAACAGAAGAAAGCAATTCAATACAGAGCATAATTCACTTAAGACCTATTTTAATACATGAATGCGAATCATGGACAATGACTAAAACAAATAAGGAAGAACTCCGAATATTTGAAAGAAAAATAATAAGAAAACTTTTTTAACGTCATTATCATATTGCTACAAATCCGTATAGAATAAGAACACGTACTAAATAAAGAAAGCTCTTATAAATATATTGTTTAGGAAAATAAATCGCTTAAGGTAGATCGGACACATGCATAGACGCCAAGATGTCAAACTTGGTTAAAAAACGTAAACTAATTTTTGAAACCAAATTCAGTATTTTGCTTTAATCTGTGCCTTCTAAGAATTGCAAGGAAAAACAGACGTTGATAAAACTGTTATTAGAGACATGGGGAATCTAAAAATTGCATTCCACAACATATCTCCTCAACTAAGCAAAAATCCTTAACGAATTGATTTCTAGTACTCGTACAGAGTATATCGGAATAAAAGGAAAAAGACAGTTAAGCAAGAAGAAAAGTGCAAGCATTTACGTTTTAAGGGTGAAAGGATGTGCGCCCCATTTTTAGCTGACAAGCTTGCGGAGCATACTATTTCTGGTCCTTAGTTTGCCTTTTAGTTTTAAACAAGATTCTGTGATTGACAACGTGCGATATAAACTATCTACAAGGTATTTATAGGAAATTCAGAGTTCAAGGATTTCATCACACTATTGGATGTTCAGTTTTGTGAAAGCGCCTGTGTTGGGAAAATTGAAGGAGCGTTCCTAAGATTTTCGGGGTTTGGCTTAAAATTAAATCGTAGTTCATTTTTATTATATTTAAGGCATCTATTAGATTTTTCTCCACTCCAGCAACAAAAGTTTTTGGTTGTGCAATGTATGGTCTACATGAAAATCCTAGTATCTACTGGTATCTGTTGATCATTTGTGTAAATGTAATACAGTGTAGGTGCCATTACGCTACGCCAAGCGAGACCGTTTGTCTGCGTTCTCCATATTACCATTGAATGATACGAAAAATCTTCTGTTCTGTAGATATACGCGGATAAAACGATGTTTACAGTTTGTCATACAGTTTTTGAAGAAATGTCCTCTAATTTAATGTGTCGTAGGCGGCATTTAGATTGACAAATACCACCCCTGATACCTGATATCTTTCGTACCCGTTGTTGCTTTTTGCAACAACGGGTACGTTATTACGTACGTTATAAGTATTACGAATAAAAATAAATAAGCAAGAAGAATATAAGTGAACCATATTTAAAATAAGTGACAGAAAAAAGAATATTATATATACATTTACTTCTAAATTAAAAATAAAATACTCGTATGCCTGATCACGAAAGATACAAAATTTACAAGCTAAAAAGTATTTTTTAAAACAACCGATCATATTATATGTAATAATTGTAATAGATATGTTGGCTATAATCAAATTACCATAAAGTCACCGAAATATTTTATCTGAGTAATGATTCACTACTGATTGCTACGTTACGTTATACGATACATTTATAGTTAAAGCGAAATTAGGTGTTATGCCTACTTATTATTTTAGTATCTGTTACAAGTTACATACTAAAGTATTATAGTAAGATATTGAATTCCCTACATTTAAAAATTGAAATATTGAAATTAGACAGTAGAAAATTGTAATTTTAAGATTGATTTACAAATTATTATAATTTAAATTTTACTACTTTATGAAACAAATATTGTACATCATAAAACGTAGCAATCGAAACATCGGAACGTACATTTATATAATAAATTTTTCAGTGTCAATGCATTAAAAAAATACTAATACATAAAAATTGCCTTTTCCAAGCTTATAACAGACACTAACTTAAGTTTAAAAATAATTAAAGCAAGTAATATAAATTACCACCATAAAATATTTAACTACATTAACCAAGTATTTGTGGAATTTCAGAATGAATAAATTGATTGATATTTAAATAAATTTCAAGTTCCAAAACGTACCTGCTATAAAATTTAAAAATCTACGACTAATCAAATTATTGGCAACATCGGAGGAGTTTAGTTGTGTACGGGGAAGAATACATACGGATCCCAAAAGTGTTTTACCCTATTACGGAGTTCATTTAATCCTACGTGTTGGTCGGAGTCTACATAAAGCGCTACCCAGATAATAATATACACGGTGTATATTCTCCTGGAGTTAGTATAATACCGTTTTAGTACGGGGCCCACATTAACCGCTAGATCTATATATATATATATGTATATATATATATATGTATATATATATATATATATATATATATATATATATATATATATAAATGTATACATTAAGTATAAAGTTTCTTTTTAACCTAGCAATATCACTTTGTCTTTCAGGGTTTTTTAAGTTGTTTAAAAATTCAACGCGTTATTTTTGTTCGTCTACTTTATATTCAAGATTGTATTAAGTATGACAAGGTGATTTGTAATAAAGCAACACATCAAATTACTCACAGCAGCATACACTCACATTGTTATCTTATATTCCACTTTCAGCAGACAAGACAGCCCACGAAGAAAATTACAAAACATTTGAGAAAAATGGTAAGTTTGAAATTTACGTGAGATATAACCCAATGTTTACTAAATGACTGTAGCAATCAACATGAAAAACTTGAAATATGAGATCTAAAATACAACAAAAATAAATTTAATTGTATTAATTTAAAAATTACTTTATAAATTTATATTTTATGTATTTATATATATATATATATATATATATATATATATATATATATATATATATATATATATATATATATATATATATATATATATACAGGGTGGTCCTTAAGTAATTGTACAAACGGAAACCGTAGATTCTGCACTTTCAAATATTACGATTTAAGCCAACTTGCTTTAATAAAATATTGATATTAAGAAAGATACAGGGTGTTCAAGTGGAAATTTAAAATTTTATTTTTGGCTATAGCTTTTATGTTTGTCAATGTTTTTGGACAAAAATTTACAGTTAAATGCCTTTAAGTAGGATAAATTAAAATTTTATACTTACTTTACTGTAACTAATAGAGGGCGCTACATATGCCACATGTGTGGCATAAATTTGCTCTTTACTTTTTTGCTCTTTAAGTTAGCTCTATTTATCTTAAAAAATATCAAAGATACATTATTTATACAAAGAAAAGGTATACTTGTTAGTAACCTGAAAATTCAACCGTTTTCGAGATAAATGCATTTTATAAGTCAGCTGCACAATAATTCTTAGTTTGATGTTTGTGCGGTAAAGCACTGAATACCTGTAGATACGCATAATTTATAGTTTATTCTTATTAAAACAACTCAAAGATGATAATGTAATATCACAAAATGCTTTATTATGGGTGGTAAATGTCTTATTGGAGAAAATATATTTCATCTTCTTCTTTAGGTGCCGTATTCAGACGTTGGTCGTCATCATGTTTACAATTTCCCTGTGCTATCGCTTCTTAAGTTTCTATAATGGAGTTGTATACTTTTTCTATATTGCAAAATGCTAAAAACCCAAAATATGTGGTTTATGCAAGATGGTACATCACCACATTCTAGAGAGAAGGCAGTTAGAACATACTTAAATACAACTTATCTGAACGTTGGATTGGTCGTGCTAGTCATATTCCTTGACACTGTGGTGAGATATTGATATAATTATTTAATTCATAAAAAATCCGAAAAGAATACTTATTATTCACTACGTAAATTGTTCACCCATTTTTATTAGGACAAATAGAAACTAGAGCACAGGTATTGAATAACACATATGTGACCTGTTTCATAATACTGTTGCTACAAATCTAACCTGAAAGACCCAAAATTTTTACAAAAACATCATCGTTGTCCTAATAATCAATATTGTTATAAATATAGTAAATACACAGGCAATTTAGTTCAGCATAATATTAGTTCGTTAGTAAATCATAATAGTCCATTTGTTCGAGATGTAATTATAGTTACTCGTAAGCTGTAACGTAATCATATAAATAAGTAATGTCATCGATAGGTTATTCCGTGTGTATATAAGTAACCAATGAATGAGATACATCACAGTTTAATACATTATTTAACTTCTGCGACAAATAAGATGTAGTTCCATAATATACCATAAGATTTGGATATGTATCCAAAATAATATATTCATCCATTATACATTATAGCCACCACGTAGCCCCGAATTTAATCCGCTTGATTTTGGTGTATGGGGCGCATTAAAACAACATGTCTATAAGAATGCCATAAACATTAGCAACCAACTATGGGAAGAAATAAATACTGCAGCAGTTTCTTCAGAACCAATGATGCTATTTAATATGACACGATCTTTTATGGAATATATTGACAAATGAATTAAAGAAAATGGAGGACATATCGAACACTTACTTTGGCAAAAAGTTATGTTATTTAGTTTAACTATTTCTTAATTTGGTTTGTAAACAAAATGTTTTGATTATGACTCTAATTTAACATAAAACGTAAAATGTTTGATGTAAAATCCTATTATTCTGTTATTTTGTCAAATCCCATTATTAATTATCCTGCTGATATATTTATTTTATTTAATATTTCGTTAACTGTTAACTTTAGTTAAAGGTATTTTATACCAAAATTCAGAAGTATTAATGTTTTCGTCTATTTTTTCTTCGTTTCCTGGAGTAATTGCCTTAGATCAGAATTATGCAGCTGATTTTTAAAATGCGATTATCTCAAAAACTGTTGAGTTTTAAAGTTATTAACAAGTATACCTTTTTTTTGTTAAAATAATGTATCTTTAATATTTTTTATCCCAAATACAGGTAACTTAAAGAGCAAAAAAGTTAAGTGCAAATTTATACAACATATGTGGCATAAGTGGCGCCCTCTATCAGTTACATTAAAGTGTGCATCAAATTATAATTTCTCATATTTAAAAGTACCCAGTTGTAAATTTTTATACATAAATGTTTAGAAACATGAAAGTTATAGCGAAAAATAAAATTTTAATTTTGCACTTTAACACCCTGTATCTTTCTTAATATCAACATTTTGTTAAAGCAATTTGGCTTAAATCGTAATATTTTAAAGTGTAGAATCTACTGTTTCTTTTTGTACAATTACTTAAGGACCACCCTGTATATATATATATATATATATATATATATATATATATATATATATATATATATATATATATATATATATATATATATATATATATATATATATATTTATATATATATATATATATTATATATATATATTATTATATATTATATATTATATATATATATATATATATATATATATATATATATATATATATATATATATATATATATATATAGATATATAATAATATAATATATATACAGACCCACACCTTTGTAGATATTATAGTTTTTTTTTGAATATTTAATTTAATCAGTATTTCGGTACTTAATTGTAGCAGCTAATCAGTTGATGTCATTTGCTTCTGTGTAAGTAAAAAAATATCTATGAGATAATAAACGCTAAATTTTAATAATGGTTTTTCAAAGAATTAGACCAATTCGACCATACTAAATTTTATTCATGGTTTTTAAAAGAATTCGTCCGATCTGAGCGTTAAGTGATCCCTGCGTAAGACACTTTTTAAATTAATGATCCGAAATCGGAGACATCCATCCGCCTGTGTAAACTCTTAAAAAGACACGTTTCGGTTTTTCGGCAAGCCGATCCCAAGATTGACGATTTACATGTAAAAATCAACGGAATATTAATTGATGAGCCACCAAACATACATTTCTCTCCATATGCATTTAACTGCCAAATACGGCAAATTTAAATTTGCCGTTTGCCGATGCTTAATTTGGATTGGTTGCGAACTGTACCTTGCGAGCGCGGGATGAGATGTTATTTCGGGACGGATAAGTACTAAAGAACTTAAGTAGTGAAGCGATATTGAGTACACAAACTAGCTTTTCTTTCTGGGATTTATTTTTATTTTCTAAAGTAATACTGCGATACGTTACCACTGCCGTAAATAGCTAAAGATTAAAGGGTTTTTTGATATATTGGAAGTTTTTTAATTAAAGTGTAAACAAATTCAGGTAAATTAATCTAAAAAATGCAAGCTATGGGAGAAACTATAAGTATTGATAAATGTGATATTGTAAATTATATTTTGCAAAATGGGTTTTCGTCTATTTCATACGAAGAACAAATTGTTATTAAAAATAAGGGGCGTCGTTTGCCTAAAATGTCCCGGCTTATAAATATTAGTGCGGGGGGCAAGGAAAGTAATAAATTATTTTCAGATAATTATTTGGGAAAATAATTTATTACTTTATTGGGAAAACAAAATATCTATGTTTCATTAGACAATGCCCAACGTGAAGTTGTCAGGAATTCTCATTTAGGGGACAAGATGAATTAATTAAGGTAAGTATAGAGGACTAATAAAAATGTTTAAGAAATACGATTTGGAATTTTGTAATTTACTTTCTGATTCGAAGACATTTAGCGATGTATCTAAAACAATCCAGAATGAATTAATAGAATCAGTTACATTTTGAGTAACGTTATTAAATTTGAGATTCAGGACACCATTTGCTTTTCACTAGAAGTAGATGAAACTACCCATATATCACGATGAAACAATTGTTTTTCGATACGCGTTAGGGGAGGATGGGGCATCATGGACCATGGGGGTTATGTAAACCACATCGGTTATTTTGTTTAAAATTGGCAACACTGCATCTAGTAACTACTACAAATATGCGTAGACATCTTATCTACTTTTAGTATGAGTGTGAACGCACGGGGAGTACGTTCAGACGTGTTATAATTAAAAACACGTGTTTCGTCGATGCTGATCTAAGGAATTTACTACTTTTGACTAAAGATTTCTCGGTAAGTAGACATGATTATTTTAACTTTTCGATACTGTGGTGTTGCTTGTAAAATGTGCTATTAATAATTAAGATTTGCTTTTGATACGTTATGGTACGTTAATTTCCATATTTTGAATGTGTACTACGCATGGGGCAACGTGGACTAGGAGTGGTTCACATTGCCCCATTATATTTTCTTGACACTTTTTTAATTATATGCTTCTTTTGCAGTTAGAAATGGTACGAAATTATGTGAGGAAAACTGAGCAACAATCCTGGTCTCTTGTTGCCTTGAAGAATGCTATCCGGACAGTTAAAGCTGGGGAAATGGGCTATTTAAAAGCTAGTAAAGTTTATGGTATCCCGAAAGCAACGTTAATTCGCAGATGCAAAGGAAAAGTAACAAGAATTTCTCCTGACGAAAAGGGTCTAGGTTTCTACAAAACGGTTTTTACCAAGGAACAGGAAGAAGAATTGTATAATTATATCTTAGATATGGAGAAGCGTTTATACGGAATTACTTTGCTTGATCTTCGTCACCTAGCTTTTCAGTTAGCCGAAAAAAATAACATAGACCATTTATATAATAAAACAAACAAACTTGCAGGTTTAGATTGGGCGTACGGATTTCGAAAACGGCACCCAAAGCTTTCATTACGTAAACCCGAATCAACATCTGCTGCAAGAGCTGAAGCTTTTAATCGTTACAATGTAAAACAATTTTTTGATCTGTATAAAGCTACTTTGGATTCTAAACATGTCAATCCAACGCGTGTTTTTAACTGTGACGAAACAGGTCTAGGTACAGTCCCCAAATGTAATAGTAAAATCTTGGCGCATAAAGGACGGAAACAAGTTGGACGGCTTACTTCTGCTGATAGAAGTGGAATAACAACAGCCGTTATTTGCATGTCATCATCAGGAATCTTCATACCGCCGATGTTAATCTTTGCAAGAAAGAGAATGAAAGTTGAACTCCAAGCTGGTGCACCTCCAGGTTCAATATTCGCCTGTAGCGATAGTGGCTGGATAAATAGTGAACTCTTTTGAATATGGTTTCAACATTTTCTTCAACAAACGAAACCAAGTGAAGACGATCCGATCTTATTGATTTTGGATGGACACAGCAGCCATACAAAAAACATAGAAGTAATTAATTTGGCTGGGGAAAAACATGTACATATCATTTGTTTGCCTCCACATTCCACCCATCGAATGCAGCCAACCGATGTTGGTGTCATGGCTCCTTTAGCACGATATTATGATATGGCATTAGAAAAGTTTCTTAATAACAACCCAGGCAGAGTGGTAACAGCTTTCCAAATCTCTAAAATTTTTGGTGAGGCTTTCTTACAAGCTGCAACACCTTTGACTGCTATTAACGCTTTTAAAAAATGTGGGATAGTACCTTATGATCCCAATATATTTACAGACCTCGATTTTGCACCATCTGCTACGACTGAAAGAGATTTGGAGAATAATAGTCTACCAGTGTCAAGTCAAGATGAGGCAATTCCTTCAACTTCAACTGCAGAGCCTCACTTAAGTCAAGATGAGGTAATTGCTTCAACCTCAGTTGCAAAGCTTCATACTGGTAACGATTTTCAATTGACAATTTCCCCTGCACACAATAGAGCAACAACTTCATTTGGAGCAAACAGCCCTAAAGACATTCGTCCTCTCCCAAAGAGAAGTAAATTAATGGAACCAAAGAGGAAATCCAAAAAAGGTAAAACGGCTGTACTGACATCTAGTCCGTATAAGCTAGAATTAGAACTTGAAATAAACACGAAGGAGGCAATAGAAACAATGAAAAAGGAAAAAGCTAAGAAAAAAATAAATGATGATAAGCACGAAGATAGTGAAAGAAGTAACAAAAAAATAAAAGTTTGTCCTTCCAAAGATGGCAAGGGAAAGAAAAAAAATAAATGTAACCATCAAGTACAAGATGATGGCAATGGTGAAGATGCTGAATGTTTTTACTGTAACGAGTGGTTCTCCTCATCAGCCAATGAAGAAGGATGGGTACGTTGCTCGGCCTGTCTGAAATGGGCTCATAAAGCATGTGCGGGAATAGATCCAGAAGATGATGAAGAATTTCAGTGTGAATTTTGTATTTCTGAATAAATATAACATGTGTCTATTTTTACTAATGTTCTGTTACCGGTTTTCTAAGTATTTTTAATAAAAAAATTCTTTTTACTTGATTTTATTTACCAAACATAGCCATTAGATAATGAAATAGTGTGACTTTCCTCAGTAGTTCACATTGCCCCACCCTATGGGGCAATGTGAACTTTTGACATATAGTGAGTTGTCATTTTTTTGTTGAATATACGTTAAATAAATTATGTTTCAATTGCAACTAAATGACAGTTAAATGTTTAATGAACGTCCCTAATTAATTAAACAAAACAAAATCATTTCTGGTTTAACAGTATGTGCATATCTTCCTTAGATGGTTCACAATGCCCCATCCTCCCCTACGTGGTAATATTTATGAGAGGTTTGTAGGTTTTACAGACGTGAGTAAAAGCCATAAGGCAGAATAGGTATATTTTTGATGTTCTAAATGACAGATTAAAATTTTTTGATATCAAAAATAAATTGGTAGGGCAAACTTATGACGGCACTGCCGTAATGTCTGATGAATTGAGTGGTTTTCCGGCAAAAGTTAAAACTATTGCACCGCAAGCTTTATTTTGCATAAACGGACTAATGTTTTAGAACGGTTTGTTTCGAAAAAAATGCCAACACTTTGTCAGACGCGATGGAATTTTAAATCCCGGTTAGTTTTCACTGTGACAGATTTTCATAAACAGCTTTTGGAAGTTTTTGATTTTATTATTGAATGCGACCATTTTGAAAGTGATGATATCTCAATCCGTGAAGCAATCAGTTTGAAAACTTTATTAAATGATTACTCTTTTAACATACTTTTACATATTTTTAAGAAAGTGTTTACCCAAACCGATTTGATATTCAGTGTTGTTCAAAATCAGTTAACTGACATTATTTATTCCAAAAATAGAATAACATAACTGGTGCAAAATCTCAGAGATTTTTGTAATGATTCAAAAAAAGACAAAGGCATGACACAGAAACGAGTATATTTTAAAATTTTAAATACTATTATTATGCAAATAGATACTCGTTTTTCGAATTTTGAAGATTTGCAAATTTTTGACTCTTTGACGATTCAAAATTTAGAAGTTAAGCCAAAGAATCTCCAACATATTTTTTAGACAGGCTAATTAAAAATTATCCATCATTCTTTAATAAAATAAAATAAGAAAATGAATTAAAAGTTTTATATGCTGATCCAAATATTTTCGGAAAATGGGATAAGTTACAAGATATGTATAATTTTATATATCTACTGCAATTCATCACAACAGACTGTTACCAAAATTAATAAATTATAGAGATTCATTCTCTCAATACCACCAACGTCTGCCTCAAATAAACGAGATTTCTCATATATCTCATTTCTCATTCTTGTATATCTCCTATTAGGATTTATAGATTTTCGTAGAATTTTGTTTTGGTTTTTAAGTTATAATCTTAAGTGAACCATTGCATTAATAACACTTATTTTTCGATAGTTTACCCCAATTCTCAAGTACCATATTCGATTTGATATTACTTGCAAATCTACCAATTTGTTTATATTTTCGTTAACCATGAATCCTACTCCAAAATTAATCTTGGTCTGCTCCCTTTTGAACAGGGTTCTCTTTCCTATTTTTATTATTTAATGTCCCAATTGTTACGTTTCTTGCAGGGCAAGAATAACCATTGTATATTTTTTTATTATGATTAGATTTAAGTTTCTTTAAGCTCCCTGCTTATAAGTACTTCTTACATTTAATGTCGTATTTTTTGCTGATTTGAATTGTGTGCTCATTTTCTTGTTTTTCATAGTTGTATTCTCTTTTCTTGTACTTCTGGTATCTGCTTATTTGTTTGGTCCTTCATTCTATATCCATTTTTTTCTGTTTACATCTTATAGCCTAATTTTGTCTGTTTTTCTTTACTTTTTAATTCTTTTGCTATTTTAATTATTTAAATCTGTTTTTCCTTTTTTTAAAAGTCAGATCAGTATGTAACACCACATACACATTTACACATATATAATGTAATATTGCGAACAATACCCACTTTTTAAAGATGAATAACACATTTTACAAAATTTTTCTACATTTTCTGTACATAATATTGCGAACTAACATAATATTAAAGTATACTTCATACATGCCGCTTACGGATAATATTTCTCGTAAAGCTCTTACACTTCGTTGCATCTCATTTTTTAAAATAAGTCTAACAATAGTCCAGGACAAACATATATTTAATTGAAATGTTTAGCATAGTTGTTTATTTAATAGTTTTTACAGTTTAATTATTAGGTGACCAAGATGCTGGTAAGGAGGAGAAAAACAAGGCCCCAGATATTGACAACGTCCCATCTAAGCTATATAACACCTTCGCTGCGATTACGAAAAATTCAATTATTATGTTGTATGCTTACCAGTTTTAATTGACTGGTAGTATAAAATTCTGTATTTAGATATACCAGTCGCAATAGTCTGGTAGTCCTTAAGAAAGAGTGCGATCTATGTGTAAGTTTTTAAAGATTTATGTGTAGTAATAGTTATATACATACAAGGAATATACAAACTTGCTGGAAACTGTATCAGTAAACAACAAATGCTAATTATTAGTAAGTATGTTTTAAAATTTCTGCATTGCGTTTAAAATTAAAACACTGTAAACATAAAGCAGGTTTTCCCTTGCATGTGCTACAGTATGTAGTAACTTTAGTGAGCCTTTTATTAGCTTCTTTACTTTTCATTGTTTCCCTCAGCTTCTTGTAACATTCCATACAATTTCGCCTTTTTTTGTTACCAGGTCCTTCGGGTTTGGTCAGTATATGTTTTCTTTTTGAAGACTGAACCGATGTTTGGTCCGTAGACTTATTAGTTAGCTGAAATGTTACTTCTTTGCGAAATGTTATTAAACGCAACTTTCTGTTTTAGTTAATCGTATTATAAATAATCCAAGAGTTCACTTAAGCTGCCCCAAAAATTAATTTAAAAGCAACTTTTTTATACCACTTTAATGTCTTTCTAAGAGCAGTGTAGTAAGCTGACATTTGATCGCTATAATCAACCCATTTTTTGGCCTTATTGTAATCAATAACACATAGTTGTTTTAAAATGTCGACTTGTTTTCTATTTTTTAGACCAGTATTATAAACCAGCCGTGTTATGGTTCCCCTTGCTGGTTATCATTAAAACAGACCGCTTATCTTGCCACTTAATAACTTTTATCCCTTGTTTGTTGCACATACCTATCACTTTATTAGATTTTATTTTGCTTGTAACATTTGTCTTAGGGAGACCTTTTCGGTTACTTCTTAAAGTTCCACAATACAAAGTTCTTCTCTCTAGCAGATCTTGAACTAATGGTACACTAGAGTAAAAGTTATCAGCGTACAGTGTTCTTCCTGTGTCTAGTAAGCTATTCATGATTGCCATAACAACATTATGTAAATGTCCCTTACTTGAAATAGGATCTTCTTTGCCACAATATACTTTAACTCTATAAGTATAACCATATGTTGTACACACTTTATATAGTTTCACACCATACTTGTGATGTTTATTTTTAATATATTGACGCATCCCTAAGCGTCCTTTCCAAGGAACCATACTTTCATCGATAACCACGTTTCTACCAGGTGTCAATATATCTTGAAATCTATTGTTTAAAATGTCTAACAAAGGTCTAATTTGGTATAGTTTATCTGTGGTATTTTGCAAACCATCGTTGAAATGTAGATATTTTAAGATCAATAAAAATCTGTCCCTTGTTATGATGGTACTTATCAAACTGTTATGGTAAAGAGGATTTTTAGACCAGTATTGTTGTAAAATAGGGAAATTTGTCAAAGCTGTACAAGTGATAATGGCTAAAAAGCTTTTAATTTCCTGTTGATTTACAGGTATCCAAGATTTTTGTCTAGATTTAGGTTTGATTGGGTTGTTATTTAATTGTTGTGATGCATATCGATTATTGGTATCCATTCACTGTTGCTACGTTTTCGATAATTTCACTTGAAGTACCTTTGTCTCCTACAAATTTCACTTGAAGTAATAAATAAGAAGAGAAAAAATTTGTTTACTTACTTGTATTTTCAATAAGTTCATCATCACTCTCGAAACTGATTTTATATTCGTCATTATCTGAATTTAATTAGTTAAACATTCAGAAGGAGAGTAATTATGATCACAGTCCGAATTGTCGCTAAATGGTTCTTCCTCTGATTCGCTCAAAGTATTTATAATTGTTTCTTGGTGACGATCCAAATTCTGATTGGGGTCTACACAACTACCACCTGTAGTTTCATTTTGCAATGCCAAATTTACTAATTTAACAGTTCTACTACTCATTTTACTCAATCTTTATACAAATATTTTAAACACTATTATGGCTCGGCCTAGATAACTAAACTTAACTGGGATTTACAAATGAAATTACTCACCAGATGAATTCATCTGGGAATCCCACGATGAAAAAAAAATAACTTGTATACGTTACCACTCGAATACAACTGGTAATAAATTATCCCTCTATTAGATAGATCTCTTTCAGATAATAATATAGGTACCAATAATGTTAGTTTTTACCAACGCCAAATTTCGTTTGTATGCTACTCGCCAGATGGAAATTCATGTATTTATTTTTAACCGTAATTTCTGCAAACGTAATTACCAGTCTTTTTCAACTGGTAGCGCAGTAAATGTGTATATAGATTAGATGGCGAACACCTAGGGCAAATGCATTCTTCTTCTTCTTCTTCTTCAGTGCCTTATCCGGTCCGGATGTTGGCAATCATCAAGGCTATCATGGTTTTGTTGACTGCTCTGCGAAACAGCTCCGCTGAGGTCATCCCAAACCATTGTCGGAGATTTTTTAACCACGAGATACGACGGCGTCCCGGTCCTCTTCTGCCAAATACTTTACCCTGCATAACGAATTGAAGAATTCGATATTTTTCTTCGTTCCGCATCACGTGGCCGAGGTACTCAAGCTTACGTTGTTTAATTAAATTAAGCACTGCTTTTTCTTTTGTCATGCGCTGTAGGACCTCAACGTTGGTGACATGGTCCACATAAAATATTTTTAGTATCCTTCTGTATATCCACATCTCGAAGGCTTCGATTCGTTTGTCAGTGCTTTGCGTCAGTGCCCAGGCTTCAACTCCATATAGTAACACTGGAAGAACGTAGCACCTCACTATCCGCATCTTGGTTCCCAAACTGAGATCACTGCAGCAAAGCAAGGATCTCAACTTAATAAATTTAGACCGTGCCATTTCAATTCTGGATCTAATCTCTTGAGCGTAGTCCCATTGTACGTTGAGGGTAGTTACGAGGTAAGTGAATCTGTCGACTCTCTGGATCTCTTCGCTACCTGCCATTAGTGCCCCGGGATCTAAATTTGTACGGCTGACAACCATGAATTTAGTTTTCTTTAATATTAAGGTTCAGTCCGTATGTTACGCTCACAGTTCGCACTCGGTCTAGTAAGGCCTGCAGATCGTTTAGGCTGGTTGCTAGTAACGCTAGTTCACTCGGATTCCCATGTCTAGGTTTGTGAGGGCTTCATTAAAAATCTCCTCAGAGTATATATTGAAAAGAGTCGGCGATAGCACACATCCTTGCCTTACTCCTCGCATGATCTTCACTTGGTCGGTCAGCTGGTCTTCGACCTTGACTTGAGCACGCTGGTTCCAGTATAAATTCATGATAATCCGAATGGTCTTCTCATCCAATCCTACTCTTTGTAGTGCGGTGACCATCTTCTGGTGCTGACAACGGTCAAATGCCTTGGCGTAGTCAATAAAACAAATATAGACATCACAACTGACATCGCGGCATCTCTAAAGTAGGACTTGTAAGGTGAAAAGTGCCTCACGTGTACCGTGACAAATGCATATGCTCATAAAAAAGATTAGAAATGATAAGAAGATTCCTAGCGACTATATATCTGGGGTTATATATTCGATCTGTAAAAAATGGGGATAACCTTAAATGTGAAAATTATCGCGGCAGAACACTCGTATGCACAGCATACAAAGTTTTTACTTACATCCTAAATAAACGACTCCACCAATTAACTGAAAATATTGTCAGGGAATAGCAAACCGGTTTTGGACAAGAAAAATCTACAACTGACCAAATGTGAAATAAATTTATAGATTTCATACAGGCCTAAATTGTTAGTTAAGCTATATCAAATATTGCATGGCTTTAATATAGACTAGTAAAAGTACCAATGAAATGGACTCGTCAATAGCAACTGTCGGAATACAAAATATGCTCACTGAGAACTTTTCAATAGTTAAAGGATTAAAGCAAGGAGACTGGCTGGTACCGACACCATTCAACTTTACTCCCTAGTACGTGATAAGAGAGTTAAGTACAGTAAAAGCTAACATCCTAACGAACAAATCAATATAGATTGCCGCCTATGCCGATGATATCAGCATTATGTCTTACAGAATGGAAGAGGCGGCAGAAATATATTCACAATTAAAAATAGGGACAAAGGAGATCAGATTTGAATTAAATCCTCAAAAGACAAATAAGCTTACACAGGAAAGCGCTACGGAAAACAGACGCACAGTTGAAATAGATGACGATATTAAAACTGTAAAAAGTTTTATGTATTTGGGAGCTATGCAAAGAAGCATAGCAAAGACAAACAAAGTCCTTATAATAGTTTTGTAGACCCTGATTTTCGCTTATCCATATGTTCCGCTTTAAAAACAGACACTGGAAAATGGAAAACCAGGGTATATGAAACTATATATAATTTAGCTCTCCAAGCATAGAAGGCCCATGTCTTGGGTTACTATTCTTTCCCATTCTTTTCTGTTTGTTACTTTATTTTTCCAGTTTGGTATTTTAAGTTTTTCTATGTCTTTTTAAACATCCTTCTTCCACCTGGTTTTCGGTATGCCTTTCTTCCTTTTCGCTCCTATTCCTCCCATTAGCATTCTTTTTGGCAGTCTCGTGTTTTCCATCCTTAGGATGTGTCCCAACCATCTCAGTCTTTGTGACTTTATGATCCCTACGATATTCGGTTCTCCATACATCTCCTCTAATTCCATATTTGGTCTTTTTATCCATATACCATTCCATAAGTTACCTCCAAATATTTTCCTGAGGACTTTTCTTTCCCAGACTTGCAGCAAGACTTGCTCGGATTTGTTCATTGTCCATGTTTCACTGGCATATAATACAAAAGGTCTTATTACTGTCTTATATATTTTTATCTTAGCCCTTCTAGATATATTTTTGCTTCTTAATAAATTGTTTAGTGCAAAAATACAACGGTTAACGGCCATAATTCTCGCTTGGATTTCTTCCTTCATATTTGGTCTTCTCGTGAATGTCGCTCCTAAATACTGGAATATTTCTACTTCTTCGAATTTATATGTTTTTTCATCTGTTATTACTGTCAGATATTGTTCTTGTAGGTAATCTCTTCCTGTCCATTCCATATATTTGGTCTTTTCTTCATTTATGTACATCCCTTTGTTTCTCGCTTTCATTTCTAATCTTTTTATTATTTCTTTTAATTCTTGCTTACTTCTGGCTATCAGTACAATGTCGTCAGCGAATGCTAAGCATTGGTGTTTTCTTTGATATATATGTCCTGACCTGTTGATTCCAGCTTCTCTGATGGTAACTTCGAGGACGATACTGAACAACAGCGATGACAGTGGGTCTCCTTGTCGCACTCCCTCACTGACCTCAAACTTATCTGTTTCTTCGCCATTTATTTTAACCCTATTCTCTGTTTTTCGGAGTGTCACTTTTATCATTCTTATCAGTTTTTCACTAATTCCCATTTCACGTAGTGCTTTGTATATTTCTTTGCGTTTTATCCTATCGAACGCTTGTTTAAAGTCGATGAATAGGGCCATTGTAGGTTTCCCATATTCGTACTTTCTGCTTGTATTTCGCGTAGTAGGAAAATTTGATCCACTATGCTGCGCCCTCTTCTGAATCCACATTGATAATCCCCTATGTCATTATCTATATTTTGAGATAGCTTATCTTTTATATACACTGCAAGTATTTTATATGCAACATTTAGTAGGGCTATTCCCCTGTAATTGTGGCATAAACTTTTGTCGCCTTTTTTGTGAAAAGGGCACAGTGTCGCTTCGGTCCATTCCTTCGGTAATTTTTCTTGTTCCCATATGTCTTTTAGCAACTTTTCCAAATGCTTAATTAGTACTGGTCCTCCATATTTAAACATTTCAACTGTTACTTGATCTCTTCCTGGGCTATTATTATTCTTTAGTTTCTCTATTATTTCTTTTATTTCTTTTTCGTTAGGCGGTTTTTCCTATATTCGTTCTTGATCGACATTTTGCTTCGCTTCTTCTTCCTCTTCATATTCTGTTGTGAAATTTCATTGAAAAGTTCTTCAAAGTATTCTTTCCATCTGCTCAATATTTCTTCGTCACTTACTAAATTTCTTCTACTTTTGTTTTTGTAGTGTACATGTTTTCCTTGGTACCCCTTTTTCTCAGTTTTCACCCCTTGATATAAGTTTCTAATTTCTCTATTTTTATAGCTCTGTTCTATACATTTTAATTTATCTTCACTGTATTTTCTTTTCTTAGATCTTATTATTCTTTTGGCTCTTTTCCTTTGTTCATTGTATTTTCTCTCTATCTCTGTTGTTTTTTCTTGCATCATTTTCATTCTTAATTTATTTCGTTCATCTAGTTTCACTTTACATTCATCGTCGAACCATTCTTTGTATTCGTGTTTTATATTTCTATTACTGGCTTGAGCTGCTTTGGTCATACATACTTTTATTTGCATTCATGTTTGTTCAATATCCCTACTTTCTGAAATATTATCTAATCCTCTACTGACTATTCTTTCATATTTATTTTGTTCCTCTTCTGTCAGTCTCACAGGTTTAGTTGCTTTATACTTTTTCTTCCGCTGGTTTCTAAGCACTGGAATAAGTTGTTTCATTTGTATTCCAACTATAAAATGATCTGAATCTGCATCTGGACCTCTGTATGTTCTTTATACATTTTTGCATATCTTTTTCGACAAGCACATGATCAATTTGGTTTATGGTTTTCCCATCCGGTGATCTCCACGGTCCTTGGTTTATTCTTTTGTGTTGGAAGTACGTGCTCATAATGATCATATTTCTTTCTTTCGCGAAATCAATTAGGAAGTGACCATTTTCGTTCGTTGTTTCATGCAAGCTTTATTTTTCTATGGTGGGTACATATATTTCTTCTTTTCCTATTTTTGCATTACTATCACCTAGCTTTATTTTTACATCGTATTTGGGGATATTTTCGAATACTGTATCTATTTGATTATAAAAGGCTTCCTTTAGTTCTATACTTTTGTGTTATTTTTTGGTATTTTCCTCTTATTTTTAATACACATATTCTCTCTGAAATTGGTTTGAAGTCAACGATTTGATCTTTCAGCTTTTTATTTACCACAAAGCCTGTGCCTAACATTCTATTTTCTCCCCCGCTGTTGAAAAATAAATAGTCGTTTATTTCCATTGAGTTTTGCCCTAATTGTTTTGTTTCTTGTAGTGCTACTATTTCGAACTTGTATTTTTTGCATTCGTCGATTATGTGTTTTAGTTTTCCTTCCTCGTACGTTCCTCTTACATTCCATGTCCCTAATAATATGCATTCGTGTATTGCTTTGTTTCTAGTAATGATCTTTACATTTTGTTCATTTCTTGTACCTTTATCTTGTCAATTCCTCTTCGTTATTTTAGCCTGTTTAAATTTTGCTGTTAGTTTTTTGGTTTTACATTTTTATCTTTTACTAATTGTCGTTGGCTGTTATTCCATGTCCATATTTCTCCATCTATGATTACCTTCTGGAATCCTGTTTTACATTTTTTCCATTACATCTCTCTGCCATAGCCTTACTTTTAATTTCTTTCTGGATAATTCTTTCCTCCTTTGACATATCATCATTTATGTAGATTCGCTCGTCTGTTTTGTTTTTTAGTTTATTTTTACTTTTCATTACTTCAATTTTGTTCTTCACGCTGTTAAGTTCTACTAAGGTAATATTTTCTCCTATTTTTCTCGCTTCATTTACATCTACTGACACTTGTAGTTCTTTTTCTAGAAAGTTCTCTACGGCCTCTGGCAATAGTTTTTGATCATTTGTGTCAATGTTTAGTCCTTATATTACTACATTTTTCCTCTTTTTTTTTCTCTCCAGTTCCTCTATTTTTTCGTTTGCTGAGGTAATTTCCTTCTCTAATTGGCCTATTTGTTTAATAGCTTTTTCGTTTGTTTCTCGCATTTTTCTTATTTTATCTTTGTAGTCGCTTTGTTGATCTTTTAGTTCTGTAATTTCCCTCTTTAGTTGCGTAATTTCGTCTCGTGATCTATATTGTTCTTTTTTTATGTCTTTTACATCCATTGCTAATTCTTTCATCATTTTCATCATTTGATTGATTCCACTTGTGTTTTCTTCTTCTCTTTTTTGTGGGGTTCTCGGTGTTTTTTTGATCTCCTGGAGTAATATTCATCATCTTCTCTCCTCCTTTTTCCTTCATCAGTTAACTCCCCATCTGAATTCATTGTTCTTTATTTATAGTAATTTTCTGTGCTACGGTTATTAGTCACTGCGTCACGGGTACAGTTGTGCGAAAACTCTACTCAATTTAAATTTCCGCCCACATCCGCTCTGGCTGCGTCCAATACTCCAACACTTTTATTCCTAAAACTCAGAAGCCGGCCCTGACTATATGTTTATATTGTTTATATCTATAAGCTACTATAAGCTATATATAAGCTACTATATCTATAAGCTTATAAGCTACTATTATTACTATTAAAACTTAAATTCTGCTTACTTACGATTTCCTGTTGTATTGTTTACTTAATTATCTGACTAATGATCTTAAAAACCAACCGATAAATATTTCTTATTTTTTTGTCACTTTGCCGAAATCTAATTTCTTTATCAATGCTACTTTCACTATTTTAATTAAATTACGTTTTTTTTTCAAAGTAGACGAATCGAAAGTTCTTTTTTATAAACACGTATTATCTATATTTTACTTAAATCACTTGTATTTATTATTTGACTTCCGACACCGTGAAAATGTCCGATATGCGAATTTATTTTCGTCGATGTCGTTGTCTGAAGGTGTGTTCGCTTTGGCTGCTAAACCCAAACCCCATATGAAACTATTATGTTTTTTAATGCAAGACATAGGTGATAACAGAAAACACAAAAAGAAACCATGAACTTTATTAACTGTTTAAAGGGACACCGATCTCAGAATTCGTTAAACTTCAGAGATTTCGATTAGCTAGTCAAGAGCCCTAGATAATAAAATGCAGGAAGCAAGACCAAAAGAAAGGCAAATAAGAAAGTGAGAAAATTATATGGTAGCGGATGCGTAAAACTTGCTAGACGTAAGAACCTGGAGAAGATCGGCGAGGGACCAGCAAGGTTGGAGGCACATTTTTTAGGAGGCCAAGGCTCGATTAAGGCTGTAGCGTCATTGGAGAAAGAGAAAAGGCTGGTACCAATACAACTAAGTTAACAAAATATTGTCCTCTTTAACCTTACAATACTATTGTATGTAAATTTTACATACCGATTTTAATCATCTGATGGCTACTGAAAAAATATTAAACGCAGCAACCTTTATACTATCCCCATTTCTTGATCAGTAACACAAATGCACTCCTACAGTAATCTCTTTGGTCTAGTTTGGTCAAAGCCTAAGACGGTGGTGTGTACGTAAAATTTGTACTTGGTATCCGCGTAAAAGGATTTGTATATAATTTTGACGTGTTTTCATTATTAACGTATAAATATAAGATCAATCAAATTAGAATATCAAATTCTGATCTAAAGCACTATCTCACTGCAAAAGAGTTAAAGGGTATTATAAATAAAAGTAATTTTAGTGATTCAAATCGAACAGAAGATGACCTAGAGAAGTAAAAGAGATATTTGACAACGATAATTGTATTGAGGATCAAAACTATCTTCCTGCATAAGACAACAAAATGTTTCCACAAAACTAGCTAAAATGGACATATGAAGTAGCAAAAAGCCATAAAAAATATACAGTGTGTAAAAGCCAAATGGAATAAATTCATTATTTAGGTTACTGTACATATTTATAAAAAATCCCGAAACACCTCAAATTTAAATTATAACTTAACATTCTTTAACGTGAAAATGCAACCCCTACCTTCAACCCCCTTAGAATGACAGGTACAACCCCCAATTTTTAAAATAGGAATTATAGGCTTATATCGTTTAAAAGGTCTTTTCATTCTCCATTCAAAAATGTTGTCGCTTTCAAGTTTATTAAGATTAGTTAAGATAAAATAAATTAAAATCATGTGGTTACCGAAATTCGCTAAAATATACTCAAAACTTATTTCCCGTTTAGGTCTTGATAATGAGCAAGTAAACAAAAACCATAGCAATGTGGTTTTTAGATGGTAACCATTAAAAAACTTTAAAGAATTTCCGTAGCAACGTTATTTTAACACGCATTAGTAAATTGTTTTATTTAAGTTGTCAGTATTTTAATTTAAGTATAAAGTTCGTTCAATTCAATTCTGAAAAATGGTTAGATTACCGGAAATGCATAAAATAACAGTTTTACAAATGATTGGTTACGGAGATAACACCCAAACACAACAGGAAGTAACTCGCCTATTTCATAAGAAATTTCCTAATTTACCGCCTATATCCCAAGGAACAATAAGTAAAATAGAGAAGCAGTTTCGCGAGTTTGGTCATGTAAGGCAGATAAAAAAAGCAGTTGCCAATGCACTGAGTGATGAACTCAAATTAGATGTGTTGCTTAAGTTTCAGGAAAATCCACATACATCGAGAACAGGCGTCCACTACATTCAATGCTAGCCATACATCGATAGTAAACATATTAAAAGAAAATATATTGCATCCCTATAAGATGATACCTACTCAGGAGCTCATGGAAGACGATTTTGATTCATGGACATGTTGGATAACAATATTATCCAATTAGAAGACGGTATGTTTTCTGATGAGTGTACTTTTTCACTTAACGGTCATGCTAATCGGCAAAATTGCCGCTACTGGGCCACGGAAAATCCTCACTGGATGAGAGAAGAACACACTTAATACCCTTAAAAGGTTAATGTTTGGACAGGGATTGTAGGAAACAATATCATTGGCCGCTTTTTCATTGAGGGCAACTTGAATGACAACAATTATTTGACACTACTTCAAAATGGTGTCATTCCAACGTTGGCAAATTTATATACTGATCCAGGAAACCCTCAAGTTCCAGCGAATACGATATGGTTTCAGCAGGATGAAGCACCACCACATTACCAACTTAATGTCCGGCAGTACCTCAATACAATATTTCCCAATCGGTGGATAGGGTGGCGAGGATCGATTGAATGGCCAGCGCGATCATCTGATCTTACATTATAAGATTTCTTTTTATGGGGATATGTGAAGAGCCATGTGTACAAAACCAAACCTTCTGATTTAAATGACTTAAAAGAACGAATAACGCTTGTGATTAGGCCGATCACGCCTGTTATGTTAAATAATGTTAGAAGACAGTTTTATTTGAGATTAGGATGTTGCCAAGACGTTCGCGGTGAACATTTTGAACATCTACTTCATTAAAATTCATAGTTCTTTTTCGTGTTCTACATTTTATTACGTTTTGCATTACATTTTAGTTTTTGATTGTATTGTAGCGAATTTCGGTAACCACATGATTTTAATTTATTTTATCTTAATTAATCTTAATAAACTTAAAAGCGACAACATTTTTGAATGGAGAATGAAAAGACCTTTCAAATGATATATCACAAGCCTATACTTTCTATTTTAAAAATTGGGGGTTGTACCTGTCATTCTAAGGGGGTTGAAGGTAGGGGTTGCATTTTCACGTTAAAGAATGTCAAATTATAATTTAAATTTGACATGTTTCGGGATTTTTTATAAATATGTACAGTAACCTTAATAATGAATTTATTCCATTTGGCTGTTACACACTGTATGTGTTAATAACTAGGACTCTCAATAAGCAAGAAAAAATGCGCACTTGGATAAGTAAACCTCTGCATGGGCGAGATCTCAATGAGATCAGCCAAGAATATGTCGATAATACAGCGTCCAACTATTGGTTGAAATTAGGAAAAATAATTCTCGAGACAAAGGGTTTCCTACTTGTCATTCAAGATCAGGTTATTCTAACAAAACATTAGCTGAAATATATTGTTAAAGATACTTAATTCCAAAATGACAAATATCGATATGGATGAAAAACCCAAGAAACCACCCAACATCTTACCGGAGCCTGCCAGGCGTTTGTCGGTACTAATTATAAAGAACACCATAACTTATTAGGACATATTATCCACCAAGAACTAGCTAACAAACTAGAACTTCTCCAAACCGACTCTTCCATATTATCAATAAATCCCTGATAGAATGCTTGAAAACAACAACTACAAGCTATACTGATACCGTACTGTGCTCACATACCAAGTGGTATATAAAAGAAAGTATTTTATACTTGTTAATAAACTTACTAGGTAAACAACACTAACTGATATGGCAATTCTTAACAAAAAATTTCTGCGTGTTATATACAATGAAAAGATCGCCAAGACATAGATCTAGAAATAAAAATAAGAAGACCATGGAGGATGGAAAGTACCCAGATAGTACCTATTATTCTATCTACTACTTGTATTATTGCGCAAAATCTTATGGAAAATATAAAACAGTTGGATCTTATTGAACATCTCTATAAGACCGTGCAAAAAGCTGTACTCTTCGCGACGTCCAGATGTGTACGAAAGTTTTTGGGAGATATTCCAGCATACCAAGTCACCTAGGGCTCGATAACATAGAAAGGGTACCACCAGAGTTCAATCCTTTTGATACCGTAGGTATCTGGTAGTGAATTTTTTCGTTACAGGGGTGTGAGCTGTACGGCTAAATCTAGATAACAATAATAACATTTTTAAAAAACAAGAAGATAAACGACTTAATATTTTAAAACGAAATCGTTAGTACACTGCATTTTTTCAAATCTGTCGATTGTGGCATGTGCAAATGAGACGTGTGGGTGGCTTGCCAACATACAATTAAAACCTAAAAATTGGCACGGTCGTCATAATAATTAGAAATCTAAACCAACTAAAACTATGTAACAGGACAGATTCGGTGGTGTCAAAACTCATAGGCAATATAATACACACGACAATACGCAAAGAATAGTTTCAAGAATTCCAATAATATCAACAGATATGCCATTCGAATTTAATATCCGATTCGTTCGTCTTGCATTCGCCATAACAATAAACAAATCGTAAGGCCAATACTTGAATATATGTGGACTGAATATAGAAAATAATTGTTTCTCAAATAAAGAAATGTACGTAATGTTGATGTGTAGTCTAACCGTATACTTATTTTTGTTCTCGCGCTTGGCAACACAATGACAAACATATGTCGCCTTTAATGAAAATAATCGACACGAGTGGAACCCATTCAGCAAATGGTTACTTTGTTGTCACGTAAATTCCCTCCATTTTATTAAACTTAATTAATTTTATATTAATATACAATATTAATAGATCTCAGCTAATAATTTAATTCCATAATTAATTCCCAATAAATATAAATAGAGCGAATTTATTACATGATGTGATTTACAAGCAAGTTCGATAAAATTGAGATAAAAATTGAGAGAAAAAATACCGTGTTATATTTTGTTTAAACCAATAAAATGATAAAATGTAAATAAACATTGACGTTTATTTTTATTTGCATTGACTTTTAAAAATTACTAACAGATTTGTTCTATTCCTTTAAACTACCTGTTTAGGTTGGGATGGTTAAAATCAGGACCTATACATTACATTTCCTGGACTATAGTTATTTTCTAGTCCTTTAGCAATCTTTCGTAGTGTAGTATCTCTATTTTTCAAATGCAGGTCGTAAATATTATACAGCAGGTCATGTCTACCATTCTTTAAATCTTTTTCAGTTATTTTATTATTTTTGGCTTTCGTACTGCATTTTACAGCTTCAAACATTTTAATAAGGAAAGATTTTTGCTGTTAAAAATATTTTATATATAATATCAATAAAACTTTTATTTAACATTTATAGAAAAAACAATTTTTTTTATTTAATTTAACGTGCTTGTGACAGCTTCGGCCATTAGCACGAGGCACCGTGGACACAATTTTATATATAAGGTACAATTACATATTATATACTATAATCTTCTAGCAACAACCATCTCATTTCTAGGGATACCAGGGGTAACGAAACGCTCAATCGTCTGATCTATTTGGTGCAGAAGTGTAGTGAATTGGTTCCAATGATTTTGCCAGTAATTTCGTAAGAGTTTTTTTATACTAGCTTTTAGGTCACTGGCGATTTGTATATTACGTAGTGTACAATTGGATATAGCAGCTTCTTGGTCAAGGCGATCGGCGTTGTCGTTACCCGTAATCCCGATGTGGAAAAGTATCCATATGATAGTGATATAGATGTCGTGTATGATAAGGTTTTGGTAAGTGTCATGGATTTTTTCTACAAGAACGTGATTAGTGGATAGAGGCGAGGGAGTCTGTACAGATCAATATGTTGATTGGGTGCTATACAGAGTTTGAAGGCTTGGTAAATAGCATACAGTTCACCAGTGTGAACGCTGCCTGTGGCAGGTATTTAATATGATCTAACGACTGTTTTCGTAGTGGTAACCGCACAATCAACCCCCGTTTTGCTCTTTGATGCGTCAGTGTAGAGGACCCGATCGAATTTCTTTATCGAAATTTAAGAATTTCTAGTAAGGATTACTTAATCAAAAACTTACTTACTAAACTTTGAAAGTGACACAACAAATTTCAGTATAGTTTTGACCCAATGAAAAATTCTGCGGGATCGGGAAACGGTTAGTTAGGGATAAATTTATATGTGATATTAAAGTTGAAAGTAGGAGGGGGATAGTATGAATGCGTGGAGTAGGAGGGTGTGCTTCAATAAGTACATTATACATGTTACAAGGGTAGAGAATAACACATCGAAAGAGATAGCCATAAGAAAAGAAGTACGAATGGATGCATACTTTTCACTACTCTTTAATCTGTATTCAGCAAACATCGTTATTGAAGCTCTTAAAGACACTAGCGAAAAAAATTAAAAAATGCCGAAATTCAAGAAAACACAGTGCAGCAACCAATCATATTTAAATGTAGTTATTCCCAAGTTGTTTCAGGAAATCCCTAAAGACAAAATTAATACATTAATAATAAAGATGTAACAGACTACGCTAATGTCAGACTTACTAAATGGATTTAAAATGTTATTTAGTCAGTTGCTTAATCCGAACTGTATGATCCCCAACATGCTAACAACAGTCATAAGCAAAAGAATAAATTAATATCTAAACAAATACAAATAGCGGTCTGGAATGCCAACGGCCTAACAAATCATGCCCAAAAAATTACGTTATTTTTAAAATTTAACAAAAATATTATTAGTTTCAAAGAGTCATTCAACTGATAGAACAGTTGTCAAAATTCCATTTTACACAACATATTTTACCCACCATCCCAACGGAGCAGCCTGTGCAGGATCGGCTGTTAAACATAACATTTTACAAAGGTATTCCATACCTAAAATTCAGAACACATTCAGAACTTAATCAGAATTTATTAATCTCCCAAACGTAATACTCCAGTTGATGAGTACGACAGCTTGTTCCAAACTCTTGGTTCATACTTCCTTATAGTAGGCGATTGTAGTGCCAAAAATACTCTATGGGGATCACGACTAACTACAACAAAAGGTAAAAATCTACATCCATCTTTACAGAAAAACAATTCATTCTTTTTATCCACAGGACAACCAACATAACGGCCAGCAGATAAAATTTCAAATCTTCTAGATTTTGCAATATTTAGAGATTTACCTAACACGTATTCAAAAATAGAGCCTAGTTTTCCCCTAAGTTTGGAACAGAATACCATAATATTAACATTAAGCACAATTATAATATACAATCAACAGCTATTTAGACTATCTAATAAAAAAATAAAGCGGAAACAATTTGAAAACACCATTAACCAGAATATAACGTTAGATCACGGATTTTAAGAATCTGATAAGCTAGAATTTGCAGTACAAAGGCTACTGGCTGTTATACAAAATATTGCTTAGGACTCTACTCCTATAAGTAAAAAGAGTAATCGTGTAGACAACAATGTGCCATTACATATTAAACAAATTTTGACGAAAAAAAAAGCGCGTGCAAAATGGCAAAGATCTCGAAATTCACTCGATATGACACAGCTAAATAAACTAATATACCAGCTAACGTCAGCACTCAATTTTTAGACACCTTCAATTTTTATATTAACAATCTCTCTCCAGATGACCACTCTTTACGGAGAGCAACTAAAAATTCAAAAAACCGACACTACCCATTCCTCCAATAAGAACGCCTGATAGAAGTTGGGCGCAGATTAACAATGAAAAAGCAAATTCAGGTGCATAATATTTAAAAAATATATTTAAGTACTCTAAATTAAGGTCAAAACATAAATGATGATGTAGTTAGCGAATATCTAGATGCACCCTCCCAACTATCACCTTCAATAAAAGCATTTTCACCCTTGTGAGAGTACCAACTCTCCCAAAGCTCTATGATACGATTTAATCGATGGGAAAATCCTAAAACATCTACCCAGAAAAGCAGTTCTTATATTTACTATTATCTACAATAGAATGCTGCAGTTAAGTTATTTTCCAATCCAATGGAAATATGCTCATATTATAATGATTTTAAAGCCAAATAAATTGCTTACACTACCTTCCTCCTATCGTCCGTATTGTTACCTTTGATGTCCAAGATATTTAAAAGATTTCTGCTAAATAGAATAAGCGAAACTGTATCACTCGATAACGTAATACCTAAACATCAGTTTGGTGGCCGTTAAAAATATTCAACAAACCAACAGTGTATAAATTGTATATATGTATTTTAAATTAACACGCCACTTCCTACCTCTTATTTTGTAAAGCAAAGCACAGCATATCCGATGTGCGGACGTGTGCTGTGCTGAAGAGAGTACAAAAAGATGGCGAATTCGTTCAACAGCGTGTAACTTGTAAAATTAAGAAAAGTTTGGAAGAAAAAACTATGCGTGCCTCAATATGATCGCCAACGTTCGATAATGGGATAGGGTACTGAAAGAAGAAGAAGTGCCTCATATTTCTCGATATTCAGCAGGCTTTTAATAAAGTCTGGCGTAACGGTTTGCTATATAACTTAAAATCTTTACTGCCTAGCGATATATCATCACATTTACTAATTAGTCAATCTACTGTTTATGATATGCATTTATAAATAAAAAAAAAATATTTTTCAAGCCAAATCAGGCTAACGAAGTATCTCCCAAATTATAATCTATAAATCTATAGTTTCAATTATAGAAACTCATCCAAGAAGAGAACAACGATGTGTTACTTCTTCTTTATTGAATTTTGCAAATAATTCTATAGTATATTCATTTTATACCTCATACTACTTACATATAATAAAACTAATAAGTATAATCCTACAAAATATTTATTACTTTATTGATTTACTTTATCATAACGACTCGTTGCGAAATAAATGACCCTGAAGTTTTTAAATATGTTGCCAAAATATTAAAAAAATATAAAGGAATATATTATATAAAGTAATATTAAATTTAAATTTATAATTTTCTATTAAAAATTGCTTGGAATTATTAAATTGGATTACAATTAAAACAGTTAAAAATTTAAATTGATTTAAATTTTGTGGAGATGGCAGATTTTCTAAATTATCTTGAGAATTTGTATTCGCACTGCCAGAATCAGAGTCCACATAATTTAAGATTAATGACTTTTATCTTTTTAAATCAGCATTTTTGATGAAGACAGATGCGCCTCGATTACCGCTTTTATCATACTATCGATTTTCTTGCACTTTATAGTTTGAAGGTAAGTGGAAAGCTTCGCCATAAAGTTCTCTGGTTAAATTAACAAAGATTAAAATGTCAGTGCGTACTTAATAGGAGCTTTAACAAGAATTTCAAATAGAATATGTAAAACTTACTTGTCTGAAAAGGTTCGAAAGTTATTTTAAAACCAAGTAAACGCAAATGACTTGACAACTAAAGTCGATTTAAAAATACTCTGCTTTATTTGATTTTTTAAAATCTTTCTTTTGTATTCTTAGAAATAATATCAGAAGAGCTAAGAAATATGTAAATAATTGAACTTTTATTGAATAACTCTCGGGCAGGCGCTTTTAAAAATAACAAGTATAGTTTATGCCGCATGCAGAAAATGTAAAGATAAAATTTAAAAGATCCGCACTTAACCTTAACACATCAATGAATTTTGTGACCACTTGGTTACGCAAATACGCCATCAATTAATGTTGATTGTATCTCAACTTAACGCTAGAAATATATCCACAGTACCACTTTTCGTTGCTAGATGTCAGTGTATTCAATTTGTTACTGTATTAAATTCAATAGTTTAAAAGGAAACAATAGTATAGCTTTGTGAATTCATGCGTATTTACGAATGTGCAAGTTATGGAACCGATATTTGAGTAAGTAGTTTTATTAGTTTACTATAAAGACTTTCCGACAATTTAAATAATTACTGATATAGTTAAGGAAGTAGGATATAACAAAAAATATTACAGGCAACCTCACCCATTGACATAAAATTTACATGAGAATGAATCACACCGTTAGCAAATGGTCACACTAGGCTACTAAGAAATCTAATTAATTTTTTATTTACAGGAAAGGTTTGACGCCCCAGTAAGCCCTGGATATAGTTTATATAACTATGACAATGATCTAACATATCATATCATATATATTAGTCCACCTGATCCAAATGTTTTTACTGATAAATATTCGGCTGACGAGGATAATGGTGGATTTGTAGATAACCTATCATGAAGACAATTATTAGCAGCAGCCGAGCTGGGTTATGTTGATGGTGCACCGAAGACAATATTGTTTTTAATGACATGGAAGATAGGCAAACAGCACGTATATAGAACCTAATACTAGTTTTTTTTAAATCACTAAAGGGAAAAAATTATACTAGAAAAACTCAGATCGATAGAGATTTTGTAAAAACATCCGACTTTCCCAAAGCAGGCTACTCAAAATTTATAAATATGAGCCCTATAAATTTCTGAATTTTATTAATAAATCTAAATAAATTTATTTGAGTTGGTCTTCGATAACGAAATGCATATTTTAGACGAAACCAAAAACTACGCACTTGTTGTGAATTGTCCTGATCCGAAAATTACCTTGGACGAGCTCAAATGTTTTTGGGTATTTTGATTGTGTCTGGATACTACTGTCTTCCTGGAAAAAGGTTCTATTGGGACAATGGAGCAGACATTTCCCATAAAATGGTGAAGGATGCAATGCGTCGCGACAGGTTTATCCAAATAATGCGTTTCGTGCACTGTGCTGATAATACGCAAATGGATTTAAATGATAAAATGTGGAAATTGAGACCAGTAATAAAAAAATCACAGAGTTCTTTTCTCAAAAATTATCAACCGACTGAAAATATGAATTATGATGAGTCGATGGTAAAATATTATGTTCGCCATAATTGTAAACAGTTCATTAGGGGAAAACCGATAAGATTCGGTTATAAAGTATGGTGCCTTAACTCCGAAAGTAGTTACCTTGTAAATTTTGAGATCTGTCAAATGAAAAGTGCAAATTCGAACGATTTTTACCAACTGGCATTTGGAAAGGAGGGCGCTCTTCTTGTTTCGATGTTGGACACTTTGCCACAACAAAAGCTGACTTACCAAATCTATGTAGGTAACGTTTTTACTGGATTCAATTTAACGGTGTATTTAAAGGAAAAAGGATATGGTGTCACTGGAACAATAAGAGAGAACATAATACCACAATATGTTCCATCATCATCATTTTGGCTTTAAAACCCTGTGTGGGTCCTAGCCTCTCCAATAATTGTTTTCCAGTCGTCCCTATCCATCGCCTTCCTCCGCCAAGCACGTATTTCCATATTTCTCATATCTTAATCTATGTTATCTAGCAATCTTGTTCTGGGTCTTCCTCTTCTTCTTTGACCAATAGGTCTATCAAGGAGCGTTTTTCTAGCTTGGTCGGTTTGCTCCATCCGCATTACATGTCCTACCCACCTCAAACATCCTAACTTATTGTGTTTTATGATATCTGGTTCCTGGTATATTCTATAGAGCTCGAAGTTGTATCGTCTTCTCCAGACACCATTTTCATTTACCACAATATGTTCCATAAAAAACTATGTCCAAACAAACTCGAGGTTATTTGGTTTCAAAAATTGACAAGGAAGATGGTACTATGTGGACAAGATGGATGGATAACGCTGTCGTAACAGTGGCATCAACTTTATGTGGTGTGCTTCTTATTTAACAAGTAAAACGTTATTCACATACTTTATAAGTGTTCAGGAAGACCCACAACTAATTTGAATTTTGACATGAAATCGCGACTTCTGACCGCACCAAATTCAGAAACCTTCCCATTAAACCTGGTAGACCAACAATAAGTAGAAATAGTCTTTTCTTTAACAGAATCTCTGACAATATTCGGTACGATGATATTAACCATCTCAATATATCTGTTCCTAATAAAAATCGAAGGCGGTGCGCAGGAGAAGGGTGCTGCTTAGTAGCACATATTTCATAAAGAGTAAATCTTATAATATTTTTATAGTATTTTGATCTAATGTTACCATATGGTCACAGTTTGCAATGTGATATATTCGATAAATAAATGAAATTTAATAGGTTTTTCTGCTTATTTGTGTTTTTCCTAACTAAATACATAGATCAGACTTGACGAGATGGTATAGAAAAATCAGAAAAACGGGCATACAAGTAGAAGAATATACTACATTTATTACTTTTCGCAGATGACCAAGTCATTTGTGCAGAGGAGGGAAAGGATGTGAAATATATGACAAGGAAATTAAAGGAAGATTATGAGCTATGGGGACTCAAGGTAAATATATGTAACACCGAATATTTACGTATTGGATCCTAGGTTGCAGATTTGAACTTAACTTTAGAAGATAAGACTATTAAGAGTTGAAATAGGAATAAGCCACAATCAAAGGTTAAAGTACGTTTATTGACGTTTCAATTTCCACTTCGGAAATCGTTCTCAAAATACAAACATTATTAAATTAAACAAATTTTGTTTTGTTGTTACTTCTGTTAAATCAGAATTTGGTGTTTATTGAAAGTAAACTAAATGCACGACCAAATACTTACCATGTCGGGATAGTATTATGAGGTTTTTTTTCCTGATTTTTCCCTCATAGTTTACTAATAAAACAGGATATTTATACTGTCATCACGGCATGTGTTTGTCTTTTTAAAGACGAATTACATGCTATGATTTTTTTTTGACAGATATTCTCAAGTTAAGTTGATTTCATGTAATCGAATGAACTATCTTACAAGTAAAGTCGTCCCAGGAACGCAACTCAACAATATTGGCAATATCATTTTAAAGTCGTATACTTTAAAATGTATAATGTATGTCTCAATTGTCAATATAAATGAGTCAGATAAAATTAAATTATTAGAAGAATTTTTCACCAAGTAAAAAAAAAACAAAATTTGTTTAATTTACTAATGTTTGCATTTTGTAAACGATTTCCGATGTGGAAATTGAAACGTCAATAAACTTACTTTAACCTTTAATTGTGGCTTATTTCTATTTAAATAGTAATTATTTCATAACGGTTATCCAGTGGACTATAATATATATAACCTGTTTTAAGTACCACATTATATATTATATTGGCTAAACTCAGTTTTTTTATTTGTTTTAAAATAAGATTTGTTATATAACAAGTAACACTAAGCATTTTTTTTATCGAACATATGTAAGCATAAGTTTTAGTCCAATTACTATTATCCTAGTTTATTACTAATAGCCTAAGCTTAGTACTTCTTTATCATTCTGCCCTTATTATACTCTCTTGGTATATGTGCAGATGTCTTACACCACCTGAAGTGTTAAGACTATATTAAGTAACTGAATTGTAATAATCAATTCTATTCTTTTTCCAGATTTCATTAATGCTTCCAATATATGACTTCGCAGCTCAATAAATCGATCATCCATATTCCTGATCGCAAGCCCTTGAGTATTTTCTTTCCATACTTTCTAAAAATAATTTTTATTTTCAGTAGATATTAAGTATATAAAATCTCATTAATAATAAAGGAAAACATCAATTTTGCTTAAACATTTTGATTCGTTGTCAGTAACAGATAAACAGAAGAAAAACAAAACGACATTATTTTACATGGTAAAAAACATCAAACAAGATGCTATTAATCATCTCGACAGAGCTCTAGAATATAAAAAGCCATTATCGCAGACAAAATCAGCGAGACATAATTTTTTAGATTATAGAATGACTTTATTATTAATGTGCCCTAAATAAAAAACATTTTTTTTTGTTTTAATTTACTTATAAAAATGAAAATATGTCTCTTGATCGTGTACACTAAATTTAACATTATATAACATTTATATTTTTGCAAAAAAAGTATACTTGAAAAGTCATGTTAAAAAAAATATATCTATAACAACATTTAAAACACTTTGGTATGGATATTCTACTTCGTATATTTCATTTTATAGTTTTATGCTGTATGAAGATGTTATAGATTATTTTTATGTATACACGTCTTTTATTTTATTCTTTAAAATAATACATGTCGGCTGCCCCAATGAAAAAAACAGTCTCTGCATAAATATACTTTTCGAGAAAAACGCAATTAACTTTAAAAGTTTCGTTGTACCTATCTATAGACACTATTTAAGTGAAATATTTTTTAGTTAACTGTATATACGTTCAATGTGACCTAGTCTTGGAAGACGACAAAATCAAAGGCGTGCAATCCTGCAAATATTTGGGGGTCATTTTCAACAAGAAGGGAAATAGCGCAGATGAAATCAGGGAAAGAATAAACAAGGGCAGAGCAGCGACCCGTGCCTTAAAGTCTCTTCTCTGGCAAAAAACAATTCGACGAGAAACCAAAAAACACATTTACGGTAGTATAGTTCAAAGTATTACACTTTACGGTTCGGAAGTATGGGACGTCACCAAAGCTAATAAAAACAAACTTATGACGACAGAAATGGATTATCTGAGACGAAGCTGCGGTAGATCGAAACTGGAGAGAGTTAGAAACGAACAAATAAGAAACGAAATGAAAATGGAGAGAAATATCAATGATGACATAGAAAGAAAACAATTAATCTGGTTCGGACATGTTAAAAGAATGCCAGAGTACAGATGGCCTAGGAGAGTACTGGAATGGATCCCTCCTGAAAGAAGAAAGAGAGGACGACCACGGAGAAGTTGGCGCAACGATATTGATGAAGCAATGGCGGCAAGAGACTTAGAAGAGGCAACTGCATATGACAGAAAAAGATGGAAATTGGGGGCGGAGAAGCGGCGACAGCCGTAATAAATCCGTTATTATATATATATATATACGTTCAAAATTTTGTGAGGCTGCTGTTTGTACATATTTCGTCGGTGTTATGTAATAGGGGCGAATACACCATTTTTACGTTTTTGGTGTTTTCGCCGATTTGACACGTGGATATTGGGAGCTACTAAGATAACTCAAAAACCACTATAGAAAATGAAAAACTAGAATTAAACAATAAAAAATCATTGTTAAAACCTGTTTGCAAATCCATGTACAAAGCCTATTTCTACTCCTATGGAAACCTGCGCTTTCATAAGTCTAAGAAGGATCAATGTAGTACTTATAATTATTACAAATCACTGACCCTAGACGAAAAGGAATCAAGGAAAGCTGAATATGAAAGACATTTGAAGAACAAAGAGACAGCCCGTGAACGTAAAACACGAAAAGTGAAAGACAGTAAAAATACTAATGAAAAGAAAGCTGTCATAAACTTTGACCTTCAAGCTGTGCTAGAATGTCCTAAGGGCGAGGTATCCTCGATATTTTACAAACGAAAACTTGCTGTATTTGACCTCACCATATTCGATCTGGTGACTAAAGAAGGAACTTGCAACCTATGGGACGAGACCGAAGGGAATAGAGGTGCTAATGAAATAGGAACCTATGTATTTAATTACATAGCAAACCATCCACAAACTGAAGAATTCTTCCTAATGAGCGATAGCTGTGGTGGGCAGAATTTAAATCAATATTTTGCAACTGCATTTTTACATGCTGTCAGAAGATGTACGAATTGCAAAGTAATCGATCACGTATTTTATGAACCAGGGCACTCTCGGCAAGAAGGTGATTCCATGCATTCAGCAATTGAAAGGGCAGCAAAGAATGTACAAATTAATGTACCTTTAGAATGGCATGTTGTTTGTCAGATTGCAAGAAAAACATCAAAGCCTTACAACATTGTTTATTTGGATCACACATCTTTCATAGATTGGAAGGAATTAGCCAACAAATTGATCAAACCAACAAAAAAAAAATAAAGTATGAAACTGTAACTGGGGACTTAGTCAGCTGGAAAAAAATCAAATGGTTCAGGTTCTTAAAAGATAAACCTGATTCTATTTTTTTCAAGTACGAATACAATAAAAAAAGTTTTCAAGAAATCAAAATCCCGAAAAATGTGGGAAGGCCCTCTACAATTGACTTACTCCCTAAGGCGTACAGCAGGTTGCCCATAACAGTCACTAAACACAAAGATCTCATGGACCTGTGTAAGTCCAGAGTTATCCCCGTGTACCATCACAAATACTTTGAGGATATACCAAAAGGTGACACTCGATGTGGTAAAAGAAGGAATGTAAACACAACAAGAAAATCTTCAGCTGATCAGAAAGAAGAATCATCGTCTCAGAAGAAAATCAAATCATCGTGTCAGAATCAGTAGAAAAACAAAGTATCATCATGTCAAAAGAAAAAGTGAAAAATGAACAAACTGTACATGATTTTTTTATATTTTCTCACCATGTTTTTGCTTATTCAATTTATGTGTAAAGAACTCAAAATTGTAATAAAAAATGAGTATTAAGCTAGTTTTCTTTGATTCCTCTCGAAATATACTGTTTTTAGATCGTACAAATAACGTGCTAAAGGGCCAAAAAGCCATCATGAATAGTTTTGAGGTATGTAAAAAGGGCGAATAGGTTAATTTATCAATACAAATATTTATTATTACTTAACGGGTTTACTAGAAATCTTGAAACTAAAAGAATACAAAAATAACATGTTTACACTATTAAAATAAAAAATTACAGCTTATTTGAATAATATTCAATAATTTTCCTGAGGGTTCAAACCTTAAAAGTGCTCTCCTGAAAAATTAAGATTTGGTGAATTCGCCCTTTTTCCATATCTCCGACGATTTGTAGTTTAACCAAGTTTAAACATATACTGTGTTTTACATGTTACCGAAGGTTAAATTTATATTTAAAGAAAACAGTACAAAAGCACAGTATATATTTAGAAAAATTTTATTTAAAAAAAAATCACCTTATCGTTCTTAGTTGATCTTCTTCAAAAGACGTTGATAAATCGAATGAATCATTATTCACAGAAATATTTTCCCAAAAAAATTTCGCTTTATTGGCATTATAGGAACTAAAGCCCTAAGAGTAGCTTTTTTCTTTTCTTCTGGAGTTACGCTAGTAAGTGAAAGTGGTTCTGGTAAGTAGTACTTAGCCGCATATTTTTTTTGCAAAAAGTCAAGTTCGGTGTAGTCGTCGGTAAAGTTTGTTTTATAATATAATAAGTTATTTCGTTACTGACGTATCTCGACAGTTGAGAACCACAGTCAATGCCGAAAAATGTGTTCAATTTTTATTTTTGTCAGTATTGTGTGCCGAAAAACGAACCATATTATTCAGAAGGAAACATGGGCAGACTACTTTCGATCCCTATTTGCTAAAGGTGACGATAATGAACCACCAACACCAGAGGTGAAGGCAAACGAAAAAATAGATATTAAGAAGAAGAGGTAAAGGAAGTATTCTGGAAATTAAATAATAGAAAGTAACCAGGAGAGGACAGAACACCGAACGAACTCCTAGAGTACGGAGGAGCAGATCTGACCAAACAACTACTAAAACTTATCCAAAAAATACCAGAAAAAAACAGAATTCCTTAAGAATAAAGATCAAGTATCCTTATACCTCTTTTCAAAAAGGGAAACACATCTGATCCGGAAAATTACAGAGGATGTAATTTATTATACATAACACTAAAATTAACAACTAAAGTAATGATAAATAAACTGAATAAACTTATAACAGTAGCAGAAGAACAACAAGGTTTTAGGTCGGGAAGATCATACACTAATGCTATATTTATAATAAGGCAAAACAAATAATTAGAATACAACAAACCCTCATATCTATGTTTCGTGGACATTAAGAAGACATTTTACCGGGTCAAATTAAAATACGTTATCCAGTTATTGTACGTAAGAGAGATATCCTTAGGAATATTCAGAATGATCAAAAATATCTACCAAAACAATACAATGTAAGTAAAAGTAGACAAACTAACTGACCCTATTGAAGCTGGCGATGGGATAAGACCGGGATATTTCCTGAGTTTCCTATTGTTCAACTTTATTATGAATGAAATAATAAAAAAGTAAGAACTAAAAAAATGGTATCAAATGAGAGAAAAACAACTTAAAATAATCTGCTATGCAGACGAGGCAATAGTACTTTCTTAAAGTGAAGATGATTTAATTAATGTTAATTTTCTCAAAAAAAAGGAATAGTTATAACAACAAATTTACTTAGATGTATATTGGAGCTGGAAGGTCAGATAATAGAACAATTGATGGAATTTAAATATCTAGGTATCACATTATCTAGCTACGGAAAGCTCGAATTGATCGTAAAACACTATGGGATAGACTAAAAGCACAAATATACAATATAGGTGCAAAGTGAAGAACATCAAGCACTGGCTAAGAACTAGAAGAGTGTAATGGAGCGCTCATATAAGCCGAATGATAACAAATGAAATAGTAAAAACGGCAAGAAACGGTTTCCCAATAGGAAGACGATTACTAGGAAAACTACGCAAACGATGGAACGACAACTTACTGGAGGCACATTAAAAAGCAGATAGAATAATGTCTGCATAAAAAGAAGAAGAAAACAAAGAAAAATACGTAAGAATAAGGCATAAGTAAGAACAAGAAGAAGAAGAACAAGGAATAATACGTAAATAATAATTAGAATTTATATTTATACAGCTTTCTTACAAAAAATCCAATACAAATGAAAGCATTGAACATCGCACCGTAGCCTTAATAAATCATAAGTCATGTCTTCAAATTATTTTTAAAATTACAATAGAATAAATAAGCAAACAGATGAATATACAAAAAACACACAAAAGGGATTTAGGAAAGGTCTTGACATTGGAGATATACTGCTTGTAGTAGGTGGTATTTCGTAGAGATGCCTAAATATGAATCGAGACTTATAAAGAAGGTTTTTAACAGAGTGCAGCATAATCGGCTTAAAGAAATTTAGTTAAAGAAGAACATATATAGCGGAGACATTATAATTATATTATGTTACCCATACTGGAATTAAACAGAAAAATTGAAAGATGAAGATGAATTGACTGAGGACATCCAGATTTACCACGAGGTGCGCCAAGCGTGTATTCTATCACCATTGTTGTTTAGTAAAGTAAAGCCATCTCTGAATTAGCATTCCCCAAAGTATTTAAGGACCTAATAATAATTGGTGAGCCAGTATAACATAATAGTCCAGATTAATAAGGTTTTCGCCTTTGATTTCCTTGAAACCGTATCGATTTCTTTAAAAATATAACAATACCTCTGAAATACAATACACCGACGATACACCGTTAGAAAAAGTGGAAAAAATATGCTATTTGGGCTGCAATATTAAGGATACTTGGAATTACAGCTACGAAATAAAAACTCGTATTGAAAAAGCCAAAAGCTCTTTCAACATCCTTAGGAAGATTCTCTGCAACTTATCTTTAAATATCAATATACGCATAAGAACTCTTAGGTGTTACGTCTTTAGTGTCCTTATCTAATGGAATAGAAAGTTGGAGCCTTAGAGAAGATGCTATAAAATAATTAGAGCTATTTGAAATGTGGTGCTACCGACGTATGTTAAGGGTCTCATATATATACACCACATAAGTCACATAATTAAACCCTATTCATTTTACAAATTCCCAATCGTCAATAGAACCACGTGTAAGCCAAACAGGGTCGTACTGATGTACGACCTATGTATCATATGATTTTTTAAAATATTTACTTTTGAAACTGTTAGTATAAGAATTTCTTGAAATTTAATCATTATATCACAATTAAACTAAACTTTAAAAAATAACACGACCAGTAAATAACTTAACAATACCTATAACATAAATATAACACAATTTATTAACTTAAAAATCAACACGATACAATTTGAATTCAAAATGCTGGCAAGTTGGGATCTGTAACATGAGAATCTGTCTCGCTTAAGGTAATAAATTATATTTAATAGCCTCTTGACGAATGAGACGGCGAATATCAACACGTGCTCATGTTTACTGATGGGAATTTGGTAAACGAATGAACTTTATTCTCCAGAGGCTAAGAAAAAACAAAGAAATTATTAACACAGTAAAAAACAGAAAATTGGCTTACTTCGGCCATATCATGGTGTAATAATAAATACTACAAGACAGTTAATTCTACAAGGCAAGGCAGTAGAAGTTAATTCTACAAGGCAAGATTGAGGGTGAGAGAGGGCCTGGACAGAGTAGACGTATATCCTGGCTGGCCAATCTTAGGCAGTGGACTTTTCTAACGTCAACTAATCTATTTCGAGCTGCTGTGAGTAAAATAAGATGGGTCAATGTGGTCGCAAACATCTCTAGAAGATAGACACATTTAGAAGAAGATGGAATACCTTAACAAGTAAAATCTATCCTATGCTGATATGTGCCTTTTTCCTTGACCCTACCCTGACTCTGTGGTAAACATTTTTATATCAAAAATATCTTCACTAATGTCTAGAGATAGATTTTAAGCAAAAAATATTCTACAGATTTTTTTTAATATATATTTTTCGACTTACTCGGGATTAAATTTCACAAAAAAAAACAGGTTTTTAAGAGATTTTTCACGAATAACTCAAATATCCTTAATTTTATCAAAAAACTGTAAAGGGAAAAAATGAAGTTTAAAAATAAAATAAAAAAATTTGTTTATTTAATTTTGTTGTGGACCCAATACAAACCGACATATTATATGCTATTTTAGACTGAAATTGTTATCCGAACCTAAAATATAAAAAATTTAGCGTTGAATATCAGGAAAACTGTCAATTTTACGAGGAAAATATAAAATAAAATAATAAAATAAAATCTTTTTTAAACCACTAAAAATGTTTTAAATGATGCATTATGATGAAAATAGCATCGATTTTTTGTAAACCACAATAACACCCTTAGTACTACTACCCTAATTTTAATCAAAAAGTTATTTATGTATTCATTCAGATGCAGTTTGGACGATTTAACATTCCTTATTCTAAAAGTCATCAAAGATATGTAAAAATTACTACAAAACAAAAAGTGAGCTTTTTTACTAAATATTTTGTTGTTTTTTTATTTTTGTAGATTACAAATTAATTAACCGTGATATGGTCTTTCAAATCTCATATTGATAGGTGAAGCTGTTTTGGAGCACCTTTATGATACACTTTTAAAAATTAAAGGTTATAGAAATTTTAAACTTTTATTTGCTTATAGATCATAAATTTTTTTTTTTTTAAATTACCCGAGATATATCACAAAGACGGAATCCCTAATCTATGTGGAATATATTATTTTTTAAATTTAGGATCAAGTTGATTTTGAAGTATTGGTCAATATTGCATGTATACGGGTTTAGCTTTTCACGTTCCTTTACTGGATGTAATACAACAAGTTCAATAATACTTTATGCAGTTCTTAAAGACTCAACATGTTAAACTAAAAAAAATTTAAGAATTTTGAGATTTTATCTAAACAATGCGGTATGAGTCATTCATTAAGGCAACCACCAAAACACTGGTAAAATTATCAGCCCTCGTTCATATCGTGGGTTCAATAATATAACTAGACAACTCAAACTATAAATGAGATAACCGCAAAGTTACCCATCCTGATATGTGAGAAAATATTTTATAGAAAATTTAAATTTTGATTTAATTAATTAAAAGGCGAGATATCTAGTTTTTACAGTGATTAAATTAGTGCAAAAACTGTACATAGGTATAGTTATAACTATATATAGGTATACCTAACGTAAACTATAATAAAAAATTTGCAAAGTAAAAATATAAAACACAGTTATAACTAAATCGTAGTTTATTCATCATCAGCATCTACATTCGACAAATATGGCAGATTTGCATAAAACCATGGTGGTCTTTGCTTATTGCAGGAGGAGTGGAGGAAAAAAGCAACAACAAGTTGCTTGTATTTTTTGGTATACACTTGGGTGTTTCATAAAGAGTTTGCAATGTTTGGTATGAAGACCGTCTGGTGGTAATACTGAAGTCTACGACTTGAAACTGCGAATCAGTAAAATTCTCTATATACTTAAATGTAGAGGGATTCTTTCTCTTAAATTGGATAAAGCACATCTTTTGCCAATGCTGACCACTGATCTATTTTTTTCTATTCATAAAATTTGTTTGAAAAAATGTCAGAAATTTAAGATCGATTGTCTTTAAATTTAAGGCAACAACAGCATATATACACGTACACGCCATAAACTGAACCGCAACGATCACCAAAACAGCGAATATCTTCAACATTTTTTTGTGACAGAACTTGGAAGTATTGGAACAGTATATTGGATGCTATGTCACAACTACCTTCTCCACCCTGATGCCACATTAAGCAAGTCCCTTCTTTAGAAGCCACGTCATATACTGTAAAGTTGTAGGTTCCTACTCTACGTTTATAAAAAAGTGCGTTGTTAGTGGGGTCACTGGGCACCATGAGTACTTGTTGAAGATCAAAGTTAATCGAAATTGTTTTTCCTTCCGACAATATTGCCTCCTCCTTATCTTTTCTCTTTTCTCTCTGCAGTATCTTTGTATTTAAGTGTTCATGGTGATCAGATAGAGGTATACAATTTTTATCAAATGCGACACACAAACGACATTAATCCTTTCTAGGACGATGGAAGCCCAAGTTGTACTCAGTATTAAAAATATTTCTATAAGCTGATTCTTTAGCTACTGGTCGACATTTGTCTTTGCAGCATTTAACATACAAACGGTACATTAGTTGGGTATTTAGATCTAAAGACATAGATAGAAGACAAGATATTTCCTGTCTGTATCAGATCGAGCGTAATGGGATGGTACAACAGGCAAAGACTGAATGTGATCTTTTATAGCTTTTCGTAGCTTAGGGACTAGAAGTGTTTCTTTCTCTTTTATCGTTAAAAGTGGTATTCACTTATGACCTTTTTGTCAAAGCTACGTCAACAACATCCTTTTTTATTCCTAGGGTGTTTAGAAATATTGTCTTATATACTTTTTCAAGTACCTCATTAATTGGCCAATATAAATGTGCGGTAAAGATTCTCTTAGATGAAGTAGTCTTTGTTTTTGTTGGTACTTAATTAGAGTTGCTTTGGATAAAATCTCGTTGTCTTTTATAATTTCTCAGTCTCTAGTACGAAGAGAAAATTTCCTGTTTACTCTCTAGAGGTAACTTTGTTTGGCATTTTATTCGACACTGGAATTTACAAGGTGGTCCAATTCCTATTATTGATTTCTTAACAAATCTTGAACCAATATATTTGTGCCCATGTGCTCTCTGATATTTTTTCAAATTTCTCTTCCATTTTTCTGATTGACGTTTTCGCTTTCTTGGTCTTGTCGTATTTTCCGGATGCTCCTGCATTCCTTCCAAAACCGGGTGATGATTAAACGGCTCTTTTTAAGAACTGCTTGAATTACTTTGACTACTGTCACTAAGCTGGTATTCTGATTCATCGGGAGAAAAACTAAAAACAACAACGTTTAAAAAAAAACAAAACATATCTGTCGGTTGGTTGTAAGTTGGCACTGTTCAATCCATAACTAAAAAAAGATCCTCAAATCTCACCTTGTTTTTCTAATGACGTTATTTCTTCGTGTGAATCGTCATTGTTACGAAAACGATTGTCTGACTGGTCTATGCTAGGCAAATTTTCTCTTTGTGTAGAGTTTTGAAAAGCTAATTCTTTCCCAATAATACTGTCATCTGATTAAGAAAAATTTTATTAGTTTCAATAAATGAAAGGTCTAACCGAAAAAAAGTCTAGATACTCTAGCCTTCAAATTAGTATATAAAAATATTAATATCCGTAACACTTCTGTGTACCGACAAATTTTACAGTATTACTTTGAAAAGATTACAAACTTCATATCGCTATTCTAAAAACAACGAAAATGAGAAACTTTTTCCAAAAAATATATATCCCGGTTTTTGGAATGGTGTATAAAATAATCAATGAATAGTTCAAAAATCTATGTTACTGACAGTTTTTAGCATAACCTTGTTTTAATCCGTTGTTCGAAAAGAGTCAGGCATCGAGTTAGAATCTATGGAGATCTTTGAGCATATTAACGTGTGTATTAAAAACGGCGTAGGTAGGCGTGGCTAACGATGATACCAATATGGCGGTGGGATTATGGCCGGACTCAATAATATTAAAACTACTATAAAAATATGACTAGTTATTCAGAAGATTTAATCATAATCTAAAAAAGTGCAATACATTTTTAATAAACTATGATTTATTTATCCCGCGATAAACACTAAAAACACGATACATTATACATAAAGATAAATGAATACAGTCAAATACTATTAATTTATTCTCTGAAGTAAGGGCCATTACTTTGTTTACATATTTGTATACTAACCTGTAGAACGTTATTCCTGAAGATTTTTTATTAACATTGCTTCTGCTACTGCAAACACGTTGAGAACAAGAAACCATTATTATACACTATCACAATATATTATTACAGTTTCTATAAAAGTATTATAAAACTAAAAATATTCGAAAAACAACAAACGTAAACAAACATATAGGATCTGTCAAAAGTGTCAAAACAATCTTAACAATATGGCCGAAATGAGGTCGTTTTTAGTCACGTGATGCCCTCTCCAGAGTCGATGGAGTCAGGTAACTCAGAGGCAGCATTTCAATTTTCAGTAGTATTTTGAATTTCTGTGCTGTATATTGGATTTTTGTGTGATACTAAAACAATATATTATATAGACTTTTATTCGCATAGACCCTTCAATTAAACTAATATTATAGAAATAATATATAAGCAGGTGAGTACATGAAAACAATTACTGTAGAAATAAACTATAGCAGAAACTAATAAACTAAACTATAAACTAATAATATTATCTAAATACCACTCACCTTGTTCCTCTGCGGTCAATAAAATATCCCCTTCAGCGACACAATGATTTTCTGGAAAGTCAGTTTGATCTCAATATTATTAGAACTGATTGTTGAAAGAAAAATATGGAATGTAGTCGTAATTATTCGGTTTAAAAAGATCTTAAAAATTAAGAAAACATTTTTAAATTAAGCATGTGGACATTTCAAGTCAATAAAGCTGAGATAATGTAAATCAGAACTGCTATTTACTTATACTAAAAAGCATCATATATGATTTGAAAATTATACTTACTTGTATATTTTTTCTCTAAAGCCAGAAATATTCTCTGAATTCTTGATTTGTGCGTCGTAAAGAATAAAGTTGATAATCTAAATTAATTCTTACTGTTTTCCTGCATAATAAACTGTGTTTAAACTTTTTAACATCAAAAAAACACAATTACTATGGTACATAAAGACTACCGAAACAAACCACATGTAAAATAACATAACCTTCAACATAACCAATAGGTTTGATTGACGAGTAACTAGTGCCGGCGACGTAGTGGTGTGGTGAAAAAAGTAGATAACCGCAGTTATCTACTTTTTGTACTGTGTAAAAACTTCATCGCAGTGTACTAAACTAGATATTTAAATATATCTTCTTTTAGCATAAAATAAAATTATTATTTGAGACTTGTCTGGTTTTAACAATTACCAACTCCGCATTACATAGCAAACAACATAAACATTCTCTGCTGTAGATAACTCAAAACATGAAAATTTGGAGTTATCTAGTTATAGTATTGAATCCACGATATATTCTACTAAGTTCAAGTTTGGCTTACCTGTACATTGTAGTTTTTTTGTTCATGCAATTTTTAATTTACCTGCTTAGAATAAATATATCATGACTAGAAACGAATAGATCGAGAGCAGTTTAATTGAACCGCGATTTCGTGACGCCTTATCGTGGCGTTAGTTTCGGGATGCTCGCCTTAGCATTTTACCATAGAGAAAAAGTAATACCACGCCAATAGAGAAGCTTTGCTTAAACACATTTAAAATATTAACTTTTCCGAAAATTATTTTATTAAAAAAGCATACTTAAAGATACTTAAGCAAACCGTGTCGTGTTTTACAAATTTCTGCCAATATTACTACTTTATTTAATTTATGATGAATTTTTAGTGCAATTGTTCCTCATTTCACACTTACTATTTCTCCCTTTTGTTTTTATTCAACCACTGCATTTCAGATTTGTGTCCTATTACGTTTCCAATTGTGCGTTTAACTTGACCAAACAAACTGTCTTTGTTCTAATTTGTGAAGCATCGGTTTGACATTCCGCTGCTCCTGGATAGTCCGGTAATTTATACGATCACTTCTATCCACACCTATTACTGTCCGTAAAGAGCACATTTCGCTTGCCTGAGTTTTGGTTATGTCCTTGTAACTCAACATCCAACTGTCGGAACTGTATAAATAGACTTGATACATATGTTCTCGTACATTCGTATTTTGATGCTAATATGTGTCTCTGCTTGTAGAATCAACGTGTTTATTTAACAATAACTTCTCTCTGCTTCTCCGTTATTTATTTTGGGTTTGTTCGATATTCGATAGTTAACTTTGTATAAACGATTTTTCTATGCTTTTTTTTTTAAATATAATCTGTTACATATAAACAAATAACACTAATAGAGTAAGATCTCAGAGCGATCAGAGATAGCTTATTTTCACACAGATGAAACCTTAGAGTCTCAGTAGCGTCTCGCGTGCTTTGCATACCTGCGTATTTATGAAACTTGCTGAGTGTCACCTGGGCAGGTATCAGGTGAGAAAGGTAACTAAAAATAAGAGCTATTTAACTTAAATTTATATAACTGATTCTTATACATATTTTGTAGAATATTATTTTGAAAATACTGTAATAAGTGTCAGACACTTGTCATGGACCAGAACTTTTGTCAGACGCTTTAAAGCTCCACTAAAATTAAATGAACTTTACTTACTTTTACATGTTTAATTTTTAATTATGTTATTAATGGAACTATAATAAAGTTATATTTATTCAGTCAGACAAATTAGAATGTCCAAATATCCCTTAAACACAAAAATTAGTTAACCAGAAGTATGAGCGCGAGAGTGCTGTGCTTGCATTTCAGAGTGGGTGAGACGTCTATAACGATCAATATTTCTCTCCTTCGATCAAATGCTACGAAAGAGGCCTTCGTCACGAGTCTACTCAATTAGATTTCCACATTTCTGATTCCGATCAAGTTAGACCGTCAGATTTTTAGCAAGAACTCAAAAATATCAATTTCAAACAGGCCCTCGTTGATTTTTTTATTCAACACTGGATATCTAATGAAATGGTGCCATTTATTGAGAACAAACGGATATTAATTAATTCTAAACAATGCCATTTTACAACGTTGATAATAATAAAGTTTTATCGAATGTTGATGACAATTTATCGTGTTTTGAACATGAAGAAGCTGACACTAAAATTGTTTGTCATATTTGTAATGTAGACGTTAAAGCAAATTTTGTTATTAGATATTCTGATACTGACATTGCGATAATTATGTTACGATATATGCATAATTTAAAAAATGATGATTTGAATGTATGGTTAAATGCAGGCACCGGAAATAACCAGAGATACATTAATTTGACAAAGGTTTAGTCTCATAGATAGTCCCAAGTACTTGGGACCATCTTTATGTAGAAGTTTGCCAGGGTTTTACGCTCTAACTGGATGTGACTTTAATTCTGCCTTCTACTTACTTTCATATAATAATATATCAGCGAGTTTTTATGCAGTTTGGAGAATTAGAGTTGTTTACCGATGAGCGCACCCAAAAAGATATTTTCAAAATATTCCAAAAATTTATCTGCGAAATTTATAGTTTTCCTGATACGTTCAACATTAATGCCGCCCGGCTTCAATTGTTTTTAAATAATTACAGCTGATCTAATATTAACGAAAGATTCGATCGCAAAAATTTAAAAAATTTTGATGCTAGCAGTTTACCACCATGCCAAAGTGAGTTATTCCAACAATTCCGCCGTGCTAATTACATTTTTAGCATATGGTATAATGCAAATGCAAAACAAACAACCATTTTAACTTCTGAACACAATGGGTAGAGATTAGAAGAAAACCAATATCACTTTCATTGGTTTAATGATGACCAGTTACCAGCAAACGTTAGTGAATTCCTTCAAACTTCAGGTATTATACTTTGATTTCAGGTTTAGAATTTATTATGTTTGTGATTTTCTGCTTTTGAATTCTTTGAACTATTTTTTGCAGAAGAACCAGCCAGCAACAACATAACTGATAATGATGAAGATGATGACTCGGATGAGCAGCATCATGATTGGTTGAATGATGAAAATTGTAATAATTGCGACAATGAATATGATGATTAAAATATAGAAAAATGTTTGTTTCAATCAATCCCAGTTGAAGATTTTTTACAAAAATCATTTTTTTTAATTATCCTAACTAGTGTCTGTTTTACAATAAAGTAAATATAATTTCTTATGAAACCAAATTGCTCCGAATTAATTAATTATCCCAAATATATTCAATACATTAATTTACTTTAATATTTATCTTAATGATAGAGTTCATCATAATAAAATAGAGATGCAAAAATATTTAATCGGATCAAAAACAGTAAGTATTTTTAATGTATAGTTCATCCCAAACCCTTCTTTCAGTGCGTCACAGTTGATCGAATTCTCTCTAACGCATTAAGCTAGAAGTGACAGAAAAAAACGTGAGTCTGTGATTATTATACATAGAACTTAAAAAATTATATATCGTTCACGGGTATTTGCATATTAAAGCGAATTATACTTACGGAGATATAATTGGTTGGAGTTTAGAATACGCTAAATAGATATCCAATCCATGATGCGCATAAAAATATAATTTGACGCAGATGGTCTCGATAGTGACAGTACTTTGACAATGTCAACTGATAAAATGATAATTTTCATTCCAGGTTAATATTTTCAGACATTTTACAGTCAAAATTTAAGTTTGTATTTATTGTCATAAAAATATTTTAAATATGCCGAGATATACCAAGAATGAACAAAGACTAACATTAAAATTATTAAATTATTTTCGATTAGAAAAAGAGGCTAGGACAACTTTATTACCAGTTTCTGCCGTTCGTGAAGTAAGTTTTAAATTATTCTAAAAAATATTCATACTAGCAGTTATTTTAGCCATATTGTTTGTAATAAATAATAATAAATACATAAATAAATCTTAGCTAATTGAACACTTTCCTTGGAATGTATAGAATAGTAATTATGACAAACTGCCGTTCCAATATAATGCGCAATAAAATTTTTTATACAGGACGGGACCTCTAATATGTAAATAAAAAAAATTAATTCTTAAAGTTTTTACTCTACATTTTCAAAAAATAATTGTTGTAATAACTTCAACTGTCAGATTGATCTAAAATGTCATGCAATAATTCTCGACATTCTTAAAATCCTATATGACGTCAAAATTAGTGACGCAGTGAAAGAAGGGTTTGGGACAGACTGTAGCACAGCATTCTCGCGCTCATACTTCTGGTTAACTAATTTTTGTATTTGAGGGATGTTTGGTCATTCTAATGACTGATTAAATATAACTTTATTATAGTTCCATTAATAACATACACACACTCAAAAATGTTTTGCATAATGTAATATTTTCAAAATTATCCACCTAATCTGGTAAAATCTATTTTTTTTTTAACAAAATACTTTATTATATATAAAATTGTATGTTTTGAAAAAAACAATATACAAAATTTAAAGGATTAACAATTTATTATCATTATTTATAATATGTATTATAAATATATTTTTTTAAATTTGTACAGATATAGGAACTAATACTTAATATACCGTATTTCCACCTCTTGTATTAATGCAAGACTGAATGCGATGTCCCATGCTTCTTATAAGTGTATTAATGTAGTTCTGGTCCATGTTACCCCATTCTTCAATCGCTGCTATTCTAAGGTCTTGTAGTGTCCTTGGGGGTGGCTGCCGAGACTGTATTTTTCTTTTGAGCATATCCCATCCGTGCTCAATGGGATTGAGGTCAGGTGAGCAAGGTGGCCATTGTAATCTGACGATATCTTCTGTCTCTAAAAAATCTGCCACATGTCTCATACGATGGGAAGGCACATTGTCGCCCATAAAAATAAATTCTGGACCAACAGCTCCTTGCCACAAGCGTACAACAGGCCTAAGAATGCTATCAATATAAATTTGTCCATTCATGTTACCAACAATAGGAATTAAAGGAATTTTATTATTTAGTATGATGCCGCCCCAAAACATTATGGAGCCACCTTGATATGCGACTCTTTGGACAGCTTGGTTAAGTCTATCCTGTCGATTTGGGTTCCTCCAAATCCTAATTCGGCGATTATCCGACAAAAGGCTAATTTTCGTTTCATCAGAAAATAACACGTTTCCCCATTTGTTGTCATGCCATTGTAATTGTTCATTGCACCATTCCAGTCGAGTCCTTTTCTGCTCTAACGTAGGCTTTGGTACAAACAATGGTTTTCTTGTAAATAAATTCGCCGGATGTAACCTGTTTCTAATAGTCTGATCGCAAATTAAAATATTATGAGCTTGCTGGAGCTCTCTTCTAATAGCTGGGGCAGTCATAGTGGAGTTTCTCCGGGCAGTTACGTTAAAAAGCGTTCTTGGACATTGGTAGTAATTTTGGATCTTCCGCTTTTTGCACAATCGCTAACAGAATTCGTCTCTCGATATTTCTTCACAATCCGAGACACATCACTCTGATTAACTCCAACCCGGACAGCAACGTCGACTTGTGTGTGGCCTTCTTCAATCAAAGTAACGATTCTAGCTCTGTTGAACTCAGATATCACTTGTCTATTCATATTGTTTACTACAAAGTAAATAAAACGCAAACCAATTTTTACAAATACCGGTTTTCGAAAACTGATGAACACAATATGAATACTGAGAATCTTTTCGGCGATTAAGAAACAAAAAACAAGCAATAAAATACATTATTTTAGTAGACAAAAAGAAAACAGTGCAAAAAATTTCAAATGAGAAACGTTCAGTGGCGTTACAGATAATATGCAAAACATTTTTGAGTGTATATAAATGTAAAAATCAGACATGTAAAAGTAAGTAAAGTTCATTTAATTTTAGTGGAGCTTTAAACCGTCTGATAAAAGTTCTGGTCCATGACAAGTGTCTGACACTTATTACAGTATTTTCAAAATAATATTCTACAAAATATGTATAAGAATCAGTTATATAAATTAAATAGCTCTTATTTTTAGTTACCTTTCTCATCTGGTACCTGCCCAGGTGTCACTCTGCAAGTTTCAAAAATACGCAGGTATTCAAAGCACGCGAGACGCTACTGAGACTCTAAGGTTTCATCTGTGTGAAAATAAGTTATGTCTGATCGCTCTGGGATCTTGGACTATAAGCATTTTCGTTAAAAGAACATGATAGGTAAGCAAGAGTTATAGTCCTAATAACTAAAACTAAGTATAGACACCTATTTTACAATTACTTCAAGTTATACTGGAAGGAAAAGTACAGGACAAAAGATCAGTAGGAAGACGCCAGAACTCGTGGCTGAAAGACCTGAGGAGATGGTTCGACCGCTCATCCGCAGAGATCTTTCGCGCAGCAGTTTCCAAAACTACAATTGCTATTTGGATCGCCATCCTTCGAAAGGAGACGACGCAATGAGAAGAAGAAGACACCTATTTGATGTTTACCTAATCTATTTAGTTGTGTGAAGTTGTCCAGTAACTTTACTGCTAACTTGTTGGGGTGTTTCTCAAGTCATTGAAATGATTTATCAATTCTTTTACCATTCATTTTTGCATTTGGAACAAACCACGGCGTATAAGTGATGGCTCGAAAAACCTTAGATTGAAATCGCTCTTGTATTGCTATGTTGCTAACTGATATTTTGTTAGAAAATGATAAGGTGGATTTACGACCAAGTAAACAGCAGTGTTTTTAAATTTTATTCCTAATTTATTCCTCTTCATTTAGATATGTGCTCTATGATATTATTTCAGCTGGTTATATGGGATTTGATTTGCAGTGTCATCGGCAAATATTACGATTTTGAATTCTTCTCCAGTTGGGACATCAGCTGTAAAGATTGTGTAGAGAATTGGTCTCACGACCACTGCCTTGCGGGACATCTACATTTATGTTATGGATGTTACACACACTTTCTTCGTATCCTGCATAAAATAATCTTTCTTCGAGGTATGATTTTAGTATTGTGTAAGATAAATGATATTGCAAAAGCTCTTTTCTTGGAAGGCTGATTGTATATTTTCTAGCACCCTATGGAGTTGTTCAATTATGACGTGTTTTTGGAGAACACAGAACTGATTACTAAGGATTTTATTGTTGTTCTATATTTAAATAATAAGTCTACTTGCAATGACTTTTTTTGTGACTTAATACATAACTGGTAATAGGCTGATCGGTCTGTGAGATGTAATCTCATGTGAAGGTTTTCCTGGTTTTGTAATGGTAATGATTTTTGATAAATTCCATTGTTCAGGAAAGTAACCTATTCCTAGTATTGAGTTTATGATTTGTGTTAGACTTACTATTCCTATTTTGGGCAGATTATTTAATATGTTGGCCTATATCAGATCATGTCTAGGCGACATTTTTTTAATCTTTTATTAGACTTATAACTTTGTTGGGTGGATGGTTTATTTGATTAGGACTGTCTAAATATTCATAGATGTCGTCATCTTCATTTGCCCTTTTTTTTACTTTTTCCTGATCTGTCTTTAACTATTTTAAATCTTTTGTTCTGATAGGTGGAATTTGGTTTTGTGGCCGCTTGAGCTTATTTGTGACCTTCCATAATAATTATTCACTATATTCTGGGTTATGGCGTTACTATGTTGTTTTAGTAGTTCTTTTATTTCTTTACACATGCTGCTTAATTTGGTTTTGTCTTGAGGTAAACGAGTTTGATGCCATTTTTTGCGCATTTTTCGTTTTTTTAATATTTTTATTCTTATTATTATTAGACAATCCTTACTGAACCGTTTTCATTCAAAGTTATGTATTGTAGATTCCCATGCAACTTCGTGTGTTTAGTTCGTTATTAATTATATTGATATTTTTATTTCTTGTGGTTGTTTTAGTGAGATTTTGAGGTTTTTTTTTTTTGATGATTTCTCGGACTCTCGTTTGTTATTCTGTCGTGTACAAGGCTGAGTGTACAAAGTTAAGTCCATTAGTGGTATGCCATATTCGTACATTTTTATTCCATTTGTTAAGTGCTGCTTTGAGGTATATTTTGAATAATGTTGGGGATATACAACTTGATCCTTGTCTTAGTCCTTTACTCACTTTGAATCCCAGTGTTATCAGATTTCCTGTTTTAATTCTTGTTGTTTGTTGATAGTACAACGTTTTTACCGCTTCAATAAATTTTATATTTATATTTGTTTTTCCCAGTGCCTCCTATAATTTATTAAGCGGGACACTATTATATGCTTTCCTAAGGTCTACGACCGTCAGGTGGACTTCTTGGCCACGAGCAACTTTATTTTCAATTATCTGAGTAATAGAGAAGACATGGTCTATTGTAGATCGATCTGCACGAAAACTAGCCTGTTCTTCGGCTTCCGTATCTTGGTATACTTCTTCTATTCAATTTTTTAATATTTTCTCAGATATTCTGCTAATACTACTAGTAACTACAATTCCTCTATAGTTTTCAGCTTTGGATGGTGCTCATATGCGATTCTTTCCATTGCTCAGGTAGTTCATATTTATTTATGCATTCCTGGAAAAGTTTTCGTAGCCAGTGAATTAGTATTTTGGGTCCATGTTTGATGAGTTCCGGAGCTACATTTCCTGGGCCAGGTGATTTTCCATTCTTTAGATGTCTGCAGATGGTTTCGACTTCTTTCTCATTTATTCTGATTGGTGATCCTATCTGCCTGACCCCTTGTAGACCATAGTTCTCTAGCTGTTTGAAGGGCTTTCTTGTCTTTGTTAGTAAATCTTTGAAGTATTATTCCCAAGTTTGCGGTGATATGGACCGGATAATATTTTTTTTTCTTTTGTTTCTTAAATTTTTTAACAGTTTTCAGCTTTCTGAACTTTGGCTTTCACCAATGTATATATTTAGTATGGAGCAATTTTTTTCCCAGGATTCATTTTTCTTTTGGCATATTTTTCTTCTGACCATCGCTTGCATTCTTTTGTATTCGATTCTGTTTTCCACATTTCTTGTGTTCAGATATTTTTGATACAATTTTCTTTTCTGTGTTATTTCCTGCGAAATATATTGATCCCACCAATATGGTTTTTGTTGTCCGATCTTATCATATCGCCCTAGTGCTTCTAGGGCAGCGGCGTGTATACATTCTTTGATGTGTTTGTATAACTGGTATTATCTTCCGTTTCAATTAATTTTTGTTCCAGTCTACGTTTATATAGGTTTCTAACACTTTCTTGGTGTAAACTATTCAAATTGTATCGTACTTTTTGTACTTGCTTCTTTGTATGGTTATCTTTTATTCTAATATAAAAAACGGTATACTCTAACATCTACGTAGTTCGCGTATATTACCTTAAATGTATGTAAATTACTACCGGTAGTATTTTTACCGACCTTTTCACAATCCTAATTTTTAAAAATAAGATAAATTCAAATTCAAAATAAAAAACATATTTTAATGCTTAGCAGAATTCATGATCAAAGTAGGCAAAAAATTGTAACAAAAAATGTAGAAGTAAAAAAAGCCTTGCTACGTACTTATATATCATACAAAAATTGGCAGAGTTGATTTAACAGACAACTCTCTCCAGTTTCATGGAACTGCAAGAAAGATAATAAAAAAATTATATATGATGATATTTTGTCGTTTTAAGTGTAGGTAACCACTGTAAACTCGTTTCAAATCTACAAGAACAATGGAGGAAAATTAAAAAGAGTAAATCTTATGATGGGTGTTAATTCTGGTTGTAAAAGAACTTTTTCATTCTATTAAAAATACTAAAATAGAAATTGAACGGTTTCAATTTCTATTTTACTTTTTATTTTATTTTCCTAATTACAAAAGTTATGGGTTATTGAAGTTCCCAAATATTTAAAGTATGATATTTTTTCAATTACTGATAAGCAGAACATCTCCCGAACTCCGTTTCGATTATCACCATAAATTTTGTTTTCTTAGAATTTAGTTTAAGACCATTATTGTTATAACATTAATCCATCTTTCGACTACTTGTCCCAGATTCTCAAAATTCGACTATAATACTACAGTGTCGTCTAATATTGGTCATTACTACTCCGTTAATTATTATTTATTCTGACATAACATTAAGAGCTTTTAGAAAAAAGCACTCGCTGTACAGGTTAAACAAAAAAGGCACAGCTCTGACGAGCCTCCTGTTATTTATATCTCTTTAGTCAATTAGAGAATATTATTATGTGTGTACTATATACATCCTTGACCTTTAGAATTTGTAACTTATCATATTGTACTTTAGCGAAAACCCTTTTAAAGTATATAAAACAGGCATGCACTTTTTGACTTATATGAAGACATCCTTGTGCAAAAATATTTTTAGTTCAGTTCGAATAATACCTCCTTGGTGCCAAATCCTTGTCTGAATTCCATTTGGGTTTGCTATAAATATTGACCCAAGCTCCTTCGTATTTCTATGTCTCTCCTATCGGAGATTGGATATCATTAGGCTATTCCAACTTGGTTTGCAGTTTTTCTAACAGTTATTTTGTGGTGCAACCAAACCACTCTTTTAAATCTTTCATGCAAGACTTTCGTCTGCGGCCTGGATTCCTTTGTCCTTCGATCTTTTGCTGAATTATATCATGTAGGAATGTATTTTTGTCTCGCATTTGATGGCCCAAGTATTCCAATTTCTTCTTTTTTATGGTAAGTATTAGTTTTAGCATTTTGAAACAAGCTAAGCTCTTGGTAGTATTCTCCTCATACATACTAAATTTAAAATGTCTTATAGTACAGCAATCGATTGTCGAATTGTCTATTAGTTTTGTCAACTCCTGGATAAATTTTTGCTGTTATAATTGCATTTGGTAATCTTTGTATAGTTAGGATGTAATCTATTTAATTTGAACTTTTTATCTAAGAGAAATTTACATAATATACAGTTTTTTTAAATAGGTTATAAAGAGTGTTAGTGCTAACTACATAAATCTTTTGTTTTGTAAAACCGAACCAAACGAATATTTAAAGGCAATCTGCACAGATTTTATTTTAGTGACTTTTATATGTCCAGTCTTTTTAATTCCGTGAAATATTGTTCGACGAGTCTTGATAATATTACTTGATGTATATTTTGACTACAACCGCTTAATTATCTGCAAGTGAAGCTGTAGTAGTTTGGTTGCTTGTTAGAAGAGCAGTTAAGTGCAAGATAAAGAAGTGGGCTAAGTACACTGCCTTGTATTACTGCTATATATATATCGATAAATGTATGCTGTTATCTGCCCATTACGCACAATAAATAGTTTTCTTAAATGTAGGATTTGACTTAAATGTACAGTGTCTGGGTCATTTTTTTTTTAATATCGTAAAAGTTAATCATTATGCTAGACCTTATCGAAGGCTTGAGTCACATAAAAATTAGTTATGCGGTAAGTTATTATTTAGGTTCAGTTTATTTTTTATTAGAGACAAATTTTCGAGGACAGTTTACTGCTGATACTACCAGTGGTCCTGACCAGACTCGTATAGCAATATTAGTTACTTCCAGAAAATTTCTTCTTTATGTGTGTTATTAATATTGTCTTACAATTTCTTTATCCGTGATTTGAAATCTTTTTTAAAGACATATTCTGAACATGTGTAAGTTTTAAGAACATTTTTTTATTTTTTTTATTGCATTAGATCTCTATTCGGGATCTGTTAGTTTTATAGATTTATCACTACGATAAAAAGTAAGAATTATGAGAAACCGTTTTAAAAGATAAATATTTCTCTTTAACTTACTTGTGACTATTTTTTATAAACGTCTTTTATTTCCACTAGTTACAAAGCAAATGCATAGTTAAAAGTTAAAACAAAATACAAAGCCCTCTTATATTGAGAATTTCCAAAGTTTCCTACTTAAACCTGTTCACGTTTCTGACGTCCTACTAGCAATCTTTCCAAAGTCGTGGAATGTTCACCTTATTTTATTTCCAACCTTTGGCATATTAAAGCCAAGGGTGTTGAGTACATATGGCATTTGATATTGATAGTGGCATGCAGTAGAGCGACGAGACAACCGTCATTGGTGTAACGGCACGTCACACTATACAGAGACGCTAGCGTCATTAATATACCGGAGACCCTTGAAGCTATTAGTTAGGGGGCTGAACATTTCTTTACTTTATTTATTTCTGTTACTGTTGTGTTACATATATACATAACCAAATGCTCGTCCGGCTTCGCATTGGTGGTGCCTCTAATGAAAAAATGAGACATAATCATCCGTCTAGAATAAAATTATATTTTTTTTATTGAATTTGCAAATTTACAATCTGCTATTGAAAGCTATTAGTAAATGTGATACATGAGAGCAGAAATTATCCACTGAGAACACTCACAATACTAACACTTCTTCTTCTTCTTCTTCTTCGGCTTTTCCCATTATGAGTTCGCCATTTTCGTCCTCCACAGCACTCTATTCTCCCAGTCACCTTCACTGAGATCTCTGTCTATCATAGCATTTCCGACATATGTTTTCCATCTTGTAGCAGGTCTTCCTCTCCGTCTTCTTCCCGACGGGTCCCAGTTTAATATTCTTTTCGGCCACCTATGCTCTGGAATTCTCTGTACATGCCCGTACCACTGCAGGGCTCTGTTTTCCAACTTTTTTTAATTGAGCATTTTACTTCCATTCTGTTCCATATTTCCTCCTTTCTTATTCTATCCGCTCTTGTGATTTGTAGACATCTTCTCATAAAGTCTAGTTTAACTGTTCTTATTTTATTTCGTATTGTTGTTGAAATTGGCCATACTTCCGCTCCATATAGGGTAATATTCATCACTATGCTTTGAAAGATCCTCTTTTTGTTTTCTTTGGTTAGAGTGTTGTTCCATAACACTTCATGAAGTGCTCTTGTGGCTTGTTTTCCCCGTGCTATTTTCATTTCTATATCTTTCATACAAGTACCATCTCGGCTAATCATTAACCCTAAATACTTAAAAGCCTTACAACTCTAAATAGTCTCTTCTTCTAAACTTGAGTTCACATCTGCAACCTCGGGTCCAATACATAAGTATTCGGTCTTGCACATATTTATCTTGAGTCCCCAAAGTTCATATTCTTCCTTTAATTTCCTTATCATATATTCCATATCCTCCCTGTCTTGTGCAAAAATGACTTGATCATCTGCGAAAACTAGTGAATGTAATATATTCTCTTGTAATGGTATGCCCATTGTTCCGCATTTTCTATACCATCTTTTCAAAGCCTGATAAAAAGTGTAGGTGAGAGACCACATCCCTGTTTGAGGCCTTTTGTTGCGGTGATTGTTTTTGTTACTTCATTACCTAACTTTATTTGCACTTGTGTTTCTTTATACAGTCTTTGTATTATATTCACCCATTTCTCTCTAACGCGCATTCTTCTCATTGCTTCCCATAGTTGTTTCCTGGGCACGCTATCGTATGCTTTCTCTAGGTCGATAAAGGTCATATGTGTTTCAATGTTTTTTTCTTTGTTCTTTTCAATCACCTGTCTCGTAATGAATATATTATCTAAACATGATCTGGCTTTTCGGAATCCGGCTTGTTTTTCGCTATAATGGTCCATGTGTTGTTCTAATTTTTCTATTATAACTGATGAAAAAATTCTTGCTATTGAAGGCATTACACTGATCCCTGTAGTTATTTGGTGACCTTTTGTCACCTTTTTTGAAAATGGAGGACATGTATGATAAATTCCACTCATCGGGAATCTTCTCTCCTGCTTCGATTTTATTGAACAACATTCGTATAAAAGGATACTATCCTTGCGCCTCTATATTTCAGCAGTTCCATTTTTATGTTCCCTGGTCCTGGTACTTTATTGTTTTTGGATTTCTTTAGTGCTTTATTTATATCTTCCTCTGTGATTTCTGCTTCCTCAGTTATTATTGTCACAGAGTCGTATGAGCTATACTCCGGCCTATTCTTCTGCAATAATTTTGTGTAATGCTTTGTCCACTCTTGTGATGTAATTATCTGTATGGTATTTTTACTTCGTTTATTACTTTTGATGTTTTTTATTTTTTTTCCATGCTTCCGTTGATCTGTTATACTGGATATAATATTACTTACAAATTAAATTAATGTTGAATTAAATTTTGGAGTTATAGTGAAATTAAAATTAAAATTAAAGCTGAAATTATATACTGAAGTCAGAAGAGTTTTAGAACAGTTTGCTGTGGAACTCTGAGAACCTCATCGTCTATTTTATATATAAATAACTAAAAAAGCACCTAATGAAAAAAAAAATTAGAAACAAATTACCAAAAAGAAAGACTATATATTAGAGATCAATACTAGTATTAGATTAAGGATAATATTGTGTATGAAACAATGACTAATGAATAAATAAGTAAAAATTGTAAGACTGACAAATGGATTTAGTATCAAGTCCAGTCAAGTCTGTTGGCCAGTGTCTGTTTAATCTTCGTCTGATTTCTAGTTGGAGGTGTAGTTACTTTGATTCCTTATTGGGGTGGGCTGGCAGATGCTCTAGATAGTTCTAAAACTCTGCTTATTTCTTCTGCAATGAACGGTATATCAAAGTAGTCATGCAATGTTTCATTACTGTGATTTCTTCACAGTTCAAAGGGTTGAAATACTCTGCTTTAAGTGTAGGGGAGAGTGTGTACCTCTGGGCGCTTATACCTCTGGACACTATCGTCAAAATTGTTGTTTTCTTGGTGTTGGAAAGAATTTTTGCTTAAACGTTCTGCTATTGACCACTTGAGGTCAGTACAATAGTTTCGCTTCATAAATATAAAGACTTTAGACCTTTAAAGGAGTTTAGTCAGGCTTGTGAATTTTTCGTGTTAAAAGTAAATAATTAGCGAGAACATAAAGAGTCAGTGTGTTACAAAGTTGTGGCTGGTTTCATCTATAATTTCCCAGGTAAGAAATACACCATGTTTGCTATTTAAAACTTGTGTTCACCAATTCATAAAGTTTATATAACCTTAAAAAATTAATGTTTGGTAGTCGTAAACATTGTTGTACCTTGGGACATTACGTTTGTTGTACCTTGGGCCTGGCCAGAGGTACAACTGGCAATGGCCAAAGATACAACAAGACAAAAAATTTTACCTTTTCTAATTTATCTGTAATTTCACTGGAAGTAGACACTACAGTAAGGCAAAATCGGTACTGACGTGTGTTTTCAATGCATAGGCAATAAATCATTTTCAAATCAAAAGAACCTTAGTGGTCTCTTTGCTTTAATATGGACCGCAGCATTTAGGCAATTTTTATAGCTCATGTGATTTATTAACCTCACTGCACTCGGCTAATACACTCTACAAAATTGAACTTTACTGCTTTTTTACTTGGATAAAAAGTAAACTAACACCAAACTTTTTTACAGAAAAAATACCACGAAGTAAAAGTGGAATAAAAAAAGACAAAGTGGATGTAGGTGCTTTGCAGAAAGCTGTCGAAGACGTCCTCGAAAATAAGATTCCGGTTCGACAAGCTGCCAAAAAGTATGATATTTTTTAATTAATCTTATTTAATCATATTCGAATTCATGTTAACTCCAAACGTCCTACATTCGAATACAACGCAAACAATGATGTTAAAAAAGTGTTTTCACTTAAACAAGAGTTACCGTTGGAGCACAGGCAGCGTCGCTTCATTATGGACTCACAAAAAAAGATGCAAGAATCTTAGCATTTCAATACGCACGTGAAAATAAGATAAAAACACCAGACAATTGGACTTGAAATGCAACTGCAGGCAAAGAGTGGCTAAGACACTTCAATAATCAGCATCCATCATTGTCGTTACAGAAACCCGAGGCTACAAGCTTGGCAAGGTCAACCAGTTTTAACAAAGAAAATATCCAAGCTTTTTTCAACAATCTTAAAACAGTAATGTCACGCTATAAGTTTTCCCCTGCCAATATCTATAATTTAGATAAAACCGGGAATTCTTCTATCCATGCCCCACCTAAGATAATAGCCTTAAAAGATGTAAAGCAACTGGTATTATGACATCCGGAGAAAGTCCTACATTCGAATACAACGCGAACAATAATGTTAAAAAAGTGTTTTCACTTAAACAAGAGTTACCGTTGGAGCACAGGCAGCGTCGCTTCATTATGGACTCACAAAAAAAGATGCAAGAATCTTAGAATTTCAATACGCACGAAAACAAGATAAAAACACCAGACAATTGGACAAGAAATGCAACTGCAGGCAAAGAATGGTTAAGACACTTCATTAATCGGCATTCATCATTGTCGTTACGGAAACCCGAGGTTACAAGCCTGGCAAGGTCAAACAGTTTTAACAAAGAAAATATCCAAGCTTTTTTCATCAATCTTAAAACAGTAATGTCACGCTATAAGTTTTCCCCTGTGAATATCTATAATTTAGATGAAACCGGGAATTCTTCTGTCCATGCCCCACCTAAGATAATAGCCTTAAAAGATGTAAAGCAACTGGTAGTATAACATCCGGAGAAAGAGGGAGCAATGTAATTTTGATTGCTGCAGTTAATGTCATCGGTAACCTTGTGCCGCCCATGTTGATATTCCCTCGCGTGTTTTTCAAGGACTTTTTCAAGGACCACATATTACATGGTGCACCACCGGGTTCAATTGAAGGGGCAAATCCATCAGAATGGTTAAACGAGAAGCTTTTTTTACACTACTTGCAGTATTTTATAGCTCACGTTAAGCCGAGAGAGCAAGAAAAAGTGCTACTAATACTAGATAATCACGGGTCCGATATTGAAATTTCCGTGAATAATTTGGCGAAGGAAAATAATATTGTGCTATTAACATTGCCGCCACACACTTCGCACAGAACTCAACCTCTTGACAGGACTGTTTTTGGACCATACAAAAACTACTAGAATACCATAGCTAATGAGTGGATGATGACCTATCCTGGATGTCCTGTCAGCTTATATGACGTAGCTAAACTCGTAGGCAAGGCATTTGCAAAAGCATTTACCCCTTCAAACATTATCAAAGGATTTGCAAAAACAGGGATATGGCCTGTTATTGAAAATATATTTGGCGATCACGAATATCTGTCGTCCTTTGAATTGAGAATTCAAGATGGCTCCTCAGAGAAACGGTCGTGTTTATGATTCGTTAGTTAAGTGCTGTAAAAAGTGCCTAAAAGTTGCACAAAGTGGTTTGTTATGTGCAAAATGTGAAACCTTATCACATAGTGGCTACCTGAAGCAATTAAAATCTATAAAATATATCGACGATGAAACAGTTATATGCTGTGAAGAAAGTGTGAGGTTAAGTGATACATCAAACGAAATCTTGGATAAAGGGGCTGACGATGAGGACCCGAGGATAACTGAAATCAGATGCTTAAAGAAAATTATTTATCAAAATGATATTATAATATCAAATCAACAAATAACGATAAATTTACTGAAAGAACAAATAGATTTATTTAAATATATGCAATTAACCGACCAGTCGCCATCTACTCAACAAAATTTGAATTTAGTAAACCACTCTAACAGAAACCTCAATTTTGAACGACCGATACAGTTTAGCAGTAAAGAATACCCAAAAAACAAAAAAACTACACCCGCAAAAAATATTGCTGTTAATGAAGGTCTAGCTGTTGATAAAGAAAGGAGTTCCCCAACAAAAACTGTGTTTAAAAATGTTACCAATAAAAATAAACAAGTTGTTTCCTTAATCGAAAATAATAAACAATTATCAGCTGATATCTTAAGAATACAAACGGAAGCAAAATGTTCAGATATTATTAATTTAACAAACGATGATAATTTGATAAATATTGAGAATACAAATTCGGTTACAAATACTAGTGGGCAAGAATGGAAAATGGTTAGACACAAAAAAAGGAATGGACGTTTTGTTATAGGTAATAATGAGAACTCAGAAATCAGTGGTGTCCCAAAATTTAGCCATCTCCATGTTACTAGAGTAGACCAACATACAACGGCAGAAAATCTTAAGAAGATGTTAGAAAAACACTTTCCAGAAGTAATATGTACGTCGTTAATGGCTAAGCATCCCAACATATATTCATCTTTTAAAGTTTCAATTTTTGAACAAAATTTCGGTAAAGCGATGGACCCAAAACTATGGCCAGTAGGCTCCTATGTAAGTAGGTTTTTTATGAAGCGTCCAACACATACGCAAATAAAGTGAATTATAAACAAATGACTTTTAAACAGGAAAAAGGAACGGATGAGTACGATCTCCTACTGTCAAATATTCAGGGACTAAATCAATTTAAAATGGATTGTTTATTTGCTGATTATAAGGAGTCTGACTTGAAATTTCTTTGTATGACTGAGACGTGGTCAGCTGATGGCGAGGTGATTCATTATAGTTTTCCAAATTTTAATATTGTAAATTCTTTTAGTAGATCCCAATATAAATGTGGTGGCGTTGCAATTTGGGCAAGGAATGATATGAAGGTTAGTTCCATTTTACTCGATCAGTACTGTGTTGAAAAAGACATTGAGGTATGTGGGCTGAAGTGGCATTATAATTTAAATCAACACACAATTTTAGTTTGCTACAGATCTCCTAAAGGTAAATTTGATGTATTTTATGAAAAACTTAATCTTATTTTAAATTCAAATTTTAAACCAAATCAATTCTTATTTTTAACAGGCGATTTTAATATAAATTCCATGACACTAAATAATTCACACAGATTTTCTGGTCCTCTAGCATCTTATGGTTTGTCACCCAGAAACTTTACACCTACAAGGTCGACTTCCACATGCGGAAATATTTTGGATCAGGTATATACAAATTGTGATGATTGTATAGGTACTGTAAATGTAAATACTGAATCGGATCACGATATACTCCTATTGAAATTGAATTTTATTAATCTAACTATGACATCAGTTCTAAATACTTTCAGAGTAACACATGAAGGCGCTATAGATGCATTCAACAATCTCTTGAGTAAAGAAACATGGCAAGATGTTTATCATGCAACTGATGTTGAGAGTAAATATAATGACTTTCATGATAAATTACAGTTCTATTTCAATATTAGTTGTCCTATTAGAAAAACCAAACATTACCAAAACCAAATAAAAAAAACATGGGTCACACAAGAAGTAAAATCTTCTTCAGAAAGTCTGAAGGATTTGTATATTTTGAGTAAGGCATACCCTGACCTAAAAACTCTATACAGGCAAAAAAAATATCAGCACAAAATTCTTGTTGAGGCCACAAAGGGTCAGTTTTATTTTAACAAAATCTCTGAATCCTCTAACAAAAACAAAACCACATGGGCTGTTATAAATGAACTTAATGGAAAACAAAAAACTCACAAAAATATCTGTCTAAAAATAGATGATACTAGGATTACAGATTCAGATATAATATGTAACAAATTTAATGATTACTTTATAGATGCACCAATAGATATAATTAGTAAAATAATTCAATCAGATTTAAATTTTCAGCATTCCAACGATTTTAATCAAAATTTGTTTGTTTGTTCATATCCTATGTAACAGAGGAAGATATCTTAGACATAATAAAATATAAAATTAAAAACAAACCATCGTGTGGTTTTGATGAAATATCAGGTATAGTAATTAAGAAAATTGCGTCTCAGATTTTGACACCACTTGCTCACATTATAAATGCTTCTTTTAATGCTGGTGTTTTTCCCAGTTTGCTGAAAACTTCTATCATTTCACCGGTATTAAAACAAGGTGATCCTGAATTAATGTCAAATTTTCGACCATTGTCTGTTCCATCAGTGATATCTAAGATTATTGAATATGCAATGCTAAAACAACTTTTATTATTTTTAGATATCAACCAAATTATCACAAAGCATCAACATGGATTTCGAAATAAATTTTCTACTTCCACAGCCATTAACAGTTTCTATGAGGAAGTCTTAATCTCTATTGAAAACAGTGAAAATCCAACTGCCATTTTTTGTGACCTCAGTCGTGCTTTTAATTGTGTGCAACACGATGTACTCCTCGATAGATTGTACAGATATGGTGTTAGGGTAGTTGCCCATAGTTGGTTTGGTTCCTATCTGAAAGACCGGCATCAAATAGTTAGAGTGAAAAATAACTTCAAGATTTCAATGTCTGATCCGATTGTTAATAAAAATGAGGTACCACAAGGCTCCATATTGGGCCCGATATTATTTATTTTGTATATTAATGAACTACCAAATGTAATGTCTGATGCATTTGTACCAGTTTATGCTGATGACTCAACAATGCTATATCGCGATAAAGACATAAATTTTTTACAAGATAAAATAACAAACTCACTGAAGACCTTCTCTGATTGGTCCAGTAATCAGTCGCTCCTGTTTAATGTTCACAAAACTAAATTTTTATCATTTACATCCCGTTCAAATTCTACTAAACCAAATTTAAGTATTTCCATCAATGGTGAGGGTATTTTGAGTTGTAGTGATGTGAAGTTTTTAGGAGTGACTTTCGACTCTCATTTATCTTTTAAGACTCATTGTTGGAATGTATGTAAAAAACTCAATTCTAAATGTTATCAATTGAGAAATTTGGGTAGAATACTTAGTCTGCAACACCTTCGTCTTTTTTATTTTGCTGAGGTACAATCGACAATGAGTTACGGTATAACTGTCTGGGGTGGCTCTCCTAGTATAAAGGACGTTTTTAAGGCCCAAAAGCGTATTGTCAGATGTATTGCAGGTGTTCCGTATGGTTGGTCTTGTAAAAACCTATTTAGAGATTTAAATATATTAACAGTGTATGGAATTTACATTTTGGAATTATTGATACTAATTTATAAAAATAAAAGAACTTTTTTATGTAACAGTGATATTCACTCACACAACACAAGAAATAAGAGACAGTTTGTAGTACCCTATCGACATTTAGAAATAAGTAGGAAGTCATCTACTGTCTCTGGTTTACTACTGTATAATCAACTTCCTCAAAAATTTAAAAACATTCATTCAACTACAGCTTTTAAAAACCAAGTCAAAGTGTACCTAGTGACCATGTGTCCTTATACATTAGGTGAATATTACCAGAGTGTATCTGTGAATGCCCAAGCTGCAACATAACCAAATTTAATATTATTTTAATTATATTATGATGTCCATATTGTACGTTTTATATGTATTTTAATGTTTTAAATATTTTTAGTGTATTGTTTTCATCTTTTTGTAATGACTTTATAGTGATTTATATTATACTTTGTAATTATTTAAAATTTATATTTATAATTTTAGTTTTGACTTGCTGTAAACCTTGTTGTAACTTACAGTCAAATAAACTATCTATCTATCTATCTATTTGTAATAGATTGTCCAAATCCAGAATCAGAAGAGAATCCTAATACGGCATCTTGCTTGTCAAGCTTTAAGCTATCCGCAAATCCATCAACGTCAAACTTGACACCGGCACTTCCACTGCAGTCTAATGACAACAAGACAAATAACGCTGACTTCAAAAGCCAATTTGTAGTGCGCCCATTCCCTAAAGCCGTAGCTCAAAATACTTCTTAAAAGGGATAAATGCGTGGTAAAACAAGTATTTTGACAGACACCCCGGAGAAAGAGGAACTATTGCAAAGTAAGGTGAAAAAACTAAAGTCAGTCAAAAGAAAGGTTCTCTGCGATAGTTCAGAAGAATCTGATGAAGAGATGAAAAATATAACAAAGGATTCAAGTTACGAGGATTTAGAAACTTTTGTGGCAAACGAAAATAAAAATTATTTATTAAAGCAACAGGAAAGTAAAGAAATACTGAGCTCTTATAAGTTAAAAGAAGGTAATTTTGTTCTCGTAAAATTGGCCCAGTAAAAAGAATATTGCACACTATGTTGCCAAGATAGTTGAGGTTTTAGATGACGAATACATGGTCAAATATTTAAAAACAGTTATTGGAAATAATAAATTTGTCTATTTAGATAAGGAAGTCTCTTGTTTCTCCCAAGGCGACATAATAAAAAAACTGGCTTCACCAGATTTTGTTGAAATATCAAAACGTCAACAAAATATGATGTCCTTTAATGTTAAATTTGATATAAAGTAATCATGTTTGTCATCTTATAATTCATGTAATAAATAAGATTCCGTTCGTTTGTGTTGTTTCTTCTTAATCGAAGGTAATTTGTTCTTTTACCACAGGTAGACCATAATGTGGACAAGGGTACAACACAGTGTCGTACCTTTGGACGACCTGTCAAAAAAATATCAATTTTTTTTTAAATGTAACTGAAACGAATCCATAGACTTATACTTTGTCATTAATAGATAAAGGCTGTATCTACTTCTGTATGCTTCAAAGGCCCCTATAAAGCAATTTTTAAACATTTTGAGCCAAACGACATGAAATTTGCCCAAAGGTACAACACTCTTCCTACAAATATATTTTAAGTTTTTAAAGTTTTTTTTAACTATAATTGTGTGTAAGCAATTTTGGGGGGCTCTTGAGGTAGATATTATGTTGGACGCCACTTGGTTTAATGTTAATAGATTGGTTTAGTGTTAAGGTGGGTTACTGCCTACTAGATTTCGAAGCAGCGACCAAGCTTGTCTACTCGAGTATATGAAATCTAAATTTATCACTTTTTACGGTACCCTCGAGGAATTGTTGCTTTTGCTGATGTCAACGTCTCGTAGTTTATGCTTTATGGTGTGATCGAACCTAAACATTTATCAAGATTATTAGAGAAAGCAGACAAAGCTTTCCTAAAATTCCATCCAAGACGTGGAAACTACTGGAATGCTAATACCGATTTTAATGAGAATGGAGCAGTATTGGCTATGCGAAAAATTGGAAATGACCTTTCTTGATGCTGATAGAATTTCTTCTTTGTCGTCAGTTATAAGAAAACAAAGATCAGGGTTAAACTTCCTCTTCCAAGCTGCAGATTTGAAAGTGCCTTTCTCCTTGGGTCGAAAAGAAGGAGAAACAAGCCATTTTTATCATGTTCAGAGTAATTCCGCATCTCATGGCGACTGTTAAAATTCCCTACGTATAAGGCTGGGTGTTCGTAGAGATTAGGAACATGTGTAGTCCAAGTAAGAGCAGCGGGCTTATAAATATTGGCTGTTCTGATATCGCCGATTTTAACAGTCACCTCATGGATGTTATTCTTAGTAGAAGTGGAAATCAAGGCTGCATTTTCTACGTTTCTGCATCATTGGTAGCTACACCGTGGGCTATGTCTTAGGTAGCACTAAATATCCTGAAATTTTTCCTCTTGAACTCAACTGAAATTCGTTTTCTGTATGTGTTTATTATCCTGCGATCAGGTAAATATCGTTTCTTTTTAATAATGTGTATATATGTGTATATAATAATTGTGTAGAATTTGGCATTTTGATTTATATATATATATATATATATATATATATATATATATATATATATATATATATATATATATATATATATATATTCGGTTTTTTATAACGTCTTACGACGTTGTCCGACTCCCAAACGCCACTGTATTCTGTCTTGAGTTAGGTTTTCGTCCAGATTTCGAGCGCTAATCGCTTTCCTAACTCCCAGGTCCCAGCTCTGTGGTGGTCTTCCTCGTTTCCTCTTCTCTGGGGGTTGCCACATCATCGTTTTTTTAGGCAATCTTTCGTCCCCCATTCGGCTCACATGCCCATACCATATGAGCTGTTTTCTCTCAATATCCTCAACTATAGTGCCCTCTATACCCATTTGTTGTTTTATCACTTCATTCCGTATTCTGTCGGCTCTTGATATTCTCATCGATCTTCTGATGGCATCCATTTCCGTGGCTTCGACCTTTTTCTTATATTTTTCGGTTATTCTCCATGTCTCAGCTCCATAAAGTAGGCTAGTTTTAACCATTGTCTCATAGATGTTCCATTTTCTTTTCTTTGATATTTCTTTACTCCATAGAATTCCGTTCAAACATGCTATAGCTCTTTGTGCTTGTACAATTCGATGTTCTATTTCTCGTTCGTCTTTTCCACTACGGTCGAAGATGACGCCCAGGTATTTATATTCGTTGCATGGATTTATTTTTTGATTGTCATCGATATCGAGTTGTTCTGCTTCAGCTCCAATTGAGAGGTATTTTGTCTTTTCTAAATTGATATTTAATCCCCATTTCTGGTATTCTTCAATTAGTTTTCTAAGCATGTATTCCATGTCATCTTTGTCATTTGAGATCACCACCTGATCATCTGCAAACTGTAAAGTATATATGTAATCCTGATCGTTCAATTGTATACCCATTCCTTTGACTTTCCTTTTCCATTGTTTCAGAGATGCAGAGATATAAATCTTAAATAGAGTCGGAGAGATACAAGATCCTTGTCTGAGACCCTTAGTAACTGCAAATTTTTCAGCTAAGAGGTTTCCGAATTTCATTTGGGAGTTTGAACCATAATATAGATCTTTGAGAGCACTAACCAATGTTTGATGTATGTTTGATGTGCCCAGGACTTCCCATAGTTTATTTAGCGGGACTGTGTCATATGCCTTCTCAAGATCTACAAAAGTCATATGTAACTCTCTATTTGTCACAATTTTCTTTTCTATAATTTGTTTAAGACAAAAGATGTTATCTGTACATGAACGACCTGCTCTAAATCCTCCTTGTTCTTCGTCTTCAGACGATTGATAATCTTCCTCTATCAGGTCCCATAGTATTCGACCGTATAGTCGACTCATTGAACTTGTGACCGATATCCCTCTATAGTTTTTACAATTTCTCCTGTCACCTTTTTTATATATTGGTTTTTGATTTATTTATACCTTTTATACTAAGTTAGCAAACTCATACGCTGGGTCGGAGTTCTTTTGTCAACTGGTCTTTAGAAGGTCAATTTGTAAGCTGGGTCACCTTTAATAACTTGGAAAACTGTGATTTATGGACCATATACCAGGAGATCTCGTGAAAGATTGACTGGCGCCTCTTGTGCTAGTTCATTTAGAGTCTCCAGGATATTATACATAATATTATTATATTAATGTTTTGTATAAATGTGCCCTGTGTACTAAGTGATACGCTTGTTTAAAATTGACAAAAGTATTATAGACATCCTGTGCCATGTTCCCAGGCTTTTCTTAAGACCTGCTTAACCGTGTGATTGGTGGTTGATCTTCCTTACCCAAATTCTATCTGACATTTTCCAATGATCATCTCTGAGAGGGGTTGTACTCCATGGTTAACTATACGGGTAAGTATTTTTTATCCACAATACAGAAATGAGATTTTTCTATACTTTTAACAGAGGAGTTTATTGCTTTTTTATGGACTGGGTACACAATACTTTTTAGTTTGATGAAACTCTGATAGGTTACTGGATTATTTATTATTACAAATTATTTAAATATTGGTTAGCTAATCAAGAAAAATTAAAGGTAAAATAGAAACTGACAGAAAAGGATATCGTAGCCAAAAGTATAACATTATTTAATTACTAAACTTTAAATCAAGCTAATTTTATTTTTAAGGTTCACACGTTAATGATAATGTAATGTAATTTTACATAAAAAATATTTCTTTAAAATGTTTATACATTTAATCATTGACATTAATAATATCTTAAATATTTCTTTCAATATTAATACAAATATAATAACTTTTTTAAAATTCTTGAGTTTGATGAAAATGACTTTCATATTAAAGGATGTAATGTCTCTGGTTTATGTTTATGAATAATTTTGAAAAAGATGTGAACGTAGTTTGACAAACCAGATACTTAGAATGTATTGTTTTGCTAGTTAGATATACGCTTTTGGTACTATAATCATTTAATTGGATGAACTGCGGAAATGTCTCTCTTTGTTTAGATAAGGCCGTTTTTCTACTTTAATACTATTGAACAATGTGTTTTTCCTGATTATATTCTTTACTCATTGACTAAAGCCTATGCGAAATACTATCCGTTACAACAATAAAATTTTATACATCTTCTTTGGTAAAGATATCTTAACTTTCTTCTTGTAAAAAATACACTTTTTTTGTTCGTGATAAGGGACTACACGAAATATTCTCTGTCTTACTTTTCTTTCATTTTAAATGTATTTAAACATCTCTCCTTAGGGTCCCGTAATCGAGCTTTAAATATTATATAACCTAATGGTTTCATTATTCAGAAGACGTCTAGTGAATCGAGCCGTTTTCTACAATCAGTTTGGAACATTTGAACATCATGACGTACATTGGTTAAACGTATATATAAGACAAGTAAATTTAAAAACCAAATTTGTAGCTATTAAAGCAAATGTATTAAAATATTTTTGTTTTATATTTACACCGCCATTTACTTATTTTCACTAAAATTATTATTTTTTTAGTTTAGTACAAAAATACAAACTAACATCAACCATGTAGGTTATTAGTGACCCAAAGGTAATAGGTGGTACTTTATAATAAATTTAGGTTTTTTAAACTCTAGGGTTATTAGAATACAAAAGAACAAAAGAATATGAAAAATGAAATAAATATCACGAAAAAAAAAAATATATGAGGATTTCAAATTCACTACAAACTAATGATAAAAGGTTAATAGTTACCGTGAAAACTAATAGTTACAACTATCTTGGCACCATAATCAATCACAGGAATGTTTACTCCCAAATAAATTAGAGTGAGTATAGAAAAAGCGCGTACAAATTTTAACGAACTAATGAAGGTGCCTTGTATAAGAGATCTGAAGCTGGATTTAAGAGTTAGGTTGAGAAGGTTGTAACGAGTCCGTCACTTCAATAATCCTTTAAACATTTTTAAATAAAATTTTTAAATCCATATCCCTTTATTATTTCTTAATTTTGAATTTCTAAGTTGGTATTAAACAGCGACGCTAGCGGGCGTTTTAGGCAGACCTTCTTATCCGACTAACAAGTAAGAATTAGCGCGCATTCTGGTCTCAACTCTGAACACAGAAAGTTCGTTGAACTAAAATAAGTAGGCGGCAAGAGATGAGCTAAATTTGTTTCAAGAAAAGTATTTTTTTGGGAAAAAGATAAGAAAGTTTTAGTTTGTTTTTAGTGTATACCATTTGAGTTATAGCCACTCTTAGCCGGTAAGTGGATTCAATTATCAATAAAAAGTATAAAATCCATCAGCCATTTTAATTCCTATATTGTAATGTTTCCTTTGATAGTCGATATATCTATCTGTAATTTTTCACACCATTTCATTAAGAAATATTCTACGTATAATTCGAAATTTATAAGATAAAATCATATGTCCAATTTCTATTTAACTTTCCTGCTTTAAACAAACATATAATTATATATCTATTAAGACTATCTATAAAAATATTCTGTCTTATACCGTTCGTTTATATTATAAAATAAATCCATAGCATGCGTTTTCGTTTATAAAATTATCTATTTAATCAATCCATTTTACTTAAAATATTGTCAAACCATGCGAAGGTCACACTATTTACAAAATCATTAAAGCTTTTTGTTCCCAGTATCTTTTTTTATCGTATTTTTCAAGGTTAAGAAACCTTCTGTTTTTCCCTACTTTTTATTAGGAGTAAGGAGGAACGCTAACACAAAATGTTATTTTAGCCTACTTCAGAAGTTCAGTCCAGAATCAAGAATTCATCATTTTTATTTTTGTTGGGGATTATATTAGAAAAGAAATTGAGTTATTCCCTACTGGGTTGACACCTCTGCCGTCACCCTGAGCTGTTCCATCAGAAAACCAGGTCTCATATAAGACTTCCCGGATAACTTCAGGGAACCAGTTGGAAATACCACCTAAGAGGGTAGAACACCGCTAATTTGTATTAAGTCTATTTTTTTTATTTAACTTTATATCCTACTAAGACTAATATTAAAGACCCGTCATTTTTTTTTAAATAATAACAGAACGTTTTCGGAATGTAAATTCCATCATCAGTGTAACAAAGTGTACATGCTATGAGCCACTAAAATATATGGGTGAAAACCATTTAAATGTTATAAATTTACAAATATGTTACATTATATGTTATTAAAAGATAGAATGTTTAAGTTACCGTTGGAATTGGTAACATGGCAACATTGCCATGTACTTTCCATTTCCCATTGTGTTCTTATTTGTATCTGAAGATCTCTTCTTATTTTATTTAACACGCAGATTTTTATTGCTAGGTATTGCCACATTAATTATTGTTGTTAATAGCAAGTAAAAAATACTTAAGAAACATCCTTCCTGATATCAACCACTAGTGTGACGATTTATTGTCGACATAGTCTTGGTTGACGTCATTGAGATGTCGCCCAGGCAGAGGTTTACATATCCGGATGCCCATTGTTTCATGCTTTGAAAAGTGATTTATTTTTTGTTCTTGTTCACTCAGTTCAAGCGACGTGGTGTTATGTATTGCGCAAATTGCGTAATGTAAAGTAGATTTTATATCCTGATTCTGAAAATAGATTTTTAAATTAACAACCTGTGTATGAAATTGCTCACTAATGTTCATAAATTTCCTTTCACAAGATTCCTAGATACTGCGATAATATTTGAACTAATATCTCAATAATATATTCCGGATTTAAGCTAAATGCCGCATACCCCCTGGAAAATGAAAATTCATTTACCTTTAATACCTACGGTATCAAAAGGATTGAGCTCTTGTGAGTCTAGATTACTCAAGACTTACTAAAATAATGTGCTAATTTTAGATGTTGCGAATTCAACTATTTGAATAAATTCTTCATGACAATCCAACATTTTTTTATTGTAATTAGAAAAACAAAAAATATATATTGGAAGTGAGTTGGAAAAAATTATTATTCAAACATAAACTTGTTTGTATTTGGTGACTTTTCTAGTAACTTTCTGGAGTATGAATTTGTCTTTTTAGTTTACTCCTCCTGTTACAAAAACAAACAGTATCCATATATATCCATAGTATAAAATATGGTCTGTTATATGCCACTGGTTGTTTTATTGATAGTCGTCAGAAAAACTACCAGCAAACAACAAACTACCTCAAACGTGGAGTACGATAGGGTTGTGTTTTGTTACCATTTTTTTAATCTATACTCTTTATCTATATTCTGAGTATAGATTAAAGAAGGGAGATTTAAACAAGAAATCTTGTGAGGCTCTGGATGACAGTCAAAAGGAGGAAAGACTAGGCGGAGAAGTAATCAACATCAGATATGCTATTGATATAGCCGTTCTTACAGAAAACATACAATATCTTCAGACATTAGTACATCTACTTAGTGAAGCAAGTTATAGAATATGCCTTAAAATTAACATTTCAAAGATAAAGTGGATATAAGTTAGAAAAATTAATATAGATCAAGGTCTGCTTTCGCTTAATGGAGAGGAGGTAGAACGAGTAAACTATTTTAAATACTTTTACAGTTAGGTCAATGTAAATTCTAAGTCTGATGAAAAGATAATAAATAGGATTAAAATATTACGTAAGGCTTTTATGACCTGGAAATTAGTTTTATGTTACAGAAACCTGTCAATATATATTGGCAAGAAGGTCTTGAAATGTTATGTGTGGTCTATGATATTATATGGTTGTGAAACATGGACATTAAAAACCACAATGTTTACAAATTAGAAGCATTCGAATTGTGGTGCTATCCACGGTTCTTAAAAATATCATGGGTTGTGCACACTTCCATTGAAGATATTCTTAAAATGACGAATTCAAAACACTTGCTCACAAACACTATAGAGGAGGAAAACAGATTACTTAGGTCATATAATTGGATAATATCAAATGGAAGGAAAAAGATGGATTTGTTAAAAAAACTTTCTTGGCTACGTAATATTAGATAATGGTGTGGTGCCACAGTAGAAGAATTATTTGGCACAGTAGCCGATAGTGAAAGTTTTCAGGAAATTGTTAACATGATGACGTGTCAATGTGGTCAAAGCACTTAAATAAAAAGAGGTTGGTCTATGATTACAGTGCGGTCGTAATTATTATTATTATCCAGATTTAGTCATATGGTTCACAGTCCCTCTAAGGGCAAAATTTACTTATCCTAGATACATACGGTAGAAAACGGATTGAGCTCTGGTGGGCTCTTTTCATGTTATCGAGTCCTAGGTGACTTAATACGTTAGCGTATCTCTCAAAAATTTTCGTACGTATCGTGACGTCGAAAGTAGCATAGCTTTTTGCATGATCTTATATAGATGTCCATTTAGACCCAGCTTTTTTTATGTTTTTTATGCAGTTCTTCGAAATGACTTCAGTAATAGAAAGAATAGTAGGTAATATCTGGGTACTTTTCATTCACCATTATCTTCATATTTTTATTTCCAGATCTTTGTACTTGGCAATCTTTTCGTTGTATTTAACATGCATATTGTTGTTAGGTATTGTCACATCGATTAGTGTTGTTGATTAACTAGTACGAGATCTGGTCTATTATGTGCAACTATTTGGTCTGTGAGCACAGTGCGATCCCAGTTTAGCTTGTAGTTGTCATTATCAAGCATACCCTCAGGAACGTATAGATAAATGGGAGATGGTTTGTTTGAAGAAGTACCAGTTTAGAAGTATCTTTAGATAAAGGATCTTCCCTACTGAGTCATTGTGGTTGTAAACCTGTGGGTCTTTGACAATATGTTTTAGGTAATTATTGGTTATTAATTAACCTTCTGTTTCAGGGAACATATTTCCGGATATCAAAAAATAGTTCGACGCTGTATTGTCGACATAGTCTTGACTGACTTTATTGGGATGTCGCCCGTGTAAACGTTTACCCATGCAGTGACTGTGACATCTACAAATCACGCGATGTAGAATAGATGTCTTTGCCTGCACCTAAAAATAAGTTCCTTAAATTCGAGGATTGTGTTTTTGTGCCTTTGTGAGATGTGTTCGTACTTTTGGCTGAAGATTTTTATGCAAATTTATATGCTGCAAGTGTTTACTATTATTAAGATATGCACGGAGCAGCTGTTTTAAATTTAATTCGATTTTTGTTTTTTTGTGGTCAATTTTTGGCGCTTGCTTTACTCCTAGATATTTATACATATTATTTTTACCCATAGCCTTGATGTTTTTGCCATTTTGCAAATTAAATCTTCTGGGCTAAACCTTTTTCTGTAATATAATATATACCCTATACATTCTCTTGACTATACACGGCGCTTGTCTAGTCAAAAACGCAGATTGATATCATTTGAGAAAGCTTCTACAGTTTTTAGCGTCTGATCTAAACGGTTTCGACTGGAAGTTATTATTTTTAAATCATTCATATACAATAGATGATTAAGCTTCGCCACTACAGGATTGTTGTTTTTAATGCTAAAATCTGAGTCAGTGGAGTTCAATAGCTGGGATAGAGGGTTTATCGCTAGGCAGAACCACAATGGACTGAGCAAGCCTCCTTGGAATAGGCCGCGCTTAATTGCAATATTTTCCGTTTCCATATTGCTTTTACCAGGTATTTGGAGGTGAATATTTGTCTTCCAATCTATCATTATAATGTCTTAAGAAGATCACTATATTATCATCGACGATATATTCTTGATATATCTACAAGCCATTCATGCGGCAAGTTAAAGGCTTTCTTGTAGCCAATCTGAGTCGATAATAAGTTGTTATTTTCAGCCCATGGAACCATTGGCGCATCCTTTCTGTTGAGGTTCTATGATATTATTTAGAGCGCAATGTTGTTTATAATTACTATTATTATTATTTAAACGAAAGGTATTACCTGTCTAAGGCAGCTCAAATGCTTTGGATCGGACCTACATAAAATTAATTTATAAATATAGTTAAGTAACATTATCAAGTTTTGTTGATTTTAACTACTTTTATATATAACACGAGTATGGAGTTACTTAATGGAGTAGATTTAGATTTTAGATTAGAAAGTATTTTAAATGTATTGTATTGCTTAAACTATTAAAATAATACAGCGGTATGAATAATTGTACTTATTATAGAAGCTTTAAGTTTGTATACTAAAGATTTGTGTTTCTGGGAGCGTATGACTAAAAGTGTTCAATTTAGTGAAAAAAATTTTAACCTTTTAACAAAACTTCCGCTAATTCTGTAGCACTCTTCAAAATATAAAATCATAACAAAATTTGCAGATTTATTGTGTGTATAATAGCACAAAGGTATTACAAATAATATCAATATGCAAAAGCGCATTCACCCGTGTTGCATTAGATGTTAGATATCTGGCTAGAGGTAACTGTTTTATATTAATAAACACCGCTTTGCTGTCATAACAATTCTATTACGTACATTTTACAATGAAACTGTTTACATTTTAATTCGTTATAGTGATATAATCTTGGAAAATACCACGAATTTATTTCACCGTGAATTTTCGAGCAATTATTATTATCATTTGTAACAATTATTATTGCAGTAGTTCTCAGCTGATTACAATTTTCCCTTAATGACAATTATAGTATATACGTTGCTGTTGCTGATGTTTATATTGCGAATCAGTGCACTTATTCAATATTAATTTCAATTACTGCAATACTATTTAGCCAACTAAATTCATTTTTTATGAAAAACCGATAACTTGACGCCTTCTTTAACATAAAGATAATATTACATATTTTTTACTTATTTTTGCCCAACTAAGCCAACAACTAACTTACCTTGGTATAAGTAGTTTATACACTTTTGCGAATTTATTTGAGAAATATAATATTGGATTTATTAATATTTTATTTACTAAGAAAAAATTATTCCTAGGTATTAGTTCTAATGGTGTAGAATAAATAGAGTAAAGGTAGACTGATGTTTAAGATAAATTCTTCTTCTGGTAAATTTCATGATTTTTGGACATCTTATGTTAAGTCCCTTCATTTACTGACTATTTTGTAACTAGAGTTAAAGAGCTTACTGCATCATATCTGTGACTGTGTCAATAAACTGGCTGTCGGCTAAACTGACCAATTTATCTATATAGCTTAGCACATAATGCCTGCTGTTACTGAGGCTAGCTATCAGCACATTTACCAGCAAATTCCGAAAAAGTGGAGATTAGGCTCCCCCTGTAGACATTGCCTGCCTACTTAAACTGACTCTTTATCTTCCAGTAGCCTTGCCTATATCACACGGCCCCTTAATATACAATATATCCATCTATACTGGTTTCGTCTATTTCTTTTAGTCGATTAGTACCATCTAACAGATTTTATAGAGTTTTCAGGACTAATGATATCAGACTTATCGGTCTCAAGGTGTTTCCTGTCCGATTTTACCAGGTTTGGGTATAATAGCGCTACCCTTATGAGTCTTTATTCTTGTGGTGTCTAGCCTTTATTGTCGTACATAGTTTTAGTACCAAAGGTTATTTCTCTTCTTTCTTAAGCCCTATTATCCAGCCCAGTCTGCTTTCATGTGTGTAGTTGTACAAGTTTTTTTACCTGACTCCCCCAGTAGCAGAGAAATACTTATCTGAGGGTCTTTTGAGAGAATCATTTAAAGCTTTGAAGTTTCTGAAATCTGTTTTATCTCTTGGCAATGTAGTCTCGGCGAGTCTCTTTTTGATCTTCTCAGTTCCTTATTATATTCAGTCAGGGCTCTTAAATAATTTGCCAACTCATCTGATGATTTTGCGAAATTAAATGTTTGTCTTAGTTCTGTTAGGTGAGGTACCCTTGGTGGTGGTGGACAAGAAGTAAAATGTAGAATAGAGAAGGCTCGGAGTGCATTCAACAACATGGAAAAACTCTTTAAAAGCCATAACCTTAATCTAAAGATAAAAGTAAGGCTCAAATGATCTTCTTGATATTATACTACAAAGTTGAATCCTGGACACTCACTGAAGCGATGAAGAGAAAACTTGAAGCCTTCGAGATGTGGCTATACAAAAGAATCCCAAGGATATTATGATGAAAGAAAGAGAAGTGAGATATACGATTAAAAGGAAGAAGTTAGAATATCTCGGACACATAATGAGAAACGGCACTAAATACAGATTACTGAAAATAATCCTTCAAGGCAAAGTATTCAGAAAGCGAGAGATTGGGAGAAGAAGAATATATAATATAATAATAAAAGCAAAATGTAATGACATGTCTCGCAAGACAGAAAACCAAAAAAGGTATATCGATGGAAGCCAACTGTATATACGTAATTCTGATTATTGGTCGTCTTCAGTACGGTGCAGCCAAGTTAGAAAAGGAGCATATCAACTTGGGAAACTATACATACAACTATACAACTACGTATATACAACTATGCATACAACATGTTGCAGCACTAGATTTAAAAGTTGTAAAAAAATATTTTCTATTAAATCAACTGTTTTATTTCTGAAGTAGTTTACAATGTATAAGTTTTATACTTACTTTCACCTTTGTCAAGATAAAGTAAAGTTCGTGTAACCTTCTGGCTAAGGTCTAGTGTTAGGGTTTTCAGGTCGCGCAAGCGCCCCTAACATGACCTAACGACTACTTTCGTAGCCTGGACCGACGGCTTTACGTGCCCTCCGAAGCACGGTGGCAGCTCAGTTAAATTAGAAATTTTAAATTTTTATCGGTGCCGGAATAAATAAAGATAAATAAGATAAATTTGATAGGATATTATGATGCTGATATTTCATTTTTTATGTATTTTTATAATTGTACGTATATTAGTAATAAAAAATATTAATTCAGCAATTTCTGTGCTGTGTTCTTAAAATGTATGTATAGTTTAACTTTACTTATTTAATATAAAGGGCATTAAAACACAAACCTTTTTTTGGTGGTTTATTATAAATTTTATAAAATAAAAGTAACATAATGCTATCAAACGGGGGTTGCATATCACGTTCAGTAGAAATAGCCAATGCTTTTAACTTTTTGTTTAAATACTCCATTAGAAGCAATTGCGACCATTCCAAAAAAAAATGATAGGACATACATTTGTAACAACAACAAAAAATCTCAAGGCTTTGATGAAATATCTGGGTTTTTACAAAAATAGGCTATTTTTTATTTACGTAATACAACAATCTTTTTGCCAAAAAGATAATCATTTCACAATTGGAAGGAGTACCATGGTGCATCTTTTTGAATGGAAATATAAAGATATAGCTGAGAAGTGTAAAAACTTTCTAGGACACAAAGGATTTGCAGGAGTGCAGATATCTCCTCCAACGGAAAACCAAATTATACGAATAGGCAGAGCCAATGGCAAGACAATGTTGGGAACGGTACCAGCCCGTTAGTTACCAATTTACATCACCAATTACAATTACACCAATTTACACCAATTTACAAATCAGGTTATAAAAAACCAAATTAAAAAAAGGTTATTTCTTTTATATTATCGTCATTAACTTATTTAGATAATTTATCTAGAATATTTTTATAGAAAAGATGACCCTAAACAAGTGAATATTTACCGTCCAATAACAATATTTTCGGTATTTTCAAAAATTTAAATACGGCATTTGTAAAGATAAAAAATAATGTAATTGTTAGTAGCCAACATGGTTTCCAGTCTAAAAACTATACCCATACAGCAATTCATTCCTTTTATGATACTCTCACAAGTCTAATGCATGCAAGAGAAAGTCCTGTTGCGATATTTTGTTATCTGGAAATGATTTTGACGAAATTTTAATTTATAAATTAAAACATAAGGGTATTCAAAGACGTGCATGGAATTGGTTAACATCTTATTTAACTTCACGTCGACAATAAACTTTACCGAGAAAGACAAAAAATTAACTGCGAGTTATAAATCTATCTCGATATTACTAAAAGTTCAATATTAGGACCCATTATATTGCTTACTTACGTAAACGATGTTGTCTCGGTTAACTCAAATGGATATGTTACGATATTTGCAGATAATATAAATGCCACAACTAACGGATCTAATACCTCTTTGAAGTCCAAATGTAATCGTTTACTGTCGGACCTTTACACATAGTTGTGTAATAGTTACCTATGTAATAATCACCTATTATTTAATACCCAAAAACTCTTTTCATGCACTTTCATAATAGGAACCGATGTGTTAATCGAATTAATTTGAATATTGATAGTAATGACATTAAAAACGTTTTATCAGTAGATCCTAGAACTTCCTATAGATGAATGTCTTAATTGAAGAAAATATTGTGGTACGCTTGCCGCAAAATTAAACTCTTAACACTTAAATTTAAAACAAGCTTTAACGGAGAAACAATTCATAATGCTTTTTCATGCCCAGTCCGAATCCCGTCCAAGATACGGAATTTGTTTTTGGGGACCAAGTAGCCATATTAATAAAGTCTTTATTGCATAAAAAAAAAAAATACGGTATATTACTGGTATCCCTCATAACACAAGTTGCAAATAATTGTTAAAACATTAAAGATACTGCCTTTGGCCTGTCTTTATATTCTGGACACTTGTATATTTTTGTATTTAATAACCTCGAAAATTTTAAAATCAATGGGCTTTAGCTGAGCAAAGTTTATAAATTAAATACTAGATATAAAGATACATTATGTGCCCGTATATGCAGGTGAAATATATATTTCAGAAATATATATTTTTCATTAGAAATTGAATTGCTTTTTATAGACTTCTAACAAGCATTTGATTCAATAAACAGAGCAAAATTACTTACAGCTATGAGAGAAATGAGAATACACAACAAATTAAGACGACTAATAAAAATGACAATGGGCAAAACTGTAGTAACTGTAAAAACACAAGAAGGAGACACAGAAGAATTTGTTATAAATAAAGGTGTACGTCAAGGAGATTTATTATCTGTAACTCTGTTTAATCTTGCCCTGGAATATATAGTCAGAAAAATCAACAAAGGTACTGTTACGATAAATCATGACGTGTCATATGACTCAAAACTGTAAACACATTTATTGCTAATATCTTTTCTGTTCTAGTTATTTCGGCGCTCAGTTGAAAAACCAGTTTCAGCCGTCGACCGACTTCTAGTAAATTCGCCGAAAGACCAGTCCTTGAGGAATGTTCTCGTCTATTCGATGGGATCCCGTTATAATGGAGAAGGTCATCGATCCTTCTAGATAACGGCATTTTATATATGAATGGGACATTTTATTTAAAGAGGACAGTTAATTTTTGAAGATCGCTCCGCGTTTAAAATGTAACGCCCGTATTATGATAAATTGTATAATTGTTCGTGTAAGATAAGTTAGAAATAAAGACTTTAATAAATTTGTAAGTGTTATAAATAGAACCTTTAATAAATAAATGAAAACAATAAATTAGAAGAAGAATAACAACATAACAGTACACTTAGAACGACAAAGGGACAAATAATAGCATATGCCGACGATATTGTGTTAATAACAAAGAACAGAAAAACAATGAAAAGTATTTTAAAGGAATTGGTAGCAGAAGGGAAAATAGTGGGCTTAGTAATAAATCAAGAAAAAACAAAAATAATGAGATTTGACAAAAAATATGAAAACAAAAAGATTAGTTTGGGAGAATATATATTTGAAAAAGTAAAAAAGTTTAAGTATTTGGGAATATTAATAAAAAAACAGTGGAGAAAGAGAAACAGAAAATAAAGAAAGCATAATTACAGCAAATAAGACATACCATACAAATAAAAAACTTTCAAAAAATAAATTACTGAGCAAGAAATCGAAAATGAAGATACATAAAACAATAATTCGACCGACTATGATGTATGATGCAGAAACCCTTAGCGTGACAAAAAAAAACAAGAGGAACACCTTAGAATACTAGAAAGGAAAGTACTAAGAGCAATATTAGGACCAATAAAAAGTAATGAAAACCAATATAGACAAAGAACGAATCATGAACTACTAAACGAAATTAAAGAGGATATAGTTTGTAACATAAAACAGCAAAGGGCAAAATGGCTAGGACATATATGGAGATCAGAACCATCTACGACAATATTTTCAATATTGGAATGGACACCAGCTGGTAAAAGAAGACGTGGAAGACCAAGATCTACATGACTACAAGAAGTAACAAATGATCTCAACAGGGCGGGCGTACGGCAATGGATAGAAAAAAACCAGAGATAGGAAACAGTGGAGAAAGATAACAGAAAAAATTAAATAAAGAAAATGAGGACTGATCTACCTCGTAACATAGATCTAGAGAGCTTAAGCGGCGTAACCCCGTGTGGGATGTTTAGCCCACACGGGGCTAAAATTTTTCATATTATTAATGAGACAAAGACTTTTTAATATATTACCAATGCATATCAATTTTTGTAAGAGCATGATAAGCTGATAAGTTTATAAGCACATTATGACACTAATTATAATAATAATTAACGACTAATTACTCAGTACAATACACCGGTATTGTTTAGATTCTTCTTCTTCTTCTTCTCGCCTTCACTAGCAGGCCGCTGGGAGTTATAAAACCCATGGTACATCGCTGGTATCAAATTGGCTTTACACAAACTTAATAGACCATTTAATTTTTTACTGTCAATTGGTATAAGCGCGGTATTTTATATTCTTGGAGTTTACTTAATTTTAATGTTGCCATGTCGAGTTCTTTGTAATTTTCTGCAAAACTGTAGGTAAAATAACCTTTATAGAGATTCTTTGGTTCCAAGTGAATTTCCCTAATTTTGCTTATCTTTACCACCTCCGCCATGTTAGTTCTCTTCCAGTTCTGTTTTTGAACAATTGGTTTAAAAGTAAAAAAATCTATCTGAGACAATTCTTTCACTCTATACTGTGGGGAAGTAATTTTTGTCGTCTTTATGAGGCTAATCCACGGATAAGGAGTATAATTATTCAAATGTTGTTTCTTTGCAACTTGTATCACAGCGTGCATGCTGTCATTTTCTTTCTGGGTATGACCCATCTCAAGGAAATGGTGTGTTATTTCCAGATCCAAAGTCACCGATGCATGAGCACACATCGAAGGGCGTTACTAATATCTTCTGCAAATATTAATGCTAATATTTTTAAAAACGATTTATCACTTTTTGACAATTCCTTATTAGCATCTTTCAGATTTCTTACAGATTCTTTGTTTAAAACATGGCTAGTGTAATGTCCTTCCATTGATTAAGTTATTTTCCCCAGATCTGTATTGTTATAATCGCTACATACTGAACACTGATCTTTCTTAGGCTTGAAAAATGCAATGTTGAATTGTGTGTTTAGAGTATCTCTGTATTGTGTAGCGACGGCATCTCATTTTTTGAGTTTGGCATATTCCACGTACATTCGGTGCATTATAGATATGTCCCCTCTATATTAAGCTCTCTTCTAAGTACATGCGTTTTGAGTTCTTCTTTGTATAATGAGAAGGTACAAGTGAAAATAATTTTATGTATTCTACAATGTTATCCTTTACACTATCCGGGATATTGTGCGATCTAGTATTATGTTTTCCTCTCGTATCTGCTTCTATGGTACCAGCTTCACTAATTTTTCACTTTTTATTCAGTGCTAACAAAAGTTTCAGAAATTGCAAGCTTATTTAAGAACATTGTCTTGCAAATTTGTTTCTCGACATTACCAATAATAAATTTATATTTGCGCGAAAAGTTTCTCCTAGAATTGTTTACAGTGATTCACACCATTTCTCGGTGTGATGTCCAGGAGTTTTCAAAGTTCGTCAAAACTTACTCGTCTTGTTTCAAAATTTAATATGCTAGAATATTTATATCTGCAACTATCCTTACAAGGAACCTTCATCTTCTTTGCGGTTCTTATGTTAGAGACCTCTATTAAAATCTCTTTTGACTTTTTTGTCAATCCGTTCGTTCTCATTTCTAACTCCTTTTCTTCCTATCTTAACCTTTTCTGTCACTTTTTGCTTTCTTTTTAATGATAGTCTTTCCAATGACACAATACTTCTCTTGTTATCAGATAGATTCAAATTTTCGTTTTCGGCTTCTGATCCTGAGGGTACATAGTTCGGATCATCATCGGAATAATCTAAAGGAAATATATCGGTGTCAATGTCAACGGTATCATTGTCGTCGTTACTTTTATTTTCTTTGTCTAAAACAACAGAAAAATAAAAAAATTTAAATTAAAAAAGGGTTTAAATGATTTAATACCTAGATTGTTTCTTGATCCTGAGGGAACACAGTTTGGATCATCATCGGAATAATCAGAAGAAAATATGTTGGTATCAATGCCAACGCGATTGACATCGTAACTTTTATTTTCGTTGTTTAAAACAAAAAAAAAATAAAAAAAAAATTAAAATGAAAAAAAAGAAAACGTTTAAATGATTAAATACCTAGATTGTTCCTTTGAAATTAAATTTTTTACTGTCTATTCTATGTAGTACATTCAGATTTTAATTAGATATATAAATAAATATAATGACAGCAACTTACCTGATGCTATTTCTGTATTATTATTAACAAGTAATCCCAAAATTCGTTTAGTTCTCTGCGACATTATTATAAATTATTCTAGCAATAAACAGGGTTTTGTTTAGTACTTCATCTAATAGTATACCTATCACCTATAATTTTATTCGCTTGAAACATATACTTAGGCGTATCTCGGTCCTTACTCACAAATAATTTACAGCGAATACTATTGAGAGAGAAAAGTAAAAAGAGCATTGAGATATTACATTTACATTAATGTATATTGAGTTGTCTATATTACGATTTGAATTATTATAGTATTCTCTGGAAGAAATTTCGGTATCATGAAATCTGTTTATGGTAATAACTCAAAATTGAAAAAAAATGAGTTACGACAGTTTTCGTGGGTAGGGTCAAATTATAAGTTTTAAAACTGTATTAAAGTGCGACAAAAAGAGCTATTAATAAAAAGTTTTAAGTTTAAATTTAGTATTTATATTTTGAAAAAGGTTTTTAAATCAAGACATATATTAAATAAGGCTTTTCACTAAATAGTAGTCAGAGTAAACAGTTGGGAAAAACAATTTACGTGACGAGGGGTGTCCGTTATACAACATTTAAACTTTTTTTATTCCTTTAAAACTTATAAAAATAATAAATAAACAATAAAATACAATTTCAAACATATTAACATTTTAAAAATACAGAAAACATAGTAAAAAGCTTCGCGCTAGTCTATAGTACCGCCTACTGTACCACTTTTTTTTACCATAAACCTCTTTGACCTTTTTACACGTATTACATACATTTTTATAATTTTGTAGCCGATATAACTTAATAAGGTAAATATTTGATCTTTCAATCTCATATATTATATTTATATTCCATGCAAATTGGTGTATGGTGTTAAGCAAAGTAGGATTAAGCAAATTTTAAATTTTACCTTCTTACCATTTTCTATGCGATATTATTTTAAGCAGTGTGCACGATTTATGAACTAGTTCTAAGACTAAATCAGTAAAGGTTTTGCAACTGCTGCTGGCCGATAGAGAGTGATATTAACAAAGTGCGTGACCTGCATGCCAACTTTGATGTCAAAGGCGTTAATAGTGCGCGGATCGGCGCATCGGTTCCGTCGTCATCGGCAGCATGAGCCGCAACTTCGGAAATGAGAAATTGCTGACGCTAACCGAGTTGTCGGCGTCGATGGCGATTGATGTGCCGGATACGGCGGCGGATGTGCATTGATACAGCAATTATTAACCATCCAGTTATAAGATGTCACCAATTAAGATACTTAATAAGATTACACAAATATTGACTTTAAGAAAATAACAAAAATGTAGTATATAAACACATAAAAATTGTATAAGGAACACAAAGTTTTTTCTCATATATACATCAATTTTGATTGGATTTTAAAATGTGATATACCGTTATAATGCCTGATTAGTTATCAATAAAATCAGCTCAATTTTAGTGCAATATGATTTCTTTATGTTGAAATAATCAAAGAAAAGTTAAGAAGTACACTAATTTAATGAAAATTTTTAACATAAAAGCGAATATAAAACATAAATATATTATAACAAAAAATGTGTTTAGTAATCTATGTTTTCTTCAGATTCATTAATTAAAGTTTAACACCTCCTTAGAATGCTTCAAATTAAATAATTATCAATTTCGTTTTGAGGCAACAGGATATATTTCTATTTGAAGATCCTAAAGACCTTGTCTAGTATAAACATTGTGCAGATGAGGAGTAATATGTCTCTGAAGCATATTCCATACATGATCTATGGGATTAAGATCTGGCGATTGTCTTGGCCATGGTAAAAGTGTAATATACTCATTATTAGACCAATCTCTTACTATTGCAGCATGTGGCCTTGCATTATCTTAAACGTACCGCAAATCAGGACCTGCGCAAGTTTAAAATGGAAGGGTAACCGGTTCTAAGATACGATCAATATATTGAAATTTATTTAAAGGGCCTTCTACAAGAACGGGACCAGTTCGATGATGAAAAATAATTTCAGCTCACATCCTAACTTGTAGACCACTACAAAGACGAACACCCTGTATATGTCTGAGTCTCTGTTGTAAAACAGGTCCTCTCGAAACTCCCCGAAACTCTTTTTTAATCAGGGTAGAGACAAACCTAGCTTAATCTATAAATATTACAGAACTTCATTCAAGTAAGCTTCACTGCACACGTTCTTGTGCCCACCGATTTGAACTACTTAAAAATAGAGGGGAGTGCCCTGGAATTCGCACTTCTGTACCAGAATTAAATTTAAATTTAATTAGGAACTTAATAACGAGTACACCCATTATGAAGTGATTATAACTGTTCTTAAATAGACCAAGCCGGATCTGTCGAAAAGCAGACCATAATGGACGTTTTCCATAGAAGTCCATTTTTTTTGCTGCAAACACTTCAGGATACGTCTTGTATTATTAATCAGTATATGCGCCAGTCACAAATCTTGCGTTTAATTTTTTATTTAACACAATCCAAAATCTGAAAATCTTTTGCTTTTTGCGTTCATATTTGCGCCTATAACTCATATAAAAAATCTTGTTAAAGGTAAAATTTTCGTTTTTCAATTTTACATAGGTAATATTTAACTAGCTGAAAATTAAAAATGTGTATTTATTCTTTAAATTTTATCCCCTGAGAAAATTTAATTTCTTTAATTTAATTTAATTTTAAATCTATTTTGCCTAGAAAAACTATTAAATCACGCATTCCGGGGACGAAAATAAATTTATTGAATCCAACTTACCTTAGTACAAAAGTGTACACAAAAAAGTTACAGCCCTTTGAAGTTACAAAATAAAAATTGTTTCTTGCATTATCTCCTAAACTACTTGACGTTTTGTAATAAAAATAGACACGTTACTGTATTGTTCTGAAAGAATTTTTCATACAAAAGAAACAACAAAATCTAAGCGCACAGAAAATTTTTAAGGGGGTATGCAGCCCTAAATCCCCCCAAACTTTTGAGTACGTTCAAATCAAATGAATTTTGTGGCATCATTAGTTTAACACATTATTTTTAAAACTTTGTGCCTTTTATTACTTTTTCGAAAAACTAGTTTTTTCCTAGTTGGTCATAAAGTTACAATATTAGTTTCTACGGATACAATAATTACAAACAATTCCATCAATAATAGTCAATAATTTGAAGATATCATTTATTGTGTGAATAAGATTAATATTAAAAATTTTGATATTACAATGGCCTACACAGTTCAGGAAATGGCAGATATGCATTTAACTTTGGTTAAGTTGAATCAGATTAAATTATAATTTCAATAAACTATCGGGAATATCGTAGGTGAATGTCAAGAAAATAGTGCAGCAGCCGCAAGGCGTTATGCAGTAAAGTACTCCAATCGAAATATACCCGATAGACGATTATTTCTGACCATTCATCGTCGTTTACAGAAAACGGGTACATTCCAACCGCAAGTTGCTGGCAATAGTGGTCGTCCAATAATGGATGCAACTGATGAAGACATTTTAGAAATCATTGAAGAAGTCCCTGGAACAAGTATAAGGATAATAGCTGCTCAACTAAATGTTTTACGTAATTTTTTAAAGGTTAATTAAATTTTTGAAAAAAGTGATAAAAGTCAAAAAAAATCTATTTGATTTTATTATTTAATTTGATTTATTTATTTGATTTGAACGAACTCAAAAGTTTGCTGCACACCCCCTTAAAATTTTTCTGTGCGCTTAGATTTTGTTGTTTATTTTTTATGAAGAATGCTTTCAGTATAAGACAGTAATGTGCCCATTTTTATTACAAAATGTCAAGTAGTTTAGGAGGGTTAAGGGAAATGCATCATCACCGAGTACTATTCTATTCGACGAAATATTAAGACTATAATTCTAAATAGCACTAAGCAAAGAACTATTTTCCCAAACATCGCCATCTTACGCTCTTCCGTTTGCTCCTACATCCATGTGTGAAAAAACAGTATTGAACTTCCCTTACATTTGAGACATCTTTTTTAGCTAAAATGTTTATCCTTAAATGTCAAGGTAATAACCAAACCTAATATTGCAAAAAATATCCGACATATCTGTGTCTAACTTACTTCTTGAAAAATGGTGGCATAACAAAATTTCTCCAAGTTTAGCTATGGCATTTCCTAATGTTTCTTCCTATTTAAAAATTACAGTTAAAACTATTTTCTTTCAATCTAATTTCAAAATTCTTTATTCTCAAACCAAAGTTTATTTCCCTACTTTTGATGAAGACAACGCCACACAACTTCAGAAACAACTTGACAAATTTGATAAGCCATATAGAATTTTCACAGATGAGTCAAAATACATTTTAGGAGTTGGTTGTGCGGTATATATCCAAAACAATCAAGAACACATTATATTTAAATTAAACCAACAATGTTCCATTTATTACGCAGAACGGTTTTCACTATATCAAGCTCGGGAATGGACTATTGAGAAGAAAATGTCTCATCAACAAATAGTAATCCTTTCGGATTCAAAAACTACGTTATCTGCATTCGATAATTTAATTCGCATAAGCATATATACAAAAACAGTATTATCGCCTAAATGTTAGAAAATCAACTAAAGTTACTTAAAAGAAATAATTCAGTCTCTTTCATTTGGGTAAAGAGACATGCTGGTATCTCAGGTAACACCAAAGCAAATTATTTTGCTAAAGAAGCGGCTTCAAAAAGATTAGAAATAAGTTGTCTCAACAGAAATGATTTAGTTTCGCTGCGTAAACAAGAATTAAAAGAAAACTGGGAAATTGGAATGCTTTCTCTAACAGAAGTAACACACCTTTATACAAAAATTCACCCTGTTTCACTTACTGCACCTTTTGCTTTAAGAGGTCATCCCAATAGAAGAGCATATTCAATGTTTGTTATATGCCTTGTTAATTATGCTACTGTGAAAGCCCATCTTCATAGATTTCATTTAAGTGAAACAGAAATCTGCGGTTGGGGTGCATATATAATGATGGGTCAATCTTCTATTTTATATATCTCTCGTCGTAATATTAGGCTTAACCAAATTTTTTGAAGATGTTTAAATAGACTAAAAAGACTTTGTTCCCTTTGTCTATCCATGTGTTATATATTTACCTCCAAGACCTGTCTTGTTGCCTATCTTGTATTGTAAATACAGTCGCCATGAAAGGCACCTTAGCATACAAAGTATACCTATATTATGTAATCCCTTGTTTTACTTTTTCTTCTTCTTCTTTTTATGTGGATATGACTCTGTCTGGTTTTCAATGTGCCTCCAGTAAGTTGTCGTTCCATCGTTTTTGTGGTCTTCCTACTGATCGTCTTCCTATTGGGGAACCGTCTCTTGCCGTCTTTACTACTCTATTTGTTGTCATTAGGCTTATATAATAGTTCAATTGTACCATTTCTTACCTACTTCTTAATGTTTTCCACCTTGCATCTACGTCGTATATCTGTACTTCTAGCTCTGTCCCATAGTGTCTTGCCATCAATTTTGTGATGGCAAGTGTTTTGATCTGTGCTGTTTCTAACGTCCTTTTTATCCTCTCTGTATCGGGTCCTGTTTCTGCCGCGTATGTCATTATTGGTCAGGTGACTGTTTTGTAAATTCTGCCTTTCATTTTGTTTTCCGATATTCTTATTTCTCCATATTGTTTTATTAAGGCAGCCTGTGACTGTGTTTGCTCTATTCACTTGATCTTCCACTTCAGTTTCGAGCTTCTTGTAGCTAGAAAATGTGATTCCTAGATATTTAAACTCTATTACTTGTTCTATTATCTGACCTTCCAGCTTCAATTTACATCTTAGTAAATTTGCTGTTGTAACCATGCATTTTTTTTTTTGGGAAATTAACATTTTAAATTTTCTAGCGGCTGTAATAAATTGGTGCAGCCGACGTTGTAAATCATCTTCACTTTAAGAGAGTACTATTGCGTCGTCTGCATAGCAGATTATTTTAAGTTGTTTTTCTTCCATTTGGTATCCATGTTTAGTTTCTACTGTTTTTACTATTTTATCCATAATCAGGTTGATCAATAGAGGACTCAAAGAATCTACCTGTCTTATCCCATTGCCAGTTTCAATAGGGTCGAATAGTTCTTTCACTTTTCTTTTATTGTTTTGTCTTGGTAAATATTCTCGATCGTTTTGATTACTCCTAGAGGTATTTGTCTTGCGTACAATAAGTGGATTGAATCGCGTACAATAAGTACTTAAATTCAACCCAGTCAAATGCCATTTTAAAGTCCATGAAACATAGATATCCGGATTTTTGTATTTTAATCATTTTTCTTGCACTTGCCTCATTATAAATATAGCGTCGGTGCATGATCTTCCCGACCTGAAACCTTGTTGTTCTTCTGCTAGTGTTATGATTTCATTCAGTTTATTTGTTATCGCTTTGGTTGTTAATTTTAGTGTTATGTTTAATAAATTAATTCCTCTGAAATTTTCCGGGATCGATTGATTTCCCTTTTTGAAGAGAGGTATTAGGATTCTTGATATCCATTCTTGAGGAAATCTGTTTTGTTCTATAATTTTTTGAAAAAGTTTTAATAGTTGTTTGGTCAGATCTAAACCTCCATACTTTAGGAGTTCGTTTGGTATTATGTCCTCTTCTGGTGATTTTCTACTCTATAATCTCTTGTTTTAGTTGGTACTAAATCTTCTTGGTAACGAAAGAGAGTATGGTTTCTTCTACTGATCTACTTCTTTAGATTCAGTAGATTCTACTGAATCTACTGATTCTTGTGATACTGATGTTTGAATATATTTTTAATTTATCTCCTGGCGAAGTAGTTTTTGTTAACAAATACATCAATAACCAATTCAAGTAATCAAATACATTATCGTGGCAGAATGGATCAAGTTATCCAAAGCCATTAATAAAATAAAAAAAAAATAATTACCCTTAATTTCATCATAAATTCTGGATTTAATTATTCGAAGAAAGGTTTTTGAAAAGTGGCTCATGACTGTTATTAAATCATAAATTTTTTAAATTATAATATACTTAAAATATATATTACAATTATATATTATATCGCACTAATAATACAGTAGTGTCGTAACTCAAAAAAGATGATTTTTCAGAATCAACGAAAAACTCATTAATCATTTCCTATTGCAGGTAAAACAAAATTAATGCACAATATATTTCTAATTAATATTAAAGGAAGTTTCTTTGTACTTTTAGTGAAATAAAAATACTGACAGTGAATTTATTTAAAAATTTTGCGTTAACACTGTATTGCTCTAAGCAAAATGTTCGAAATAAAATATTATTTTTAGTTATGACATTATTTATGAAATATTTTTTGTTACTACAATTTGATTTACTATTTTTTATGCGGTTTACGTTAGTTTTTGAACTTACAACAATTTTGGGAACTGATTCTTGGTATTTGTTAAGATTGTAATACACGTTAAGAATTACCGAGACTTGTTGTTTGTGATATTAACAAATAAATCAAGAGTGTTTTTAATTATGTTTATATTATAATCAAACAAATTCAGATGCAGATAACAAAATACGGTATTCTTGAACATTTTGTACTTAATCTATATATTTAATAAAATAAACCTTCCAAAAAACGAACACAAAATATAGTCATATTTAAGTCATTCGTAGTCAATTAAAAGGACATACTTTAATAAAAAAGATTATTTAAACTTAGTTTGAATCAGTCTAAAAATCAATTATTACTGATTACCATTTTAATTTTTACTCGGTAAAATTCTTATACTTAGTAAGTTTCACGATAACTCCTGGGTATTACATTTTTGTCAAGTAATTCCTTTAGGTCCCTTTTCTTATTTTGAGTTAAAGAGATCTTGCTTGAGTACTCTCGTGTCAAACCATTAGAAAATAACGAAGTCTGGTTTTCAGTTCGTCGTAAGCTACGTACGAAAATTTTTGGTAATCTTCATCTTCGTAAGAGTTCTTATAAAAGAGAGTAAATGGATGTTCGTTTTCAATACGAAACACCTTAATGTCATGCCATTTTATTTTATCTTTCTCTATATTAACATTAAAATTATTACCCTACTCTTCTTGAAGTAATTTCAGATTGTAAAATTTTTTATTAGTCATTTCAGTCACGCTATACGGTTTGTTGTCCTTTTAGCCGTCTGAATTAATGTCATATACTTATATTGTGGTGCGAAGAACACTGGACCAGATTTTACGAAAAGCTTTACTTGCTTTTCTATGATGCCTTGCACATTGTCACCCCCGTCTTGAGAGTGACCGCGAATCAGAAATGTATGTCCACAACAATTATCAGAATAAAATATAAAGTCCAGTTCTCTACTAGGAGTAGCCTGTATAATTTTTTCTATATATTACAGAGTACAACTCCCAATCTCATTTGCTGTTTGACTGTTTAGGTCAATTTCTTGAAGTACTTCTTGTTCTTCCTATGCCGTCCCCATTAACGAAGGTTGGCGACCACATTTTTAAAAGCTGTCTTTTGCAACGTGGAATAATTCGTCTACAGACATGTTTGTCCAGTCTCGAATATTTCGCAGCCATGACTTCCTCTTTCTACCTATTCCCTTTTTGCCATCGACTCTACCCTGCATGATGACCTGCAGTGACCTTGAAGTACTTGATGACTCGTAAATGGTGAAGATATAGGTGGTGGTTGTACTTTCGCAACGTCACTGTTTTATATTTGGGCACCTGGTTTATTATTTGTACTCTCCAGTGACAATAACGACGATGAAGAGATTTCCTGCTCGCAATCCTTAGCATTTGTTGCCATAGCAACAAGTAATCGCCCACGACTCAGGTATTAAACCTAAAAATGAATCAAGTAATATTAGATTAAGTATATAGATACTTGATGCAAGAATGTCACAAAGAGTGTAGTAACTCTAAATTTATAAAATAAAGAAGTTGGTAAGCTTTCTTAATAACACTGTTATACATTTTAAATGAGTTATTACTATCCGGTGATCGACAAATAGATAATGATTAATAAATATTTTACAAACAACAGCAAAAATTATTTAAAGTGATGATTCAACAATAATGTAGCATGTCAAAAATAATGAACTGAACCAATAATAGTCTCGTTTGTAAAAATATTAATTAAAAAAGTGCTGGTGTAAATCAGTAATAGTGTAATAACTAGAAAAACAACAATGTTATGGTTAGGTTCAAATGAACAAGAATGTAATAACTCGAAATATAGCTATGAAAATTACATACCTAATTCAGCAATAACGTGGAAACTCGAAATGACGAGTAAAGCAACACGTGCGTTCCCGATCACTATTGGTCGCAACTAAAGATGACGCGATATAGTAAGGGGTGTGACGACAGTCGGTCAGTCATGAATAACGTCTTATAGCGCCATCTCTTATTCATTTATTGAACTATTAAGACGACAGTTTTATTGACTTATAGGGAATTGAATTTTACGTGTGAATATAGTGTATGCCAATTTCGAAACATTTTGAGTTGCGACACTATTGTATTATTAGTGCGATATGTAAAGTATAATAATAAATTTAGTTTTTTATCGATAAATTCCCACATTATCAATTGCTGTCATTTAAAATTAAAATTAAAAATAATTAACGTTAAGATTATACCAACTTAGTAATTAGATACAATTCTTTAAATTGCATAGGCATTCTTTTAAATTGGTAGTTTCAGTTTCATGAAAGTTCATTGGCACAAATTGTTATTCATTACCGCAATCGCAACCCTATGCTCACTGGCTTGTGAGTAATAAAATTTTAATTTCTCGCAAAAGTTTCATTACCCTCTGGTTTGTTTTCTTTTTAATTTTATGATACTTTTTAGCTGTATCGTTAAAATCGAGTAATTACGAAATTTATTTGCGATACTAAACAAATTTAACCACTTTTATTACTATTTTACATCGGATCCAAATTAAAAGTACTGAGTAAACCACAATTTGGGAAAAATCTTTATTTGACATTTAAAAAAAATCAAATAACACGGTTTTTAAATTGAATTTTGAAGTCTAGTTCCAATTAGGAGAACTATTAAAATAAATAAGTCGGTTTTAAATGGCAGTTTATTTTCAGTTATATAATTGTTAAAAAACTTAAATATAAAAAACATTACATTGTCGTGGTGAAGAGCCTTAGTCGTAGTCGCTAATTCTGTGAAAGCTAAAAACGGATAACTCCAGGAAACAGATGTCATTAAGTTTTAATTCACTTTTTCCCGACATGAATCTTCCTAGGAGTGAATAGGCACTACATCGCTTTTTATGTGACAGGAATGGACTAGAAACAAAGCAACCTAAGCTTTGTGGAATCTATGTAACTAGATCAAGTTTGGGGTCATGCGTCTGAAGGCCAAGAGAAACTATTAAAATTTAATAATTATTCTTAATAAAATGTAATATTTGTCTGTTATGTTGTTAAATATATATGTCAAATCAAAATGATTTCCGAAGTGGAAATTGAAACGTCAATAAACGTACTTTAACCTTTAATTGTGGCTTAGTCCCATTTAAATAGTAATTATTTATCTCAAAATCGTGACGGTTATTCTGCAATGCATAAATATTTGTAAAATATAGAATGCTCTCAATTAATTTTTTCACAAAAAAAAGTGAAAAACCTTCAATGACTTGCTTGCATGGTTGGCTTTTATATTGTCTAGATATTAATCAGACTGATGTTTATTTACTACTGAGCACGAAGGAGTATCTGTTGTTACAACTTTGGAGACAAATTTGGATTTACTATTTTTGCCTGGTTTTTTCTTTGGACGTTTTACCTGTGGTTTGGAGGAATATCATAATCAGAATCGTCAAAATTCCCAATCACTTGTATTTCATATTATGTACCTACAATATCCGATTGTATTGATCCTTCACAAAAAATCATCAATGTCTTTTACATCAGAAACTTTCTTATCTAATCTCGGCGACAAATAAACCACATTAAGCGAGTCAGCATTTTTACAATCTGAGTCTTCTTCTAACAAAGATATTAACTCTTTAGTAGTTAGTGCCATCTTCATTTCATATTTCGAAAATTTACTGAAATAAACAAATGCACTACTATATACACGCATAGCTTACTTCATTTTAATTTATATAAACTTCATAATATGTTTTTATATTAATATTAACAAATAAACACAAGAAAACTTTCAAATTAAGTTAAAAAAAAACAATTATAACGTTTACAGCACACAGCAATTCTAGAAATAGAGATTGATGTGTAATGACGAGATCGTATGTTAAAATTTCAGATTGTTTAGCCTAATGAAAAAATAAGTATTTTCCAAAGTTTTATGTTTTTTGAAGTACTGTATTAGGTAGGTACTCACTAATAAGAATAAAATTTTACTTTAATGTGTTAGACAACTATAAGATACCTGTCAAAAGACACCTGATAATTTATTAATTATATCGGTCTTAGATTTAATTTTTATGTAATCACTTACTTATGTTTTTAAATAAATATTTAAAATTTTTTTTGGTACGCCTTTGCAAAATTAAAAGTGGAATATGATTTCTTTGAAAAGTTGTCGTTAAGAGCTTCGTTAAGTGCGATGTTGCCAAGTAATCACCTTTAATTAAAAAGTTTTTTAGTATAGGACACATACTCACCAGGCACCCTGCTAAGAAAATTCCCTTCGTTCCAGCCAAATTTTCAATTCGGCTGGGAACTTTCTGATGAGTATTTTAACACTTTAGAAGCAACGCCAATAAGATATCGCAGATTTTAACAATCTGCAAGCCAAAAATGCTCAATCGAAAGAGCCGTTCCCAAAGTATAGCTGGTAACACGCGTAAGTACACCCGCAAAGCAGCATAGCTAGCAACCTTCCTCACCACACACCACAAACGACACCCACACATGACTGACTACTACTGCTTAGTAAGCTACTCGTCTTCCCAATCTCTCTTTAACAAATACGAAACAGCATTCGCAATCTGAAGTCTGCTCTTATCAACTCTCTCCCTGGCAAGGGAGCCCACACCTTAAAGAAGCGCTCCGCCTAAACTAGGTATAAATAACTTCGCCATTCATCCACAAAAACTTTAACTGTAAAACTTAAACTAAAACCCATTTTGGGCATTTTCAAATGTAAGCTATTGGAAACCCATTTCTGCTTTGTGTCTAGTTGAAAATTTAAAAACTAAGTATTTTAGGTTTGTTAGATTAAATAAGAGAAAGGAATAAGAGTTCGCTAATAAAAGAACGGAATGCATTGCCATCAGAAGACAGGCTACGAAGACAAGAGGTAGAGCAGCAGTAATCAAAGCTAGCAGACTGGATATAGTATACAATGCACGAAAGAAGAAACTGAACAGGAAGATACAAGCCGAGAAAATGATGCAGTGTGAAATGTTGGAAAGGATGTTTGGTATGAGGGTATAAAATCGTAATGAACCGGTTTAAGCTGTACCCTCTGTATGAAATGCCACTGGACAGAAAGCTTCAGATTACTCAAAAGCTGTTTCCACCAGGCCGTTGGCATGGAGTGCAGTGAGACGCCTAGTCTAAACGAACTCTACCTTTTACCATAAACGAACTCCATAAGGTGTCCTTAAGACACAAAAGGCTCCGGGACTCAATACAAATTAAGAACATTGCATTGCTTGAAACTCAGCGATTTTCTGCAAATTGGAAAATCTCGAGGCTCGTACTACTTCCAAAGGGGGAGGACAAGTATCGACCTGTTTGCCTGTTGTCGTGCATGGGAAGGGATACGGGAGGCTTCTAAGAGGACGAATTGACACAGTCATTAAAAAATCGGTTTATCACTAGGGCAGTACGGTTTCAGAAAGAAAATGAGCACGGTGGATGTGGTGATGAAAGTCTTACGAGAGTTGCGGGGTGGGGATTAACTAGAGGTGAGCGATCCTACTGTTGTTTAACATCTAGAATGCTTTCAATACATTAAAATGGAAAGAGGTAATGAAGGGTTCACGAGGAAGAAGATGTCACAGGTACTTGATGAATGGTCTCGGCCTATCCGTCAGAGAGGAAAATTGTCGTAGAAAAAGAACTAGTAATTGACGCAACGGCTGGAGTACCTACCATAACAGTTGGTTCTAGAACTCGCGCTGTTAAACCTGGCATATAACGGGGTTGTGAGCCAACAATACGGACAGACTCTAACCCCTTTTGCATTTGTAGACGATCTTGCTATGCTGGTAGTGGCGCGGGACAGAGAACACGTTATCTTCGGTGCACAGTGTACATGCGACCAAGTCGAGAAATGGATGAAAATGCATGGCCTAGAACCGACTGGGGGTAAGACCGAGCTATAATTCTTAAGTGACCAAGATAATGTAAGAAAAATTTAAAATAATTTTTTTTTTTTAAATGGTTTCCAAGAAATTACATTTAAGTATTTATTATTATGCATACTACACATGGCAAAATATAAAAATTCTGCATTTTTCTAAAATATATTTAATAAGATCAATAAATTTAAACGCACAAGGAGTAAAAAGATCGTCGTTGTTGTAATTTTAAATATTTCATAGCGAAATTCTAAGCGAAATATTTCATCATACCTGAAACTAGGAAGCAGGTGGCGTTAAATACAGTGAATGAGAACGATGTCTGAAATTTGTTCGACTATAAATTATTATGTTATTAAAATGACAATTATACATTGCAGCTGTAAGGATTGGTCTGTTCTTCTCTTAAAAGGATTATTATGTTGAGTTAGTGATATTCAAAAAATCTTTTTTGTCTGTTGAAACAAGTTAAATTACGAATTTAAATTTGGCTATTAGCAAAGTAACAAGAGGGTAAGATATATAACTAAAACGTCTTTTTTTGATTAAAATACAAAAATTATTACAAATAAATCAATATACGAAATAAATTTAGTTTAAGTTTAAGCGAAGTTTTTGAAAAATATCTACTCTTCTTGGTATTGTATCACATATTTTACCACGCTATTGAACCATGAAATGTGTTTCTCTGTTGTCAAAATTTTGTATACAAAAAAGAAAGTACTTTGGAAAACTTTCTGCGTCTTCTAGCCATAATTTTTCTCGTGGTCTGGTTAGTAATATCGAATATAATTTATCGAAGAGTAATCAGGTATTGTTTAATTCTTATTTAAACAAAAAAACGTAGTAAAACATGACATAAAAATTTTGTATTTTTTTAAATCCATCATAGATTACGCAATTCTGTATTGGCACGCTTCTGGTCAACATTCGGATATTTGGGGATCATGTCTAAATTTTTCTTACATCCATATCGACATGAACTATATGATGATGTCGTTTATATAAAATATTAAGTTTTAAAGATAATTATTTTAGTACTATCCGATTGTGAAATAAAATCATATCGTGAACTGCTACGTTATTTAGCGGTGTGGAAACTGGCCGTGCCTTTCGCTCTTCATCTTCAATGAAAAATCCGTTTCGGACGTTGGCTATTAACAAGGCTATTTTGACTTTGTTTACGGCACCTCTGAACAGTTCGGTCGATGTTAGTCCGAACCATTGTCGCAGGTTATGCATCCATGAGTGTCGTCTTCTTCCCGGTCCTCTTCTACTGTCGATTCTTCCTTGTACTATTAACTGTAGCAGCCGGTACTTAGTATGCCTCATGACATGTCCGAAGTACTCAAGCTTCCGTTTCTTTACGGTGAAGATTATTTCTTTGCTTTTGCCTATTCTCTGCATTACTTCCACGTTAGTGATGTGGTCTGTCCAGGATATCCGAAGAATACGGCGATATATCCACAGCTCAAAGGATTCTAGTTTCTTCAGGGTGGCTTCCATTGTGGTAAATGCCTCTGCTCCATAGAACAAGACCGGGAAGACATAACAGTTGACCAGTCTTAATTTTAGTTCCATTGAGATTTTGCTTGTGAACCACTTTCAAAGTTATTAATCTTCGTAAATCTGTTTACCTCTTAACCCCTTTAACTACAGTACTTCCAAATCTTATTGCCACACTATGCAAAATTTTATTGGCAACGCTAGACTGAAGAAAAATTAGCCCAAAAATATTCCAGAATGCAGCAATAGAGGTTGTAGCCTATATCTTAAAAAAAACTAAAAAGAATCAGTGCAACAATAAAACGCTAGTTGGAATGATAGTAAACCTAATGTTACCCATTCCGGCTGCGGGTGATCTTCAAAACTTTTGATACCAGGTGGGACAGAGTGCTCACCACAACAGTTTTTTTTTTTACTTTACACTCAAAATTTTCATGTCAAGGAAACTATGACCAAATTGTTATTGGTTGGTCATGTCTTGGTACAGTTGTGATTATTTAAACAATTTAATGAAAGTAATATTGTTAAAAAATCGTCCATTTTTAAAATATAAGTATTTACGTTATAAACTAGGTATTATGTATTGTTAATAATATTACGATTTTTTGACCACATAAACTGAATGACCAATGGGAAGGTCACGTGATCGATAAACCCAGCATATAAGAAAATTTTTTGTTGTGGTGGTAGTGCAAATATCAAACATTCGGACCGTTTAACTTGTCGTATAGCTAATGACCCACGTGGTTGATCCTATCAGTTAAAATATAAAAATTATTAAAACATTTTTTCTTCTTCTTCCTTTTTTTATGAAGGCTTTAAAGCCTGTTTTTTCTTAAATATTAGCCTCTTAAATTGTTTAAATTATCGCACCATCTTCTTCTTAGTCTACCAATACTCCTTCGTCCATTTGGTGACTTATCTCGTGCTATTCAAATTATTCTATCCTCTGAAGTTTTCGTTTTGTCACCTATCCATTTATTTTTTTTATATTGCATGTTTTTTTTATGTTTTCGCTTCTCTCCTTATCCAACAGACTTTTCCCTGATATTCGTCAGAATATTTTCATCTTTGTTGTTTTTAGTAGTAGTCTCGTTTTAGATGTGTCAAATCTTGTCTCTGCCTTTTATGTTAATGTAGGTCTAACTGCTGCCTTATAGATTTTTGTTTTAAGCTTTGTTGTCGTACTTCTTATGTTGATATATTTGTTTACGTATGTTAATGTAGGTCTAACTGCTGCCTTATAGATTCTGGTTTTAAGAGATCCGCAGCTTTACTTGCTTTTAAGCTTTGTTGTCGTACTTATTCTTCAACATCTCCGTAACTAGTTATATCTATTCCCAGATATCTAAACCTTGCTTACTGCTTTATTATTTTCCCATTAATTTCGATTTGACATCGTAGTGGGTGGATGTTGTCGTACATTTGGTTTTTTCTGCTGATTCTATCATATTGTATTTCTTAGCTGTTATATTGAAGATGTGTGGTAATCTTTGGAGCTCGTCTTCTATCTCGGCGATTGATGCGGCGTCGTCGGCATAACATAATATTTGGATGTCTTTGCTCCCTATTCTGTAACCATGACCTTTACGTACTGCTTGTATTATTTTGTTTATTATTATATTAAAAGGAAGTGGGCTTAACGAGTCACCCTGTATGACTTGTTAATGGGTTAATAATAATATTGATTGGTATGTCTATATATGGTATGTCTGTATATTGGTATACAGTAGGTGTAAGACGTCTTCGACTTGCATGAGATCGAAAGACTTTGTCAGGTCTATAAAACATAGATATGTTGGTTAATTGTACTCGATGGCAGGATCTTCCGGATCTGAATCCTTGTTGTTCATCTGATAAAGTTGTTAGTTTATTGATTTTGTTGGTTGGTACCTTTGTGGTAAGCTTGAGTGCGGTGTTAAGTAGATTTATACCTCTATAATTGTTGGGGTCTTCTTTATCTCCTATTTAAATTCCATTTGATTTTAAACGGCAGTAAGAATAATATGGTTACAAAGTTATTCTTTACAATGATGATAAAAAAGGTGATAAAAAAGAACAAAGACAAAATTAGTGAAACACATATAATCATCATCCACTTGCCCAGGAAACATTTATGGAAAGCAATGCGAAGAGCTCGTTAGAGATAAATAGAGATGTAAATATAACACAAAGACTGCATAAAGAAACTGAGGAGCAAATGAAGTGTGGCTATGAAATAACAAAAGCAATCACCGCAACAAAAGGCCTCAAGCAGGGCTGTGGTCTGTCACCTAGACGTTTTAACATAAATAGATCAGGATTTGAAAAGATGGTGTAGAAAATGTGGAACAATGGGCATACCAGTACAATAGAATATATTACATTTACTACTTTTCGCAGATGACCATGTCATTTTTGCACAAGACAGGGAGGACATGGAATATGTGATAAGGAAATTAAAGAAGAAATATGAGCTATGGAGCTACGGAGTTGAACATTATTGAATGTATTATCGTAACACTTATTATACACCACATGTGCATGTTTTAAACAGAGTACAACAAAAATGCATTTTTCACATTTTTGTATTGTGAATATCAAACCTTCTTTATGTCACGACATTTTTAATATCTCTTTCTCTCCAATATGGCATGAAAACACCTCCTGGTTTTGTTTGTAGAGTAGTTTGAAATTGATATAGCTTGACCTGTAACTAAATGTGCATTCCAACTGTTTAAATGCTCCTTCTTTGGAGCTGTTCCTAACACAGAAAATTCTTTGAATTTTCCCATAATCCTGATTTAAAATATCTATTACTTGTGAATTGATCTTGAGAACATTCAGTGAAGCGAAGAAGATTACCATTGGCCACCTTTGAACATTTTTATCAATATGATAAGTCACCCACAAATTACCGACTACATCAACTCTAAATTTGGTAGCACTGTAATCTAGGATAATTTGCGGCTTTCCTGTTGCTGGGTCAACTGCATCATCATTATGCATGCTTTATATTAAAACCTATTTTTTTCGTTTTTTAGAACATATGAAACAAGCGTGCTCTCATCCAAACAAATTACTGCTTACACCTCTAACGTTTATGCTATCGAACTCAGGAGGAAGTTGCTGCTTATTTTGTCGTAACGTGTCTAATAGAAAAAATCTGTTTTCGCTTAGAGCCTATAATAGTTTAACATTGGTGAACGAATTGTTGCATGTACGTTACGCTTGTTTCAAATAAAGGTTTTATAACCACATATTTTGGCTTATTGTTAAACATTTAAGGGCAATCTAGATGTTTACCTGAGTAAATCTATAAATTATGAGAATAGAAAGTTTTGAAATCAACCGAAGCATAAATTTTTTATCTAACTTTTCATCCACAGTTATGTTTGCTCATAACTGTGCGATAAATGAATTTATCGCAATTCTTTCCTACTTCTTGGGTCTTTATGTCATCTAATCGAGTAAATCTGACAGGGAATTAAAACCTTTTTAAGTTCATTGCAAGACAAAACATCTCTAAACCAAACCCGCCTTCAAGGCTTGCTGTAATCGCAGCAAGTTAGAGCAGCCTAATTAAACTTTTGTATTTATCCACGTCAGCAAGTTTGACATCCCTTTGTCTTGCGTATTTTGCTTGTATTGCCTAAATAAAAATATTTGTGTATTTTACAATCATTTCAATTATTGTCTCTGAAAATACGCGTTTCCAGCACTCATTTGGTAATTTCACAATTCTTGCATCTCCAATATTGCCAGTCACATGCAGAAAGGCATTATGTGCCCTTTGCCTAATTTTGACATTTGCTATGTTTTTGAACATTTGGTAAGTTTATCTTTGCCCAAAAAAATTGTAAGCTATGTTCTTTGTCGCCAAAACTTTCATCGTCCTGGTCATTTTTAGAGTTCTCGTCTCTTTCCCGAATTTCCTCTTTTGTGTCGGTGTCTTCTTCGTCTCCATTATCCTAATTAGCAAGTATATCACCTCCCGTTTCAAGAATCTCATAGATGGCTGCTACATCAGCTTTCTCAATTCTCTTTTCTTTAATTCTCCAGGTTAAAGACTCGCTGACTTAGTTGTTTGGAGGTAGAAGGAATTTTTCTGAAAATACAACTAAATTATTTAGAGGACATGATGGGGTGCAATTATTTTTACAGATGACTTAGAAAATAACAAAAAATATCATTCAATTAGGGACAGAAACAGAAATATACCATTACTTAGGTTAACTTAGGTATTATATTAAATAGGCAATAAAACAATATTTTGAAAACAGTTTGTAACCTCGGAAACCTTTTTTGGATGATGCTAGAAAGGTCACCAATGAAAACAGTGCGAACGGCAGCCAAATGGTTGGTGGAGAGCGAGTCGTGGGTTCGAAACTAGCTTTTGGAACCGGGAATGGGCGGACAAATTAAGTAAAGGTAGAACAGGATAAGAGATATTAGAAAAAATATAGAAATAAACAAAAAGATAAAAGGGTAAAATTACCAAAAATAAGATAAGATAGAAACAGGGCGCCACTTCTTAACTTTTTGGGTTCAATGAGAAAATTAAGAAACCTTAGAAAAGACAAAAGGTAGGGAAAGATATTTAGGTTCTGAGACTAAACTCAAGGAAAGATATTAACAGTTAATTATTAAGTAAATTTGGTCAACACACAGCATAACCAAATAATAAATATATTATTTTGGGACTCCGTTTACCTACTTACCTACAAAACTTAACCAGCCTTATCTTTCTTCTGGTCGAAGGTATAATAATTATTTAATATAATAAACAAACATTCAGAGGTATTTTTATATCAGGAAACTTATTAGGAGTCGAAAAATAAAATTCATTGATAAAACAAAATAATATATTCAACACCACTATGATATAGGCAGCTCAATGTACACACATGTAGAAAAAATGCACCATCAATTATTAAATGGTGATAGAGATATAACAATAAACAGTATTATAATTAGGAAATACCTTCACAAATACAATAATATAATAAAATCATACACAGTTTAAATTCTCAGCGAAGAGAGTCTGATAGTATTTAATAGTATTTAACTAAAGCTGATATAAATCTCTCTTTGTTGTTTATGTGCTTATCTCGAGATAACGGGTACACCAAATTTAAAAAAATGAATAGCAAATAAAACAAAGTTAATTAAAGTATATATAAGAATATACCAAGGCTGGCCTTGGTATATCTACAAGTGAAGAAGACATAGAAGATCTACAGATTGATGACAACGTAACAATCAAAGGAAAGGATAAATTCAAATACCTAGGGTTCATAATCACGAAAAAGGCAACAACAGAGGAAGAAATTACACAAAGATTAGGACAAACAAGAACAGCAATCCGACAACTTAACTCAGTATGGTGGGATAGACACCTAAATATGAAGACAAAAACGCAGATTTATAAAACATTAGTGCGAAGTATTATGACATATGGGGCCGAAAATTGGATCATAAACAAGAAAAACAGCAGTAAGATAATAGCAACAGAGATGGAATGCCTGCGAAGATGCTGCAGAGTAACAAGAATGGATAGGAGAAGTAATGACGAAATAAAGCAAAGAACATCAATAGAAACAGACATACTAACATATATAGAACAAAAAAGACTAAAGTGGTATGGACATGTAAGAAGAGCTAGCGACAGCAGATGGATAAAAAGAATAACCGAATGGAGCCCCATAGGAAGGAGAAAAAGAGGACGACCCCGAAAATCCTGGAGGAACGAAGTAGACGACGCCATGAGTAAGAGAGGACTAAACGATGGAGAATGGAACAACAGAGAGAGATGGAAACGGTTGAGCGAGGGAAGGCAGTGAATACTGTAGAATCCCTAAATATATATAATTAAAGTTAAATTCAAAAGAATACAAGGATAAGATAATAACAAAGAATAATAAAAAAGTTAAAATAATTCTATATTATAAAAATTAAACCAACCCTCACTTGGCTTAAGTTAACTATCTGTATCGCACTGTTGTTTAATGATAAACTGAGAATTAAATGTTCTTAATTTAGAAGTTCTTAATAGTTGATTGAAAGTTCGTATGAAAATATTAAATGTTCCTTGATTGAATGCTAACTCAGTAGTTAACCTTAACTACAGGAAAAGAAATAGTCGACGGAGATTCGCCCAGATAGTTGAAGATAAAAAGATTATGATTACTTACGATAAGTCTTGATGACTGCTGCACTCTTCACTGAAGCTAAATATTTTACTTGTATTAAACACTGAAGGTAATTAGCTTAAAGGTAGTTTATACCAATCTTTAATCTAATATGGTATTAGACTAAAAACTGAAACATTTAAGTGTATACACACTTAAAGAAAAAATTCACAGAGACGGTAAGATAACACAGAGACGGTAAGATAACACAGAGACGGTAAGATTACACAGAGACGGAAATGTAGGCAAGCGCCTTTACTCAAAGATCGTCATGCCAGAAGTGCCATTCTTCCTCTAAAAATTTCCTAAGCTTCCCTCTAAAAAAATTTAAGATAACCCCCACTAAAAAATGACAGCTCAGCCTGTATGTATTTCTAAGAAGATAAAAAGTTCAAAAGGTTCGAGGTAAAGAACGGTACTAGCAATTGGAAACGTAAGAAACATAAAACTTTCTGAATTCTCTCAGAAAATCGCTATAACGTGCCTTCGATGTTTACCAAATTTATCAAAAAGAAATCGCCTGAAAGCGGAAAGAATTAACCGAGGATTATCGAGAATAATAAGTCGGACCTTCCGTGTTTTGAGACAGTCGGTATATTACAAAGAATTTTCCTAATGGTAAATACGACCAATCGCGTATATATTATTTGCAAATACGGCCATCGGCGTCTCAGCAATAAGGGTAAAAGGATTAAAAATTATTTAATATTTTAATTATAAAAAAAATGTTACAAGTTTTTTAAATAATGCAGACAATTAAATATTTTTTATATGTCAAAACACTAAAGTATAAAACTTCATATTTAATAATAAAGTTTTGCAAAATAAGAGCATAAACTAGTAGTAGTTATAAAAAATCTCTTGATATTACATGGTGTTTTGTTATTTTTATAACTCACCTTATACAAACAACGCATTTTTCGGAATACAAAACCGCCATAATACGATAATACGGCTCTGACATCTAAACTAGAAATAAAGAAATAAACCATTTTTGTTTCTGAGAGAAATTTAGTGATATAGCCCACCGGGTAAAAGCAAAGGAACAAATAATATCAAAACCTTTCAAGCCGAAGGAAAGGCATAAGACAGGGATAAGTATTATAAACCCACTCTTTTCATATGTGCATTGAATCAAATAATAAGAGAAAGCAGAAAGAAAATAAAATGTGGGAGGCTTTATTATACAGATAATTCCGAGGAGTAACATTATACGACGGATATATTTGCTGTATTGTTAAGTGGATGGAAGGATTCTTTAATATCATATTCAAGAGGGCGCCTGATCCTGGATATAAGTTTATTCATATAAATAATAAAGTCGAGAAGGTGTTTTTCAAAAGGTCAAGATAAAAGAGTTCCTTCATTTTCAAAAGAAGTTTATAGCATCGTAAATATACATCCTGACCCTAGTGACCAATTTGTTATTTATTTTTTTATTGTACCTTTAGTTAAATGGTTTATATATATATATATATATATATATATATATATATATATATATATATTATATATATATTGTATATTATATATATATATATATATATATATATATATATATATATATATATATATATATATATATATACTTCTCCAAGAAATTAACGCACCACTTCAATACATCAATTTTACTTGTAAACAGCCAAAGAATAAAAATAAAACTTATTTAATAACCAGATTTATTCTTCATTTTATTAGTAATTATAACAATTTGTCTAATCATCAGAAAATGTTGAAGTACAGGAGAAAAAATAAATAAAACGGAAAATTCTAAAAAAATAATGATAAGAAAAGTAAACTAAAATATGAAAAAAGTCTTAATAACGAGTGTTTCCACCTTTACTACGTATAACAGCCTCACATCGTTGGCCCATACTTAAAATTAATTGCCTATTGTCTAGTTCTCTCCAAATCTGGATCAGCCTCTCTACCACTTCCTGTAAGTTTTTTGGTTGGATCGGTGTCGCTCTTAATCACCTACCAAGGATATCCCAGAGATTTTCAATCGGATTTAAATCCAGATTATGTGCTGCCCATTCCATAGTGTTAATTTCTACCTCTTCTAGATAATTTCTGACGATCTGTGCAGCATGAGGTCTGGCATTATCTTGCATAAGTAAGAAATTTTCACCGATGTAAGAAGCAAATGGTACTACATGTTGCTCCAGGATCTCCAATATGTATCTTTCAGCTGTAACAATTCCATTTTGTATGACCACTAGGTCCGTACATGCGGTCAAAGAAATTCCACCCCACACCATAACGGATCCTCCACCAAAAAATGTGGTGTGTGAGAAGTTACACTGAGGTTGGGTCGTCGCAACACACGAACACGTCTGTCGTTCTTGTACAAACAAAATCGGGATTCATCAGTAAATAGCACTCGTTCCCTGTCAGCCTCTAATCAATTAACGAGTTCTCTGCCAAAATGTAGTCTCCCCCTTCGATGCTCTGTAGTTAATAGAGGACCTCTGATAGCAATCCTAGGTGTTAAGTTGTATTCCCTAAGTCGCTGGCGAACAGTTTCAGTACTAATTATTTGTATAGCATGCACGTCTCAAAGCTGAATTTTTATGTGTTACAAAACGTTGTCGAACAGCAGAAATTCTTAAAAATCGATCTTGAATAGGGGTAGTTACCCGGTTTCGTCCTTGCCCTGGTCTGCGAGTATGATCACCTGTTTCAAGGAATATTTCTAACACCCGTGAAACGGATGTGTGGGACACATTAAACCGAGGACCAATTCTTTGGTAACTCCAACCTTCTTCCGACAGTATCACTGCTTGGGCAAATTCATCTCGGGTTAAATTACGTGGTTGACGCTCCATAATAAACACAATTAACAATAATCAACAATTAAACAGTAACCGAATAAAATTCGTGAACACTTGGAAATTAGTATATTTATAGAATTAGAACATTTTTTGCTTCCTTTTGTTTTGTTGCAAAAACACTATAGCGATAAAACACAGTCAATAAATATAGAGTGTACGAATAGCAGATACCAGGGACTTGCAAAATATAGCATTACAATGGAAATATTTATTAACGCTAATAAAATATTTTATTATTTCAAAGTGGTGCGTTAATTTCTTGGAGAAGTATATATATATATATATATATATATATATATATATATATATATATATATATATATATATATATATATATATATATATATTTTAAAAACTTACAATGAGGTAAACAACTTCTAATGTGGTATTAAAATTTAAATTATCCGAAAGGACTAAAAATTTTAGAACGTTTTCGGCCTTAGCAGACCGTTATCAGTGAAAACCTAAATATATTTAATTCCTAAATAATTCCTAAACCTAAATATATTATATAATATAATTAATACAAAGAGGTAAAATGTTGACTGTAAAACTGAAAAATGTGGTATATACTTACATCTTAAGAGTAGTTAAAACTTATCACATAGTAAGGTCTAATATTAATAAACCTTATTACATATTGAAAATCTTAAATTTTAAAAATGATGTGAAACGAGGTCGATATAGCGAGAGCGTCCACCAAACTGGCATGACATGTAACATGGCAATGCCATAGCACGGGCATGGCACTGGAATGGCAGGTAACGCATACTAAAGTGGCATGACATTAAAAAGGCTAGTTTTTTCAAAATTCATAATTTCGTCCTCTGAGGATGAAGTTATGCTAACGCTTTTAAACGTAAACAATAACAATTGACCAAAAATTTGGACAGTACTCCAGCCAAAATATCTGACCAAACCATCAAGGAAATTATGGCTTAAAACAGCGAGTAGATATTGGGAACTTTGGAATTTGCCAAATTGTTGTTGCTTTATTGATGGAAAGTATATCAGGATTAAAGCTCCCCGAAATCTGGGTCAGCATACTTTAAGTACAAAGGATATTTTTTTATTGTATTGTTAGCTGTGGATGACACAGACGGGCAATTGTTGTCGGTTGATATTAAGAAATATAGAGGAAATATTGATGGAGGAGCATTCAAAGAAAGAGCATTTGGAAAAGCAGTAGTTAGTGACCAACTTAATCTTTCCGAACCTAAACCGTTGTCAGGAGAAAACATAAATACAAGTTTGCTTTACCATTTTATAGCAGACAAAACTTTTCTCCTCTCAGATCGTGTCATGAAATCATATCCCAGAAGACAATTAACAAATGACAAACGAATATTTAATTACAGACATTCTAAAGGGCGAAGATCTATTGATTGTGTATTTGGTTTCAGAGTATTGTACAGGTTGAGTTCAGAGTAAACTCAATGTTCAAAGTATTGTAGACGCCAATATGTTGCAAATATTGACAAGATTGATAGCATCAGCAAGCTATTCGTGTTTTACACAATTTTATACGTATTCATGATGGAGTTTTTACTAATACCACATTTCAATTGAAACAACAAATTATGGCCAATATTTATCCAATACAAGGAGGAAGGTATCGCATGCAAACAAATCGCACCCTCAGTGCAAGACTGCAGTAAGTCAGAATCAGTAAGTTTCGAGATAAAGACGATTTTGTTTATTTTCGTGCTAATATCGGTGAAATAAGACACAAGTTTGAAGAAAAATTAACATTTAATTATTATTTTGCATGCTTTTTAGCCTATATTACATTAACGAAAAATAAAAATTTAAATAAAACAATATTAATGCTAAAAAAATTAGGAATTTCAAAGTTACAACACTTTTGCACGGAGAAAATTGTTAATCACTACACATTTAGTATTGAAATTTTAAAGTTACAACACTTTTGCACGGAAAAAATTGTAAAAAGTGTAGACACACTTTCTGTTAGTTGTTGTCCTCTTCTTGATCATCTTGGGCCAAAATATTTTCATAAAAACTATGGTAAGCTTCTGGTATCATACTCGAATGGCATAAGTATACCAAATCTTTCTTTTGGGCCATTTGAATTTTTGGCTGTTCTTTGTAGGCAGGTTTAAGTAGCACTTCTCGTATATTATGTGTAGTCCGCGATGATTTTTTTAGATTAAAAGAATTCCATAATTCGTCATCATAGTTGTACTTAAAGAAAATTATGTGCGGACTATCTTTTCTACATTGAAGAATTTTTATATCTGTCCACTTCACATTTTCTTTATTTTGATCAATTTTATAATTGTTTCCCAACAGAAAGGAAACATGTTTAAAATCAATGAAGTCCTTTGTTTCCATTTCTCGAACTATGTAGGGTGAACCACTTTTTTTGCTACATTTCACTACAGTTGCCCATTCAGTAGGAACATAAATTGGACCGCTCTTCAGCACTCTTTTCTTTTGTCGCTCTATTAATGAGTGCATGTTGTCACCAGCGTTTTGTGTGTGACCTGTTATTAAAAACTTGTGGGTAATCGATTCTATATGACTCACATTAGTAACAACATACAAATACATAGAGGCGATAAATTTATTTTTGTTCTGCCCGGCACAGTTGTCGCTAAAAAAAATTAAATTTTTGCTTATTGCATGATTTGTCATGTAATAATAGACACAACTTGCAATTTCATTACTTCCTCGTTTCGCTACAGACTCATTCCACATAAAGCAGTATCCTTGTTTGGATACGTTATCAAATAATGTGAAATTATAAACATTTAAACGTCGCTTATAATAAAACATTGATACATCTCCGCATGGCGTCTGTAAAACAGCTTGAAGGTCGTAATCGCAAACGGAATATTGATTTACATCATTAGCTAATTCTAGATCTTGTTTCTTTGATTCGCGTGCTTGATTTTTGTTTTTAATATGCAAGTCGTAGTTGTCCTGCAATGATTTTCTCTGCTCTTCATTACAGTTTTTATACACTTCACACTCTGAACATTGATCTTTTTTAGGAGAAAAGAATCCAATGTTAAATTCATAATTAAATATGCGTTCATAGTGATGTTTCTTAAGACAAATATCGCCGTCTGAAATACACTTATCTTTGTATAGTCTATACATTTCGGATATGGTTAAGCTACCATCAATAAAAACTCTACTAGTTTGAGCCCTTAAATAGTGACTTTCGATGGTCGGGAACATCTTTATGTGCTGACGTATTTTTTCCAAGGCAACTTTATCAGATTTTTTATGAGCCACATGCTTCCCTCTTCGATCATCTTCGAGGATACCAGCATCATCAGTTTTCTTCCATGTGGTGTAAATGTATCGATCACTCACTCCCAAAGTATTGAGAAAAAACGTCTTGCATACTTGAGTGTCCTTGTCATTAATCCTAAATTTATATTGCAAGTTATGTTTGCGATTGCTTCCAGGTGTTTTATTTTGATACTTAGGTCTAACTTCATTGGTGTGTCGTGATATAAAGTCTCTTTGTAAATTTATGTTACCCAGGTCCCAAAATTTTCGATGAATATGCGTTCTTATATCCACAGAATTTTCAAAACATTTTAAACGACAAGTTTGAGAACAAGCTTCTTTCATCTGTCGAGCGTGCATGATTGTACCTTTATTTGACTTGTAGGACTTACCAGAGTTGCGAAGTTTCTTGACCTTATTTCGTCTCCATTGTTCAGGATTTGCACTTCGTTTTCTCGCACAAGATACACTGTAACTGTCACTTTCACGGTCACTATCTTCAGTAGCTTCGATTGGTGTTTCCATTAATGCAGCGTCATAGGTTGGAATTTGTTCTGGGAGATATGCGAGATCTTGCATAGAATGATCATTGGAAAAGTCGTTTTCTGCATCAACCTGTTCCCCGTCTACAACGTTGTCAGCACCATTGTATCTCTGTTGAATCCCTATTTCACTGGTCAAAATGTCCTCTTCCATATCTTCAGTAGCTTCGTTTTTTGTTTCCATTAATGTAGCGTCATAAGTTGGAATTGGTTCTGGGAGATCTCTCTCTAAGTCCCCTCTCGGTATTTCAACGTTCGTTAAAATTTGAACTTGATCACCGATAGCAGTTAATGAAGTACCATTGATAGCATCTGAAAATAATAATGATTTTAAAGTTTAAACAAACAATAATTGAGTAAGAAGCAGAAGAATAAAATATAATGACCACGCATTGAAAAAACAGGTAGACATGGCTACACCGAAAGAAGAAGAAAAAGAAGAAGTTGAAACAATCTCTGTAAATAAGTAGTAATATTGTTATCGTGCGGTTTCGAATATAAAATTATTTTGATAAATAAACTTTTAGTATTATTGTTTCTCTAATACATTGTGTCTATGTACTTTTAATCATTTCGCTTGAATCAGAAGTATTTTTTTGAACGCCCCTATTTCGTTCAGTTTACACTAGTCGTAGAAATTCTCACCATTGAATTTGAAAACAAGAGTAGATAAATAGATTATAATACAACAATTATATTAAATTCAACTTACTCTGCATGTCGTTGCTATCCTCACTTGTCTGCGCACACAGGGATAAAATCCTCAATGTTCTGGAACTATTAAATTTTGACATTTTCGAAATCGTTAATTCTGCGTCTATCACTTGCAAGGGCTAATAACAGATTATATTAAAAACTACACTACTAAAATGTACCTACTCGTACTTCTTCCCTGAGAACTCGTTTCTAATGAGTTAATAGGGTAGGTAAAGAGAAAGTAATCTCCAACAACGATAGGAATAGTACTAAACATTACATTTAATGTATTCACAGAAATCACCTGGTAGATAAAGGGAAAGTAATTCCTGGGGTTTAGTATATACGTTTAATAAATTCATAAATCATCGGGTAAGTAAAGAAAAAATAATCCCCAACAGCAATCGTGGTTTAGTATGGTAATAAACTTCACATTTAATAGAGTCCAAGAAATCAGATAGCTACCTAGAATAAATAGGTATTATACCTAATAAAACGGCTTATTGTTAGCGGCAATTTAATATTTTTATTTCTGCACATGTTTCTGAAACAAGGTAGAAACATTATTTGTAAAACTTTTGAATATTTTTATTTAAATTCAAAACAAAAGGACTATAATAAAAATATGCAAATCAGGCTACCTTGAGTAAAGTGATTAACAAAAGGATTGGAATTCACTACCTTAGTAAAAGTTGGGAATTACGTGGGGACAATAATATGATGACAATCGCCCCGGAAGGTTACGTGAAGATTCAATATAGTTTTGGATTTAGTTTTTATAGAACAAGTTTTCTGAGAATAGATATTTTTAACCTGTCAGTATTGTTAATACACAAGTTTTAAGATAACTGTTTTTCCTTTCATAAAAAAAAATACTTTTTGGCTGTAAATAATTAGTCTTAATTTATGTGTTTTTAATCCAATCTAATAAATAAATGGTCAAACGACATCGCAAACATTTTATGGAAAATGTAATGACACACAAAGGACATAAAACTTACATGAATAGATTGCTCTCGTTAATCTTTGTTTAACGACACACTGTATATTAATATTAAACACCACAGATATATATATTAAAATAACAAATATGACAAATATCTCACTTTTTTCGTGCTTTTCATTGCTTGTTATCGAAACTATTGCAATGTTCCGTGCAAAACTGTTGTAACTCTGTTACATTAGAGTTACAACAGTTTTGCACGGAACTTATGTACAAAAACGCAAAATAGTTAAACTGTTGTTGTTGTAATATTTAGCCGGTTAAGCATTTGAAAGTTACTAAAGTTTTACAGGGGATAGATATGCATGTTTACAATCGAATTCCATGATAACTTCATTTTCATAAAATTTTGAGTTACTGCAGTCTTGCACTGAGGGTGCGAAATGATGTAGTAGAAATAAGATATAGACCATGTAATTTTTTTATTCAGCCTACTGGTGCCCTGCCTTGGCAGAATAACCACTGTGTTTTATAGCTTTGTGCATACATATGCCTAAATAGGTAAATAAAAATAAGGTATTCTAGTAAAACGGTGGTTTAGCTTAGTGTGTTTAGCTTTCATCTGCTGCCTTATTCGTTTTTTTTTGCTAATAAATATCGTAACAAATCGTTTTATTATTCTAAACGTTATGGTTTTACAATACAAGCTAACAAAATTTTTTTAGAACGAAAACTTTTTATGCAGCTAATTTTTGATTACAAAAATTTCAGATAGATGAGCTATTAAAAAATATATCGACTTAATTTTAGGTTAAACGGATTAGTTTACACCGGCTTGTGAGGGTATAACTCTCGTCTAGACAAAACTCTATAAGTCTGGTCGTGTCTAAAATATCTAGATAAAAATTGGACATGAAAATAAACACATGTTATGTTTTTGGCCACTGAAGAATTAAAATAGATCGGCTAATCAAAAAAAATATTGATGAATAACTGACTTGTGTTCATAGATACCTAGAAATTTCTCAATTAATGAGACAAAATGAATATTAAATTCTGAACTGTTTTCCATATTTTTATATTTTTCAACAAACACACATACTAAATGCAAGTAGCACGTGGCAAAAAGTAGAACAAGCTTTATTTTTAACGACGTCGCGCAGCAAGCTGCATGACGCCACTGTCACTGTCATGTCGGTGTGCGCTGAGGAGTAATTCTTTTGCGTTGGTTAAATTTTAAGTAACATGCTAGGCGCACGCTACTTGCTACTTGCCACTTGTCATGCCAGTTTGGTGGGCGCTCTCTCTTAGATTTTAATTTAAAGGGAGCACACTGATCGCTGCCCGAAAAAAGGACGTTAGTGTCGTGAGAAAGATATCAGCCCACTGACTAGATCGGGAAGTGAAATTACTTTACGAATGGTGATGGTTAATTTTTAGTTGTTACTAAAATAGTAAAAAACGCCGACTACGGGTTTTGTTTTAAACCAAATTCAGGTGTAAAAATTATTATTGTTTTAAATTATTATATCAGAGTTAATAAAGTGATTCTTTTAGAGTGAATTTAAAAGTTTGCTTATTTGGTTATGATCGTGATAAGACATTATCTAGTTTAGTTGATAAGTTGATAATTAGGATAAAATCTTTCAAGTGAGTAAAGTCTTCGTAATATGTATGATACATGCAACACATATTACATATCTAGAGCGGATATGCCATAAAGTAAATATATCTATATGTTAGGGGAATGGAACAAAAAGTTACTATCTAACTCAGTGATTCTCAATCTGTGGGGGGCGTGAAAATATAAAAAACACCACCAACATTGACCACTTTTTTAAAACCAAAGCAAAACAACATTCTGCCAAAATAAAAAAATTAAATACACATGTACTATCCGTGTCTAATATTGAATACTAAATTATCAAAAGTTTAATTTATATTAGTGACTTCCTTGGGCCTCTTTTGCAGGGCAGAGTTAATCGAAACAGGGTGTAATATTAGAAATAGACTCTCTCAGTTCTTTTTCTATATTTAGCTTTATTTATTTATTAAGATATTTGGTCTTCAAAGCAGCCATCGCGGAAAATTATGTTTCGCAAAGGTAAGATATTGAAAACGGTAATAGTATACGGAACGCTCTGGTAAGATATTGAAAACGGTAATAGTATACGGAACGCTCTGATTTTCAGCGCAGAAAACTCATCATTTACCCCTGACCAATGTAATTTAAAATTGATTCCTAACCCACTCGTAACTACGTATTAGTCGGTCGTCTGCAAAAAAATATCTTTTAAAATATTTTGGTCAGCATCGCCAACTGATTTTCAATGGTTACAAAAACAACTTTACGTGTTGTTCTTCAACCTTGTTAGTTTTAATATGTTCATCCACATTTGAAAACCTTTCTAGGTTTTTTTGCTTTAAATTTCTGCTCGCTCCATAATTCCAATTTTCTAAAAAAACGATAAACTTTATCACCACTTTATTTCTTTGGAAGCCAGAGCTTCTCTGTGGATCATACAGTGTGCCCACATACACATTGGAGACTTTTGTTTCATAAGCGCTTGTAGACTTTTGCAGAAGAATTTTTCGGACATAGCATGAGCACCATATTTTTGCTTTGTTTATATAATCATTTAAGATAGCAAATAATGCGAGCGATGTTGCTTTTAGTTCTATTAGTTTACAGAAAAGTAGTTCTTCTGCTACTGATCATACCATCAAAAATCGAACGTACTCAATAAAATGAGCATCTTTAATACTATCTGTTGCCTCATCAAGCTGAATCGATAACAGCTTGTCACGCAACTTCCTGAGTAGCTGATCCTGTACATCTTCAGCTATATCACTAATTCGACGGGCAAAAGTATCATTTGATAGAGGTATATCATTATTTTGATAGTGGACTCCAATCTTTTGTTAAAATGATCTCCAAACATAGTTTGTACAATTTCAACTGCAGCTAGCAAAATAAGCTCTTTGACAATAGTGTGAGGCTTTTTACATACGGCTTCTTAATATGAGTCTTTATAAGAAGCAAGTAAAGCTATTCTTAGTATAAATGATGTTTGCTGGTCATCTGATTTTAATTTTAACTCGAAGAATTCTCGGTAAACTTTATCAAATACGCATTTAAAGTCAACGAATATGGCAAAAACATTACGTTTTATAAGCCGGATCTGTATTTATAAAGCTGAGGAGAGTGTGTATACATTGTCAGTACAGCCTCTATTTGGGCGAAATCGTGACCGACATTCTAGAAGTATAGAAAATTGCTCGCACCATAGCATCAGACGGTTATATAAAATGTATATATACACTTTACATAAACAACTTATTAACGAAATGCCTCGGTAATTATTGAGGTTTTCCTTTTTGTCATTTTTTGTATCTTGTTGTGATTATATTACTGATATTACCCCAGGATGAAGGAACTTGTTTTTTCTTTATTAAAGTTATTAAGTATTTTATTAAAAAGTAAAGTTAGGTCCAGTTGTTAGAAAAATGTTTAAAGAATTCATAAGGGATCCCGTCGGAACCAGGAGATTGGTTGCATTTGCAGTTATTGAGAACTGTGTATTATTCCTCGAAAGTAATTGAGATGTTAAAATAGGGGTAATTCGCATCCTACAAAGATGTTTTTTCTCTAATAATTATTTGTTGAGAATTTCTGAAAAATGGTTCTAAAAAATAAACCGACATTTTGATATTACGTTGATTGCCACGTATTTTTGATTGTGGTCCAAAACGTTTTAGCGTCCCTACAGTTAGAAAGGTTTGTTATAAGTTCTGTATCATTCAGTTTTTCTTCTTCTTCAGTGCCTTATCCGGTCCGGATGTTGGCGATCATCAAGGCTATCATGGTTTTGTTGACTTCTCTGCGAAACAGCTCCGCTGAGGTCATCCCAAACCATTGTCGGAGATTTTTCAACCACGAGATACGACGGCGTCCCGGTCCTCTTCTGCCAAATACTTTACCCTGCATAACAAGTTGAAGAATTCGATATTTTTCTTCGTTCCGCATCACGTGGCCATGCAGTTTTTACCCCTCAGTAAATATTTATATTCTTCTTAGTAAATTTTTATATTCTTTTTTTGGAAAAGACATATGAGTTGAGATACTATAAGGAAAAAGACTTTTGTTTGCAGATTTGTAGTCTATATTTTACATTTTTTTTAATTTGATGCATTCATGGTCAAACCAATGCTGTTGTATTCGGTTGTGATTATTATTATTACTATTTATTTTACAAATATGAAGGTTTAGTTCAGTGGCAGTTTTGTTTATAGCATCAAGAAAATTATTGTAAGTAACGTCCATATTAGCTATAAATGTAAAATCCACAAGGAAACTAAATTCATGTAGTTGGCTGTATACAATGAAAAAAAATTTATTTAAAAAATTGTCTCGAAGTCTCTGTGAGGACTTGCTGATAGCAACGAGTTGCTATCAACAATAATATTATAATATTATATAATATATCTCAATCTCTGCTTAAGACCTACTGAATCGTAAATTTTTGGTCAATGGTTGATCTTCCTTTCCTAAATCCTGCCGGATATTTACCAATGATCTTCTCTGCGAGGAGTCGTAGGCTATGGTTAAGTATACTGGTAAATATTTTATATCCACAACACAGTAAGGAGCTTATCGCTCTTTTTATGGATTGGGCAGATGAAACCCTCAGTCTACTCGTTTGGCCTTTTCTCTCTGCTCCATCGCCATATTCTGTACATGACCTTATATATCTTTTTCGTTATTTCACTTCCTCCTAACTTAAACAATGCTGCGGATATTCCGTCACGTCCAGAAGCCTTCTATTTTTCTGCAGTTGGATTGCCTTTTCAACCTCTTCTATTGTTGGCGGTTTTGGTTCTCTTCATTTTCTGTTTCTTTCAATAGCTCATGCTTTAAATGTTTCTTAAATTTCTTTAGTATTGCTGGTTATTTCTTTTATTTGTTTGATAAATGTATATGCATTTCGTGTTTTGTCTTCCCCTAAGTTTCCCTAAAACACGCCAACACCTATATAATTCACCAAAAAGTAACCAACAGCAAAATGTTTATCACATCTTTTAAGAAAGGGTTGTTTTATTAACTGGTAGAATTCTCTTACCCTGGTAAGTATACACTATTAAATACGTAGAATCTAATGGAATATTTAGTTTTTTGGTATAACCAAGGAAAAACTTAATAATCGTTTATTTTGATTTGTCTCTTATTTAAAGGTTGTGGGATAAGAGCTAAGTTCTATACGGGAGAAAATGCGTAGTAGGACGCACTTGCTCCACAGTGTAATTTTAGTAGTACGCTCTTATCCCACAGTGTAGTTTTAGCGGTAAAGTGTGTTTTATTTTTAGGTTAGACTTAATAAATATTACAGTTCGAAAATATATTTAAAAATCTGAAAGAGGCAAGAACTATTCCAAAGAAACTCTACTTCAGACTATAGAAGATGTTAAAAGTGGAAGGTACTCTGCATATGCGGCAAGTAAACTACACAAAATTCCTCTTAATACTCTACTCGATCACATTAAAGGAAGAAAAGGTAAGAAGTCAGCTTCATATGGTCGTACTAGCACTTTCTACAGAGGACGAAAATGAATTAGTTCATTGTTTAACTAATATGGAAAAGTATGGGTTTAATCTCTCACGACTGATACGTTAAAGCTAATCAACTTAATACTTCGTTTTAAAATGGAACTCCTGAAAAATACTGGCTTTTTTTCTTTACAAAACGTCATAATCTATCCATTAAAACTCCGGAAAATGTTGAGATAGCACGAAGAAAGAGTGTTGATCTTTTTATAATAAATAATTATTTTTATTTAGTTTAAAAAACTATTAAGAATCTGAATATTGAAAACAAATCATATTTGATTTGGAATTTGGAAGAAACAAGTTTTTGTTCCAATCCGTCAAAAACCAAAATCGTAGGAAAAAAGGTACCAAAGTGACCAGGACGACAAGCACTTTCGGCAGAGAAAATACATCAGTGCTTTCTGCATAAAATGCAAAAGGTGGAAAAGCCCTTCCTTTGATTATAATTAAAGGGAAACAAATATGGACACATATGATGACTCCAAAAGTAAAAGCATTTCCCGAAACTACCTAAGCTGCGCACCCAATGGATGGATGCACACGGACATCTTTGAAAACTATTTTAAAAACAGTTTTTTCAAAGCCATAGGTTTTGAACGGCCACTACTTTTGTTTTTTGATGGGCATGTAAGTCATGTTAGTATAAACCTTATTCAATGGCAATTGATACTCAAGTTACGATTATAAAACTATCGCTGCACATCAGCCTTATTCTCCAGCCGCTTGATTTGACGGTAAAGAAAGTAGTTAAAGATAGATGTAATGCTTTACTGGTAACAATGAGTAACGAGTACAAAAAGCCGAATTTTTCGTACTCTTGAGAAAAATATGAACTAGTCTTTGAGGCGAAATTATTTCAAATAGTTTCAGGTAAGCAGGAATATATCTTTTTAACGATAAAGTAGTCCCCGAGAAAACATTTGATTCAGATGAGTTTCAGAGATGGAAAGAGCAGTTAAAAATCTCAAACCCTCCAGTTAAGTCAAAGGAGACTGCTTCTACCTCTGTTGGAGCCCCAACTGAACTTTTTTAGTAGGAGTTAATTTTTTAATTTTTATTTATAAGCTAAGTGTTTTTTTATGGCATAAGTAACTTTAATCTGGTATTTTTTACACGATATAATTAAGGAAATATCAGAAATTGAAGTGCCACAATATTCAAGCCTCATCAACAAGTGCCACATTTTCTATGAATATTGTATCAGGTAGTTTCTTTTTTAAATTATCGTACCCGGTATAGAAAAAAAAACCATTTTTTATTTTAACAATTTTCCAAGTAGCGAAAAAATCAACCGAATGCAAGAACATTTAACTGAAAAGTCTGCTGCTGTTTCATTCGAAAACTTATGTTAGCGTGCATAAAAAAGGGAAATAGTGAGAAATAGAAAAAAAGTAAAATATGCAATGGTGCGGAACTTATAACTGCGGAAGCTGTGCTTGAATGAATCAGAAAACAAGAAGAAAAAAAAAACAAAATAAGATATGTTTGGCGGCTTCTAAAAGGTTACAAAAAAATATAAGAATCCAAAAAACCAGAAGCGTAAAAAAATGAAAACAGAAAAAATTACAAGCGAAAATGAAACGTCCGAAGATGAGCAACCAAATATTTCTAGCTCTCAGTCTGAGAACGAAGACTTTACAACAATGACTGAAAATGAGCAAAAGGAATATGAAGAAAAAATAATAGATATTCCTCATGAACCAAAAATAAGCGACTGGGTTGTCGTGAGGTTTTTACAAAAAAAACAATTAAGTTTTTTGTCGGCCAAATCACCGAGATTAACGATGAACCCGTTGTGAACTTTGTAAGAAAAAAAAAGTCGGTTTCGCCAGGTAAAAATCGTTTGATTTTTCTTTTTGTTATTAGATGGCGTAGTTACGTCCGTAAATAGTTATTTTGATAACTATTGGTCTACGACGGGATAGATTTTGTTTCGATTCAGAGCAGTGGCTAAACCGCTCTGAGGAGACCTAAAGAGGTCAAAATACGTATAAACGGCTTGTGGCTGCTCTATATCGAAACAAAAATCTAATACCGTCATTATGTTTTATTTCTTTACTCTGTTTGGAGTACCAGAAACTGAATTCACTATGAATTTTGATCATGTTGAACGGCAGGTGGAATTCAATTTTTAGATTCCCTTTTTTTGTTATTAGATGGCGTAGTTACGTCCGTAAATAAATATTTTGATAACTATTGGTCTACGACGGGATAGATTTTGTTTCGATTCAGAGCAGTGGCATACCGCTCTAAGGAGACCTAAAGAGGTCGAAATATGTATAAGCGGCTTGCCACTGCCCTGTATCGAAACAAAAATCTAATACCGTCATTATTTTTTTTTGTAAGAAAAGTGTTTGAAACTAAATATTTAACATTTTTTTCAATATCCGCAAGTTGAAGATAGAAGTGAAATTTTGCGGGAGGATATTAATTCTGTCTTACCACCACCCACCATAGGTCGGAGGGGAGAAATTCAATTCCAAGTAACATTTTCTAGGTACAAGGTTAAGTAATAAAGCATTTTTCACTTGTTCTTGAAGAAAAAAAAAGTTCGTTTTGTATTTAAAAAAAAAGACAAACATTTAAAACGCTGTAAGCTTTTAAATAAAATGAATGTTAAAAAATTTTAAAAACCGTTTTGTTACTAAAGATATAAAGATTCCGCTCTTGCCCCAAAGTAAACTAGTATCATCGCCTACAAGTTCTTACATCAGTTTATGCACTTAGCGTACCTTAAAGTACGCTTATCAGCGTACCACTGCTCATTTTGCAAAATTCCCTGAAATTTTTGAATATATCAATTTTTTTGAGATTTACCTTTTAGAAATGTACTGCGAACAAGCTAATTATAATAATATGGTCATAGGAAGCATAACTTATTCCTACATAACATAAAAAATACATCTTTGAGAAAGTTAACTTTTATAAATTTTACTCCGCACTCACCCTACGAGGAAAGGCTAAATATAAGAGGTGAGACAGAGCTCCACGAATCAGAAATCCAACTCGAGGACATCAACGATGAAAAATAGAAAGATAACATCCCAACAGAGGTAGAAGTCATTCAAGCAATACAAAAATTGAAATAAAACAAAGCTCCTGATAGTGTTTTTAAAAAATGCACTGTACAAGGCCATGATAGAATTTAGCATACCAGCACACTTGGTGATATTGGTAAAAGCGACCCTCTCAAGAGTCGAGTGTAAAGTTAGAGTGCAGAACGGAGTTTCTAGCACGTTCCAGTCTCAGATAGGACTTAGACAAGGAGACAGCCTATCTTGCCTTATATTTAATATTACACAATAGAAAGCGCTACGAGAATCTGGAATAATAGCTAGAGGAACTATTATTAATCGCAGCGTACAATTACTAGCGTATGCCAATGACATCGACATTATTTCAAGAAGAAAGGCGGACGTGGTCGAATCATTGAAAGCACTTGAAGCAGCAACAAAAAGAATGGGACTAGAGGTTAACACTAGTAAGACGAAGTATATGAAAGTATTAAAAATATTCAAGCAGCACAACCCGAATCTAACAATCGGAACATATACTTTCGAAGGAGTAAGAGAGTTTATATAGCTAGGCTTACAAATTAATCAGAATAATGCAGTAACTGCAGAAATTAACAGACGGATGTATCTGGTCAACAAGCCTAGTTACAAAAATAACGAAACTAGTGATATACAAAACTCTTATCAAGCTCATCCTCACCTACCCGTCGGAAACATGGACGATGACAAAGAGCGATGAGGAACGTTTAATATGCTTTCAACGTAAAATCCTCCGGCATATCTATGGAGGAGTACAGGAGGGCGGATTATGGTGTAGACGCTATAATTTCGAACTCTACCACCTGTATGACAAACCTGATATTATTAGCTCCATCAAAATAAACCGGCTGCGGTGGTTAGGTCACATAGAGAGAATAAATGAGATGGAGCCGCCAAAAAATATTTATAACCAAAGAATAGATGGAGTGAGAAGGAGAGGCAGACTCAGAGCACGATTTATGGATCAGGTGGAGGAAGACTTGAGAATGTTGGGAGTACGAAACTGGAAAGCCAAGGCGAAGAATAAGAGAGAATGGAGACTTATCCTTGAGCAGGCCAAGACTCATCAACATCATTGGCTCCACAACCATGGGTTGTGGAGCCAATGATGATGATGACTTACCCTACCTGACCCTATATGATATATAGTAGTCTGTTCTATTAAAAATTATTAAGAATATATCGTTTATATATACGCAGTGTATACTTATTCTAAACTTCAGAAGAATTAACCATTTAAAATCAATTTTGGTAGATACAGAAGAATATATGATAACATTATCAGAAAGAAGAAATGAAGGTCCAAAATAACTATAGGAAAGAGTAGGGGACAATATTTAAGAATATAAAAATTTATGAAGTATAATAAATATGTATATGATTAATAAGTAGTAGTAAACTATAAAAAATTAAAAACTTTACACTTCTCTTTATTATAGTATACGTAGTTATATTAAATTACAAAATACACCATTGTGCTTTAAACTAGCGTTTAGCTTATATGATATCTAAAGATCATTAATATTTCAATGTCTAAAATTCAAATATTAGCTTATTAATATATTACTCATAGCAGGTAAATATATCTTACAATATCTTGCGGCATATTAATATACATAACTCACTCAAGATTAATATTTGCTAAACAAACATGGCAATATACACAAGCTTCAATCACAATAGAAACTATTTCTGCTTGCTTTAGTAATTGTAATCAACAACAGCTGATTTAATCTACATACATAGGAATACAAAAACATTATAAATTGTACATGCAATGTTTTTTTATTTCAATAACTAAAATAAATTTTTAAATTAAATTTAAATTTAAATTAATTCAAATTTAATAATTGTACTATTTTAGTAAGGAAAAAACCTGATATTTATAACTTTAAAACAAAGATTGAAATTAAAAGATTTGCTAAATATAAATTTCGATGGATCTGGAAGTAATCCAACTTGAAATTTAATTAATAACAAAAATAGTTTCAAATACAACAAATAACAACCTAGGCAAATATATTAAAAACAACCAGAGCCCAACTAAAACACACTTACACAGTGGTGTGTACAAACTTAAATGTGGCGACTGTCCAAAAACTTACATCGGTCAAACTGGTAGAAATTTTAATAGACGAATAGCAGAACATAAAAGGGCTTTCAATAATAGAAAAACAGATTCTACATACGCACATCACCTTCTAGATCCTAATCATTCTTTTAATGACGAATTTAAAATTCTTCACATTCAAAATAAAGGCCTTAAGCTATCTTTGTTATAATCTATAAAAATTAATAAATTAAAAAACACGATATATTTCTGAATGACCAACTTGAGACAAACAGTTCTCCCCTCCTCAACCTATTTCATTAGAGACTATTAAGTGTAAACGCATGCCAAAACTAGATCAGTTGAGAAAGTCAATCAGCCGAAACAGCTGTAGTAATAGGAGTTTAAAATAAATTTTGTGGAAGTTTTGAAAACAAAGTTTTCAGTGTTTTATTGTTACAAAAAATAAAAAAAGGTAAAAGAAATAAGTTAGACTTAGTCACAATCAATTTAATTTAACTAATCGGACGACCGGTTTCGCTTTCTATAATATGCAAAGCATCTTCAGGTCACGATACAAAGTTAAAATGCTGAAAATAATAATCCCATATTAGGGTGTTGTCTAATAAAGATAAAAACAAAGATAAAAACATAGGTAGGTGATATAAATTATATAAATTACAGCAATTATGCCAATATTACATGTCTGTGGTTTTATAAATGAATAAAATGTTTAAGCAGACAAGGTTGTCAAGACAAGACACAAGCACGCACCGATTCAACGCGCCTAATTCTCTAGTGCTGCGCGCACAGCGGACCGATCATGTTTGAGTGGGAGAGAGACGCAAGGCATTCGCCGGTCCGGCGGGCCTCTCTCTCGTTCGGTGAGTCATCGTAACAGACGTGAGCGGGCGTTACACTTTTTCATGAGTGACTCCTAGCCACAACCTAATTTAAGACGTTGTCACGTCAAAACGACGCTAGAAACATTTAACAAATTTCATAGGATTCTTTAAGACTTAAACTATCTCAGAAGTTAAATGCATAATATTGCGTTTTCATCGAAATTATTTACAAAATAAACATTTGAAAAAGAGGTGGGTTTTTTACTTACAAAGAATTGTAATAACTTGCTATTACATTGCTATTAATAATTGTATATTTTTCAAGCTACAGACTTGTACGTAAAACCATTGGAGAGCTGGTAAAAAAAATCACATTAAAAAAAAAACCTTCTATGGAGAAGGTTTGTAAGAAGTAAAATTTGCACAAATTTTGAATGAAAATCTAAACTTAATATTAAAACTTATAGCTATAAAATTCATCCAATTTTTCGAAACTTACACCCCTTCGAAACGAAGGTACTTTCAAAAGATCGACATAGGAAAGTGGAGGGGATAACTGTTTCAACTCCGTTTTTTTTTTTCAAAATCGGAACTTCAAATTAAAACACGTATGAAAAATTTACATTATCTCGGCTGTCATTGCAGCTAGAAGCCTCTTCTTTTTAATCTGGGGTAGCCTGTCGAAATATGAATAAATACATAGATTTTACTGGCCAGAAACTATGGGAAACCTCGGAAAATTAAGTCCATTTGAAATTTACCGTAAAAACTTACTTTTTTTTAAATTTGGCTATGGCTAATGGTAGTAGGATTTTAAAGTAGGACAAGTAAATAAAGGATTTTAAAAAGTAGCATACTGGTTAGTCCTGACATACTGGCCTAATTAGTCAGCAATAAATTCATCTTAATTTTAGTGCTATATGATTTCTGTATCATGAAATAATCAAACAAAAGTTAAGAACTGCACTTAATAAAAATTTTTAACATAAAATTCAATATAAAACATAATAATCTAACAACAAATGTGTTTAATAATCTTTCTCTAAATTATCAATTTTGTTTTGAGGCAATAGGATTTATTTCTATGCAAAAAGATCTTAAAGATCTTGTCTAGTAGCAACATTGTGCAGATGAGGAGCAACACGTTTCTAAAGAATATCCCATAAATGCTCGATGGGATTAACATCTAACAATTGTGCTGGCCACGGTAAAAGTGTAATATCCTCATAATAAAACCAGTCTCTTACTGTTGCTGTAGTTTGTAGCCTTACAGTGTCCTGCATGTAACGCAAATCATGATCTACACTAGTAGGAAATGGAAGAGCAACAGATTCTAAGATACGATTAATATATTGATATTGATTCAAAGTGTTTTCCCCAAAAATAGGAAAAGTTCGATGATAAAAAATTAATCTAGCTTACATCGTAACTTGTAGACCACTCTATGGACGAAAGTTCTGTACATGCCCGAGTCTCTCTTGCCGACCAGGCCCTCTTCAAAGTCTTACTCTTCTTGAATATTAGTAGAGACAAAATCTAGCTTAGTCTGTGAATAACACTACACTCCATTCTTGTAAGCTCCGATGCTTGTATTTTTGTGCCTACCCTAATCTGAGCCTAAAATTTCCATGACGTAACATGGGAAACCTCAATGGACGTCTGGCGTGTAAGCCAGCTTCATGTAATCTATTCCTCAAAGTTTCGACACATACAAACAGTAGTGTTGTGGGCATTTTCGAAGATCTCGTACAGATCAATTATATGTATATTTCGATGACTTAATCTTACTACATACCGATTCTGTTGAGGTGTAGTTACACGTTAACGACCTCCATGTTTTTCAAAATGTTCATATCGACGCCGCAGTCGCAAAATCACGTTCCAAGACACGTCAAAATAGCGTGCAACATGAGTTTGTGAAAGACCAGCCTCAATCATATTCACAGCTCTTACCATTTGAACATATGTTAAATGCTGGCGCTCCATGACGATCGTTGGGTTTAATAATCTGGATTTAATAAAATTTTAAAGTAAATACAGACTGTCTTCAAATTTTAAACATTTTTTCTTTACCATTTGTAGCATTTAGTTGTACGTATTTGGTATCACTTTTGCCTAGAAATATTTTCTGATTTACGATAAGAGGTTATTTATAAGTTTTTAGCTTTTTATTTTAGTTGTTCATTGAGTGGCAAGAACACATTTCTGGAACGGTGATTAAGGTTTAAGGTTAAACACAGACAGGGCGGCGTGCGCCGCGTCGGTTTTGACAGCGGTCTCTCGTCTATGGTACTTATGTTTTGCAACACAGACTGTCGTTTGTCAGCTCTTCGCGTCGGCCGCCGCGCGGCCTATGCTGAGTACCATGCGCCGTCGGCGGTTTTATGACTTCTGGCGGCACATCAGTAATAGATATCTCGTGCTTCAACACAGACGTGTGACTGTTTTGCAACGGTTTTATTTGATGAGTGTTTACCAAATTTTGAATATATTATGGAAGCTATAGATATCGATAAATTAATTACCGAAATTCACACACGGCCAGCAATTTGGGATATGCGCTCAAATGGATATTTGAATAAAATAAAGAAAAAACATGCTTGGGAAGAGGTTACCCATAGTTTTATTTTGGAAGATGCTTTTCTGGGCCGTCTTTATTTTCCTTAACTAACATGTAAAACATTCCTTTGTTTTTGAATTCATTTACTATAGGATGTATCCAGACCTGCGTTTCTTCTTCTTCTTTGATCTAATATGAAGTAAACTTGCACTTATTTGGAAAAACAAATCATCGTCACTTTCACTAGATGATTTTAGAGACCTCATCATACCATTCTTAGTCCAAAACTCGACTTAATTTGATAACAACGAATAAAATGGCAAAACTACTGTCAGCTACAAGCCGCCCTGTATGTGTTTAACCTTAGCCGAAACACGGTTAATCCGGCACTACCCTGGGGTCTTCTGGCCTAGTATCCTACTCGGCCGAAAGATGCCAGGCCAGGGTGTCTTGCTTCGTGACGTAAGATGCCCAAAAAAGATTGTGGTATTCCACTTTTACTGAGAAAATTTTCTAAAGGGATGTAGATTAGGTTTTTAAGGTAAAAAAAGGTAAATGAAATGTCAAAATTTTTCTAATGTAGTGTTATTTTTAAATAATTTAATATCTTTGACGTCTATCCATATATATGTATATATATATATATTGTTATGATGTGTTTTTTGTTTGAATGATGAGCAATGAGTATTTTTAATAATATAGGGTTTTTATCGCGGTTCTCAAAGAATTAGTTTGTAAGTACTTTTTTAAATTATCTTTATTATAACTATTATGGAACACACATATATATCTAACCTAACCAATGTAAATTTAAAATAAACTATCTTTAAATTGATATTCTTATAAAACTAATTAAATTCTATAGACAATCTAAAATTTAAACAAAACTATCTTCAAAATTGAAATTGTTATGACACTAACTAAATTATATTAACAAAATTTTGTACCTTTCTTTCACTGAATGCCTAAATGAACTGTTCTCCACTATATATATTCTAATCACCACTGAATGTCTTCGTACTTCGGTTATCCTTGTTTTTGTGAAATTACTTTTTCCAATTATCAGCTTCTTCCAATTTAAGATATAGTTTTCTTCACCAGCATTTCTACACCACCAACCAAACCAGCAAACAGCATTTATATTTATTCTTCTTTTCAATATACCAATATCCAATTATTATAAGTTGATTTATACTAATCTCCAACCATAATATAATTTAATTTCTTCCAATATACCTTTTTTTTATCTTCAATAATTATTTGTGTATAATTATAAATGTGCATTAAATATATGCATAATTTTTAATCTTCATTTAACTCACTATATTAAACAATTTGACTATTTGTAACTGATTCACTGACTGTCTTGAAAATTCTGAACAATTTACTTCACTCTACTAACTTTTATAATAAACTGGCCTGACTTCTGACTAAAAACTTCAAAAAACTTCTGAACAATTGACTTCACTAAGTAAATGTATCTATCTTCTAACTAACTTTCATGATAAAACTGCTAAAAACTTTTCTGACTGAAAAACTGCCATCTTGAATCCAAATCACGGGTATTTATATGTTTTTGGATTTCTAGAACCATCTCGTAAGATATCATGTTCTATTCAGTTCTATTTAATACATGTCTGAATTTTCTGGAACAAACCATTTCGCAAACATGGCCATCTCCGGAGATCCAGAGAATTCCATTCTTTTCTATTAATAATTTTGTTTACATTTAGGCTTTTCAGATCAGAATATATAATTAAATTAGTAACTAACACTCTAATTTAATAAAATACACATTTCAAACAATATATTATATAACCCAACTTTTATTCGTAATTATGATTCTTAATTTGACACTTGGAGTATGTATAGTTGGTTGCCTAGGCACATGGCTCACTTATATATATTTACAATATTAAAATACAACTTTTTACAATTATTATATGCTAATTTATTAAAAATGCCCTCACATAAATATATTTTTATAAATTTCTCTAGTATATAACTTATTTAAAATAATCAAATACTTTTTTATATCTAATATTATGTAGTATATAACTTATAAATTATTTTCTTTAAACCCTAATCGTATCAATACCCCAAAATAATATTTAAAATAAATAATTTACTTATTATTTTTTTAAATATTAATTTTCTCATACCTTATTAAATTTAATAAATCAATTTTTTTTTATTTAAAATGTGTTAAATACATCCCTGTTTGCTGTCTATATCAAAGCATAGAACAACGGATCACAGTTCGGCTATTCTATGGTCAAACTGTCATGTCAAATGAAACAATGGATGCGATATCAGAGAATAAAATATAACCTTAATTAAAAATATAATAGATATGGTGTTCTGTTTATTTATAGACAAAATCTAGGAATTATTTCCATTCAAAATAACTTCATCAATATAAATTGGTAAGTTTTTTCACTTTATTATATTAGAAAGACATTTTTATAGCAATTATAGTATCTAACCCCAAATTATGATTTTTAGGGTATCAAACAATTTCCATATGTACAAAATTCAACAAGTATGATGTCAAATTTATTCACAACAAAGAAATCTACCATCTATCTATGAAATGGATCTATCAGTAAGTTATTAGTGTTATTATATTTGTGTTAAAGGTATAGAAATCATTATTCAATCTCTTCATGATATTGAAAAATGTCGTTGATATGAAATATGCCTCTTAGTCTGTTCTCTTCTCTGATCCCATCTCCATTTTACACCTTTTCTCAGTAGTTCAAGTAATGGAATTTCTTTTATACTTAGATCTGGTATCATCCTTTTATAATAATTAATTATTCCAATAAATCCTCTTAAAGTTCTTAAATTGTGTGGTGTTTTATATTCCTGAATGACTTGTGTCCGTTCTGGATCCATTTCGATTCCCTTAGTGTTAAGTTTATAACCTAGATATATGACTTCTTTTTGAAAAAATGTACATTTTTCTTGATTTATTTTTAGTCCAACTTTGTCTAATCTATTTATTATAGTTTTTAGGTGTTTCTCATGATCTTCAGCCGTTTTAGAAAAAATTAATATATCATCAATGTAGTGAATTACAAAATGTTCATATTGATCCAAAATATCATGAAGACATCTACATAGAGCACTGCAAGATGATTGAAGTCCAAATGGTACTACTTTGAATTGATATACTACTCCATCTATCTGAAATCCTGTATACTGTCTACTTTTTCTTTCTAGAGGTATTAACCAGAAACTATGCTGTAAATCGATTTTAGTGAAAAATGACATTCCTGTAATTCTTCCTAATATTCCATCTATACTCATTGGTGCTTCAAATTGCTTTTCAGTAATCTTGTTAATATTCCTTGCATCCAAACATAACCTGATTTCACCTGATCTTTTTCGTACTACTACTATGGGGTTAATAAAACGTGTGTCTGCCTTCTCAATGATCCCATCTTCTAACATATTATTAATTGTTTTGTTTACTTCTTCTCTGTATTTATATGGTATTGGGTATGATTTTGTTTTAAAATCTTTTTCTTCTTTAACTTTTATACTATGGATATAATTTTGTGCAATTCTATTTTCTTTATTGACAAGTCCCTTGTGTTGCTGCAATATGGAAATGACTATTGATTTATATTCTTCAGGGCAATTTAAAACTTTCATCATATCTTCTTCTTTACAAATCACATTATTCTTCAATATGTACTCATTATTCCTTGCTTCCAATTTTACGCACTCCGCCTCGTAGGCATCCATCTGCTTAAAATTTCCATTCCTTAAATATTCACTACAATAATTATTCTTTACATTCTTCTGGGACATTTCCCTATCATCAAAATACATTTCTTCTTCATAAACATCATTATTTTCTTTTAATAATATCCTATCAACTCTTATTCCTCCTTCTACCTCATCTTTCTGCATAAATTTAATTATTTGCCCTTCCAAAGTTACCATTTTTTCTTCAAAATCTATCTTTACTTTCTTCTTTTCCAATTCATCATTTCCCATTAATATATCAACACATAAATCCTTGACAATAAATCCTTGCATATTAATTTCTTTATTAAGAATATTAATTTTAAAATTGGCTAGTTTATCAATTTCACCCAACTTCTTATTATTTGCACCAATAATTTTAATTTTTGGAATCTTTATTATATCTGATAGTTTTAATGTATTAAAAATAAAATTCTCCGAGACTAAAGTACTTTCTGAACCAGTATCTATCATAATCTTAATCATTTTATTTTTGGCCAAAGCATTTATATAAATTAAATTAATAGATTCAATAATTTTCTCTTCATCTAAAGAAATAAATTCAGAAGGTTTTTCATAATAGCAATGGCCTAACTTGTAATTCAGAAAGTTTACTGCACAAAATTTTGATTATTAGAATTGTCAGATTGTATCTGACCACTTGGATCTGATGTCCTATGTCTTTCCCTACTATGACTTCTACTCACATTTTCTTGCCTTGTACTATTTCGTTCCCTGTCTTCGCAGCTTCTATTCCTTCGAACACAATTTACCTGTCTGTTATAGTTAGGTCGCTCTGTATTTCTTCTATTGTTAAAATCTTGTCTATTATTATTAGTACTGTTATTAAAATGTTGTCTATTATAACTAGTATTATTATTACAATTTTGTCTAATTTGATTACTGTTATTATTATTAAAATTTTGTAAATTATTACCATACCTAGTATTATTGTTATATGATTGTCTATATTGTTGATTATCATTTTTATTATATTGAAAGTTATTGTTGTTTTTTCTGTTGTTATTATTACTTGTCATATTGCCTCTTTGTATTCTTTGAATAAAATTAATAAAACTATCTATTGTTTGAATATTTTGTACAGTTACGGTTTGCACAACATCAGCATCAAAATGTCTAGATACATTTAAGACTGTTTCATCCTCTCTAAGTGGTGGTTCTAAATATTTTGCAACTGTTATCAATTTCAATGCATAATCTACCATATTTGATTTTAAATTTTGATTATACTTTCCAAAATATAGAATTTCTCTAAACTTGGCTTGCTCTAGTTCACCCCAATAATAATTTAAAAATTTATTTTCAAATGTTTGAAAATTATCTAAATCATTCTCAATACTAGCAAACCAAGTTGCTGCATTGTCATTTAATGTCATTCTAATATAATCTTTAATATCATTAATATTATTCACAAATCTTAATTTATGTTTTAAACTATTTATGTATACTCTAGGATGCAAATTTTTTATATTACCAGAGAATTTAATCCCAGTCTCATTTGTTAAATTTAAGTAATGTCTACCTATGTCTCTCATTTGTGAAATATCATCTATTCTCTGTTCCACATTTCTTATTTGATTATTATTTATTTGGATATTTTGTTGTATATCATCTAATTTTTCTTCTGTGTTTCTCCTGTCTTCGTTAATTTTTACTTCTAAGTTACATTTCTGTACCTCTATTTTCTGTTCTATATCTATCTTATTATCTTGAATAATCCTCTTTACTTCTGTCCTCTCATTTTCTATCCTTTTCTTGTAGTCCTTCCGTATAATTTTTATTTCATTTGCTACTTTTTTCTCTGCAGCTTCAAATTTTTTATCCATTTGTTTTTCCATTTGTTTTACAATTTTATTATTATTATCTTCTATTTTCTTTTCTAATTTTCTATAATTCTCTTCCAATTTTTGTTCCATTTTTTTCATGTCTTCTTTGACTTCTTTTGAATTCTCTTCCAATTTTTTTATGTCTTCTTTGATTTATTTTGAATTCTCTTCTATTGTCTTGTTCATCTGCATCATTAATGACATCAAAGCTGCCATATTGACATTTTCCTCTCTTTCTGGATTCATTTCTGCAGTATCTTGTGGAACTTGAATTACTTGAACCACTTGAACCACTTGAAATACTTGAAATACTTGAACCACTTGAACTAAACTCTCCTCTTGTATAGGTTGTGTTTCTACTTCCACATCTTCTTCATTCTTTTTGCTTCTTGTACCTTTCTTTCCTTGAGACATTTTGAGACTTTACTTGTTCAAATATAATTAAAAATAAATTCTATAATTTTTCCTTTCTACTGATAATTAATTTAATTATATGAGAGCACTTATCTTCCCAAACTAATTCTTTTAAATAGAGAGCCACCGCGTTGGGTGCCAAATTGTTATGATGTGTTTTTTGTTTGAATGATGAGCAATGAGTATTTTTAATAATATAGGGTTTTTATCGCGGTTCTCAAAGAATTAGTTTGTAAGTACTTTTTTAAATTATCTTTATTATAACTATTATGGAACACACATATATATCTAACCTAACCAATGTAAATTTAAAATAAACTATCTTTAAATTGATATTCTTATAAAACTAATTAAATTCTATAGACAATCTAAAATTTAAACAAAACTATCTTCAAAATTGAAATTGTTATGACACTAACTAAATTATATTAACAAAATTTTGTACCTTTCTTTCACTGAATGCCTAAATGAACTGTTCTCCACTATATATATTCTAATCACCACTGAATGTCTTCGTACTTCGGTTATCCTTGTTTTTGTGAAATTACTTTTTCCAATTATCAGCTTCTTCCAATTTAAGATATAGTTTTCTTCACCAGCATTTCTACACCACCAACCAAACCAGCAAACAGCATTTATATTTATTCTTCTTTTCAATATACCAATATCCAATTATTATAAGTTGATTTATACTAATCTCCAACCATAATATAATTTAATTTCTTCCAATATACCTTTTTTTTATCTTCAATAATTATTTGTGTATAATTATAAATGTGCATTAAATATATGCATAATTTTTAATCTTCATTTAACTCACTATATTAAACAATTTGACTATTTGTAACTGATTCACTGACTGTCTTGAAAATTCGGAACAATTTACTTCACTCTACTAACTTTTATAATAAACTGGCCTGACTTCTGACTAAAAACTTCAAAAAACTTCTGAACAATTGACTTCACTAAGTAAATGTATCTATCTTCTAACTAACTTTCATGATAAAACTGCTAAAAACTTTTCTGACTGAAAAACTGCCATCTTGAATCCAAATCACGGGTATTTATATGTTTTTGGATTTCTAGAACCATCTCGTAAGATATCATGTTCTATTCAGTTCTATTTAATACATGTCTGAATTTTCTGGAACAAACCATTTCGCAAACATGGCCATCTCCGGAGATCCAGAGAATTCCATTCTTTTCTATTAATAATTTTGTTTACATTTAGGCTTTTCAGATCAAAATATATAATTAAATTAGTAACTAACACTCTAATTTAATAAAATACACATTTCAAACAATTTATTATATAACCCAACTTTTATTCGTAATTATGATTCTTAATTTGACACTTGGAGTATGTATAGTTGGTTGCCTAGGCACATGGCTCACTTATATATATTTACAATATTAAAATACAACTTTTTACAATTATTATATGCTAATTTATTAAAAATGCCCTCACATAAATATATTTTTTTAAATTTCTCTAGTATATAACTTATTTAAAATAATCAAATACTTTTTTATATCTAATATTATGTAGTATATAACTTATAAATTATTTTCTTTAAACCCTAATCGTATCAATATATATATATATAAATATATATATATATATATATATATATATATATATATATATATATATATATATATATATATATATATATATATGTTCGGATAAGTTTCCGCGGTCAGATGAATGAAAATTACTGAGTTCTCTTCCCGAGAACTCAGTAATTTTCATATATATATATATATATATATATATATATATATATATATATATATATATATATACATATATATATTATTATACAGTGTAATCGGTACTTCCAAATACACAATTTTCTCATTTTTTTTACTGAAACACCTAGTATATTAATATTGCATTTTGTAGAAAATATTACAACCTTTCTGTTGGTATGAGGTTCGACATACCTAGCATAAGTCGTTTTGTAAATATTTAAAAAAGAACTCTAACTTTTATATTTTTTATTATTATTTTTTTGCAAAAATAATAATTATAATATGATTTTTGAAACACACATCAAAATATCCAAGATTTAAATAAAACATAATTAAAGAATAATAAAATCGTGTGCTAGTACAACTTAGTTGAATTTTATAAATTATTATGTTACAAAATAATATTTACCATACTAATAAATTTAATATAGTTTATATACATAAATTAATTATTAAATTAAATAAATGGCCAATTTTAAAATCTACTTTAGTATAAATGAACGTTAAATGTATCTATTAAAATATTTAATATAATAAATAGTATACAGGGTGTTTCAAAAAAGGTAACCCCGTCTCTAGGGTAGGTAAAAAACTGAAAAATAATTGGGGTTTGCTTAGTAAAAAATTTTTGTAACGCCATCCGTTTTCAAGATACAGGGCGTTGAAGAAAAAAAAATTTTACGCAGCTTTTACGATTTTGCCGAAACTACTGGCAACATTGTAATGAAATTTTATACGAATATGTTTTGGAAGCTGATACATCCCATAAATTTGTTTTTATATCTGATTCTCATAGAGGGCGCTAGTTACACGGATCGTACTAAGTATTAATCAATATAACTTTTTTAAGAGTATAATTATTAATTCAAATTTCAAGTAAACTTAAACATCTTTCAATTTTACACGAAAAAGGCACTCTTGGTAAATCTCGATACTGTGTACCGTTTTCAGAATATTTTGATTTTAAAATTATGAAGTAATAATTGATGCTGGTATAAAATAGTTAGTAGTTAAACAAAACTCACAAGAAGAAAATTAAATTAATGACTAAGAACATAAAATAAAATTCATATACAGTAATTGTTCAAAATGTCCTCCGTTTTCGCGAATACACAAGTCTATTCTTTTTTCTAAAGATTCCATTAACCTTCTAAACGGTAGTGGATCAGCTATGATGTCATTAAATTGAAGTTGAATTCTTTCTTCCAATTCTTGGCGTGAATTTACCTCTGTAGCATAGACTTTTTCCTTAATATACGACCAAACTGCGTAGTCCAAAGGGTTAAAATCGCATGACCGAGGAGGCCAATGAATCGGAGCTTCTGCACCTCTACCAATCCATCGATTGGGAAAATGATTACTCAACCAATTATGACACCTTCTATCAAAGTGTGGTGGAGCTCCATCGTATAAAAAATAAAGATCTTCGCTCGTTTAGCGTTAAATCTTCTAATATCTCGAATAAGGAATTGTTTAAAATATCAAGATACATATCGCCATTTAAATTTCCAGGTAGAATATGATAACCTATTAATTTGTTACCTAAAGTTGCTGCCCAAACATTAACTTTAAATGAGTGTTGGTAATGTGATACCCTTTTGACTCGTGGATTCTCATCACACCAGTAGTGTGCATTATGGGAGTTAAACATACCTTGTCGCGTAAAGGTGGCCTCGTCCGTAAAAAGAATGCATTTTAAAAAATTTGGATTGTGGGCTGTCCTTTGTTGCAATGTTTTACAAAAATCCACTCTAACCAGTAGATCATCTGGCAAGAGCTCTTGGACTTGCTGTAATTGCTGTTCTTTTAGTATCCGCCAAGTACTTGAAGAAGAAGTATTTGTTTGTCTTGATATATTCCTTACGCTAACTGTTGGATCTTGATCAAGTAAATTTAAAATATTATTTTCATTATTAATTGTTCTTGTTGTTCTTGGTCTACCAGAATTTATTTTATTTGGTCTCACATTCCCAGTTTCTCGACAACGTCGTTCAACGGTTCTAAATGTTTTTTTACTTGGTAAGTTTCTTCTAGGAAACTTTTCTGCATAACGTGTCACAGCTGCACTAGAACATCCTAAACATTCGCCTAAGGTTAATAACATGTCAGTGTATTCAACATTTGAGTACATTTTGATTTGATTTTACAAATAACAAGGTTTCAAAACTCTAATTATTGTTGATTTATCGTCATAACAATCAATAAATGTCAGATTTCCATGGCACACTTGGAGAAAATAGAGGTATACCTGTTAGAACTTTATCATTACTACCTGCATCAATTATTACTTCATAATTTTCAAATCAAAATATCCTGAAAACGGTACACAGTATCGAGTTTTACCAAGAGTACCTTTTTAGTGTAAAATTGAATGATGTTTAAGTTTACTTGAAATTTGGTTAATAATTATACTCTTAAAAAAGTTATATTGACTAATACTTAGTACGATCCGTGTAACTAGGGCCCTCTATGAGAATCGCATATAAAAACAAATTCATGGGATGTATCAGCTTCCAAAACATATTCGTATAAAATTTCATTACAATGTTGCCAGTAGTTTCGGCAAAATCGTAAAAAATGCGTAAAATTTTTTTTTCTTCAACGCCCTGTATCTTGAAAACGGATGGCGTTACAAAATTTTTTTAAAAAGCAAACCCCAATTATTTTTTAGTTTTTTACCTACAATAGAGACGGGGTTACCTTTTTTTGAAACACCCTGTATACTTGTGTAACAACAGCTAGCAAAATTTTTGTAGTTGCATTTTTTGTAACAAAGTTTTATATTTCAAATATGAATTTTTTAACCGAAGAATTGGTTGATACGCCATTTGTGTTGCGAAAATGGAAGAAAATGTTTACCAGCTTCAAAAGTGTATAGTTAAAGATATCCGCACATAAGACATCTTTCACAAAGAGTCTTCGAAAAACTTTAAACCGCTTTGTTCGTTCGGGCAATGTGCAGTATTTAAAACCAACAATACTAACAAGGGTTTTAGCTAATAAAAATAAATTTCGATTTATGGTACATGTAATAAAGAATTTATAAATAAGTACACACCAATTGAACAATATTACAGATGTAAGTGCAACGACAGTTCGAATGAAAAACAAATTTCATCCATTTAAAATTCAGTTTCATCAGGAATTCAATGAAAATGATTTTCAAAGAAGAACGAATTTTTGTGACGGTAGAATGTGACGGAAGAAATGTAAAGTTGAAATGTAAATTTTTTGGAAAATATTTTATATTCTGACTTATCCACATTTCATCGCAATGAGTTTCAAGTGTTTCAAGGGTGCTTCATTTAAAAACAAAACTCAACTTTGGTTCATTCCGTTGGTTCGACTGACCTTGTATAATCGAAAATGATTTTAAATTATAGACGTATTTGATGCACATTAGTTACATTATAAACATTGTTAATATACTTGATAATTTATCTGTGTGTCTATCTAAATTATAACTATAACTATAACTAAAAATATAATGTATCGGTTCTCTAAACATTTTCTGGATTAACGGTTAGTAGATACGCTTTATTAATACATCAGTAGTAATATTGTACCCGCAACATATACACGTTTTAGTAAAAGGTAAACCTACATGTAAAATACGTATAATGTAGAGCCAACATGCAGTCGTAATATTGGCGGTAGTTCATCTAGAGCTCCATATTACATTCGGAAAATTATTATCAGCAACCACCGTAGTGAACATATAAAACCGGCTTCATACATAAACCACTAATTAACCAAGCAGTTTTAGTTTTCATGAATATGCATCAACTAGAGGTTGGTTTTATTTGGTAAAGAAGAGCGCCATTTATATATAGTGAGAGAGAGCTTGGAGTTGATGGAAGAGATCATATGCATAGGGCTTAGTTTAATAAAGAACACTCCGGTTAATTATTTACAAACCGTGTACACTAAATGTAAGTGTCATCAAAGAAAACAAAAACATATAGAATTTTAAAGCCGTATTTCATAGACGGGTTTAGTTGGACTTCGAGCAATAGTCTAAGTCTAAAATTAATCTTATTAATGATCTTAGTTTAATAGTATTTTATTAAAAAACTTTTATTTCATAACTCTAAAGAAGATAAAAAGGTAACAGAAATCTAATTAAAAATATAAATTATTATTTTGTATTTTCGGTATAGGAACTGAGAGAAAAAAAGGTATTATATATATATATATATATATATATATATATATATATATATATATATATATATATATATATATATATATATATATAACGGAGCTTTGAGGTTTATTGGGATAAGCAGCGGTGGAATAAGTGTACCCTTTTAACTAAGTTTCAAGTTTTGGAAAATGTTTATTTTCATCATCAGGAAAAACTGAAATAAAGTGCTACGGTTAGTACAGCATCCTCGAAATGTATATTAAAAGTTTATAACTTACGTTATTGAGATTTGTCTTTCGTGGATGTTCTACTCACAGGTGACAAAATTACGCACCACTCATCGATTCAGTCAAAAGTTAAAAAATACATGGTGTAAAAGGTCAAATTGACAATATATTCTATACATTAGCACATAAGAAAAAGACAATTAAAAACAGTTTAAAAGCCACGTATGCTGGCCAATTGTGAGGTTAGGAGTAAATGTCACTCCTGGACATTGCAAATGACACCACTTCTTTTTTTATTTTTCCCTTTTTCTTATGAAGTACTACTACCTCATAAGAAGTAGTAGAAGACTACACATCAAAATTTACCAGAAAGTTGTTTGAAGTTAAAAAAACCAAAACTGTATATTAAATACTTTAATATAGACTGAAAGCTGAAAGTTTACAATAAATCAGTTGTTGAGACATCACTGGAATTGAGAATGGTTATCCAAATATAATAGGTAGAAGTAAATAGTGCTTCATTGATTTATATCTTTCTTTTTGTTTATTGGATTGGCATTCTGAGAAATTAATAATATTTTTAAGAACAGTCTGTTAGTATAATTGGACTCTGTAGCTAAAACTCTGACCGATTTATAGTTTATTTTATGATGTTCTTTGCTAACATGTTCCGCAAGAGCAGATCTTTCAGGATATAATCTGCTATCACTACGGTGACTAATTAAACGACTTCCTAAACTGCGTGAAGTTTGTCCCACATATACCAAATTACAGTTGTTACATGGAATCTGGTAGACAACGTTGGAACAATCCTTAATGTCATTCTTATCTTTTACCTTAGAAAACATAGATCTTGAAGTTAATGAGGTTTTAAAGGATATTTTTAAGTTGGTGATATCTTTGAACAATCTTGCCTGTCTGAGTGTTATACCTTTAACATATTTTAAAGAAGTATATAAGCAATTGGCATTCGGTTCTCCGCTTGTGACAGTAATTTGCAACTCATCATTTTGGCATATTATGTTCGGGGTTAAACTGAATAATATCTTGGTGACTTGGTGTTTTGGGTACGAACTGTCGATAAAAGGTTAGAAAGGATTCTCAGGTTCTTCTGATGGAAAGAAGGAATACTGACAGCTGTAATTCTAGCCTTCATTTGCTTCAGAAAATTTATTTTTATTAAATGACGATGATATGACCAATAGTTCAGAAAACGTCCAGAACTATGAGGTTTTCTATGCCAGTCGATTATCAGTGAGTTGTTATGAGTTCTGATGAACTGGGTATCAAGAAAGGGGACTAAGCATATATCATCCTCATAATTGATTGTGAACTGTAACAGAGGGTCATAACTATTAAATACCTGTAGAATTTCTGTGGAACCATTACTAGGAATAGCAAAGATTAAGTCATCCACATACTATTTACAAAAGGAATATAGAAGGACAAATCTGGGATCACCATATCCAATAAATGATCCATCACATAACAGGCCAAAATGGGAGAGATAGTAGCTCCCATAGGAGTTCCTTGTGTTTGTCTAAACACAGTATTATTAAAAGTGAAATAGGTGTTGCTGAAAAGAAAGATGAGTTTTTTTAAATACTCCAAGCTGATATTACAATAAGAACTAATGAAATTCTAATTGTTTTCAATAGCTATTAAAGCTACATCTAGATATACATTAGTGAACAATGAGACTACATCCAGACTGACAATAACATAGCCTTCATAGCCTAACATAATATTCATTAGAGAGATATGCATTGGTCAAAATTTCAGTCAAAAAAGATGCTAATAAATTAGTAGGAGTACCAATACATGCAACAGTATACCTATAGATACATTTATCCGATTTTAATAATTTTTGGTATATATGTATATATTAATGTAATATAATAATATTAAGCTTACGAAACTATTCAAATATCCATCAGGAATCTACGTTCCTGTAGTTGGCTTTATAGCATATATTAAAAATTAATTAAAATCCTTTGTAAAAGGTATATATACCTTTACAAATATAAATATATACCTTTTACAAAGGATTTTAATTAATTTGTAAACTATTCAAAAACTTACCCGTCAAAATATCTTTAAAAAATACTAAAACCATTGCAAAGTTATTCTCCAAGTCTAAAACTCCACTAAGCTCGTTAGAGCTCACTAATGTTGTCTATCAGATACCCTGTTCAGAATGCAACTCCTGCTTCATTGGCCAGACCAGTCGGTCTCTTCTAGGGCGTATACCTTCACACAAAAGCTACAATAGACTTTGCAAACCCTTTTGTGCCCTTGCACAACACGCCATTTCCACCAAACATCATATTGACTTCACAAATACCAAAATACTGGCGAAACAAAATAACCATCAGAAACGCGCCTTTATTGAAATGTGTGAGATCCTCAAGAACTCATCGGCAATAAACAAAAGAACCGTCATCGACAATTTGAGCCAGGTTTACCACTCTCTCATCTTACGGGTAAGTACAGTACGGGTCCATGTTACTAGTCTGTTGGCCAACGTCGCTTTAGTCTTCTGATAACTCGATGATCAAAATAGGACTAAAAATAAAAAAAAATTAAATACGTTTGAATTTGAAATGAAAATTTGGCCAAAATTTTTTCCGTTGCGTTTTTTTGAAAAGTCGGATTTGGTATAATGTGTGGGTATGTAATAAGATAAGGCTCTACAATTTCCTGAATACAGCGTCTGGCTGTCATATTACTTCTGTTAAAAATAAGTGGTGGTCTGCTATCATAAGCAGTAGCACTCCATACCCTAACACCTTACACTGTGATAAACGTGCCGCTTTCTATCAATTTGTGGGTCGCGTCTTTCACTACTTCGTTTCTATCTCTTGCTCGACCTTCGTGAATCTTCGGACAGAAGCAAGATTTGTCACTAGAGATTAACTCATTCCATTTCCATTCTCTTAGAATTATTTTTCTACACCACAGCAAACAGTTACGCCTATGTTCAAATGTGAAAGATAGCACCTAGTACGGCTAGTTTGCCGTACGCATATCAACTATCCTTTCATGCTTTTTAATCTACTGATTTGCGATGAACCGATTACTACTGAATCTGTCACTAAAAGCAAAATGTCTTCCACACTTCACAAGAGGAGCGTTTTTAAGTTCCAAGTTCAAGAGTTTTTGCTGCATCATACTGCATAAGGATCTGATGGTTCTCCTAGAAACTTTTCTTATCGATAGGCCGGCTTCATGTAACCCGTCAATTCGACCCCTCTTAAAGTCACTTAGCTAAGATACACAGCGAATTCTACGCACTCTAGGCATTTTGAGCAATAAAATATACTTCTCAGTCAGCTACACGAAATTTAAAATTTACTGGATACCGTAAATTTGCGAAATCTGAATGCTTCCTTATTACTTATCGCCAAATAATTCACACTGGCTACAATAAAAACTTAACAGATAAATCTGAAAATTTTATCAATAATTGGTAATGACAGAATAAGTCGAATGAATATAAGTAAAAAACCAATGAATTCTAATAAACATTGTATAGGTGTTTAATTTTAACTAAAACTTACATACATTTCATACCAACAATATATTTTAGTATTTTTATTATGTCTCTACATCAAAATGAGTTTAAACTAGATTTATCGTTTTGTTTTAACAAATAGCTGATACAAAACGGATACATTTCGAACAAAAACGAGATTGTTTAAAAAACTTGATTAATGTAATGATTAAACGTAATGATAAAATATAATAGGCTAGTTTTATCAGTTTATACAAAAGTGAACATACAAAGATAGGAATCAGATATTTTTACAAATATAAATATTTACAAAAAAATAAATACCTAGATATGATATAAATTTACAAAAAAATCATTGTCACAAACAAACTTAGGGTCCTCTTTAGCACTATCATATCAGTGACCAACTATTCATTTAGATAACTGGACAGTTCCAGTTCCAGTTCTAAATTCAATAAACTTCTTCTTAATTTAGGCGAGACACTTAGAGAGTGAGGCAAGATCTCTGGCACTTGATTATGGCACCTTTGTGCCATACCTATTTTTCTCATCTAATCCTAATAAATCCTGAAGCCTCAACAGAAGCCAACAGTTCTCTCATCGGTAGTTTTAGATTGTGATATTATTCCTATAATATTAAAATTCATAAATAATGTTAGTCATTATTTTACATTTCTTATTGTGTAATTTTTAACGATGTGAATCGCCTCCTTCACGTCAGCGCTTCGTATATACGCACTCTCACCGTAAGTTTAACTTCCATGGATGTGCGCTAGAGAAGATAGAAGGACTACCAATACGAGACCTGATCTAATGGGAACTCCACCAAGTCTCTGGGTTTTGACTGGAGGCCACGGCTTCGGAGTTCCATCGGAATATTGATCTGATAACTCTACTGGCCTTAAGGTATTGATTGAAGGCCAACCTCTTCTCTTAGAGTACTGATCTATTGGCAGTTCCGTACACGGTCTTGGAGTATTGATCAAAGACAGACTTTTCCTATTTAGTAATCAAGTACTAATTAGTGACCGTATGTACCTCGCCGGGCCGAGTGTAGATTGGCCCGTTCCATATCTTTTTCTCCGAACACTTCCTTGCCGTTTGTGTGTATTAACATACCGGAGTTACCGTTTAAATTGTATGACTTTAATTGCATTTTACTTTTCACAGATATTAGACAGTGGGTCATATTGCCGTCGATGATGTCTTCGCCAGAATTGACTTTTTAATTTTTATTGTATATATTACCTAGTATCTAAATTTATTTTGTTATTTATTTATTTCGAATACATTTTTATTTAAATTAATCGTGTGTTTTACTAAATGAATTTATGAAACATATTAAGGCACCCATTTCCAGAATGGTGAAATGATAAAACATATTAAGTACTATTACAGGTACCTCACTAACAGACCGTATTAAATTCAGTTTATTTATGAATAATACTCCAGTCGTCCGAGATCAAAATGCCACTAAACTTATAAAAATCATACAAACAAGCTAATTTTGCTGAGCATATTATTTTTTAACCCTTAAAAAGATGCAAAAAAGTTTTGCAGCTTTTACCCCCGGGCTGTCTCCTAAAAGCCCCCTCGCAGGGGAGGTAAAAACGCAAAAAATCGATTTACCAAGAGTCTGTACACCGTCGAAAAAAATGTTTTAAATAAAAAATGTAACTGAGATAATTTTAAACAAAAATGTTTATAAGCATTTTTTGTGTAGAATTAACTGTAGTCTTAGAAACAACGCTTGAACCGAAATGCGCGCGAAATCAATTTTCAATAAAATGTGTATTAGTTTGACGGTAAAAATTCTGTATCTTTTAATTCAAGTGACATATCGACAAAAATGAAAATGCGTTTTAAAAGTAAAGAGTTCAGCTTTCACATGCAGTTTTTGTATTTTGCCGCAAATAAACTCAGATTTTATACAGGTGTTAATAAATAAACGTGGCGCGATTTTTGCCATTTTTATGATTCTCACGATATCAATAAAATCTATTCCTTTTATCAACTTGTGATCAATTTTATTGAACTCACGAGAATCATAAAAAATTGCAAAAATCGGGCCCCACGTTTATTTATTTAACACCTGTATAAAATATGAGTCTATTTGCGGCAAAATACAAAAACTGCGTATGAAAGCTGAACTCTTTACCTTTAAGACGCATCTTAGTTTTTGCCGATAGGTCACTTGAATGAAAATATATCGAATTTTTACCGAGCTAATACAAATTTTATTAAACATTGATTTCGCGCGGGTAACTGACATGCAAAATCGACGGTCGCTTAAAGTATTGTTTCTAAGAGAATGGTTTATTCTACACAAAAAATTTCAATTACACTTTTTGTTTAAAGTTATCTTAGCTACATTTTTTCTTTGAAATATTGTTTTCTACGGTGTGCAGATTCTTCGTAAATCGATTTTTTTACGTTTTTCCACCGCTGCGAGTGGGGTTTTAGGGGTAAAAGTAGTAAACTCTTTTGCAAATTATTATTTTCTGCAAAATTCGTCCTGTTCGTATGATTTTTGGGGATCTATTCTCTAACGACTGGACTATAATACGCCGACTTAAACTCATAACTATGGTTTCCATGTCTCTTCTATTTTTTTATATGCGTTTCAGATTAGTTTCACAGAGCAGTTTCACAATGCTTATGCAACCTTTCGTCGCATAATTTGGCATAATAGGTAAAAATGTTTTGTTTGCACTTATTAAATAATTGACAGAGGTTATCTTACTAATTAAGAAATAAAAAACCAAACATAAATAAAAAAATATTTCATTTGAACTTGGAATAATCCTTTTAATCTGTGTAATTTTTACGAGAACTTTATAGATGTTGTTTCTTGTATTGAAAGAAGATTACTGTATATAGCACTAATATTTTCAATATCTTCTCTATTGTTTAAGGTGTTTTGTGTAGTTTTAATGAAACGCATTTCTGAAAACAGTCGTTTGTTGTGATTTCTTTCCCTTTTTAATATTTCTACTTGATCATAGTTAGGCATGTAGCTCATCGTAATAGACATAGGCTTGTACTTTATTTAAATTAATGTCACTCTTGTGCGATGTTAATCTTCTGGACAAATTTCTGGATGTTTCTTCAATATAAACTTTATTGCAATTATTACAGGGTAGAGAGTATACCACGTTGTAGCTTTCTTTATTATTTAAGGGTGTTTTTCATTTGGTGTGTAATTTTGATGTTGTTTTTACATTCCTGGTACTGGGTACTAGGTACTTCTGGTATTAGGTACTTATTTAATGTATTTAAAAGTCTATTTATTAAAACTGGAATATATGGTAAAGAGTGGTACAAAGTTCTTTGATTGTTTATTAAAACCTCTATCTGGAGATATGATTTGTGAGACACAAAAAATATATCTATTAAGAATATCGTTGGGAATGAATTCTCTAACATGATCGTTTTTGTTTTTTGAGACTGACCTTTTTTATTAAGTGCAAACAAAACATGAAGGTTTGCCTAAGCATAGGCACTTCCTCTGTCAAACTAACCTAAAACGTATATAAAAAAATGGAAACCATAGTGATGAGTTTAAAATGAAAAAAAAAAATAAATTAATAAAATGAGCATCCTTACAGGAGTAAGTCTGTCACAATGTCATTGTATAATGTAGTTTTTTGGTTTTCACTTTTAGTTTGTTTTAAGAAAGAGTTAAATAAACTCGAAAGCTTAACAAAGTTTAAACAGTTTTACTCAAAGGCCAGTATTTGACTACAAAACAAAAATATCCATATTTTTTAATACTCACCTAGTTACTAAAGCCCTATCCAAGAATATATATATATATATATATATATATATATATATATATATATATATATATATATATATATATATATATATATATATATATATATATATATATATATTAGTTTTGAGTTTCTTGAAACTGCAAGTGAGAAGAAGCACAAATTTGATTTTGAAAATATCAAAATTTTAAAAACAGAACAAAACAAAAAGAAGAGGGAGATATACGAATCAATAGAAATAAAAAGAAATACCAACGCAATAAATGACAGAAAGATACACAAAACCTAAATAAAATATATTTTAATCTGATTTAAATAATAATAAATATTACACCATAAAAAGCTCTTAAAGTCATAACATATCTCCACTTTATCATTTAAAACATCAATGATACGCTCATATAAAAATAATTATATATTAATGACAGTAAACCATGAGGTATCAGATATCAACTTTTATTTGTCAGTTCATTAATGTCTGTGTCTCGTTTTACGTTTTGGTAAATCACAAATTTTACAATAACTGTTTGTTCTTATACATGTACATTTTAGAATCTTGACAAAGGCAAGAGTTTCCTGCCGAAACGTTGATTGCTATGGAAAATAAAATCTAGTTCCACATGTAATATATATTTTATTCAACCTAAACCCAAGAAATACTAATTTTATATTATATATATAAACAACAAAAAGGCAACCCTGCAAAAAACAATGAATATATTGCTTATTTTAGAGTTATTTGGGAAATGTAGCTCTAACACAATATTCAAAAACATCTTGAAAAGACATCCAATTTCGAGAATTCCGCTTATCAAATGTGACTGGAATATTGAAATAAAAATTTGCTCATAAAGCATCAAATACAGCTACATTCTCAGTGATTTCATGGTTTTCCAGTTTTTCTCGATATTTTTCTGATTGTTCAAAGGTATTTTCCACACCTCAAAGGGATCTGCCCTGCTATCGATCAATACCCATTTTATTCCAAGAAGAAATTTACTCACAGAAATGCAAATTATATATCGTACACCGGGGATTCTTCTTGGCGCCGGCAAAGGAATATAAACTGGAATTTCGGAAAACTAGTAACAGAAGGTAACATATCGTTATTTAAGACTTGAATAGAATAGTAATTCACTTTGAGTATAAATATATATGTTCTGTTTTGTTAAAATATACTTTTCTCCACAATTTGGATTCATAGAGTAATGGGATATTTTAGTTTTATATTATGATTAATTTTTAGGTGTAGCAAGTTGATTTATTCTCTTTGTATTATTATTATCAAAATAAATACCAAAATTTTGAAAATAATATCAAAAATTACATGATTTTACTTAAAAGCTAAAATCAAGTAAATAATAGTACTGACTAGACTTCGGAAAATATGCATATTGCATATTTTGCATATTGTGCATATTTTATGCAAATATTTCATATTTTGGCATATTTGTATAAAAGTTTGCATAAAGTGCATAAAAGTTCAGATTTTTATACTGTATTTGAAAATTTTTAAACATACCAATTTATTTCAATTCTTGTATAAAATTTTGTAGTCATTTTAATCAAGAAATGATCTAAGTACGTAATCTCTACAGGTACAAAACATTTACAATTTCAAAGAAGATCAATTTAAGTAGCCCTCAACATTCTTAGAAAGTCTCGGTCACTGAGGCATTCAGTTATTGGATAATCGCTAAAGGTTCGCTCATTTGCATTTTATGATCTAATCCCCAAATCTGTCTACAATTTATTGTATCTTAACAGCAGGTAAACGGCTAATAGCTTTGTTCCTAATTTAGGGATTTTCCAAAATCTCCCAGTTTATTGAATTAGGTACCTAAACATTTCTAATTTGATGCTCAGATTTGTAAATCATTTTTGTTTTGATATTCAAAGCGTAAACACTCGTTGTGCGTAACAAAAAGGAAGATTGTGATTTTATAATGCCTAAAACAACCAGTGCTTCAACTTGGATTAAACCTTATAAAGAGCTGTCTATGGATATGGGAAAAATCTACTGTTCAGTCTGTGGCAAAATTGTAAGTATCTAATATTTTCTATTAAATATCTAATATTTCATACATACAGGGTGTTTCCAAATGACACTTACAACGTTTGACTGTAGATACTTCTCGAAAAATTGAACAAAACGATATAGTTAATGAGGGGTCAAACTTATTTACTTTTCGAGATACAGGGTGTTAAAATTAAAAAAAATTAAATTCTTTTAGTTAATAACAACAATAACTTTAAAACCAATAAACGTATTTACTTGAAATTTAGTACTCGTAGGTTGTTTTTAAATAAAAAATAGCTTCCTTTAGTGAGAAAAAATTGTCCATGGTACAATACAATGGTGTGTATTTAGAAAAATTTTTCACCTTTACTTTTTTTTTGGAAGTCAGCTATTCTAAAACACAATTATTTTTATTGTAATTGAATTAACAAAAAAAAAACTTTTGGTGAATTTTAAAATAAGTTATATGATGTACTAATGGTTAGTAACAAAAACTAATTTGTGGATTAATACTGCATTTATAACACTTAGCGAGTGTTTTTTTTTCCAAACCAGTTATTTGATTAACCAAAAACACCTTGTATATTTTTATATTTTAAAGGTTGGGTTAAAATAAAGGTTTTTATTTTTATTTATAGATAGCATGTGAGAAGAAATTTCAGATAGACCAACATGTGAGAACTGCTTCACACATTGCAAAAAAAGGAAAAATAGGAGGAAAACATCAAACTTCAATGGCTAAATGTTTCCAATCTACTTCAAAAAAATTAGATGAGCAAGAAACTTTTAATGAAGACTTGTGTCGCGCATTAGTGTCTGCAAACATACCGCTTTCAAAATTAGCAAATGTAAATTTTAGTTCGTTTCTAAAAAAATATTGCAAACTTAATGTTCCAAGTGATCGGTCTCTAAGAAGAAATAATGTGAACGGGCTATACTTGTCGGTGTTAATTAATATTAAGGAAGAAATTACAGATAATTATTTTTACATATCTGTAGACGAAACCACTGATTCCTCAGGAAAGTATATTGCTCATTTATTGATTGGTGTTCTTAAAGAAGATACCTTACCAAAATCTCATCTTATTTTATGCCAGCAACTTGAGAAAACAAATGTTTTAACAATTTCGCGTTTAATACAAGAAACATTAGCAACTTTTTTTCTTCCGACAACTATTCCTTCTAATAAATTACTGCTTATTTTATCGGATGCTGCTCCTTATATGGTGAAAGCAGGACAAAATTTAAAAATATTTTTCCCAGATTTATTACATGTTACTTGTGTAGCGCATGGATTAAACAGAGTTGCAGAGGAAATACGAAAAAAGTTTCCTCTTGTAAATAGCATGATATCCAGTGTCAAAAAAGTATTTCTTAAATCTCCTATAAGAATTCAACTTTACAAAGAAATGCTACCTAACATTCCTCTTCCACCACAACCTATTTTAACGCGATGGGGAACATGGTTAGAAGAAGCTAATTTTTATGCAGATCATTTTGTTAAAATAAAGAACATAATTGATACGTTAACAGATGAAATTTTAGTTTTGTTCAAAAAACAATTACTCAGTTAGAATCACCAAAACTGTCATTGTTCGAAAGTACAGCATTAATAAAAGAATTTGCGTCATGTTGTCGGAACGTTAGAGGTAATATTGGAAAAGATATTTTAAAAAAATTTGAAGCTACTATGGAAAAAAATAAAGGTTACCATATTCTTTCTGAAGTAGTCAGTGCTCTAGCTGGAAATATTTCGGAAACAATTAATTTAGAACCAAATGTTTTGGTTAGTTTGAAAAATGCTCCCGTTACATCAGTTGATGTTGAACGAAGTTTTTCCATATATAAATATATGTACTCAGACAGAAGCCACAAGTTTTTGTTAGAAAATTTTGAACACCACTTGGTCATTTATTGTTACCATAATTCTAAATAAGTTTATCCATACTTAAAAATGATGTAGTTACTTAAAATAAATGTAAATCTTAATGAATAGTAGGAAATATTTAGTTATGTACACTTTTTTTTTAAATAAAATTGTTACTATTTTACGATTTTTTTATTTATTTGTATGCATATTTTGTAAAATATTTGCATATTTTCGGGTAAACACGTGCATATTTATGCGCATATTTTCTACATTTTTATTTGCATATTTGCCGAAGTCTAGTACTGACATAGATTAGAAACAATATTTAAATGCAGGATATTTAATGTAAACTGAACCTTAGGATAACTATCTCCAAAAATAATTGAATTTAAAATATGAAAATTGGCAACTAAGCATATATTGCGTTAGGTAGGTATTTTTTATTATTTTTTCTATATCCAACCCTTTAAATAACGTGTGTGTATGTCTATACATACGTAAACTAATATGATCCTGTAGACACCGCACCTTAATAAGGAAGCGAAGAATATTTTTCGTGCACACACATGGCTCAGTAATCGTATAACCACTGTGCGAGAAATACTTCGGTATTGTGTAATCATCTACCCTTAGTTTGATCCAACCTTTATTGGAGAAGTTCGCATAAATTCATTTTTTAAACCAATATATTTGGTAACCAGTTTTTGTTCGAAAATATATCGTTTATTAGTAATTAGTAGATTTAGGCAAATATGCAAATAAATATGAAATATGCGCATAAATATGCAGTATTTTATGCAAAAATATGCAATATTTTATGCAAAATATGCATATTAATCTAGAAAATATGCATGTAATAAAAATATTTATAATATTTTTTTATTTAAAACAAAACTTACAATATTATAAGTTATAAATACATAACATCTACACTTAGTTTAACATATAAATATTATTTTGAATTTTGGTAACAATAGATTATCAAATGATGTTCACAATTTTCTAATAAAAACTTATGGCTTCTATCTGAATACATATATTTGTAAATAGAAAAACTTCTTTCGACATCAACTGATGTAACCGGGGCATTTTTCAAATATACTATTATAGATGGTTCTAAATTAAGTGTTCTAGCTAGTACTTGAAGCACCTCAGAAAGAACCTGGTAACCACTATTTTTTTCCATGGTCACTTTAAATTTTTGAAAATTTTTTTCTCCAATAGTACCTTTAACGTTTTGACACAATGACTCAAATTCTGTTATTAAAACTGTAGTCTCTAACAATGATAATTTGGAGGATTCTAATTGAGTTATAGTTTTCTGGACAAAACTATAATTTGATTTTATGAATGACAATTGCTGTTGGAGGATGTTATTTTGAAAGCCTTTCTCATCTTCCAATATTAATTGGCAACTATCATCCGTTAAAAGGTTAATTATTTTTTTTTAATCAACAAAATGATCAGCATAGAAATTAGCTGCTTCCAGCCATGTGTTAAAATGGGTTGCGGTGGCAGTGGAATAGCAGGAAACATATCTTTGTAACATTGTATTCTTACAGGTGATTTCAGGAATATCTTTTTGACGCTCGCTATTAAACTGTTAACTAGTGGAAATTTTTTTCTTGCTTCCGTCGCAACTCTGTTTATTCCATGCGCTAAACAAGTGACATGTATTAAGTTTGGATAAAATATTTTTAAATTTTGTCCTGCTTTCACCATATATGGTGCGGCATCAGATAAAATAAGCAATAATTTATCATTAGGCACAGCAGCATGAAGAAAAAAGTTTGCTAATACTTCTTGTAGAGACTGTGATATTGTTAGAGCGTTGGTTTTTTCCACTTGCTTTCAGGTAATTAAACACGATAATGGAAAGGTTTTATCGCTAAGTACATTAATCAATAAGTGCACAATGTATCTTCCTGACGAGTCAGTGGTCTTTTCCACACATATGTAATAGTATATTACTTTATGAGGCGGAGAAGCGTGACTTTTCTTGACGCGCCCGATATTACGCGCCGAACGAAGTGAGGCGAGTAATAGAGGGCAAGTCAAGAAAAGTCGCTTCTTTGCCGAATAAAGTATACTATTTTTTCTTCAAACGTAGCAATTTTCAATCATAAATAGTACAATTCATACGCTATTTTTACTCGAAATTAACTGTGACAACTATCAAAGTCGTCTAGATGTTAGAAATTAAAATAATTAAGTCGTCGGTGGGATTTGCGTCTCCCTGGTTACAGTTGTTTGACAGTTGTTTGCAATTATTAAAGATAGCTTATTGTTGTTGCAACCGCAAGCACAAATCTAGTGCGAAAATGGAAAACCTAAACGAAATTGAGTCCGCGGCTAATGATGCAGTAGCACGTTTGGGGCCCTCCAAGTCCGATAAGAACGATAATGCTCAAAAAATTTTAAACCCTCATGATTCGCCAACATCGGGAATGATTGCTGAAAGTTGTTCTCGACCATCAGTATCATCAACAATTACCAATGCGTATCAAGAGTCGGGAACATTTTTGCATGGTTTCAATTTTGAAAATGCCTCATTAACTAATTGTGCTTTTAATATTACTATAAATAAAAATGATGTTTAATTGTTGTTAATGACATTTGTATTGTTGCTTTGTGACATGTTTCATATTGTTGCCATGACAACATCCGCCGTAAAGAAATGGGAAAAAAAACTGCTGCCGGCGGAGATATCAAACTTTGACAGGATCAAGTTAGATAAGTAATGTCATCATTATTTGACGTTTGAAGAAAAAAGTAATTATTACCTATTTCGGCTCTTATGTTGTGGATAACTGAAGAGTATAACAAATTGTTTCTCTTTAGAGTTCGTTTCCTGGGAATGTTTTGTTTGCAATATTTTTTTAAAAAATAACTAAAGTTTTCATTAGATAATTTTGAAAACGGTTTATTAGAAGATACTAATGCACGACACAAGTCTTCGGTAAAAGTTTATTGTTCGGTTTGTGTTTTGTAATTTAACTGAAAGTACTTGGACACTGAATGTTGACATTTTTTACCGGATGTGGTTTTTATTTTTTTAGCTCAATGTTTCGCGGTTCTGACATGCTGATCTATTTGAAATTTATTTTTAGATGAAATCTAAAAAAGAATATAAATATTCTATAGTTGTACCCATTTTTAAAATCTAAGATTGTAGGAATAAACTAAAAATGAACCGTTTTTGTATAACAATTAAAATATTTAAATTAAATCAAATAAAAATCGGTGTAGTAATCTTGAAAGTGTCAAGAAATGACTGTTCAAGAAGAAAGAATCTCCAAATATTTACAAGAGGTTCTTGTAAATTTGCGTAAGTCTAGTAATTAGTAATATTATATAGTGTTAAGTATAACACTGTATAATAACACTATACTATTATATAGTATAGTGTTATTATACAGTGTTCTGTAAAAACGAAAATAAAATATCACAAGTAATATTTCCTTACATTACCAGCAAATAAATTCATAGACTCCTATAAACAATTTTCATGACGTATAAAACATTTAGTTGTTAAAAAACTGAACTTTAGAAGAAAATACCACTACCTTGCGTACCACAAGAAAGTACCATGCAACAACCATCGTGAAAATCAACCTTGTCTACTGAATCACAAAGCAATGAAAACTGCACAATAGACAGAATACTACCTCAAGAGACAGACTTGATTGAAAATTAACACGAACCAGGTAATGCTTTTCGTTCTAATCATGCTTCTTCTTTCAATTAACCGTGACAACTATATAACATTAATTCACAAGAGAGCCATGAAAATCAAGAGGAAGAATGGGAGACTGTTCAGTCCAGCAAAGTAGCAAAAAATGACAGCCCTAAAGATGATAAATAAATAAAACAAACAATAATAAGCGATTACTGGTTCAAATCACCTACAGCAAAGTTTAATAGATTTGCTAGCTTAGATGAAGTACCTGATGACACCAACCAAAACGCATCTGATGACGGTAAAAAAAGGACTTAACCTTAATATATATTTGTTAGGGATGTAGGTGATATACGACCTATTAGATATTTATTAGAAATAATAAATGTCTTCATAATAACCAAGTCAAAATCCATCCCATGGATATTACTTATACCTCTGAACATTACTTATAAGCAAAGAACATAACCAAAGAACTCAATAAGAAAAACATCCACTATTATACCGACCGGACAAAGAAAGCAAGAACATTTCGAGTGGTGCTCCGTAATATGCATAAAACAGTAAGATGCTTAATATATGTAAGAATCGATCTTAAACAGCGCTTCAACTTTTTTATGTAGAACCAAAAACTAAATCAAATAATAAAGACATGTATGAAGTAAGAGTACTCCAAAATAAGGATACACCTTTGAACCACCACATTCCAAGCATGATTTACACCAATATACTAATTGTTAACAAAAAAATTCTGCCACCTGCCTGAAAGATGCGTAATGTGTGCAAGTAATCAACATACGTTAAATTATCCACGCAAGAAATGCAGCAGTATCGTACAGTGTGTACTTTGTATGGAAAACCATCCTACTAACTATATTAGTTGCAGCATATACAAAAAAAAAGCAAAAATAAGAAAAACTCAACTAAGGGACAAACCAGATACCCATAGAACAGGCAACAAGGAAACTAACAATTAAACAGTAATCGCTAGTGTTTCTTACGCTTAAAAACTTCAGGAAATCAAACGACTGAAATCACAAACCAACAAAGTAATGTTGGCTCAAATCATTTAACTACAATAGCCAACCTTGAAAACCTGATTGCAAAACTAATAGAAAGAATGGACACTATGCTTAATATCCTTACAATTATGATTGTCCAAAATGCACTAATGCAACACAAACTTAAAATAGTTGTCTGGAACAGCAAAAAATCAAATTTTCTCTCGAAAAGAAGAAAATTGATGTTATGCTCGCATTAGAAACTCATCTAATAGACAAAAATTATAATAAATTTCTAAATACATTGTTCTCCACAAAAAACATTCAAATGACAAAGTACACGGCGGCACATCGTGGGTTAGAAAACCCGTTTTGTCATATGATTCGCAGCTCTTTGGATTAGCTATCAAATCTAATGTTATGGATATGCAAAAATTTTATTTGAAAACTCAAGAACAATCGCTAATGTTCCTTGGTATATCCATAATGACGCCTCACAAAGAGATCTGCAGGTACTAACAGTCTCTGAAGGGTAAAAAGAATTTCAAAACGTGTTGCGTATGCATCCTAACATTTTGGCATACAATCTTCTCAACAATTCCCTGCTGCTTTTTATATTCGTGTTACGACAACAAGCCAATATTTGTGTTCTAATGCTTGGGTCACTGGACCTTTCTGACATTGAAGAGACAAACAATTTTACTTGTTGGTCTTATTGTAAAACATATTGTAAAAAATCTTAAAGATGTTATTAAAAAAATCCACCCTCACTGTAAATAGACTCTGTCCAACCAGTCCAGAGATTTTACATAGTAGAGTGCACTGGAAAGAAACATCCATTTATCATCACAGGTACCGTAATATACATATAATTTACATACATACACAATATTTAAAGTAATTAATAAATTTGCGTATAATGGTAATAATCAAATATTTGTTAAAAACTAATTACTATTAATTATTGAATTAAAAATATTTGCGGCCACTTTTTGACTGGCAATCCATTATCAATGTACATATATATTCTGATAATTATAAATGTATGTAAACATGTGAGTTTGATGAACTACGTTTTGGACCTAGTGATCCTGCAGTGGGATCTTATACTATAAGTATTTTTAACCTCTATTTTTTTATCATTTGCACTAGCTAAACTAGTAAAATAATTATAATATGTATTATAGTATTCTTTAAATAACATTTTAATTCCATTTAACATTTCGCTCTTTTCAATGATCTCATTTTAATTTTTAATCTAGAATTAGGTCTATAAGTAAAAAACAGGATGTTATAGATATTTATAGGTTACTTTTATATTTAATGTCATTTGACATTTAAATTTGACCTAGTTAAAGATAGTCAAAACACTTCTGACCATGGAGCTGCGCGAAGGCGTAGTTAAATTCAGGTAAAAACAGAAAGGTTCTATTGTAAGTGGAATTATACAGTGCATAGTACAATGCGTTTCGCATGGAAGTGGGGACTAAACCAAATTTTGTCTACTGTGCCGTTGTCAGGAGTGCTTGCACTATCTCTAGAACATCCCCGATTCTTGAATAAAAACAATTCGAATTTGTGACGGGTATCTCTTTCAGACAACATATTTAAATCGGTTAGTTATAAAACACAGTAAGTCATCAAAATTAAATTTTATAGGAGAAACTAAAAATCGTTTCCAGGAGATTATTTGTTATAAATTATTTTAAATATAAAAATACTGACAATAGGGTTTAAAAAATTCCTTAATATACATAGTTGTTGATATATATATGTTTTATCTAAAACATAAAAATAAGCTATTAAACTTAAAAAAATAACAAGAAACTATTGCCAAAAAACATTGATTTACTTTTACAAAGTTAAATTACATGTGATGATGTAAGAAACTATTCCCTGTTGGCGAGTTGGCCAGTCTTCTAACGTATTATAAAATTCTTTGTGCTCTTCTGGTAAGTACTGAAGTGTCTTCTTTAAATCGCCTATCTTCTCTTTCAAAATGGGACACTTCGATTGATAAGCTTGAGTAGTAGGTAGTTGAACATCATACTGCCCTGGCTTTTTTAAAGTAGATATACTCCTTATAGCGCCACCAATAAACTTACTAACTGTAACATTACCTTTTATTTTTAAGTCAAATACAAATTTTGATAAAATCAAAGGTAAATATCGAGCACAGTATATTAATTAAATCTTGCTTAAGTACTTTCGCTTCCTAGAGCATCTTCAGGGGCATTTCGTCAGTTTTGGCCTATCCAACAATCTGTTGAGAATGTCATAAACATAAAATTGTACATTACACTACACTACACAAGGACAAACAGTTTAAAGTTTTTAAAATGGCAAAGATACATTATGGTTTTCATCAGAAGAGAGAATGGATCCTGGTCTCACAAATTTGTTGTATTCTGAAATTTTAAAAGGTTCTTTCCTTTGTGCTTTGTTAGCGACACATTTAATAGAATTGGTAACTTTTTTGTAGAGAGTGGGCCACCATTTTTAAAAATCAAGAATATCTGTGGTATCAACTAGCTTTACTAAAAACTTATGTTTCTTTTAAGGACGTAATATTAGTTCCATGACTTCATTGACAGAGTAATAGCGATCTGTTCGATGTCTTCTTCTTCAAGTGCCATCTCCGCGGCGGAGGTCGGCAATCATCATATCTATTCGGACTTTTGAGACGGCTGCTCTGAAAAGTTCATTTAATAGTAGTACATCCGTACCACTCTCTCAGGTTGCGCAGCCATGACATTCTACGCCTCCCTATGCTTCTCTTTCCTTGGATCTTTTCCTGCATAATCAGTTGGAGCAAGGTGTATTTCTCTCCGCGTGTAATATGTCCGAGATATTCTAATTTTCTTGTTTTTATTGAATTTAAAATTTCCATTTCTTTGTTCATCCTTCCCAGAACCTCTTTGTTTGTGACGTGTTTTGTCCATGATATTTTCAGAATTCTTCTGTACACCCACAGCTCATATAATTCCAGTTTTTTCATTGATGTCGCATTCAAGGTCTAAGATTCCATTCCATAAAATGAAGTCGAAAAAACATAGCACCTCGCCAACCTAACTCTTAGTTCCAGTTTTAAATCCCTGGTACATAGATGTTCGATGTAATACACGTTTAACCAGACCAAAGTCTCTATCATTCGGGATAAATGAATGACCTCTTAAAGACAATCTATAGAAAATTTTTTTGAATCGGCCCATATCTGTCAATGCCAAGAGAAAACGTATCATCGAATGATTTTGTTTTATCCTGCACACTTGTCGCTATATAGGTACAAATTTTGAATGCTAGGCAAAGCATAAATATTCAAGTAATCCAATGGGAAGGAGCAAACTTCGTTTGGTCCTTTCTTAACAAGGCCTTCATGGTATAGGCAAAACATAGCAGTTCCATCACCAACATTGTGAATTGAAAATGGAAGCACGGATAATTGTCTAAAATAGTACATTTCCTAGATAGGAATGCATGGAAGTGAAATATTCTGCATATATTCGAAACAGTAATGTGCCCTTGCTCACTTTACATAGTTTTGTTGTATCCCTTATAGATTTGTAAAATTTGTTACTCCGTTTTTTAAGGACAAGCAATTTGGCAGCTGCAGAATTTTACCCCCATTTTACATATTCTCTGTAATGACTCTTTGTCATAAATTCTAGATCATAAGAATCTTGAGCTAGGACGACTTGGTCATCCGCAAAGTTTAGGGAGAACAGTACGTCATTTCCTATGGGAATTCCCATTCCCTGGCAGAGGTTTTTCCAATTTTGGAGGGCTGCCTCAATATATAAATTAAACAGTAAGGGTTAAATACTGCATCCTTGTCTTAGTCCTTTAGTTACTTTTATTGGTTCTGATAGTCTATTTCCGATTTTTAGGTTAGTGTTATCCCTGTATACTTATGTGATTATTCCTAAAAGGTATTGACTAATGCCGAGTTGTTGTAAAGCTTGCCACAATTTAAGTCTTGGAACTGTATCATATGCCTTTTCTAGGTCGATAAAGGCTAGATGTACTTCAGTACCAACCGCTATTCTTTTTTCTAATAATTGTTGGAGTATAAACATGTTATCACTGCAAGATCTACCAGGCGTAAATTCACTTTGGTGTTCGCTAATTAGATGTCCTACATCATCTTGTATTTTTCCATTTATTATCTTTCCAAACAATCTTTCGAAAGTAGGTAGGGCACTTAATCCTCTGTAGCAGTTAGGATCTTTTCGATTACCCTTTTTAAAGATGGACACTTAGTGAGCGGTTTTTTATTCAGATGGTACTTTAATTTGTTGGCAGCATTGATTCATTAGAAAAGCTATTCGTTCTATTAGGAGTGGACCTCCTGCTTAAAGTAACTCTACAGCTTTATTTCCAGGTCTTGGGGATCGCCCGTTTTTTATTTTAATTACTGTAGTACGGACCTCGTTGTTAGTAGTATTAATGTTACTATTTGTTTGTCTCTCCATCATGTATTCCTCTCCCATATATTCCAATCTGGACTCTTGGAGTAAATTTTTATAGTGACTTTCCCACTTTTCTATAGGAATTAAGTTGCTTAAGGAGTTATGGGTGTTTTTCGGTAGATTAGTGATAGTTTTCCATGCTTCCGTAGTCTGAGAACCACCAATTAAATTTTCAACTTGGAGACATTTTTGTTCCCGGAAATTGTTTTTTGCTTCTTTTATTTAATTGCGTACTTCTCCGTTTTCTTTGATATGTTCCTCTATTCCATTCATGATGGTTCGTGGTGTTTTTTGTCGTTGTTCTCTGTTCCTAATACTTTATAAGCAATTTTTTTATTATTATTTTAAGGTTGTTGTATACTTTTTCTGTCTATCTTATTTAGTTCCTTTTCTAATCTAGATTGAAAAAGATGTTTAATACTTGGTTGAATTAAAAGGTGCAATTTATATCTCTCCGTTTTGTACTGTGTAGTATTGTTTCTCTCACTTTCGGTGTTCTATTTGCAGTATTGTTTAAAGAGGCACAAAAGATTAACTAGAAGATAGTAGTGATACGCCCACAGTTCGATCCTCTTAATACTCTGCACTCTTGGCACATAAATTTGGATTTCTATCTCATTATTATATAGTCTATGATCGACTTCTCTTGGAAGTCATTTAACTTCCCATCTGGATTAATATGTCTTGCTTCTAGTTTATTCATTCCCTTTTTTACCTTCTGTTTAATCTAAATTTTAAGCTCAGTCTCTTTCCTTTTTCCTCCAACCCTAAGGTAAAGGGTTATAGTATCTCGTTGGTAATACAAAATTAAATCCTCATTTACTTCGTTATAATAACTTTGTTAAATAATGCTAGTAAAACTCAAATTAAAAAAGTAATTTTTAATGTTAATTTGTAAATAGTTACAGTGCTTTTTTGGAATTCTGTTTGTCCTTCGTTTTTTCTTACAAAAAACTGAACAGTTTTCAGTCTCTATTGTTCATCAGTTAAGCTAGGTACTTCTTCACTTCCATCGTATTTACGGCATATTTTTTCATCTGTATGGATGTTTGCTTATTTGCAACTAACTTTAGAAGAACTGATGATGTGTATGGATTCAAATAGGAAATGTTTTCAACAAAATGATTAAGTTGCTGGTATCCTTTCTTTTATTGTTCAACTTTTGACCTATATTTCTCCCTCGACACAAAATGTTTTATTTCATCAAGATAATATTAAAATAAAACACACTGTAAAAATATAACAAAATTTCTAGAATTTTGCTCTCTGTATAAATTTTAATAACTTAATATCACTTTCTTTGTTATGCAATGGGCTTACTTTAATAGAGCTTATAATATAATATTTTAAAATCAATAAACAGACAAAGTTGAAAATTTGACTAAAATATGACGAGAATAAAACAAAGATAATAAAATTATAAAATTCGTCATGCAAATTCGGTAAAACCTTTTCAAACAATAATTGGGATTTTCTTGGTTTCAGATGCTCCCTCTCCAAGTTGCGTGCTAGTGAAGTATTCCGGCTGGGAAGACCTGGGGGATCTCGGCATATGGACCAATTTAGATTTGGCCCCTGTCTTTGTATCGCGCATGAGGTAAGGTTTAGAGATATTTACATTAGAGATGAGATGCGATGTGATTTTCTGCCTCATAATTTAAAGTCACGATTTATACTTTAAACCTGCAGTTAAATCATCAGTAATTATTATACATTTTACATTCAAAAGATATAACAAAAATTTGCTTGTGCATGCTGTGAAATAATAAGATCTCAACCATAAATTTTTTTTAATATAGGTAATAACATGTATTTATTAATACTTTTATTTTAAAATTGAAATGTCATTTACCTTTTTGCGACAAAATTTTATAATGCAATTTCTCGGTAACTAATATATTAGTGTAAGAAAAATAAAAACGATTATGTACGTAATGAACATTACTTCACCCGTCCACATTATAGGTCATTTAACTTCTCTTTCAAGGGTGGAATCAAAATGAGGGCAATTTTTATGGCAGGCTGCAACCCCAACATAGAGGTAAAATTGCAAGAATTATTTTGACGTGACAACGTCTTAAATTAGGTTGTGGCTCGGAGTCACTCATGAAAAAGTGTAACGCCCGCTCACGTCTGTTACGATGAGTCACCGAACGAGAGAGATGCCCGCCGGACCGGCGAATGCCTTGCGTCTCTCTCCCACTCAAACATGATCGGTCCGCTGGTGCGATGCTATTTCTCCTATCATCGTCCTATCCTCAACAAAATCACTCAAATAGAAATTAGTTAAGTTTAAGTTTACATGTACAATGTTTTAGTAAACAAAATATATTTCTATAGTTAAAATTTGTGCAATTCTTATTTTCATTCAATTCCTTGTTCCTATTGTGCAATTTAATAATATTCATATCAATAAATATTCTACCGAGAAAAAGACGTTGTCACGTAAAATCTTCGCCCGTAAAACCGACTTTACAGGCAACCGATTTTTTTTCATAAAATCAGTACAAATTTTCGTTGGGACACCGTATGTATATACAAGAATATCAACTTATAGATAGAGTTCGATATTTCAGTAGTTATCAGGGAAGGTCGAAAAAAGTGTTATATAGTCAAACCTGCGGGTTATACCCGCTTATTAGAATACCGGTTACAGAAATATCCCAAAAATTTCAAGTCCCGAAACGTCTTTATTCTAAATAAATTTATGCGTTTATAGGAATACGTTTTAATAAAAGAATATCTTTTAATATGTATATTCATACATAAGAATATTTTTTAGGTAAACGAATAACTTTTTATATAATATAATAATATAGTTTCTTTAAAATTTAAAAATTATTTTATAAGGGTCTACCAGGTAATGAATTCTTTATTTGATGAGATCCTTCTGAGAAACATCCACAGGTAATAAAGCACTTTTTCATTTTTCTAAAAATTTCTATTGCCCACCCACTTCGTTGACTGTATTTTTAGAAACAGTTAAAATTTTAGAAAAGAGAAAGAATTTAACTTTAATTTAAAATTTAAATCAAAATTGTTGGAAAAGAAAAAAAATGCCGATGTATCTGCCGCAAATACATGGATAACGAATGTGTTACCTTCATTAATTAAAATTTATGAACCAATGTGCGTATACAATTGTGACGAAGCGAAGCTGCGCTTTATTACCGAGCTACTCCAGACGACACCTTTTGTTTCTCAGGGGACAAATCCGTAGGCGGAAAAGTTTAAAGGAGAAATTGGCGATTATCTGTTGTCCTTATTGCAAAAGAAGTCATAAATTGCCTTTTTTATTATTGGAAAATCAAAAAGTCCAACGTGTTTTAAATCCGTAATACAGTTTTAATAAAAATGTTTGGATGACAACAATCCTATTTAAGGAATGACTTATTAGATTCGACAAGAAAATTATAAAAAAAAAAAATTCTGTTATTTTGTTCATAACTGCTCTATCCATAACCCCGACGTGAGTTTGAATAATGTAACAATCCATTTCTGGCGCGCCAATATAATTTCACTTATTCAACCGATGGATCAAGCAATAATTTCTGCTTTTAAGAGAAATTATAGAAAATAAGTTGTACGACATGACAAGAAAAATTTCAGTTATCTCTGCTATTTATATGCTTTTTTTTTTCAAAGAGGCAGAAACTATATCACCAATAGAAAATGAGGAAAACTCAAAACTCGACAATAAATCCACCCAACTCAATATTTAAGCCACATATGAGGCACAAAACGAAAAATTTTTCCGGTTTCGTGGAAATTCCATTCAATCGATAAGTCCTAATGCCAATCTAATGTCAATTTTTCTAATTATTATTATTAGATTACATTAATTGAATTACATTGAGTAATTAGTAAATGTTATGACAATATTTACTTGATTTGGGTACCGTTTAGCGACAGTTCTCCATTTTCACCTACGTAACCAGGTCTTCTGACCAAGTCCTCTTCCATCCTTGTTCCTCCATTGGTCCCTGATGTAGTTTACTGATAATTTGGCTGTGGTGCATTGAATTAAGAATTTTGGCCTTGTTGGCGTGAAGTGATATGACGTCTTTTACAGTTGGTGCTCCTTGGTCATTGTGGATGGTTGTATTGCTCACATACCAAGGGACGTTAGTTATCATACGCAGTGTTTTTTATTCAAAGATCTGCAAAATTTAGGTGTCTGAAAGCTTGCTACAGCCCGAGAATTCTACTCCGTAAGTCCATATTGGTTTAAGTATGACTTTGTAAAGCAGTATTTTGTTCTCCAATGATAGGTGTGACTTTCTGCCAAGTAACCAGTTCATTTGTTTTAATTTTTTATTGAGCTGAGTTTTTTTGGCGTTAATGTGTTGCTTTCAGGTGAGCTTTCGGTCCAGACGCAACCCAAGATACCAACGATAAGTTTACAACGTCTTTAGCAGGAATGGGGGCATTGTTTAAACTAACTTGTGGACAAATGCGTCTTCTTGTTGTAAATGTGATTTGAGGTGATATTTCGTTATTGACTTTAATTTTCGATTTTGTCAAATCAATTTTCTATTTTTTTTTATTTTAATTTGATGGCCTCAATCTACAATCTACAATCAGAGGAATTCTTTCTGTATTTCTGAACTTTTTTTTTTAATAAACATACAATCATCCGTACAATTTAATGTACAATTTTTAATAAATTACAATTTATTTTTCCTGCGCTAAGACATAACCCGATTCAACATCTCGGAGGTTTACATCTTCCTTTTTTTTATGTGTGCAAGTAAATTTGCAGCTTTTTAGATGTTATATCTGGGTCTTTGTTTGAACCTAAAACGCCTGTATCATCGGCAAAAAGTCGCCACTGTCATCTGTAATAGGTATGTCAGCAGTGAAGATTAGGTACGGTAAGGGACCGAGGAACTTCGGATTGGATTGAGTGATAGGTTGAGAAATCATTATTGATTTTTACTTGGAAGGAACGTTCGTTAATATAGGACTTCAGAATAAAGAATATATCGCTAGGCAGTGAAGATTTTAATTTATATAGCAAACCGTTGTGCCAGACTTTATCAACATCCTGCTGAATATCGAGAAATAATGAGGCACATATAGTCTTTTCTTCTAAACTTTTAAATGTGACTGGAATTTAAGACTATTTCTTGCAATATAGAAGGCACTTTATAAAGTTAAGAAGAATAGAATAATGTTTGAATACTTCGTACTTATTTAATTTTTTTTTTCAGTTTGTAAATTTAAACATTTTTATTTCGAGTTCACTTTTACAATTTTCAAAACTAATTTGCTTAAAAATTTTTTGTAAAATTATATAGCATGGTCTATATGTACACCCTCCGTAACTTTGGAATCGTTCGTTTTCTAAAGATTATGCATGGGACCTTTTTTATTTCAAATTTAATGTTAAACATTTTTGTATATAACGTTGTTCACGCTAAACCGCGTAGTTTTAGAAATTCTATCGACTTCTCCTCTCCCCCCCTCCAACCCATCCCGACGCTCAAAATAATGTAACTTTTACTGAACAATATGTGGACCATACAGAACAATTTAGTGTTGAAGGAAAACTTTACTTTGGATAACAGGGTTAGGCCTTTTCTTGGACCAACTGTACCATACTAATAGAAACAACACTTGCGTTTAACTCGATTTTTTACAAGTCTTTCTGGCGAGAGGTAAACCTAGAAAAACGTGTAGGAGAATGGTGTACTTGAATTGAAAAAAAATGCTATCGTTTACTTTTATTTTAACGTTTTTACTCTACCGTAAAGAGTACAAATTATGGTATTCTGCAAGGTTAAACTGTAGATGTAATTACGGAATTAAATCTAATTCTAATTCTAATATCATACAATAGCTTCCTGCGAGTGTGGATTCGCATCTAGGTTCGCATATTAGACGTAAAGCTGATAATAGATAATCGAATTTGAACTTGTAGTATTGCAACATGCAATCACTCAGAACTGTAGTTGTTAGTCTTTACGTCTAAAGATGTTTAAAAAACACACTCTAATACTAGTATAGTATTAGTCAAGTTAGTAAACCTTAAGATACTAAATGTCAAAATTTTACATTTTAAATCCAATAACCTTTTTTTATCATGATAAAGGATTTTCAACATTCTTGACTAATCTATTTACCAAACATATTCTTGTGATATTTGTACACACAGAGAATAAGTAGTGCGTTTTTCTAAATGTGTGTCAAAATCCTCTTTTCAAATACAGTGTGTTTCAAAATAGTTTAGAAATAAGCCCAATATCTACGTCAAATACACTGTAGTAAGTTGAGAATAAATAGCAAGATTACACCAAAGTTTCCAACAACAAAAGTTAGTGACCTTATAACACGGTCAAATAGATCTTCACCTTAGATTTTTTAATACACCCCTGGGACCGATTGTGTCCTAAAACGATTCGTAAGATCCAGATCCTCTGTCAAATCGGATACTCCCACATCTAACAAGTTTTCAAAGTAAGTTTCCTAAGAGGACCCTTATAACTGTCTAATATTCGATATTATGTTTATGTTGAGTTTAATACTCGGTCGAAGTCCTTAATCTCGGGTCTTCCGATTGAAGTTTGCTCTTTGCATGCCTGTGTCGGTATATTAATAATTAAAGATGTGTACTGAAAGCGCTGATTATTGAAATTGATCAGTTTCAGCTTTAGAGGTATTTCACTTGGTGTTGACTTTAAATATCATGGCACTTGCAGATTTGAAGCCGCCGGTTATTAGAAAATAACCAACTATGTGTAGATATTATATTTAAATTATACACTAGAGATTATAAGTTTCTAAAATTTTTTCCTCTCTCTTCTTTTAGTCTCCGGAAATCGTTTCCAAAAAAAGATTATTTAAGAATTTTCTTAAAATGGGTCTATAACCGCCAAAGTTGTTGAAGAGGTTATGCCTTCTCAAATTGAAACTTGACTTACTTGGTTGCGGTGTTATAGGCAACAGCCATGCTTGCCTTATGTCATGAGGTGGTAATAATTGGGAAAATCTCTTAGTTAAATAATGTACCTACCACCTCCCACCTTCATAAAAACCTCCTGTACGTATAGTGCAAACAAAATATATGCTGGAATAGCAAGAAGTCTTGAAAAACCATATTACAAAGTCATTTTATAAAGATGGCTTTAGTATTCATATTACTGATTATAACTAAATTAGTTAAAAGGTTCTAAAACTGTTATTTTATGGCATGACTAAGTTCAATATTATGATAACATGGTACTAAGATGCATTTGATTGTAATGAAAATTACATTTTTAACTAAAGTTTGTCGTTTCAATTTCCTCTCTGAAAATTGCTTTCAAAAAAGAATATTTTAAAAAATTATACGAAAATGTATAATCAGCAAAGTTGTTAGCAACTCATATTTCTTCAAAATTGCCGGTTAACTTACTTCGCCTTGATCTTGTAGGCAACAGCCTTTAGCTTCTTCCTCTTCTTCTTCTTCGGCTTTTCCCATTATGAGTTCGCCGTTTTCGTCATCCACAGCACTCTATTCTCCCAGTCACCTTCTCTGAGGTCTCTATCTATCATAGCATTTCCGACGTATGTTTTCCATCTTGTAGCAGGTCTTCCTCTCCGTCTTCTTCCCGGCGGGTCCCAGTTTAATATTCTTTTCGGTCACCTATGATCTGGCATTCTTTGTACATGCCCGTACCACTGCAGGGCTCTGTTTTCCAACTTTTTTGTAATTGAGCATTTTACTTCCATTCTGTTCCATATTTCCTCCGTTCTTATTCTATCCGCTCTTGTGATTTTTAGACATCTTCTCATAAAGTCTAGTTCAACTGTTCTTATTTTATTTCGTATTGTTGTTGTCATTGGCCATACTTTCGCTCCATATAGGGTAATATTCATCACTATGCTTTGAAAGATCCTCTTTTTGTTTTCTTTGGTTAGAGTGTTGTTCCATATCACTCCATGAAGTGCTCTTGTGGCCTGTTTTCCCCGTGCTATTTTCATTTTTATATCTTTCATACAAGTACCATCTCGGCTAATCATTGACCCTAAATACTTAAAAGCCTTACAACTCTTAATAGTCTCTTCTTCTAAACTTAAGTTCAAATCTGCAACCTCGGGTCCAATACATAAGTATTCGGTCTTGCACATATTTATCTTGAGTCCCCAAAGTTCATATTCTTCCTTTAATTTCCATAAATCATATATTCCATATCCTCCCTATCTTGTGCAAAAATGACTTGATCATCTGCGAAAAGTAGTGAAAGTATATATTCTCTTGTACTGGTATGCCCATTGTTCCGCATTTTCTATACCATCTTTTCAAAGCCTGATCTATATATATATATATATATATATATATATATATATATACATATATATATATATATATATATATATATATATATATATATATATCTTAAAAAGTGTACGTGAGAGACCACATCCCTGTTTGAGGCCTTTTGTTGCGGTGATTGTTTTTGTTATTTCATTACCTAACTTTATTTGCACTTGTGTTTCTTTATACAGTCTTTGTGTGTTATATTCACCCATTTCTCTCTAAGGCGCCATAATTCTCTCTCCTTTAATTTCCATAAATCATATATTCCATATCCTCCCTATCTTGTGCAAAAATGACTTGATCATCTGCGAAAAGTAGTGAAAGTATATATTCTCTTGTACTGGTATGCCCATTGTTCCGCATTTTTTATACCATCTTTTCAAAGCCTGATCTATATATATATACATATATATATATATATATATATATATATATATATATATATATATATATATATATATATATATATATATATATATATATATATATATATATATATATCTTAAAAAGTGTACGTGAGAGACCACATCCCTGTTTGAGGCCTTTTGTTGCGGTGATTGTTTTTGTTATTTCATTACCTAACTTTATTTGCACTTGTGTTTCTTTATACAGTCTTTGTGTGTTATATTCACCCATTTCTCTCTAAGGCGCATTCTTCTCATTGCTTCCCATAGTTGTTTCCTGGGCACGCTATCGTATGCTTTCTTCTAAGTCGATAAAGGTCATATGTGTTTCAATGTTTTTTTCTTTGTTCTTTTCAGCTTTTAGCTGAAAATATATAAATCGACCTTCATATCTCATGAGGTGGTGGTAAGTGGGAAAATCTCTGGAAAAATAATGCACCACCTCCATTAAAACCCCCAGTAAATTTAATGTAAGCAAAATAAATGTTGGAATAGTAAAAAGTCTTTGAAAACCATATGATCATATTATGTTTGTACAGCAATTGCTTTTGATTAGAACTAAATTAGTTAAAAAGGTTTTGAAACTGTTTTTTTGGGGGCATGACGATTTTTTCATCATATGGATATGATTTTTTGGCATGAAAGTAAATATTATGATTACATGGAATTATTTTTTTAATTTTCACTTACACAAAAACATTTTCAAAAAAGATTATTTTAAAAAATTCAGAGAAAATTTTTAATCAACAGAGTAGTTGTTAGCAAGTTAATTTTTTTTTAAATTAACAGGCCTATATTGCAACAGCCAGTCTATTTGTATTATATGTCTATGAGTTAGTTCATAGACATATAATACAATTCGACTGACTGTTACAATAAAGGCCCATTCAGTGCATCAGAAAAAAATTACTGACGCAAAACAGTCCCTGCATTTTTTTCTAATGGGTCAGGTTTATCGACTACTTGACCTAAATAACCAATGGGAAGGTGACGAGGTCGTTAAACCCGCTCCATTAGAAAGAGATGCAGTGATTGCTTTGAGTCAGTTTTCTCTGTCGCACTGAAGTAACCTGCCTGTATAGCAACCGTCAATTGATTAGTATTATATGTCTACGAGCTAACCTAACCTAACTTAACCTAATAATGTGGTCTATCAGACAGTGTGCCTGTATTTATTCAATAAAATAAAGTCTCTCTAGTTAATTGACTGATATAAATTTACAAGAAATTACTATTGTTTGATATTTTCCCATGAAATTCACACCTACTCTATAAAATATTTTTGTGTAGCATTTGCAAATACACAATGGTTATTTACATATTTGGGTCTTTTCGCTTCCACTTTCAGAAACGTACTCCAGTGAATACATTTTCTTTTTATGCTGTAATTTTACAGCGCTGCGCGAGTAGACATTTAAATTTCGAAGCCCGCTATTGCAACCTTTAAAAATCAATTGACTGGAAAATTAGTAAAAATTTCTGTCGCCTTTTCATTCTTGTCCTCTGTCGCCACGGCAACACCAGTAATTTCACACAAAGTTGCACAACACTTCCTCACTTTTTACTTAAACTTTAAAGAACACAAACAGAAGCGAGGGTAACCATTAGCAAAGACTGATAAATGGTTTTTCGGTTCAAACTTTATTCACTATTTGCTTGAAATCGTTATTTCCAGGTTAGTGTCTCGAAAATGACTAATTGGAAATGCGTATGGCTTAAATTTTTAGAAAAAAAACGGTCTTTTGAATAAATAAAGAATCAATTAGTAATAAATTTTGAAAATGCACACTCACTTGGAATGTTTAAGATGTTTACCTGCTAACTCAAGCCGAACCTTATATCTCCAAATTAGAAGCTTAATATTCAAAATTTTATTTGGCAAGGAATTTTTCAGATAAACTAGGAGTATAGGCGTCTATTTCTCGAAGATCAGTCAGTTACTATAGGAACAGTTAAAGTTGTCTTCTAGGAAACGCCTTATCACCTGTTGTCGATGTGTGACTAAAATGTGTAAAATATCTGTGACTGTATATGTTTGACTATGTTTGAAGTATTATTTTTATTGAACATCCCAATATATTTACAATCTGTAATTTAATTTACTGTAAGTAATTTTTCCGAGTATATTAAACAATATAGGTAAATAGTATTTAAGGCAAAAAATTACCCATTGACAATTTCCTGTGTATTCTTGGTACTGAAATAGTGTCACGCCAATAGATTCTATTGGCTTCTGGGATTAGTTTATAGTTATCAGGTCGGCTGGGGTCTTTCGTTCGAGCCTTCGTCCAATTGATTGTGTCAAACAATTTTGGACTAGATTATTGGGGTGGCCTATTAGTCTCTGATAATATTGTTGGCAGAGTTTGGCGACTTCTTCGTTGACTGTTATCATTTTGAGGTCTCGTGCGATCGTCTTGTTTGGAACGTACCAACAAGCAGTAATTACTATTCGGAGGACTTTCGAGTGAAATATTTCAAGAATATCAATACTGAATCTAGATTCTGTTATTTATAGCGGTTGTTTATTGATAGTTTTAACTTTGGCAGTTTACTGAGTTTAAGACCCAGCTGTTTTTGCTTGGTAAATGCTTGCGGTTAAGGGCCTGCGTAGCGCAAGCGGTAGGATGCTTGACTCGCAAGCCGGTGGTGCGGGGTTCGAATCCCACCGCCGGCAAAAACATCTAGACATTTTAAAAATGTCTATAGGCCCCAGGTCGACTCAGCCTGAATAAAAATGAGTACCTTGGGTAAAACCAGGGGTAATAATAGACGGTTGAAGCGTAGCACTGGCCATGTTACCTTCCTTGTATACCGTAGGCCCTAGATATAGCAGACTACCCTGCTATATTCCCAAAGCCGCGACAGCGGTATAAAACGGGAGACTATTATTAAATGCTTGCGGTTTGTAAATGTTACCTGCGCAAATTTTGTATCGTTATTCAATTTCAAATTGATAGGGAGATTCCAGATAAATTTAGATTTCATTATCTATATTAATACGTTCATCTGCAGGAAAAGGCTGGAAAACCATATTAAGATGTTTAGCAAAAATTTCTGCGTTTCTTTATTGCTTTTTGCCCAAGCGCCATTTTTAGTGCGAATTGGAAGGGTTGGAGAATTAAGGACGGTCTATTTGCTGGTTGCTTTTCAGAGTCAATACTCGTTAGCGTGTATACCGTTGACTTTGGAGTTATTTAATAACGCTTTTAACTATGCTGTAGTTCCATTCAAATTGGTCTTGTCTTGTGGTGCTTTCGTCAGCTGGGAGTTGAAAGTAATGATAACAAAATTATTTCGGATAAAGGTGCATGGTAACCTAAACCCTAGTAAATAATAGATGTTTTAAAAAACAGAACACTCTGTGTAATAAAAAAAACAGTTACTTCTATTACCCGTATGAGGAAAAACAATTCAACATTTAACTAAAAAGAAAATAACACTATTATCTGGAAGTATCTGGAAGTATCTGGAAGTTATCTCTCTGATAAAAAACTTATGTGGAGTATGTATTTCTGAAATAGCATCACTGGAGCAACAATAGCTATATCAACGTGACAAAACAAGGGTGCAATATCTAAAACTCAACGATGACTTAGAGGATCAGAATAAATAAATTCATAAAGATGACCACATAAATTATGTCTTTAAGCATAAATATAGCGTCGATTCTTGATCTTTCTGACCTAAAACCTTGTTGATCTTCTGCTAGTTTTATAATTTTATTCAGTTTATTTGTTATCACTGTTGTTGTTAATTTTAGTGTTGTGTTTAATAAATTAATTCCTTTGTAATTTTACGGGTCCGATTTTTCTTTAAAAAGAGGCATTAGGATACTTAGAACAAATAGAAAAGGATATATTCTTCTTCCTATGCCGTCCCCATTAACGGAGGTTGGCGACTACATTTATAAAAGCTTCTCTGTCTTTTGCAACGTGGAATAATTCATCTACAGTCATGTTTGTCCAGTCTCGAATATTTCGCAGCCATAACTTCCTCTTTCTACCTATTCCCTTTTTGCCATCGACTCTACCCTGCACGATGACCTGCAGAAGACTATATTTTTTATTTTTCAGTATGTGTCCAAGGTATGCAGTCTTGCGTACTTTTATCGTTTTCGTAGAAAAGGATATAACAACCTTAAAAATAAAACACTGGAGAAAAAGAGCACGAAACAGATCAGAATGAAGAAGAAACCTGGAACAGGCCAAGACCCAAAAAGGGTTGTCGAGCCAGTGATGATGATGATAATTAGGATGCTTGATCTTCATTATTGAGGAATTCTGTTTTGTTGTTTTATGTTTTGGATTAGTTTTAGTAGTTGTTTGGTAAGATCTGGTTTTTCATACTTTAGGAGTTTGATCAGTATTCTGTCCTCTCTATATTATTTTTTATTATTTAATTTCCTTCTCAATATTTATTTCTTCCTTGTCGTGGTCAGGTGTGGTGTTGGTGGTTTATTATCGCTACATTTAGCAAATGGGGATCGAGAGTAGTTTGCCCATGTTTTTATCTGAATGTGTTTTGTTTTTATTGGTTTATTTACCTCTTTTCTTTGTGCTCTAATCATTCTTCGTAGTTTTTTTTTGTATTAGGTAAAAGTCATGTTTCATTTGTTTTGAGAAGCTTTGCAAGTTTTCTCTTCTTCATTTGTCTAACTAAAGTATTCGTTTCATTTCTGATTAGTTTGTAGACGTTGCATGCTTGCTGTGTTGTGTTTTTAAAAAAACTTTTCTTCTTTTCTTCACATTTTGTCTTCACTTGTTTTCTAAAACATGGGGTTTTCGTTTTAACTATGTTAGTTTTATGGTAGTGTTAGCTACGTCGATTAATTTTGGTGGATGTTTATTTCTGTTGGTTACATAACATGTAACGAAATATTTTGCCTACCCCCCAGGGTTTATTTGGAGTAGCTGGGTTGTGGATAAGTGAATTTCAAGAGGGTTGGATTGAGGCAACTACAAAAATGAAACAAAGGGGTAATTACATGAATCTCCTAGAACAAATGGACAAAAAAAAAACAATAGGAAGGACCTCTAGCTATTTACAACAAGGACGCCACTTCGAGGTGACAAATTATAACGATTACAACAACTAGTTATAACTATTGAAATAATTATTAGAAATGCAAAATAAATTTTTTTAAATTAAACTCAAAAATAAATAATAAACATTTATTGTTGTCTCACCACAAACAGTTACAGAAATAAATGGCACAAATTACTATATAGATAGTTACAGGGATAAAACCAAAACAACAAAGAAAAACTTACATGTACCATCTGTTTACAAACTCTGTTTACAAGTGGGAGGTGCTACAAAACTTACAAAAAACTGCTAAAAATAAAGAATTCACTTTTTAAGCGAAACCATATACAGTCGATCCGCCGGATCTTTGCACATCGTCATCATTCTTATTATAGGAAATAAATCAAAACATGTGAGTCAAACGTATGTCGGCTATAAGAATTATTATAAAAATTAGAAAATGGCTAATATTACAATTGACGTTTTTATACTTCTCTTTTATTTCATTTATTGCATTTAGAAAAATTAAAGTATTTTTATTGAATATAAGCAAATATATGGTACTGACATATCGTCAGATGATGTTCCTGTTGTTGGTAAATATCGGTTTAGATTTAAGAAGGTTACAAAAAAGAATAGTAACAAAAATGTGATATGAGAAGACTAAAATGTGAGTAAACAAAAGAGACGTTTTTAAAGATTAGATAAGAACATCTAATAGAAAAAAGAGAAAAAGAACAGTCAGATGAATGACAAGATACTGCAACTCATGGAAAAAAGAAAAAAATCAAAGAACAACACAAGAATGTACAACAATATTCACAGACAAATAAGAACACAAATACGAAAGGCCCAAGAAAATTGGTTAAAATCACAGTGTGAAGAAATATATTTATTGAAAGAAAAACACGATACGTTTAAAATGCATAAACAAGCAGCTGGTCTTTAGAAATTAAATACAGCTAACAAACTGCGAGATCAACAGAGAAACATCATCACAGATAAAAATCAAGAAATTTGCATATGGACCAAGTGTATCAAAGAACTCTGATGATAGTAGATCCCAACAACCTCCATCCCACATATGTAATGACCACTTACAAATCACATCAAATGAAGTGGAAAAGGCAATATTACAACCAAAAGATGGCAAAGCTCCTGGACCTGACAATGCACATGCTGATCATAAAACTATTTAACACCAACGGTACTCAACTCCTAATAAAAATATTTAATGAACCAAGAACATGGCTGAAGTCACGCCGACGTTTATTGCTGTACCAAAGAAAACAAAATCCGTATCCTGCAGTGATTTGCCGACCATCAGCTTAATGAACCATCTTTTAGAGTTATTTCTAAAAATCATACATCAAAGAATATATAGACTGTGCGAAGAAAAATTCAGCCGTAGTACAAAGTTTAGTTTTCGGAATGCAGTGGGTACGAGAGAGGCTCTCTTTAGCATAAAAACTCTATTTCAACGATGTAGAGATGTGAACTGCAATACATATGCATGCTTCATTGATTACCATAAAGCATTCGGGTTAATGAACAGAAAGAGTAAAAATTGGGACCATTCCTTAGAAATTAAATGTAGGATAGAGAAAGCCAAATCTACATTTCAAAAATGGCTAAGCTATTCAAATGTCATGATTTATTCACACCCATAAAAATCAGGTTACTACCATGTTATATCTTTCGTATACTATTGTACGGAGTTGAGTCGTGGACTTTCACAGACACTACCTGCAGGAACATTGAGGCTTTCGAAATGTGGCTTTATCGTCGAATCCTGAAGATATCTTATACCGGTCACGTTACTAATCAGGACGTTTTATTACGAATGGAAAAAGAAAAACAGCTGATAACCACAATAAAAACAGCCAAAATAGAATACCTTGGTCACATCATTAGCAACAACGAAATATATGAATTGCTGCAACTAATTTTACAGGAAAAAGTAGATGGAAAACGAGGCTCAGGAAGGCGAAGGATTTCCTGGCTGAAGAATCTATGTATGTGGTTCAACACAACAAATATTTTCAGACCAGCAGTGTGCAAAGTACAAATTGTCATGATTGTCGCCAATATCCGAAACGGGTAGACACTACAAGAAGATCTAAAAAACTGAATATAAATCTACTCCAGTGCTCCATCATCTTGATAATTTTGTTTATTCAGTGTTAAATATGGTTTTCAGACTTAAGTAATCACTTTGTTTTAAAAAATGGTCATACAAAAATTAACACAACGAACTTCAAATAAAGAAATCTATGCATAATAAATTAAAAAATAGAAAACTTGAGCTGGGTAAAAAAGAATTTATTATAACAATAATATAATTTAAATATTTATTGAAGCCTCATACACTATACAGCCATGTAGCCAATCATAAATTTAAGAATTCTTCACTGTCAGAATCTGAGCCACTCATATTACCAGTGTCTATTATGATTGGTTTAATGTTAGTGTCAACCATATTTTTTTCTCGGATATACCACTTTGTAATAATTTCATGAGTATGTTTTACACATTTTTCCCAAATTTCTGTGTTACATTGGTTTAGTGCCTCTTTCCACACATTTATAACAGCATTATCAGAATGTCCATCTCTACCAAGATTCTTATTGTAATATGACTTGCAGTTTGCCCAAATTAATTCAATAGCGTTGAATTCACAGTGATAAGGAGGTAGTCTCAACACTTCATGGCCGTGTTCTTTTAGTAGTTCATGCTAACAGATGTTTTGCCAATAAACGCAACTTCTTTATCCCTTAATTCATTATTTATACTTTGCAGAGTAACATGTTTCTCTAAAAAAAAAGAACAGATAAGTACAGAATAAACCACACTGTTATAACTAGTTCAATGAAAAAGAAGTAATACTTTGATTTTATAAAACTATAAATTATTTCAAATTAAAAAACTCACAAGAAAATTGACTTAATATCCATTAATGTATTCAGCAGAAATTTTCTTAAACTACTCTCAACAATCTTTTTTACAACATACATTTATATAAAGTATTGATTAAAAAGTACCTTCTGGTTATCATGGTACATGATACCATTATCTTATGGTAGGTATATCAAATTCAGATTGAAGAAATTTTTAACTACTTACTTTGTTGGTACATGTCGTATACTGTATTACGCACTGCCATCTTTGATCCCTCAGACAGATCAGTTGTTTTGTTTTTCGGACGAGGTCTACTTTTGCCTGGCTTTGAAAGAATGTGATTATTTTCTTTCCTTTTAATAATTGTACATACTGTTCGTCGTTATATTTTTAATGCAGCAGCTACTCTCTTAAATAAAGAATTGTTTAATGATTTTCATAAACGAACATACATTTCAATATGTTACCTGTTGAACAGACGAAAATGGCTCCAAAGGCCTTCCATTTACTTTTTCTAATTCGAAATACTCCAACACATTCAACACAAGTTGCTAAGCTTGAGAAGTTAAAGGCTTGCCAGGCATACTCTAAAAATAAAAACCTTTAAAAATATTTCATATTGTCCGTTGACGTAGTTTAAGCTATATTTAAATAATTAATGTCAATTTAGAGGTTAAAAAAATTTATTATTCGTTATTAGCTAATACATGAATTCTTACCTTAATAAATTGAACACGAAGGTAAGGGTTAGTCGTTATAACAATTGTTTGTTAAAAATATGTATATTTAAAGTATGAAAAAGGATTGATTATTTAAATCAAACGAAAATAATTTATAAAAATATTACACTCTGTCAAAACAAAATTTCCAATTGTCATGTCAATTGTCAGTAGACGAATCAATCAGAGATCATTGTTCTATGGCTGTCTTTGTTCAATGCATGGTGTTGTGTATGGACAGGCGGTTTAAGTTAATAGTTTTAGTTTCTGTGAGTAGGAAAGAGACGTAACATAAAAAATAATTCGTGAATAATGTCATACTTGTGCAAAGATCCGGCGGACCGACTGTATAGAAGTTAACCTTCTAAAAACAAAACAAACTAATGTCAAAAAAGATAAAGCTAGCTGTCATATGTCAACATAAAATTTTAAAACAGAACAATTAAAATGACAGCTAACCACGCCCTAAGACATATATTTTGAATTATTACAAATCCTTATGAAAGCTATTATTATTATTAAAAAAAAACGTCTATCGTTACTTTGAAAGTTTAAAACAAAAAAAAGTTACCTTAATTTCACTAAAATTTCCTTACTTTACATATTTTCTACATTTGAGGTTATAATTGGAGATTCACTGCCACGCAAACAACTGCATCTATAGACTGGCACAACGATCAAGGAAAAGAAAATGAGGGTGGAAGCTAGCACTGGAATACAAACCTTGGAAAACTCGTCCCCTTAAAAGACTAGAACAGGTACAACTGAACACAATGGCAACATGTGATTATCTTCAAAATTTCACTCAGACTGCAACTACACAATAAACTAGTACTATTAACTTTGCACTGCTACACATTTTCCATGAAAAGGGACAAAAAGAGCAAACATTTCAAATTTGATGGAAAATTTGGACAAACGCTGAAGACAACTGCCTCTAACAGTGACCTCCGCGAGAGTGATGTGATTCTTAAAAATCATTCGCTTTAGTATAAACAAAACATAAACTGGAATATTTCTTTCATTTGAACGACGAAAAATGTCTTAAAGCGGTTTCGATCCAAAGGATAAAAAGGAAATAAACATATGTTTTACAAAAACAAACTTTTAAAATGTGTTTATATTACTTAGCGACGCAAAAGGGATCGAAATATTATTTAGGTCTTTTTACACATACCGATAGGAAATTAAATAAATTGAAAATATTCTTCGGTGTTCTAATACATATACGAGGGGATATCAATATATACTAAGGAATATATATATATATATATATATATATATACATATATATATATATTTATATGTATATATATATATATATATATATATATATATATATATATATATATATATATATATATATATATATATATATATATATATATATATATCATCATCATGGCTTATTCACTCCTGGCGGAGTGTATGCCGCCCTTTTGGGCTCTCTGATTTATTTATTGCGGAGAATCAGTCCGCTGTTGTTTTTTTTTATTATTATAGCAGCGTGTGTGACTTGGCCCTGTCTACAATTTTCCTCCATTCTTTCCGGTCCTTACAGCGCTCCTTCCAATTGTAGATTCTCAGCTTCTTTATGTCTCCTAATACTTGATCTCTCCATCTTGTTTTGGGTCTCCCCTTTGGTCTCTTTGTTAATGGTCTCCATCCAGTTATTCGCTTTAGGGTAGAGTCTGGGTTAGATCTTTCTGTGTGTCCCAGCCACCTGAGCCTTTGCGTCTTCACGAACTTAATTATGTCTTCACCCTCGATGACTTCTTTAATTTCTTCATTGGTTAATCTTTTAAATTCGCCTGCACTTATTCCCACCGGTCCCATTATTCGTCGAATTATCTTTCTCTCTAGGATTTCCAACCTCATTTCATCTTTTTGTGTTAGGCACATCGTCTCTGCACCATAGGTGATCACTGGCCTGATTGCAGTCTGGTAAATTTTTAATTTTGTTTTCTTACTAATGTACTTTTCTTTCAGGAATTTTTGGTAATTCCAGTAGGTTTTATTACCCAGTATGATGCGTTCATTTATTTCATCCATTCTATCATTTCTGTCATTCACCATCACTCCCAGGTATTTGAAACGGTGTACTCTTTCAAATGTATATGCACCAAGCTTAATTTCTTTCTCTATGTTCGTATTCTCTCTTGAACACTTGAGGTATTTCGTTTTGCTTTGGTTTATTACTAGCCCTCTCTTCTTTGCTTCTTTATCTAGTATTAATATTATGTTCTGCAAGGTTTTTAAATATCTAGTAATCAGTGCAATATCGTCTGCATACGCTATCAGTTGGGCTGAAGATTCGATAATCGTTTCCATAATTTTGGCTACTCTTACTGCCCCCTCTATGGCAATGTTAAATAATGTTGTTGACAGGGAGTCTCCCTGTCTGACACCTACCTCCATGTGTACTTCATCTGACGGGCCTTCCCTTGTTAAAATTCGTGCCTTGGATTCCTTCATCGTCATTTTCGTGAGACTTATTAGTTTTTCTTGGATGCCTAATTGATTCATATCCTTAATTAGCTCCTCCCTTATTACACTGTCAAAAGCTTGCTTGTAGTCAATAAACAGTATATGTAGATCTATTCCTTGCTCGTAACTTTTTTCGACGATTTGCGTTACAATGTGTATTGCATCTATATTGTTGACTTACCTTCCCTGAATCCATGTTGGTATTCACCTATTTTTGTTCTAGTTTCTTTTTCTATTCTTTGTCTGATCAAATTAGTTAATATTTTGTACATTGTTTTTTAGGGATTGGTGTTATCAGACCACAATTCGTTGCCGCAGTCGTTCGGCATGCGTTCTTCTTCCCATATTCGTTCTATTAGGTTGTGGATTCTGTGTGCTAGTTCCTCTCCCCCTTTCTTGAAGAACTCATTTATAATGTCGTCTGGTCCTGCTGCTTTCCTTGTCTTTATTCTGTTTATGGTCGCCAATACTTCGCTGTATGAGGGAGGCTCTGATTGTTCTCCATTCCTATTTTCTGTTTGTTCTTCATTTTCTGCATTTTCAGCCTCGTCTTTCTTTTTAAACAGTTCTCTATAGTGTGTTTCCCATTCCATTTTTCCAATATTTGCCGGTATCTCTTTTTTTCTTTGTGATTTTATGTATTTGTATAGTCTTGCATTGTCATTACTATTGGCTTCGAGTTCCTGCAGTAATTCTTCTATATATATATATATTAAGAAATAATTCATAATATATATTAAGAAATATTAAGAATATATCAATGCCCGTCCGGAGGTACGTAATCGTTGGAATAAAATAAGCGAATCTTTAAAAAGAATGAAGCTGACTTTATTTAATGACAAGTTATTTTCTTATATACACTACAAAAGTTTATTTATTCTGCCACTTACCTTGTTGTAAAGTTGTGCGGTTTAAATACATAATGCAGTTTATCCCATTGATTTTGTCGTCTTAGAAATTACAATCCAAAAGAAAAGCATAAAAGATTAGAAGACACTTTTATTTTAATGAAGGCTGTATAATCGTTTCATTATTTATCCTAAAGTGTTTTAATAGAACCAGCTTAACTGCAAACGATATTTGAATCTCATTAGCATCTTAATGGTGTGGTGTTAAAGAACTTTAAGATCGGGGATAAACGGCTTAAATTCTAACCTGACTGCTTCATAATTCAGTTCGTATACGAAACAATTTGGAGCGCATAAATATACACAAAAAAAGGAAAACTGGTACTATATCGTGTGTTGTTCCAGCCAACTTCCTTAAGGTTAAAAGCAAATAACACAAACAGTGAGAAATAAATTTTATTTAACTTTATAGGTAGAATTTATCGTTAAACCAAAGGCATTATATTAAACTGTTTAGTACACAAGAATATAAGTGCCAAACTTAAACTTTAGAAAACACGAACTTAAGTGTTCTGTAAAATCCTGTAATTATTACCATAATTAACATTATCAACATAATATATTCATCACCTTCATAATCTATTATTATAATTGGTTTATTTATTCTTTATTTTATAAATAATTCGCTTTAATCTCTCTCTTTAATCCTGACTGCCCGGAAGGAGTGTAGTGGTCACCATGATGTTGTGTATTGTCTGTCTCCAAAGATCTCTGTTTCTTCTGGTCATTTCTTCTAACTTATGCATAGGCAATTTGCATATTCCCGTAATTTGGTCGATCCATCTTGTTGAGAATCCATCACCGCACTACAAAGAGTAGGATTGGATGAGAAGGACATTCGGATCATCATGAATTTATACTGGAACCAGCGTGCTCAAGTCAAGGTCGAAGACCAACTGACCGACCAAGTGAAGATCATGCGAGGAGTAAGGCAAGGATGTGTGCTATCGCCGACTCTTTTCAATATATACTCTGAGGAGATTTTTAATGAAGCCCTCACAAACCTAGACATGGGAATCCGAGTGAACGGTGAATACATCAATAATATCCGCTACGCCGATGACACTGTGTTACTAGCAACCAGCCTAAACGATCTGCAGGCCTTACTAGACCGAGTGCGAACTGTGAGCGTATCATACGGACTGAACCTTAATATTAAGAAAACTAAATTCATGGTTGTCAGCCGTACAAATTTAGATCCCGGGGCACTAATGGCAGGTAGCGAAGAGATCCAGAGAGTCGACAGATTCACTTACCTCGGAACTACCCTCAACGTACAATGGGACTACGCTCAAGAGATTAGATCCAGAATTGAAATGGCACGGTCTACATTTATTAAGTTGAGATCCTTGCTGTGCTGCAGTTATCTCAGTTTGGGAACCAAAATGCGGATAGTGAGGTGCTACGTTCTTCCAGTGTTACTATATGGAGTTGAAGCCTAGACACTGACGCAAGCCACTGAAAAACGAATCGAAGCCTTCGAGATGTGGATATACAGAAGGATACTAAAAATATCTTATGTGGACCATGTCACCAACGTTGAGGTCCTACAGCGCATAACAAAAGAAAAAGAAGTGCTTAATTTAATTAAACAACGTAAGCTTGAGTACCTCGGCCACGTGATGCGGAACGAAGAAAAATATCGAATTCTTCAACTTGTTATGCAGGGTAAAGTATTTGGCAGAAGGGGACCGGGACGCCGTCGTATCTCGTGGTTGAAAAATCTCCGACAATGGTTTGGGATGACCTCAGCGGAGCTGTTTCGCAGAGCAGTCAACAAAACCATGATAGCCTTGATGATCGCCAACATCCGGACCGGATAAGGCACTAAAGAAAAAGATCTTGTTGAGGATCTTCCTCGTGATCTTCGGGCTTCTACCATTCCTTGAATAATAAGTCTTTCCATGTTTTCTGTGTCTGCTCTCATGACATGTTCAAAGTATTTTAATCGTTGGAAATTAATTTTGCTACATAGCCGTTTGTTGATTTTTAGGTCATTTAAAATATTATACTTACAACATATTCTCTCGGTTTGCCCCAATGTAAAAACATGATCTGTGACTGATCTGCATTTTCGGAAACCAGATCGATACTCTCCTATTATTTCTTGTGTATATTCATATAATTTTACATAAAAACTTTTCACTAATATTTTGTATACCGTATCCAGCAAGTTTGAGCAGTGTTGTCTATTTTCTTTTTTGTATACCGGTATTAACACTTTGACTCTTGGGGCCTATTTCAAAAAATTATCCACTCGAGATATATTTTTTGTCGTTGCAACTGAAAATGTTACACGATATAAAGTGATTTACAATATAGCCATATTTTATTATTCTAAGGGGTATTTAAGCTGTGTTCAAATTCGATACACACGGTCCACGGCACGAAAATACCGATTACAAACCAAATAGCCGAGGTGTATTAAAATTGATACACAGGCTTTTATTATGTTTTTTTTTTACATTATACATTAATGTTTAAATGGAACAAGCAACTATTTTAGGGTAACATTATGTATTAAAAAAAACAATTTGAACACATAAACTTTTTCTCAAGACAACCTGTACACCTGGTATTACACTGCTTAGAATTCTTGGTTGCATGAGCTCTTCCGTACCTCTCAGAAAAGTGGCTGTAGCATACAACACAACGCACTCCTTTGTCGTATTCTTCCAGTTTATGTAACATCTCTCGTACTGTTGCGTGTTCATGTTTTAGGCACATTTCTACAAGTTTTTTCCTAAATGTCGTTATGTATATTTTAGTGTTCAAAGTTGCATTAAAAAGGATTAGTGCGTTTACAACAGCGGTACTGGTGAGGATTAAAATACCATTTTATTGATGTGGACAGGATTACTGTAAACTGATCTCTGATCTGAAACATCAATATAAGACTTAACGGAATTATATTCCACTATTGTATTTGGTTTCTTTTTGGTACCTGTCCGTGTCTGTACCGTAATCATTTCTGGACAAGATTTGCTTGATAAAAAACAAACTACTCGTTTGTGAACCCATTTACCAATAATAACTTTTGCTTTCAAGAGTTATCATTTCGTCTTGATAGTTTTTTTTGTTCAAGGACCAATTTTGGATTATATTTTCTATGTTTTCTCAGCGTCCATATCAAATGAATATGTATTATTATCGTTGAGTAAATGGGCTAAACCAACGCTTTTATAGTATGATGGAAAGGGTAAACTTTGTTGCCAAACTATCCACATTTAAGAGAGGCGTATTTGAACACCTAATTGCTTCAAAATATTTATTAAGGACCACTGAAGCAATAAAACAATTAAAATGTATTTTTCCTTCGATTTATTTATAGTGAACTTAAGGGCTAATTCAACATTAATAATTATCGCAATTCTGATAATACTAAAAAGAGTTATACAAATATCATTAGCTTTACAGTGCTGGGAGGCAGTAACAGAGATACATAGAATTGAGAGAAACAAACTCATATACGTTTAACACAAAACACCGGGTTTACAAGCGCATTTATCACTTACGCACCACGCACTTTTCGGGATCACACACACACCCGGCCTTCACTTGCCGAGAGGCAAATTTGCACTGTCTATCCTAAGTTATATAACGAGGGGAGGACGGGTCCCTGATGTAGGAAATCAGTCGCACACACGTTAACACGATAGCTGACGACCTGAGCGCACAATTTGATAAAATAACTATACGATTACAATATTATACAGGTTGTTTTTCCAACATACTGCCCCCAGTTAAAGCACTAGCTTTAACATTATAAAAAGCATTAAAAAGAAAAGAGTACATAAAAAAAACAATATGAGTAATAGTATACAAACAACATATGAGTAAAAGTACTAAACCTAATAACATTAACATAATCCTTCATTAGGAAGGGGACACAATTTTGTTATCGTGCGTTTGAAAATCCCATCCTTAGTTTTAACAGATGCAATTCTCACTCGGCCATCTTTACCCGGAAAGACATCCATCACTCGTGTCAATGACCAGTAGAGAGGAGCGAGATTATTTTCTTTAACTAACGCAAGGTCATTGGGTTCTAAATTTTTGAATGGGAGAAACCATTTTGGACGATTTTGAAGTTTTTTCCAAAAAAGTTGCTGGAGCTTAGAGAGATTTTGCCAGATGCTAAGTCTATTTTCCGGGATAGATGTATACTCCTGGTCGGGTAGCGAGGTGAGAGACCTTCCAATTAGGAAGTGACCAGGGGTAAGATATGTGAAATCGGAGGGATCATTAGAGAGGGCACAAATGGGCCGAGAATTAAGTACGGCTTCAATTTGGGTAAGTACGGTACTGAATTCCTCGAATGTAATTTTGAGATTGCCCAACAATCTATAGATATGATGTTTAGCGCTCTTTATAGCGCTCTCCCAGAGTCCTCCATGATGAGGAGATCGAGGTGGTATTGTTTTCCACCGAATTTGAGAGGAGGCTAAAAATGCCTGAATAGAAGAGTTAGTTTCCTTATTTTTCAAGAAATTATAGAGATCGAATAACTGATTTTTAGCCCCAAGAAAGTTTGTCGCATTATCCGAGAAAATAGTCTGAGGGAGACCTCTTCGACTGATAAAGCGCTTGAGAGTAAGAAGAAACGCTTCTGTTGTAAGCCCACTGACTAATTCTATATGAACCGCACGTGTGGACATACAGACAAATAGAGATATGTATGACTTTATCAAGGGACTTTTACGAAGTTTAGAGGCCTTTATTAGAAAGGGACCACCAAAATCCAAACCTACATGAGCAAAAACTTGAGCAGAACATAAGCGTTCCTTAGGTAAATCAGACATGATTTGAGCTAAGGGTTTGGCATTAAACTTGAAACAAACTTGACATTCGTGGACTATCCTCTTAATCTCCCGTAGACCATTCAAGGGCCAATATCTAAGGCGAACTTGAGAGAGAGTATTCTGAGTACCTGCATGATGGAGCCTAAGGTGTTCTTTTTTGAGAATTAGACGAACAACATGATTTTTCGAGGGGAGGAGGAGAGGATATTTTTGATCAAAGGTAACTTCAGAATACCTAAGACGTCCACCTACACGGATCATTTCATTTTTGTCAAGAAAAGGAGCAAAATGTAAGCTTATTGCCTTTGAGATCAGCGATTTCTGAGGAGAAACTTGAGTTTTGCAATAATTTTATAATTTTCATTTCGGCATTTTGAAGTTCAGATACTTCAAGTGCACCGGATAATTTTTGAGTGCAAGCCTTTGGGTTATTACCAAATCTGAGTACATAAGCTATAGTCCTCACATATTTCGTGAAACTGGAGAACCTTTCAGAAAGCATGACAAAGAAATCAAATTGAGCACTTCGAGTGTGAAGAACAATTTTTCTTTCTTCAAGTAATTTATCAGAATTAAACTTCGGACTATATTCAGACAAATTTAGGTCAAATGTTTGCAAAAACTGAGGACCGTGAAACCAAAGAGTGGAGTTGAGTATGTAAGAGGGCATCATTCCTCTGGAGAGGATGTCAGCAGGGTTGTCTTTAGACTTTACGTGTCTCCAATGAGAGTGAGAAGAATTTTCTTGAATTTGAGCTACCCTGTTGGCGACAAATTGATTCCATTTGGAGTGATGTGATCTGAGCCATGACAAAACTATCTCAGAATCGCTCCACATGTTTATAGAGGTAATAGAGGGCAATTTATCCTTTATGATATCAACCATCTTTGTGGTGAGCTTGCTAGCCAATAAAGCACCCATAAGTTCCAGCCTTGGAAGCGTTATGGTCTTTAAAGGAGAAATACGACTTTTCGAAGCAATGAGAGAGCACGAGACATTTTTTGATTTGTAGATAACCCGTATATAACAACAAACAGCATATGCTTTCAAACTTGCGTCAGAAAAAGAGTGAATTTCAATAGAAGAAATTTCAAGACATGAGAAAAGACATCTGGGTATGCTTATGTCTTTGAGAACAGCGAGATCAGTTATAAACTTCAACCAGTCATTTAAAATATTTGAATCCACGGAGTCATTCCAATTAATTTTAGAAATCCAAATTTTTTGCATATTAATTTTAGCAAGAACAGTTACGGGATTAATGAGCCCTTGTGGATCAAAAATTTGAGCGATAATAGAGAGTACTTCCCTTTTTGTGTAATTACCCTTTATTGATAATTGAGGTACAGAAATTGAAAATGTATCAGTACTGGGGTTCCAACAGAGACCTAAAACCTTATTAGAAGCATTCTCTGGTGAAATAACATAGGCAGAGTTTGTAGAGAGAGTAGAAACATTTTTCAAAAACATTTTTGAATTAGCGCACCAGTTATGAAGAGAAATGCATGCCTTGTTAAGTAGGTCAGTTATCTCATTATGAGCCTTAAGAAGAGTTTGCGTGTCATTGGCCCCATATAGAATGTCATCTACATAGCTGCCTGTTAAGAGAGCATCGGAGGCCAATGGGTAGTTGTTTTGATGAGTTTTAGCTAATTCCATCAAACAACGAGTACTTTGAAAGCTTGCGCTTTTTGTTTCATAAGTTACGGTTTGAAGCTTAAGACATTCGATGTCCTGTTCTGGAGAATCCCGCCAGAGGATATTCTGCAGGAATATGTGATCAGGATGAATTTGTACCTGCCTGTACATTTTTTGTATGTCGGAAGTGAAGACATAGGTATACAATCTAAACCGAAGGAGAATGTCAAAAAGTTCAGGCTGAAGAGTTTTTCCTTTCAACAGGATGTCATTAAGAGAATAGCCACTGGAACTGTTCATGGAGCCATAAAAAACCACCCGTAATTTGGTAGTTAATGATTCTTCTTTTATGACAGAGTGATGAGGTAAAAAGTATTTATTTTCTAAGTGCACATTTGCGAGAGAAAGTGGAACCTTTTTGGCATGTCCAAGAGAAACATATTCATTGATGAATGCTTTATATTGAGAGTATACATTTTCGTGTTTTAAGAGTTTATTTTCTAAACTAATAAACCTTTTTCTAGACATGTTGTAAGAATTGCGCAGCATTTTATGTGCTGTTTCAGAAATGAGAGGAAGCTTTACCTGAAACCGACCAGAAGGTAGAATTTGAGTTGTTTCAGTGAATATTTGTTCAGCCAGATCCTCAGAGGAGGAGATTTTAACAGAGGGGGTCACTTCTTCGACTTCGAAGAATTGTCGAATTATATTATCGAGCTTATCTTCCTCAGATGTGGACTGGACAAATAAAGAGACATTTGACTGTGTAAGGGACAACTGTGAGCGATAAATTCCTTTGTGAAGTGCGTAAGGAGGTAAAGCACCAAACATAATGTACCCTAAGCGTGTGTTCTGAAGAACAGGGAGTCCTTTACCTAAACGTATTAAACCATCCGATAACAACTCGCTATATATGTCACTGGCAAGAAGAAGATCTATATTTTCAGGGACAGAGTAGGTGGGATCTGCGAGAGTGACTGTAGAGGGAATATTAAATTTACTTCTGTTTATGGATACCTGGGGGAGTCTACAAGTTATGTTGTCTAAAATAGCACAGGAGATTTTGAAACCATTACCATTTCTTTTATATGGAAAAATTTCTAGATCGACCATTTTGTTCGAGAATGAACTATGTTCAGAGATAGTAGAGATTTGTAACCTTTTGCTAAGGAGAGAGATTTAATCTTTGGACCAAATCTTTAGAGACAAATGACGACTGAGATCCACTATCTAAAATACATCTAGCGTGTATTGGTACGCCATGCTTTGAATAAATAGTGACTAGAGCGGTTGCCAGCAGAACATCCTGCTTTATTGACAGAGCAGAGAGAGAAGTCATCACATTTGAGACCACCTGAGAGGTTTAAGATTCAGAGAGAGAGACAGAATTACTTGGACCGGCTTTACCATCAGACTAAGTGTTTTGTACATTGCGAGAGGTTGCGTGATTTTGTCGTTGAAAATTTCTACTAGAAGAAGAGCTATTTTTATGGTCACTCTGCAAGAGTGTGTGATGCCTTTTGTTGCATATACTACATGAACGTTGAGACGAACAATTTTGAGAAAAGTGTTTAGTTCCTAAACAGTTGCGACATAGTTTGTTTGTAAATAGTGTGTGTAGCATTATTACAAAATACGCATGTTTTGGAGTACGAGTTGTTTTTATTACTTGCCGAAGAGAAGAGAACCGTTTTAGAGTGAGTTTTAATAACTTTTTTATCGTTATTATCTGAGGAGTTTAACTTTTCCATAATGTCACACTTTTTTTCTAAAAAATCAAAGAATTGATTTAGCGTGGGAATATCTTTTGACCCTAACTCGTATTCGAAAGACCGGTGAGTAGTAAAGTCCACTTTTTGCAAAAATATTTCTATTAATAAGAGATCCCAATGCTCGATGGGTACATTCATATTTTTTAGCGCGAGTAAGTTCTGTTTTGCGGTGACCAAAAATTCACGTAAGGCCTTTGCATTAGTTTTGACTAGGGATGGAACTTTCAAAAGACGCTGTATATGCAAACTAATTACGCGCGATTTGTTTTCGTAGCGATTTCCAAGAGTATCTAACGCGATTTGGAAGTTTTCTTCTAAAACTTGGATGTTTTCTACCAACTGGAGAGGTTAGTTGCGTAGAAAAGATTTGAGATAAACAAAACGCTGGACGTTGTTGAGTTCCGGGTTATTAATAATTAAAGTCTCGAAGAGCTGATAGAATGCACTCCATTCTGAGAAGCATCCTGAGAAAGTTTGAATTTTAATTTCGGGAAGAGTCACTTTAGCACTAGCTAAACGTGGAGAAGTGGAACTGGACTGGTGTGAAAGAGGTTGGAGCATCTCCATTCTATGTTGAAGACCTGCTAGAGTTGAGAAGTATTTTTCTTCAATTTCTTCCCTATCGCGTTCTTCAGTGTTTGCTTCGTCCAGTTCCTCAATCTGATCCATGAGGTCATCATATTTGGCGTAACAATTCGTTAGTTCAGTACGACGGAGTTGGAACTGCAAGGGATCCGTTTCTTGAGCAGAGTTATCCCTTAACCAATTAGAGATACAAGAGATTTTTGATTTCAACGGTTTGCGTTGTTTCTTTAATTGATCCATTGCGGTTAGAGATGTATCGAAAGATTTGCGAGATATTTATCTATGAGAGATACACGAGAAATTTTAGAGTCTAAAACACAGCTTAGTCCACCCCGTATAATAAACAAGAGTCGAAAAATAATGTCTGTACGAATCCTGCGAAGTATAAACTCGTCCTGTATACTAATAATATGCGTTCGAACTTTTGAATCGTAAAAAATCCAAAAATCCATAGTCACATCACATGTTTCTTGTCAGTAATTTTAATTGATACCGGCCGGCGAAGAGCGATAAATCTAAGAATGTTGAGATGAACACTTCAAACACTTGCGTGGTGACTTAATGTTTTATGTACCGTGAGATTGTTTATCTTATGCAAAGTTCTATTTTGTGAAGAGCACTTAGTAATGAGTTTTATTTTAATTTTTGTGGGAAAAGAATTAAATAAGAGAAAATTAATTTGATTTCTGAACTTGGCGAGGAATTGCGATAAACAATATGCGGTTGGAAGAGACCACAAATGATGGAAAGGGTGAACTTTGTTGCCAAACTATTCACATTTAAGAGAGGCGTATTTGAACACCTAATTGCTTCAAAATATTTATTAAGGACCACTGAAGCAATAAAACAATTAAAATGTATTTTTCCTTCGATTTATTTATAGTGAACTTAAGGGCTAATTCAACATTGATAATTATCGCAATTCTGATAATACTAAAAAGAGTTATACAAATATCATTAGCTTTACAGTGCTGGGAGGCAGTAACAGAGATACATAGAATTGAGAGAAACAAACTCATATACGTTTAACACAAAACACCGGGTTTACAAGCGCATTTATCACTTACGCACCACGCACTTTTCGGGATCACACACACACCCGGCCTTCACTTGCCGAGAGGCAAATTGGCACTGTCTGTCCTAAGTTATATAACGACGGGAGGACGGGTCCCTAATGTAGGAAATCAGTCGCACACACGTTAACACGATAGCTGACGACCTGAGCGCACAATTTGATAAAATAACTATACGATTACAATATTATACAGGTTGTTTTTACAACATATTAGTTGTCCGTTATTAATGTTCTACCACCTTTAAGAAGAAGTTGTATCAATTCCATTACAACTTAGCTGGAAATAGGCTGACTAATTGATCTGCTTTGCCTTCTAGCGAAGATTTTTATGTTGAATGTATTATCCTCCTTGTCCACACAAGTTATATATTTTTATCCCGTATTTGTGTCGTTTGTCAGGTATACACTATAAAAATGATAACCTTCCACGAAATGGAACCGTTGACTCGTTGATGCAAACGTTTTCCTCTGGAGTTTGAACGATTTGAAAATTTCTATTACACATATCTACTAATGTACTTAACTTGAAAAGACGTTAGTTTTGAGACATAGTTCATTATTTGAAAAATGAAGAGAAGCCAAGAGGGCCTCAAATCTATTTCTTGATATCTGTGTACTTTGATAAATGGAACATTTATGAACAAAATTTGTACTTCAATAGTCTCGGTTTTGGAGACTAGGCATTTAGGCCCATCCATATGAGTATGCCCAAGAATGTTATAACTTCTTCCTTATTCGGTATCACTCCAGTTAGTTGGCAAAATGTTCGTCTTACTGATTCATTGATGATACCAATAATAATTTCTTGTCCGGCATAAATATTGGTTTTGGTTACCAAAAGATCAAGTATACCTTCTGTCAGTAAAAGTTTATAAAATGAAAGTCGACTATCATCTTGATGATTTATAACATTCAAAGTTGAAGAACTATTTTGATAAAGCGGAAAAGCATTCAAATTACCAACATCATCCCATTCAACACATGTCTCTAAAGTTCTCAGAATTTGTCAGGAGAAAATTCTCTCTCATGATGCCAACCAATATGTAGCTTCGCCGTTTTTAAAAATTTTAAACTATTTGTCCTTGTGTCGTGTAGTGTTAAGGTATAATTATTATGTTTATGTCATTTTCAGTAGATTGTTGGATAGGATAAATTAGTCGAAATGCCCCTGAAGATGCTCTAGAAGCGAAGTACTTGGGCAAGATTTAATAAATAAACTGTGCTTGATATCCGCCTTTCATTTGATTGAAGTTTTAGATATTTGTTCATAAGAAGATCTGAACTCTCTGAATACCAGGGATCATTGATAAAATCATCATTGTCTTCAAATTAAAATTTAAATTCATTTAAATTTTCAGCTATTATTTCGAGTTCCCTTGCCAAAGGCACTTTTCTCTGTTAGACATAACTATTAAGATAAGCGCACAATAACTTCTCTTCAGACTGCAATAAGTAAAGCTAAGTTCAGATGATCGCGCGTGAACGCGCGTACAACAAACCGCGCGACTAAAGATGCAGAGTAGTCATATACAAATGTCTATATGGTCGCGCGTCATCGCGCGTAAACTTTCGATCGCGCACGATTGTCCTTGCTCGTTGCCAGTATCTTGATTCGCACGTAATTTGCGCGACGTCGCGCGTATTGAAGTACAACAATTAGTACACTTGACGAACTACGTCAAGATGGACGATGATTTTAACACCGACTTGGTTATCAATGAAGTAGAAATAAGACCAAAAAAAATCAGGAAGTATATGCCCGTTTCATTGATTTTGAGAAAGCATTTGACAGGGTGCAGTATAATCGGCTTAAAGAAATTTTATTAAATAAAAACATAGACAGTAGAGACATTAGAATCATATGTAACTTCTATTGGAACCAAACAGCACAAGTGAAAGTTGAAAATGAACTGACCGAGGATATCCAGATTCGCCGTGGGGTCCGCCAAGGGTGTATTTTATCACCCTTGTTATTTAATTTATACAGTGAAGCCATCTCAGAATTAGCGCTTGCCGAGGTCAGTGAGGGCCTTATAAAAAACGGTGAGCCACTTAATAACATAAGATGTGCTGACGACACCGTCCTTCTGGCAGGAACACTAGAAAAACGATTATGGACTAAAAATAAATTTGAAGAAAACCAAGTTCATGGTTTTTACAAAAGCACAAAACATCAAAGTTAAGCTAGTACTAGATAATACAGAAATTAAACAAATATCTTTAAACAAATACCTTGGAGCATGGATCACAGAAGATACTAATCAGAGAAAAGAAATAAGATGCCGCATTGAAATTGCATGGTCAACTTTTAATAGAATGAGAAAACTTTTTTGTAATCGCGATATCAATATATCGCTCCGAATAAGAATGCTTCGATGTTATATTTTCTCTACTCTTTTGTATGGGGTTGAAGCTTGGACACTTAGTAAATCCAACATTAAAAACCTAGAAGCATTCAAAATGTGGTGTTACCGACTTATTTTGAAAATATCATGGATGGATCGCAAAACAAACGAACAAGTTCTCGAACAACTAGGAAAACAATGCGAAGTTTAATTTTAATAAAAATCTGATAATTGGAATACTTGGGGCACATCATAAAAGGTGAAAAATACGAACTACTAAGAAATATAATGCAGGGTAAAATCAAAGGCAGAAGAAGTGTAAGAAGACGTAAAATCTCGTGGCTACGGAATCTCCGTGAATGGTTTGGATGCAGTTTAATTAAACTATTCAGGAGTGTAACCAACAAAATTATAATTGTCACAATGATTTCCAATCTCCGATAGGAGCGGAACTTGAAGAAGAAGAAGAAAAAAGACCAGCCATATGAACTTGAATTTGAAGGAATATTCTAATAAAATACTGAAGAAACAGGCTTGGGAGCAACTAGTTTTGATTTTTTGCAATGATGGTGAAACTGAAGAGAAAAAAAAATTAGGCAAGAACAACATTTATTTATTTCTACTTTAAATATTATTATAAAAGTAATATTGTTTAGACCATACCATCCTGCCAATCTAGCCTTTCGTCATTTACAATGTAATCTGTAAATGCAGTTCGAACTTTATCTGCATCTCGAATTGCGCGCCCAGTGTGTGATCTATTCATATTCAACAATGGTGCGGCATGAACTGCATCCTCGTGTGTAATACCATCTTTAATTCTGATAAAGTTATGCAAGACACAAATAGCTTTAACAATGTTTTTAGCAAAGTCAAGTTTAACGTCTATGGGTCGGTGCAAAATTCGCCATTTATTGCACATAATTCCAAACGTGCATTCAACATATCTTCGAGCTAACGATAAACGGTAATTACGAGTATATATTTTTTTGCGTGCGACAGCATTTTGCCACCATACGGTCTCATTAAATCTTCCATCATGGCAAAAGCTTCATCTGCCACTATAACGTGTGGTAACTTATTAGCGCAGTTATTTGCTATCGATTTGGGTTCAGGAATATTTAATGCCTTTTCAGTGAGTTTTTTGTATAAGATGCTTCTTTGAAAATTTCTGAGTCACTATCTTTACCATACGCTCCAACCTCGACCCATATAAAGCAGTAATTAGCGTCACATAAAGCCATTAGCACCAATGAAAAAAAAAAAATTTAAATTATAGTACATAGACCCGGAGTTTGGAGGCTGAATTAATCGAATGTGCTTTCCGTCCAATGCACAGATGCAGTTAGGAAAATAAGCATTTTGTTCAAATTCTTCAGCTATTTGTATCCATTTCTCTTTACTCGGTGCATTCATGACAAATGTTTTTAACTTCTCCCATATCACCTTGCACACTTTTTAAATTGCACCCGATAATGTAGACTTTCCAATTTTATAACCATACTACAATTCAGTTAACGAACAACCACTTGAAAGATACTTGCAATAGAATAACAATTATTATCGTTTCTATTTCAGGATCAACACTGCAGAAAAAATGGAAGAATTTACTTGATGTGTATGTGAGAGATATAAAAAAATTAAAACTTTAAAATCAGATTTGGCAGCACCATAAAAATCTGATTGGGCGTATTTTCAAAGATTAACATTTTTGTAACCCACCGTACAAAAAAGAAAAAGTGACAGTAGTTTTCAAGTAAAGGATAATAATGATAACGACGGCGACGTTCCCGAATCAGCTGAAGGAAACAGTGATAGCAACTTCAGACCTCCGGGAGAATATCCACCTGCTACAAAGAAGTATAAAATTCATCCAGGAGACGAACATTTTGCCAAAATATTAGAAAAGAGTATTAACCAAAGAAGACCTATAGAAAAAGAAGAAGACGATGAAGATAAACTATTTTGCCTATCATTACTTAAAGAACTAAAGAAAGTACCCGAGCACAACCGTATAAGACTGAAGATTGAAATATATGATTTAATAGCACGAAACCGAGTACAGGCAAATACTCCGCAATTCCAAGAACGGCAGTCACTGTCACATTTTTTATGATTTTCATGAAATGCATACAATCTATTTCTATTTACTGACTCGCCACTATAAAGTTGCAATTACTAGAGCCTAACCTTCAAAACCCATAGCATGAAATTTTAGTTTTTTGGCAACAAATGTGAAGCATTTGAAATATGCTTAAAAAGCGCTAAATTTAAACTTTCATATAACAAACAATCTAAAACGTTTAAAACTTTTTTTTTTAAGAAAATAGTAGGTACGTTTTTCAAAAGAAACAAACTTCTGCTATAAATTACACCCAAAACCGTCTTCTTGGAGGCATTACTCATGACGTGCGATCGTTTGAAATGTAAAACATTACATTCTGCATCATTTTTATTTATATTTCAAATACCTCATATTTGTTGCCACAACTCAAAATTGATATTTCATGTCATAGGTTTTAAAGACTAATCTCTGAAAATGAAAATTTTACTACGACTGGTCAATGAAAGTGACTAATGATATTGATCCCACGAAAATTTTAAAAAATGGCTAAAATCGCGCCACATTTATTTATTTAACATCTGTACCTTCCTTGAAGAAGCGTAAAACTTTAACAATGTTAAAACTCTGGAACCAACCTGTATTAAAACTAAGTTTAATCGCGGCAAAATACAAAAACTGCATACGAAAGCTGCACTCTTTACCTATAAAACGCATCTTGATTTTTATTGATAGGTCACTTAAATCAAAAGATATCGAATTTTTATCGTCGAGCTGATACAAATTTTATTGAACATTGATTTCGCGCACGTAACTGACATTTAAAATGGAATGCTTTTTGTAACAGAAGTAACAACCTTTATACAAAAATTCACCCTGTTTTACCTACTGTGCCTTTTGCGGCAAGAAGTCATCCCAGTAGAAGAGTATATTCAATGTTTGTTAGATGCCTTGTTAATCATGCTACTGTGAAAGCCTATCTTCATAGATTTAATTTAAGTGAAACCGAACTTTGTGATTGTAATGGTAACACTGACGATATCAATCATTGGATGTTCGGGTGCATATATAATGATGCTGCTATTAAGTATCTATTGGAAAATCTGATAAAAGAACAAATACCTCTTCCTCAGTGTCAATCTTTCATTTTATATATCTCTCGTCATAATATTAGGTTTAACCAAATTTTTTGGGAATATTTAAAAAGGACTAAAAGAAAAATTTAGGATGGAATGTGTAATGTGAATGTATAAATCTAGCTTTGTTCCCTCTGTCTATCCTTTTGTTATATAGTTACCTCCTAGCCGTTGCCTGTCTTGTGTTGTAATAAAGTCGCTATGAAAGGCACCTTAGCGTGAAAAGTATTCCTACATTATGTAATCCCTTGTTGGTTCTAAATATTTCCTTTAAGTTGGTTAGGGCACTGAATGAAACGAATGAATGTATGGTTTTTATCAATCTACTGATTCTTGTGTTACTGACGTTTACATTATATTTTTAATCTAGCTCTATGCAAAGTACTATTTTGTTAACAAATGCAATAGTCAATACATCATTAACAAATTCAAGTAGTCAAATACATTATCGTGGCTGAATGGATCAAGTTATCCAAAGCCATTAATTAAACAAAAAAAAAACTGACATTTAAAATCGACGGTCGCTTTAAGCGTTTAGGGGAAACCCGGGGATAAAAGTGGTAAACTTTTTTGATTCTTTTTTGGGGTGTCAAAATTAATATTCTCGGCAAAATTCACCTTGTTCGTATGATTTTAGAGGTCAACTCTCTGACGATTAGACTATTAGTAAATTATAAATTTTATTTAAAGATTATCCAAAAACATTTTTTTCTATATTTTGTACGTCTACAGGTAGACATATGCTGTGAATGTGAACAATTAGAAATAAAATTTAGAAGTCCATCTTTAAACGAGCCAGCCCAACGTGTGGCCGTTGCTTTACATTAAAATGGCAGAAATGACAGAGATATGCAAGACAGATACCAATGTATGTGGCCTAACGTTTGAGTATATGCCAAATTTTTAACTTTTATTTATTCCTGTGCAGGATTCTTATAATTTACGTCAATTTACCTACAACGTCTTTGGAATTCACAATATGCAATTAAATCAACGGACGTTTTACAACGAGAACGAGTGTCAAGCCTGAAAGGGTCCCAATGAAGTTTCTTCATTTCTTATGGATTATTTGAGGTCTGAAGTGCCTACTGCTGTAAAACTTCTTTACGCATTCTCTGACAGCTTTGCCAATCAAAACCGGAATTATATCGTGGTGAGATTTCTACTTTCGTTAGTAGAAACAAGAAGTTTTAATACAATAAACCAGTACTTTCTACAACGAAGCCATTCCTTTTTACCGAACGATAGACACTTTGCGGGAATAAAGAGTCATAAAAAACTTTGACCGTGTTTACCACCCAAAAAATAATAGTAAATTCTACACGACACAAAAAGGTTTTTTGTTAAAATTGTGCAAATATTGAATATTTTTGAATTTAAAAAGTTGTGACCCAAACATTATAAAAAACATGTTTGTTTACCGACTCAATGGACAGAAAACAAGAAAGGGATAAAAAAGTCACCTTCCAGATTGTAAACTACTACCATTTTTTTTAATCTTCACACCAACTAGGGACTTTTAAGTCAAACATTAGTTAAAATCGTTATTTTTCCATTAATCAACAATTGTGGCTTACTCCTATATAAACAATATATGTATATATCTACGCTTTACGAATCTTTACTCCAACTGGATACCAACTTGCAAAAATCCTCTTCGATTAAAGTGCTGCAACGTGGTAAGAACGCAATGAGGAAAGAAAGAGATATTCAGATCAATGGCCTAACTGGAATATCGGAGGAAACAAGTAGAAAACTAAATAAAGCACATGTAAAAAAGAATATAGTAATTTACGAAAATGAATCTGGTATAACAAATACTGGCGTTACAGTTTTAAATGATTTAGTTTTGGAGTTGAAGAAATATGATATACTGAAAGGGCTGGATCCTGATGATAGTAATTATTTTTGTCCTGTGCTTGACATTGATAAAATATTCAACAAAATCAAGAATGAAGGATATGTATATGTTAATGAGGTTGTGAGAGATCTTAGATATCTTATTAACTATTATATAAGCTTTGCTGAGAAGTTTGCCAATATTAATAATAAAAAGAAAGAACTAGTAACGTTTATAACTAATTTAAAATTGACATTACACAAGAAAGTCGTTTCAGCATCTCTCTTTTACTATTTAATTTTGTTAAATAGAAATTAAATGCTGTAATTTAATAAAGAATGCCAATCTATGTCTCTTGAAAAAAAGTTAAAAAGATAATTATAGGCTGCAAATTAAAGAAGTCTGCGATTTTTTCTTTCAATTGCATCATAAATTAAATAGTCTCAGTGTGGCCATTACTTCTCGTGAAAAATTTAAAACTCATTCCCCAACCAGACCAGCAGTGAAATAAACATGAATTTCGAGTTGTGATCATTCATCTTAATGCCGAACAATTAGTGTCGAGAGACTTTTCTCCTTATTTTTCACTTTTGTAATGAAAGACCGTCCCTGCCGCTATTCATCTTCAAGATTTATTAACTCTATCACTATCCGTTTATTACGTGACGTTGCTTTTGTCAATTTATAACAATCTTTCTGCTCCATCCTACATATCAGCTCGCCTGAAAAATCATTTCGAGAGCAAAAGGTGATGACAGTGCAAAGAGATGTCCACAGAAATAGCAAATTCTTGAATCATACGATCTGACGCAACGTTATAAATGTAATAAAATATTATGCTCTTTTTTTTACACGTCCATTAATGATTAACACAAAAATCAGCTTTAAATATATAAACAGTTATAAGTACAGACAAGAAAATAGAATAGACAGAATAACGAATGAATTAAAAAGAATTTAAATTGTATTTAAACTAAAATGTTAGGTTTAAAATACGTGAAAAAAATTGTAAATTAAATTATTCGATAAGCCACCGCAAAAATGAAAAATAAATGATTAAGGAAAAAGTGTAAATGAGAATTAAAACACAAAAAAAGGTTTATTTATTTATTTATTGTGCTCATTTGAAAAGGACCCACCCACGCCCTGTTGGGCGTGAAAAAGGGGACAAGTCAATTATTGAAAAGTCAATGTAGCTGAATTTGTGTGTTAAGATAATTGTTTCAAAAGAGGCACTTACAAAATAGTACATAAAATTTAGTGTATAAAGGGATACATATTCATATTCATTTTGACACTATATAAGTATAAGATAAGCTTTAATTATCGAACACTGAGCCTCATGAGTCATACTTTAAAAGTACTGCTGAAAGTAATATATAAGAAAATATACGAAAGGCTAAAGGAGGATATTAGCAAGATGCAGTTTGAGTTACGAAATGGAATATGGAGAAGAAATGGAGAAGGACTATTTACCATCAACATATTGATTCAGGGATGTCGGGATGTAAACGTTGATCTACACTTGTGCTTTGTTGACTACGAAAAAGCTTTCGACAAAATAAGACATGAAAAACTAATATCAATACTTATGAACAAGCGCATTGACAGTAAAATCATAAATATAGTGTCATATATATATAGAATCAAAGTGCCATGGTTTAAATTGATGGGCAACACTCAGAAGAAATGAAGATCGTTAGAGGAGTTAGACAGGGATGTGTTTTATTGCCACTTTTGTTTAATTAATATTCTGAAGAAATTTTACAAAACATGCTCAATAATATCAAAGCGGGAATTATCGTTAACGGAAAATTAATTAACAACTTACGATATCCAGATGACACTGTGATTATAGAAACAAGTATAGAAGATCTAGAACATCTTATCGAAAGCTTAAATATGAATAGTGCTGAGATGGGAATTACTATAAACGCTAAACAAACGAAGTACATGCTAATTACAAAAAGACCACAAAATATAGATCAACTATTGACAATCAATGGTAACGTGATAGAACAAGTAGAAAATATCAGTACTTGGGAACTTTGATCAATGAAACCAATAATCATACTGCAGAAATAAACAAGTGAATAGAAATTGACAGATCAGCATTTATACGAACGAAGCCACTCCTAACGTGCCAAAATCTAAATTTGGAGATCAGACTACGTACCATTCGCTGAAATGGTATAGATATAAGACTGATAGAATTACAAATAAAGAAGTACTGGAGAGGGTTGGTAAAGAAACAGAACTAGTGACCACTATACAAACCAGAAAACTGGAATACCTAGGCCACGTGATTAGGGGACCAAAAGAAATTTTGAGACTCATAATACAGGGAAAGATTTAAGAAAGAAGATCTGTTGGCCGAAGGCAGAACTCATGGTTGAAGAATCTACGTGATTGGTATCAATGCAGATCTGAGAGTATCTGAGAGTTGCTGTGAGTCTTTCATGGGGTGTAATGGCTTTTCTTATGAGGTGTCTTATTTCAATATCTATGGTGTTACCAACTCTAGCAATTGATAATAGGCTGAGGTGTCCATTCGAAAATAATTGCGCCAGTCATCTGGTTCGCCTCTGTTCTTTTAGTAACGAGACGTGGGAATACTGGCTTCTTTTTAGAAGCCCACTCTCCTGACCATCTAGTCTTTTCCCTCCTCATTTCCTTTTTCCTCAGTTATAGTATCGTTATGGTTGAAAAAATAAAAGAAAGCAGCCGTGTTTCATCCATAATAAAAAAAAATCACTAAACAAACTTCACACAACTCAAGACTCTGAATTAGAAATGAGCTAGAAAACGGATGGAAAAACGTAGTGTGTATACATTGGACAAAACGTACATTTTGTCGTACGTTTTATATGACCCACAAAACGTACAATAAGACGTAGTGTGAAAACGGGCCTTTACATTGCTCCACTGGGTATTCACAAAAAATAATAATCGTTTGACGCTGTCGTTGTTCCAAGGAAGATTATGTTGGTAATGTCTTTAAACATAAATACTTTAGGTGTTCTTGTATCAAAGTATTTTGGAATTGTTAAATTGAATATATTGTTAAATTTCTAAAACTTTGTTCTAGCGGCATATGTACCAGTTTGTTAGCAATATGTTTACCAAATGCTCTTCGAGATATCCTCCAACTTACTTATTGGTCTATCAACTAAACTTGTGTTGAAAACCTCGCAGATTTTCCTTTTCTGAGGTTTTATTATTAAGTCTGTTTTCTTCTTCTTCTTCTTCTTCTTCCTCTTTATAAGCAATTCTGCTTGTTTAGGGGCGGAATAATACTTCTATCGAAGGTTGTCACTCCATCTTTTGCACGGTCGTCCGATACTTTTTCTGCCGATTCGTGACTTATCCTTTGCTATTTTGACGACACGGGCTTATGTGGTTATTCCATTCTTTTTTTCTATTTGCGTCCATTCATTTATACAATGTACGTCACATTTTCTTCTAATGTCTGCACTTCTCTTTCAATCTCTTAACGTATTTGCTGTAATTCTTCTCAGTATTCTCCTCTCTGCCATTTTCAGTAGCCTTTGCGTTGTGGCTGTGTCGGGTCTTGTTTCTGAGGTATATGTCATTATTTGTCTTACAGATATATAAGCGAGGTTCCTACAGCCTCTGCCGCTTCATGAATTGTGACCGCCATCGTTTTCTGTCCATCCATTCGTCTTCTTTCATGGCTCTATCTCTCATTATGTGCCGTACATTTTCTTCCCAGGCAAACGAAGGCCTTCCCCTTCTTCTTCTTTGTTGTGGTATGTAATTAAAAGCTTTCTTTGGCCATCTATCTTTATTCATTCGCTTCACGTGACCATACCACACTAGTTGTCTCGTTTCAATTCTGTCTACACTGGAATATACAGTATTTGTCCTCCTTATAATATATTCATTCCTGATATGATCTTTTTTGGATACACCATACGCTCTCCTTAGAAAATTCGTTTCTACTACTTCTATTCTTTTTCTATCTTTTTTCGTGATTTGCCAAACTTCTGCCCCATAAGTCATAATAGGGTCTACCAAGGTTCGGTAGATTGTCAATTTCGTTTCTTGTCTAATATCTTTAGATCATAGTAGAGAGTTTAGAATGTTTACTGCTTTTTTTCCCTGCTGCGTTCTGTTTTCGATATCTCTTTCTCTTTTGGTAGTGCCATTTTTAGATATTATAGATCCGAGATATTTATATCCATTACAATATTGTCTTACATATTGGACTTACATTGGCTTTATAAATTCTTGACTTCATCTCAATGTTTAAGTGTCTGTTTCGCCATATAGTGTTATTAAGGCATCCTGCCAGTCCATTTGCTTTTTGTACTTGATCTCTCACTTCTTTGCCCAACTTTTCATAGCTAGACAGTGTAGTTCTCAGGTAGTTTATTTTCATTACTTGTTCAATACTGATGCCATTAATTTCTATTTTACATCTGGTTGGTTCTTTGCTAACTACTATTGTTTTAGTTTTCTGAGATGAGATTGTCATATTTAATTCTTTTGCTCTTATATTAAATTTGTGTACCAGTCTTCATCTTGGGCTATCAATATTGCGTCGTCTGCGTAACGGAGTATTTCGATTATTTTGTTTCCCATTCTGTATCCTCTTCCTTTGTTATCGGTTTTGATGATGTCTTATCCCGCTGCCTATTTCTATAGGTTCTATAAATTTTCCATCTATTCTGATTTCCATTTTGTTGTTTTGGTAGATGCTTTCGATTGTTTTATAATATTTAGGGGAACTTCTCTATTAGACAGAAGATGGATTACATCTTTGAGTCTTACTCTTTCAAACGCTTTCTTTAGGTCAATCAGACACAGAAATGCTGGTCTATTATACTCTAGTGATTTCTCAGTAATTTGCTTTTTAGAGCTTTACTTGCTTAAATATAAGTCTATTTTCTGAGCATTATTTATAATTTCAGTGACAGTACTAGCAGCAGACGTTGACGTTGACGTCAGTAATGAAAAACAAAACGAAGCAATCAAACAAACTGCTGGCGTAAACGGTCAATACTCATAAGCTTAACACATTTAAAGCCGTAATGATCTAAAGACAAAGGAAATGTTTAAGTAATTAGAGTATTATATTAGGCAAATCCACTGAAATACCATCAAAAGTACAGTACATGAAATCCGACAGACTGTCAAAAAATTTAAACGTCCAACAATCACTAGAAAAGAAGAAGCAGTTATCAAAATATTAAGAATTGGACATACACGATTCACACATGACTTAATAAAGTTCGAGCCCAAGTCCAACTGCCAAATTTGCTCAAGTGTATTAATCGTGAAACAAATCCTCAATCAAGTCTTCAAGTCAAGTCTCTTTTTTTATTAACTTTGATCAGATAAAAGGCATATATCGAGCACAGTTTAATTAAATCTTGCCCAAGTACTTTCGATCACTAGATCATCTTCAGGGGCATTTCTAGGGATCGAAAGTACTTGGGCAAGATCTAATTAAACTGTGCTCGATATATGCCTTTTATCTGATCAAAGTTCATTTATTCGAGCATTCAACCTTATATTTATTCTTTTTTTATTATAACGTGTCTCGACATCTTTGGTCATTGACACGGAAGCAAAGGTTTACATAAGTATCTATAGAGTTGTGATGCAGAGTTTACAATAGTAAATAATAACAACTGTGTAGTTTATAAGAAGTCTATTAGGCTCTTGAGTCGGCTTGAACAGTTCAGAAGTTCCTTTAAACTGTAGGTTTACATTAGGTTGTATTTCTCTTAGCTTTGTGTCTTTAGTTATTCAAAGTTCCTGCCACTTGCGTTGGATATTCCTTTTGAATTTTAGTTTTATATCTTCTTTAAGCTGTATAAAATGAGATGGCTGTCAGCCATCTCATTAAATAACGTCTACCGTAATTAAATATCTACTTATTGTTGGATTGCTCATTATGTCTAATCCAATTAAAATTCTTACTGATTTTACTTTGATACAGACTCTTGGTTTTAAATACCTAATGGATATCCAACAAACGCCTGTTTCTCCATTTATACAACACAGGAAATTGCACTAATGTGAATTAATTTTTAACAAGTACGCTCTTGCTTCTAGTAGAACGTTAAGTATCGCGATAGTTGTTACATTGAGTTCAGAGGAAACATAGGAATACCAAACAACATCGGCCTTTTCCTTAATCCACATTTGCTTTTGCAATTGGACCAGAAACAATCTGCGAAATACGATTAAATCTATTTTTTGTTTCTCTCCATTTATATTCCAACAGCAAAGAGATTTGTTATTCAATTCACTTCGCTGAAAGGACCAAAATGGTTTTATTTTAAGTTTCAGAAAGCGCGAGCGCTAAAATTGTTACTCGAGAAAAATCTGATTGTGTTAAATTATTCTAAAAATTGCTAAATTATTCTAATTTCGAATACAAAACAAAATAGAATGTGTTACTTCAATCGACTTTGCTGATAATCAGAAATTGTGCATCATCAGGAAGCAGCCAAAAATAAAACTCAGAAAAAATTTAACTTATAATTTTATTTAAAATTAGTATTGCATATTTTTAAAAAGACGGTTTCTGTCCCAATATTTCTGTATAAAATGAGGCGTTATAAAAGCCAATTGATCTATTTTTTATGTGCTAAAAATCTACAATCACGATTTAAATTTGTGCTGATTTTATAGTGTTAATAGATTTTATAAAACATGTTTTTGGACTCTGTTCTGTATTCAAAATTGTATATCACTAATATTTTAAGATTGCCGCTGTTTTCAAGTAAATAAAATCGGATAGCAATTTTAATTTATAATGACGTTTAGTGCACACATCTATATCTGATTCCGAAAATAAAGTCATTTACATTTTCTCCATTTAATCACGCTTTTTGACTAGGTTATGTGGCTAGTAGCTATTGGACACCAGAGTTGTAAACCTAGTTCAATCTAAATAAAAATTATTTATTCAAATAAATATCAAAAATAAAATTAACTTCTATACAGTGTGTCAATTTTAAAACTTAAAGTGGGCTATATCTCACGAACAAACAAAAATGCTTGAAACCGTTTCTAGGATAGTAAGGGGGAACTAAAATGGCATGAAAGAGAATTCACCCCCATTATCCCCTTAGGCCCCACCCACCGCAACCAAAAAAATTTTAAATTGCAAATCCCTACTTGTGATACATCATTAAAAAGAATATAAAAAATGCTATCTAATAGTATAAATATTAATTATACAGAGTGAGCAATATTTGTGAAACTTTGGCTTAAATAGAAAAAATTTAATGAGGTTTTTGTTGATTCTGTTTATTTTTGTTTAATAATTATATAGGGTGTTAATATCAGCCGGCTTACTATGAGTTTTTTATTTGTAATGCTATCTTTCGGACTTTTCTTTTTAATGATAAGTGCCCGTCGGATTTTAATTTTTTTTTAATAAAAACTTAATTTGCCGTTTTTGCAAAACATGTTGAAAATATCTGTTTTTTTTTTTAGTTTCTGTCAGATTCAATAATTTTTGGTTTATTTGAGAAGTTTAAATGTCATTAGTTTTCATAATTTGTACGATCGGTACTGTCATTCAGCTGTAGTTGTCACGATGGTTTACAGTATACCTGAACGCGTGGAGATCATTTCATATTTGCCTCCCAGAACCGGTGTTATTTACTAGAGGTGTGCTTATTAGTTCTTTTAGACGAACTAGTTCAAGAGAATTATTTCACAAAAATGAACTAGTTCAGTGAACTAGTTCGCAAAAGAACTATTTGTAGGACCGAAATCGAAATCCAACTCTAACATAACTGGTTGCCAGATGTCTTGTCTTATCATCACCAAAGCTCGACGCCGGCCGCCCGTTTTCTTCGGTTTTCAGTCAGTCTTTCACTACCGGAAATGTAGTTCGGGTTCGGAACCATTTCTTTCGATCTTATGTTTAGGTTTAAATGTTTTAAATTTATTTCTCAAATGTTTTGCAAATAACATTTTTTTTATTTGCAAAAAATTATTAAGATTTGTTTTTTATTAACCGTTTTAAATATAAATATGGTTCACGTATAATTTATTTTTATATTTACGTATATTTAAACTCATAGGTATCTATAATTAGGTTATTTCTAAAAGAACCTTTACAAAAAAAAACAGTGAATTTTCTAGGAACATTAAATAACACATTTTCATTCTCACTTATACATAAAATTATATTTTATGTAAATGCATTAATCATTTTAACCATAACTAACAATTTTTATTTCAAAATTACAATACGAGAAACAACACAGCATGGCAACGTCCAAGCCAATGCATGGGCATAAGATCCGAACCATTATGGCATTAAGATAAGACTATTTATGTTATTGTCACATTCATAAGAATTATTATCTGTTATCTGAGGCTAATAGGCATTTCTTTAAATCGGCTCCATCCCATTCACAAAATAATAAATATATGATCTCATTCATTCAGTATTTTCTTCTTTGAAAGTTGAGACACAATTTATAATGCAAATCGTTCGCAGTGAACTAGTTCTATGAAAATTAATGAACTAATTCAATTAGTTCAGTTGAACGAATCGTTCATTTGAACTATTTCGATGGTGAACTACACATCTCTATTATTTACGAATAGCTCAAATATTTCATAAAAGGCATCCAAACAAAAATGTAAGTCACGTGTACGCCGAGATTTAGTAAAAAAGTTTAGAGAAACGGGATTAGTGAAAATAAAAAAAAAACGGATACCCCAAGATTACCGAATAAAGCATCAAATTAAGGTCCTTGGAAATTTTGCTATAGTGCCTACTGCATTAACATGTCAAGTATCTGCAATGATTGGACTTTCACATGAGTCGGTTAGAAAGGTGTTGAAATTACATAAGTTTCACCCGTACAAAACACAAATTTTTTAAAAACCAGGCGATGATGATCCACCACACCGACGAATTAAGTTTTGTGAACTCACGACTGAAAGAATTAGCATTAAACGTTAATGTAAATAAACAAAACTGTCGGTACTGGAGTGATGCGAACCCGCATCGATTCAGAGAAGGTCACACTCAATATCCTGAAAAACTGAATAGTTCGGCAGGAATATTAGGCGATGCTCTTGTTCATACCAGGCAATTTAAGTGGCAAAATTTATCTCGATATGCTGGAAAACACCATCGAACTTTTAATTGTGCATGAATTAAAGAACCAAAGGGACGATCAAGGCAACCTAGCTCTAGACGAAGATTTGCTGCACTTCCAACAACATCTTCACTATGCAGCTCCAGTTAGGCACTGGTTGGATACTAATTATCCGAACAAATGGATTGGAAGGAGAGGTCCTATTGAGTGGCCACCGAGGTCACCAGACACTCCTTCCCCAATTGTTTATAAAACTCAACCTGTGTCACTTGGGAATTTCGAGAAAGAATTACTCAAGCATATCGCGCTATTACAACAACATTTGCCAAAGTTCGTGCAGAATTTGAAAATAGGCTGTTATATTGTTTAGAAAACAATGAAATCTACTTTGAACATTTACTTAATTAACATTTTTAACAAATTTGTAGTTCAACAGCAACCTCATTAAATTTTCCATTTAAGTCAAAGTTTCACAATTATTGTTTCACCCTCTATAATTATTATTTATACCATTGGATAGCATTTTTTATAATCTTTTCAATGATGTATCACAAGTAGGGGTTTGCAATTTTGTGTGAAAATTGTCAAGTAACACTCACCGTGAAGCATATACTAACTCAGTGCAAAACATATGAAGCAGCAAGAAAGAAGCACACTATACCAAATAATATAAAGGAAGCCCTAGGAAAAAACATGAACATTAAAAACACAATAAGTTATCTTAAAGACTCAGGACTGTATCAATTATTGTAATTTTTTATAAATTTACTTGTATTATATATTTAGATCGCTAATAACCCTGGTGGTTACAGCGTAAATAAATAAAAAAAAAAAAAACTTTTTTGGTAGTAGTGGGTGAGGCCTAGGGGGTTGATGGGGTGAGTTCTCTTTCATGTCATTTTAGCTTTTGTTCGTGAGATACAGCCCATTGTAAGTTTTAAAATTGATATATTGTATAATATTATGTAAAATAAATTAAAAATACGAGTCGTAGTAAATAAAATCGACAAGCAGAACTTCGGCGCTGAATTAGCCACAGGAAGGCGTGTTTATTTTGGTCTCAACCCGACACTGTTCTTATGTAAAATTAGTCTTAGGTAAATTTTCTGAAACCTTGCAGAGAGTAGGCTTTAGTCATACTGATCAATAGTTATTATTGCACCAAGACTCAGAAATCAATTGTTTCTGAGTTATACAGGTTCAAAGTGTCGGTTTTTAGTCCTTTTGAATAATACATACTTGTAAAATATACATTTTTAGTAAACACGTACAACTTACTACATAGAGTGATTCGGCATGAAAATAATGATACTTTGCTATATAAACGTATGCCAGCAAATGCTTCTTTTCCGAGATACAGGGTGTTAAAATTTCTGGTAATGGTCTTAATTTTTTAAAGAAAAAAAAGGTACGTCACTTTTAGAATTAAAAATGATTTTTTATTTCTTCATTTAGTTTTTGTCAAAAAATTTTTCGTTCATAAAGAAACATCCTAACGCGTATTTTTCATTCCTTTAATACACTTTTCAGAACTAACTAATACAATTACATTAAACACGAACAGAAAGAACCACTAATACTACAAAAAATGATTAACACTACTTCGCTAAAACGTAATACAAGTTTCAACTCCTAGCCTTATTGGTTGTCGTATTGGTGCAAATATTACTGGTATTCAGAGGTATATCGAGCAATACTATTTTGTGATTTTATATTTCAAATTATTATTTCAAAAATATAAATATTAATTAAACCTTTGATTATAATAATAATAATAAAACTTTATTCATCCTTGCAGATTATTTACATAATATAGGACATGTCAAAGTAAAAGGAAACGTTAAAGACTACCTATACAATATAAACATACACATAAATATAGAAACAACATACGACATATCTAAGACATAAATTCCGAGACACTATAAAAACATGACTCGATGAGATAAGTCTTTAATATCAGTAGTTCGGTTCGAGTAGCCGAACAGTGCGGACGTGCTCCAGAGAGATCGTGACGTCAGTTAAGCAGATAAGAGAACAATAGGGCTTTCATGGTGCTTGTCAGCACCCAGTGTGTGTAAGCACTGATAGTGATTGTCCTTGTTCTCAAACAAAGAAAACAGCGAATGAACCGTTGTTATCAGTATAACCGTTGAAGACCGTTGAATTTATTGGCGCCTTCACGGATACCGCTAATAGCGGTAAATTCTGAACACATACGGGTTAATCACAGTGGGTCCGTAAGGGATGACACTGCGAGGCTTGGAATAGTAGCAATTCAAGTCGAGCAGCAACAGCCCCCTGCCCCTGTGGTATAGAGAACTGCAAGTGGAACCCTCCCTGTCAACACAGGGAGTGAACTACCGAGCAGGCTCCTGGGACGGCACCCAGAATCCTGACTGGCAGCGGCCAGCACGGACGAAAAAAACAGAGTCTCTAAAGTAAGACACTCCTATCTTGTTCGAACAAATTGTTTACTGCCGTAAGGCTACATGGCGCTAAACTCCCCCCCAGAAAGTCCCGACACGCACGTGTCGGAACTAGAAGATGAAGTCAGCGACAATCCCTTGTCGCCCACCCCACAGGTCGACACTTTTAATTACTATGATATGTTAGATAACGAGTTAACCGAATTAATCACGGAAATTAAAAAACCGCGCGAACAACATACGCAATCTCAAGAGGACATCATGGACGATGACACCCATAAGAAGAGAGGCCTCCTTGACGACTCGGACAACGAAGTCGAAGAACTGAAAAATACCAAAAAAGAAGACCTAGAACTAATGGAAAAGACAGAGATGCTCCAAGCCATTGAGAAGCTCCATAGAATCATAGAAGTCCAGCATCAATGTTATAGGAAAACACAAGAGGACCTGCAAGCCCAAATCAAGGACCTGCAGAAAACAATTAAAGAAAAAGACGCCGACAACAGACGTCTCACGGACAAAATACTGGCCCTTCTTGAAAAAAAAAAAGAAGAAAACGAAAAGGACGAATCCACGAAGAAAACAGAAAAACCAAAAAAGACGGAGATTCCGGCGAAAAAAACGGAATCCAAATCGAATAAAGAAATTAAGCAACCTACAAAGGAACAAGAAAAGAAAAAACAGGAAGAAAAAGAGAAAACTGCAACAAAGAAAGTAAACAACTACGAATCTGAAAAGAACAATGAAATGGACACTATCAACGCCGACGATTGGCAAAAACATGCGGTCCAAGAAAACGACTGGCAATCGCCCAAATGTAAAAGACCCAGGACAACTGTCAGCCCAGCTGAACAGCAAACGGAAATAATCAAAAGAAGGAAAGAAAAAGAAATGGACTCCAACATAAAACAAATTCAGGAGAAGAGACAGGAAAAAGAAAAAAGATGCAGCCCGGCACCAGCAAAGCAAAAACAACCCCGAAAACGAAACAACGGAGAAAACAACAAAACTTGCGCCTAAACCACCGACCATCATTTTAAAGTCAGTAACCGAACATCAGCGTATCTTCCAAAAAGCCGATGAAAGGAAAATAACATCTGTAAACAAGTTCGCCCGATCACTAAGAACGATAGTCATTCAAACCAAAACAAGAGAGGACTATTTAGGAATGGCCAAAATTTTGGAAAATCATGAACCAAGAGTAGAATTTGTCGCGTATCCAGTAGATGGCGACAGAAAGAAAAGAGTTATAGTCAGAGGGCTAGCCGCCACTACCGACCCAAAAACAATACAGGAGAAACTACAAAGACAGGGTATTGAAGCATCACGAGTAATAAATATCATCTCAAAAAAGGAATATAAAAAGCCTCTTCCTATGTTTTTGGTCACAATCCGTGAAAAAGATGACCAAAAAATCAAAACCCTAACTAATATCTGCTACATGAAAATTCATGTAGAAGACGAAATAAAAAATAATAGAGCAACCATGCAGTGCTACAACTGCCAGGGATATTACCACAGCTCCAAGGCGTGTCATTGTGGAGCAAAGTGTGTTAAATGCGGCAAAAGTCACATCAGTAGCGAGTGCGATATGGAAGGAGAATTCATCCCAAAATGCGCAAACTGTAATGGAGAACACACGGCAAACTACCGTGGATGCACCAAAGCACCGAAAAGAAGACCGCCAACCAGGACACAACAGAAAAGCAGACCCATAAATAGTAAACCCACTAGCAATGGAGTCAGTTACGCGCAAGCCACAAATAATCAAAAAGAAAATAAAACCACAACTGCAGTAACAGAAGCGGCAGCACTCATCGCAAACTTCAACAATGACATAAACGCCAAAATGGCACACTTCTCCACAATGTTGGAGCAATTAACCCAAGTAATGACTGTGATAAGCTCCTTCGGCAAGCAATGTTAGCACACCAATCGGGAGATCTACGCATTGGGTCTTGGAACTCAGGTGGATTATACACAAAAATAAATCTTCTGGACGAAATCGAAAATCGATTAGAATTAGATATCATAGCGCTACAAGAAACCAAACTGGCGGAGAGGAAGAAAACCAAATTCCCAGGCTATGATATCACAGGACAGATCACCGAGCGAACTCGGGAGGAACAGCCATTATGGTCAAAAAAGGAATGGAGCACCAAAACATACCTACTCCAGGTGGTTTGGTCACAATGGAAGCCACAATAGTACGGCTAATCGCCGGAAACGAGACACTAAAAATCGTCTCAACATACTAACGTATGTTGAGACGATTTTTAGTGTCCTAGACCTAATGAATTGATCCTAGACGAGGACCTCAACAAAATCCTGGATTCAGAAGAACCCACGATAATCATAGAAGACTTAAATGCGAGATCACCGAATTGGTACGACAGAAGAACAAATCCGAATGGCAGACGGCTCTGTGCCTATCTCGAGACGAAGAACAATACTTAGGCAGTTGGTCCAACAGACCCAACATGCTACAACGGTGTAGCAGAACCAACTCATCTCGATATTGCAATCCTACACAACGTGGGTCAACAATATGAAATACACTCATTGAATGAAGGCGATTCCACTCATAATCTAATCGTCCTGACCCTAGGCGCTATAGATATCAATCATCTGCAGCCCCACAAGAAAAGCACAGTAAACTGGCCTAACTACAGAAGAATAGTGAGCGAGAACATCTGTGCGATACCCACTATAAACAACATCGCCGAATTAGAGGATAGTGTGGTAAAATTAGAAAACACAATCAAAAAAGCCATCGATGCCAGCTCAAAAGAAATCGTAGTTAACACGATAAGCGGAAGATTCAGGGACATTAGTACTAAACTCAAGGACCTGATCAAGGAGAAAAACAGAAAAAGACGTAGAGCCTACCGAACAAGAAACCAAGAAGATAAGAGGATTGCAAACGAGCTAGACAGAGAAGTCAAGAGGCAACTGCAAAACCACAGAAATGAAAGCTGGGATAACTATATTCAAGAGCTAAATCCGAACAAATCCGGTTTCTGGAAACTGTCAAAAGTCCTAAGAAAAGACAAAAAACCGATTCCACCACTACACGGAGAAAATGGAATCGTCTACACAGAGGATGACAAAGCCGAAGTATTAAAAGACGAACTCGAAAAGACATGTCAAAACAACGAACACCCTTACGAAGACGTCGACTTTACCATCCAAGTCGAGAACTACGCTAGGAAACTAAAAAAGAGAAAGGGAAGAATAGGACTAGTCCACACGTCCCCCGAAGAAATCAAAAATCTGATAAAAATGACAAATGCGAAAAAAGCACCAGGACCGGATAATATTACCAACAAGGCCCTCAAGAATCTACCGACGAAAGCAGTAGTATACATCACCAACATCGTGAATGTCATACTAAAACTGCGATACTTCCCGGACAGATGGAAGGAAGCTCACGTAATGATGATTGCAAAACCGGGAAAAGACGGCACTTTTCCACAAAACTACAGACCGATAAGCTTACTCTCATCAGTAAGTAAAATCGCAGAGAGAGTCATTTTAAAAAGACTCAATGATGAATCTCTATCTTTGGGATCTATACCAGAATCCCAGAGTCTCAATCTGAGACTTACAGAACACATCACCAAAGGCTTTAATGAAAAGTTGTACACAGCAACTGCGTTCCTCGACGTGAGTAAAGCGTTCGATAGGGTATGGCATCTGGGTCTGCTCTACAAAATGAGTAACCTAGGTTACAGTGAGGCGATGACATGTCTTCTTGCGTCATACCTAGCCAACAGAAGGTTCAGAGTTAAGATAGGATACTATCTGAGCTCGGGACTCTGGAGGCGGGTGTGCCTCAGGGGGCGGTGCTGTCGCCTTACCTGTACACTATCTACACTGCTGACACTCCGACAGACCCCAGCTCCTACCCATACTGGTTAGTCTGTACGCGGACGATACAGCCATAGCAGCCAGTAGCAGAGATCCAAACCTGGCTGCAAATCATCTGCAAAGTGCTCTGAATAGATTCCAAAGATGGTGTATAAAGTGAAAAATTGCACTAAATCCCGACAAGACACAAGCCGTTATGTACAAACACAAGAAAAAGAGACCAGACAGGGAGATCACGGTAGGAAACACCCCTGTGGAATGGACGAACAAGGCTAAATACCTCGGAGTTATACTAGACAGTAAACTTAACTTTACGAATCATATCAAACAAACTGTCTACAAAGCAAAAGCACTAAGAAGTCAACTCTCACCGCTAATAGGCAGAAAGAGCAAACTTCGCTTTAAAACAAAGATGAGGGTAGCTAACAGCATAATACTACCCTCCCTAACTTATGCATCTGCCGCCTGGGGACACACATGCAAATCGAACAGGAAGAAAATCCAAACAACACAAAATTGGATAATAAGAGAAGCTCTGAACCTACCCAACTATGTACCGCTAAGGTACCTCTACAGGGACTCAGGAGAAAAAAGAATATTAAGAATCATGGACGAAAGAGCCCATAAGATCTTTAACGAAGCCAGAAACCATCCAAATATAAAATTAAGAGAGTTGACTAACTACGACATAAACCACAGACTGGTACATAAACGGCCAATGCAACAGCTCATAGGATATAGGAATTAAGAAACATGAAGAAATGAGATAGCCACAGAGTAAACTGAAAGAAACAGGTAGACAGTGAGCAACAAAAAAATCTAGTATTAAGTACAATATACACCGAGGTGTGTGCAGGCACTATACACCCTCGAATGCACACCTCAATACACCCACACTTAGTAGATAGATTAGAATTAGATTAGCTATAGATATATACACGGAGTGTGTGAGAGCGTTATACACTTGGGAATGCACACTCCATAGTTAGGTTAGTATAAGTAGATAGGTAAAAACAACAAAATGCTCACTGGCTAATAAAACCACGCTACAAAATAGAAAAAACCAAAAAACGCATCTTTCCAATTAACACCATCGTTAATAATAGTGAAAAATCTTACGAACAGACAACGACGGAAGTTAGCATAACCCGCGAAACCGGGAATTATATCATCTGATTCTGTGGCTAATCGCCATATAGAACGGAGATAATTAATAAACCGAGGAAAAAATGTTTGGAAAAACTGTATGTCAATTACATACAGTTACGAGTTTAAAATAAAAAGCAAAATAATAATATAGTCAAAGCCAATAGGCATAGGCCCTTCAGGCATAAAAAATCGCGAACTCCGAGCATTGAGACCATGTGCGGCAAACATGAGCTTGATGGCCGGCCCATCTTTTCGGACGCCCAGCCGACGAGGAGAACAAAATCCGTTTTGTCAAATCGTCGGCTGAGCGAACGAGCACACACAAACACTTCTGATCAGAGAGCCGCTAGTCACGGCTGGGGACTCTCTGATCAGAACACACGAAATTTTTTAGGGACTCCAGTCCCGACGTTAAGACAAATAAAAAGAAACAGTAAAGTAAATAGGGAGAAAAGCCGACATTTAGGCTACCCCTACAGTCAGGTGGCATAACCACAACTACTAAAAACGAAAGGTAGTTCATTACCCAAAGTACCTTAGTAAATTCTAAGATCATAAGCCTCCTCACGTTAGTTATACGCTGAGAAGGGGTGGAGGAAAAGCCTGGGGGTCAGATAGGTACCATCTCGACTAGCGAGGTGTGACCGGTTTGATCTTCGAGCATGTGGATCCCTCTCTTATATTGGTATACACATGCTCCTAGGGGTAGGGTTGATCACCTCGTGTGTTAATGTGTGTGTGTGTGTGTGTGTGTGTGTAAGTCTTCAATTTATTCTTAAATGCCCTATCATCATCTGCTTCACTTTTTAATTTGGATGGGAACCTTACGCCGCTATAATCAGGGTTTTTTTCAAACATATAAGTGTAATGTTTAGGAGTCCTAAAGAAATCTTTTTTTCAGGTACGATAATTGTGTACATCTGAATTTGATTTCAATCTATTGATATTAGTTTTTGTATACTGAATACTTCTGTATATAAAAATTGAGGGAACAGTGAGTATTTGATATTTTCTAAAATGCTCTCTACACGTATGTCTATATGGTAAATTAAAAATCAAGCAAATTATGCGCTTTTGGGCTATAAAAACTTTCGAGACATTTGTTGCACTGCCCCATAGAACAATATTATATGACAAATGTGAATAGATGATAGCGTAATAAACATTAAGTATCTGTTCCGTTGTAAATAAGTATTTAAGTTGCAAACGAGCATAGTATCCAGAATTAATTTTCGAACATACATGATTAATATATACCTCCCAGCTCATATTACTGTTTAGATGTAGTCCTAAAAACTTTGTAGTGTCAGATAAAGTGATAAAATCATTGTTGACTTTGACAGAGAAAATTTCCTTTATTGGAGTTTTTATATAAAATTGCATACATACTGTTTTACTCGAATTTACTATTAAGGAGTTTTTTTCGCACCAAGACGTAAACTCATGAGCTAAGGCATTGAGTTTTAACCTCAATTCCTCAGCATTTTCTGCAGATGCCACCAAAGTCGTGTCATCAGCATACAAAAAAATATTTTCCGTACTCATATATTTAGGCATATCATTGATATAACAAAGAAATAACAAAGGACCCAGTATTGATCCTTGTGGAACGCCAAGATCAACGTCATACAAATCTGATTGATAATGACCGACTTTGACATACATCTGTCGATATTCTAGATAGGATTGTAACTATTTTAAAAAATTACCTCGAAATCCAAGTCCGTTTAGTTTACAAATTGCTACATTTAAATTTATAGAGTCAAAAGCTTTAGTTAAATCAAAAAAGAGGGCTCCAACAAATTTCTTTTGATCTAATGAACTATAATTGAATTTAAAAAATGTTGTTGATGCACTCTCGGTTGATTTACCTGGAAGAAACCCATTGAACCCACATGAACTTATTATGTTATATTTACTAAGAAATGACAACATCCTTTTATGAATGCATTTTTCAATAACCTTACACAAGACAGTTGGTACGGTAATTGGTCTATAATTTTCTAACATAGTTTTGTTTCCTTTTTTAAATATTGGGGAAACGATACCAATTTTCAAATTAGTGGGAAAAATACCCATCTCTACAGATTTATTTATTAAATCAGTTAACGGTTAAATGATGTACACGCTCATATGTTTAACTAGCTTTGTGGAAATGCAATCAATACCCACTGAATTTACATTTTTTAAGGATGAAACAGCTTCGGCAACATCGCTATAGTCAATAGGATAAAAGAAGAATGTTTGGTCAACATTTAAGGTCGTATAGTTTTTAAATTGTGAATTTCCATATTTGGCATTTAATGCATTTTTTGAAAATGATGAAAAGAATACGCCGAAAGCATTTGCCATCTCTTTTTTATCGTTTATGAAACTTCCTAAGTGTTCGATTTTTTCTATGTTTTTATATTGTCCTTTTTTCCAGTCTTGATATTAACTGTTTTCCAAATAAATTTTTGCTTTTGATGTTTATTTTTGTTGTGAAAAGTATTTTGGAAACAATGCTTCTTTGCTTCTTGAATTTTATCAGTATACTTCTTTTTGTCTTCTTTATATTTTAATTTTACATCAGGGTCTGTCGAATTTTTTGTCAACCAGAAAAGGTTTTTTAAATCAACTCCCATCTTTAAGATTTCGTTAGAAATCCAGTTATTAGTATTATTTTGACTTAGTTTTTTTACAACCATAGGACAACATATATCAATATGATACAATATAGTATTTACAAAAACAGTATAAGCAGAGTCAATATTGTCAAGATTTTCATAAACAACCTTAAAATTCTCATGATTCAACCTTGTTTGCAATGTTGATATACTTGATTCAGACAAATTTCTAAATGTTATAGCATTCGTTATGTCATTTGTGTGGTGATTTGCTATTGAATTTATATTTGATATTATAAGTTCCAATCCACTATGATCTCCAAGATGAAAATCTCTAACTGTTTCCTCATATGGTAGGGAATAATTTGTAAGAAAATAGTCAATTTTAGATTTTGTTGTTCTGCCGTTTTTATTTGTGAAAAATCTAGTAGGTTTTAAGTTTTGGCATGTTAAATTAAAACTTTCAATAATGTCATTTAGTAAAGACTTTTCCCGAGACACACTCAGGTAATTAATATTAAAATCATGCAGTTTTATTTTGCATATGTTAGTAGTGAATAATTGTTAGTTTACAGAGAGACAGACATTACCGGTTATCCCTCTCTATACATATGCAAATGAGATTATGTTTAAAACAGTAGTTTATATGGCGAATGTCGAAACAGTTGAATTGACCATTAACATAAGAGTACAATATTTTCCAAACATTGGAATCTTTACAATATTGGAATCGGTAAACTGCATCCAAATAAACAATGCATCAAATTTCTAGATAATTTCTGCAATTTTGTTGAGACCAACCACGAATTAATTGTAAGTGCCTTTCCGGCTATACTAAATAATTACTTGAATCATAATTGGCTTAGCGAGCGCGCAATGTTGATGTTAACGAAATTAGCTTCCAGATTCAACAGTTCTTATCAGGTGATCTGGTATATTTTTAATTATTCGACACTATTGCTAATGAAGACTTCTTCTTCTTCTTCTTTTTATGTTGACATGACTGTCTCTTTTTCAATATGCCTCTAGTAAGTTGTCGTTCCATAGTTTTCGTGGTCTTCAAATTTAAATTATAAACATTTAACGGTTTTTTTACCCAGATATTTAGTGGTTCAAAACATGTACACTTAGACACACTGATTATGGAATATTGATTCCGAAAACGTTCTGTGATGTAGCCCGATTGGGTATTTTAATTATATACCTTTCATAAAGGATTTTTAAATAAATTTTTTTGTGATACATGGTATACAGCTGCTTAGTTTCCTTGTGCATAATATTGGTCGTATAATAACCAAGCCACAGCAAATCGTGGCTGGGTCATCTAGTATATCTATATATCCTAAATTATTTAACTCTAAGGTGTCGGGAAAAAGAAAGATTTCACAGGGCAACAACATGCGGTGGTCTCAAGTGGTTACCTATCCAAGTACCCCGCTGCTACCCTAATAACCGCACCCGATACTGCTTGACTTTGGTGAACGAACGAAAACCGGTTGAGTGTGGTATGGCTGTGGGCCAATCTATCAATACTGACATTTATTTTGTTAATCCTAGCTTTGTTTGTTTGTCATAGTATGGTGCAATCTAGTAGTTATATTGCGATTTAAAATGACAGAAAAACTGTGTTTTAAAGTCCTGCCGTACAATATTTTGACAATTGTCTTTTAGGTAAACCTGCTCCTGATAATCACAAATAATTATCTGATTTTGTTCTGAAGTGATTCTAAAGTCGTTCTGAAGTGATACTCGCACAAATATTTCGGCGATTTATTTTTATTACTACAGATGTAAAAGTATTTTAGTTGCATTGCAGGGAGGTAGTTTTGGTCATGTTGATCAAAAGTTCTTATCCACAAGGAAACTAAGTTCATATAGCTGGCTATATACCATGTATTACAAAAATTTGTTTAAAAAATCTTTTATAAAAGGTATATAATTAAAACACCCTATCGGGCTGTATCACAGAACTTTTTCGGAATTAATATTCCATCATCAGTGTTATCTAGATATACATGTCTTGAGCCACCAAATACTTGAATAAAAATTTGTTAAATGTGGTTAAATCGAATTTAAGTTACAATTATTTGATCTTATATACTAGGATGTTTAAGTTCCAACAGGAATTGATTACATGGGAGTTGCTATAAACAAGTCCTCGTAGACACTTTCAGGACTAGCAACCTCCAGTGGAGTCTTACGTTGCTATGTAATCGATTCCTGTTGTAACTTAAACATACTAGTACATAAGATCAAATAATTGTAACTTAAATTCAATTTAACCACATTTAACGAATTTTTATTAAAAGTATTTGGTGGCTCAAGACATGTACATCTAGATAACACTGATGATGGAATATTAATTCCGAAAACGTTTTGTGATGTAGCCCGATAGGCTGTTTTAATTATATACCTTTTATAAAGGATTTCTCAAAAAAATTTTTTAAAGTTAGTGCCCAAGGCATTTAATTGTTTCTGAAATATAAAGCTTTGAAATATCAGTTTTTAGTATACTTTTCAAAATCATGAATTTTTAAACATACTGTCCCATACATTAAATACCTATACGGAATCAGAATCTCAATTAACACGAATATGGTATTGGAATGACATTTTTTAATGTTTTCTAGTAAAAAACAAAGTGGATGTTCTGGGTAAGATATCCACGTGAATAGTCTGGTGTAATATACCGACACCTACGTTTTCAAATTCATTATTTTGAAAACTGAACTAAAAACCGAAATTTTAAAGATCTATAACTGGGAAACCATTGTTTGTTGAGTCTTAGATCACTAAAAACTTTTGATCAGCATGACCAAAACCACATTCCTGAGAAGTTTTAGTCAAATTAACTAAAACAAAGTTTTTTTTATACAAGTAAGTAAGAAAACACCAGCAATATTTGCACGAATACATCAAACAATGAGGCTAAGAGTTGCAACTTGTATTACATTTTAGGGAGGTAATTTTGAATATTTTTTGTAGCTGTGCGCCTATTTAAAATTTTTAAAAAGTGCATTAAAAAGTTTTATTGAAAAATTCTTTATAAAAGGTATATAACTAAAAAGACCGTTTCGAGTTAAATCACAACAGAACGTTCTTAGACTTACTAGTCCATCATCAGTGCATTTATCAGATGTATATGAGACAAGCCCCTAAATATATGGGTAAAAACCCTTAAAATGGTACAAAATTTGATAACTATTACGTATTTGTTAAAAAGTTGGTGTGATGTGTATGTTATTAACAAATAGCCTGCATGGCAACGTAAGACTCACAACGGGGTTGCTAAGCCTGAGACATGTTTCCGTGTGGGTTCTAGATGGCAACTCAAAAGTTGCCTTTTAGAGCCTATTTACACATTTTATAGCTGAAGGTTGACTCGGTCGTCATCATAATTTTAAATCTGTACCAACTAAAACTATGTAACAGAATACGTTTAGTGGTGCGAAAAACAGGGTATATAATACATGCGACAATACACAAAGAAAATTTAAGGAGGAGGAAGGTCTCATACTAAAAAATCCTGTGATACCAGCCAATACGCCATTTTAATTTAAATAAATAAAAAGGCTAATCTTTGAATGTACTCTAAATATAGAAAATATTAATTTTTAATGTTATCGTCCTTACTCGACGAAATGAGTACAAAAATGATGGTAATCTTTATATGGGTAAATTGTTGATGCAGAGTGGAATATAAATATTCCCAGCATCGCTTTGAATGGCTTGATTAAACTTGGGTTTACTTTAAATTACAATCGACATTTCACTTAATCTTCCCTCACTAGAGGTCGCTAGTAGCATACTCTGGTAATTATTTTTCCTATAATTGCCACATAAAACAAGAAAATTGGAATATCTCGGACATATTACACGCGGAGAGAAATACACCTTGCTCTGATTATGCAGGGAAAGATCCAAGGAAAGAGAAGCATAGGGAGGCGTAGAATGTCATGGCTGCGCAACCTGAGAGAGTGGTACGGATGTACATCAAATGAACTTTTCAGAGCAGCCGTCTCAAAAGTCCGAATAGCTATGATGATTGCCGACCTCCGCCGCGGAGATGACACTTGAAGAAGAAAATAATTGTCATACTAGTCGGTGTGTTTTGATTTGGTTTGAGTCTCTTACAAGTCTCTCTAATCACGGGTAGACTCAGAAACACGTGTTAGAGAATGGTACGACACTCAAATTAAATTCAAACGCAACCGTCTACGTATATTTATTTTAAAATATTAATTGTTTCTCTTACGGCCCTTACTACAATTAATTGTGGTTTAATCCCATATAAATACAATAGTTAGCTCAAACATGTCACTAGAAAACAGTTTCAAACTTTTTTCAAGTGAAACCTTTTATCGGCTTTGTATAAATATCTTAAAAAGGGATTGAATAAATAATTAAACTGTTAATTCAAAATAGACTTCAGACAAAAATAATAGTAAATTAAAAATAAGTCTATCGATAACGTTAGAAGCGTTTCACCGCCTCGGCACATTTGCTCTCATTTAATATGGATAGTACGAATAATTTCGCTAAGCACATATGAATTACCCCATAAAAGAGAGAAGCAGTTTGAATTCCTTTATCGGATATATCGGGTCTATATTGGTATAAGCGATTTAAGATATTTATTGCTTCAATACTTACAATTCTTTATCTTAAAGAACGAGTAGGTTAAGCTTGGAGGAAGGCTCTTTGAGGAATTGATGTCATTATGGGTAGCGACGTTTTCTAGCAAGGGAATATCGGAAAGGAGATAAAGTTTAAAAAATAAACTGTTAGATCCGCTCAATATCTATTGGATTGCTTTTGTTTCATACAACAACTAGGCTACTTTTATTTAAAACAAAAAATATATTTTTCAATTTTAAAATATATTTTAAACTAAAACCCTCATTAAGGTATTTATCTAGTAATAATTTTTCTAAAACAATTATAGAGTAAGATCCCAGAGCGATCAGACATAACTTATTTTCACACAGATGAAACCTTAGAGTCTGAGTAGCGTCTCGTGTGCTTTGAATACCTGCGTATTTATGAAACTTGCTGAGTGACACCTGGGCAGGTACCAGGTGAGAAAGGTAACTAAAAATAAGAGCTATTTAACTTAAATTTACATAACTGATTTTTATACATATTTTGTAGAATATTATTTTGAAAATACTGTAATAAGTGTCAGACACTTGTCATGGACCAGAACTTTTGTCAGACGCTTTAAAGCTCCACTAAAATTAAATGAACTTTACTTACTTTTACATGTCTGATTTTTAAATAGAGATGCAAACATATTTAATCGGATCGAAAACAGTAAGTATTCTTAATGTATTTGAATTTTTTACTCTGAGGCTCATGCGCACAGCACTCTCGCGCTCATACTTCTGGTTAACCAATTTTTGTGTTTGAGGGATGTTTGGTTATTTTAATTTGTCTGACCGTTTAAATATAACTTTATTATAGTTCCATTAATAACACATTTAAAAATTAGACATGTAAAAGTAAGTAAAGTTCATTTAATTTTAGTGGAGCTTTAAAGCGTCTGACAAAAGTTCTGGTCCATGACAAGTGTCTGACACTTATTACAGTATTTTCAAAATAATATTCTACAAAATATGTATAAAAATCAGTTATGTAAATTTAAGTTAAATAGCTCTTATTTTTAGTTACCTTTCTCACCTGGTACCTGCCCAGGTGTCACTCAGCAAGTTTCATAAATACGCAGGTATTCAAAGCACACGAGACGCTACTCAGACTCTAAGGTTTCATCTGTGTGAAAATAAGTTATGTCTGATCGCTCTGGGATCTTGGACTATTAGTTGTTTATGATATTGCGGCTTTTATTAAATATCTCGTTTATAAAATTACCTAATTAAAGTTTTTGTTATCATAACAAAAGGGTACCAAATCAAAAATATCATACTATAAATTTATGTAGATTAAACGTTCTCTTCAGTTAGTTATTCTAAATAAAGATAAGGTGACATCAGGATGTTTTATTAACTTAGATTGACCATTCAATTTTATTTTGAGTTTTGAACGCCAAAAGAAAGCACCCCAAATGATACCAGCCATACATTGTAATGGCTGTTTATTAGCATTTTTGGCTTTAAGCGGTATCTGCCATAACTAATGCAAGTTTTTTCTAGGGTGTCGAACTCATCAGGAAGTTTGTTACCAGCTAATTGTAGAAGCTTGATTGGACAAAATAGAACTTTTCTTGGGGCGCCTGTTGAGTATGTGCCCTAGACAATGGCAAGAAATTTTCATGGTCTCTTTAGCTCTGATTTTCGAGCAATCTAAGAGAATGAGGTCTGTCCTCGATAGTGAAAAGATTAGCATGGGGATGAACTAATACTGACGGATAGTGCAGTTGTTTAAGGTTACATTTTCTTAGGAATTTTCTTTCGGTAGCCAAACTAGTGTGACTTTGGCAATTTTTGTAGTAAATCTTTTCGATTCAATGTTCTTTCATGTCGCAAGTAGTGTTTTCAGCTACTTTCACAAAATTCTTATTAAGCTCTGTTTTACTTTTTCCTGCATGTTGTTTCCTTTTAGAATTATTTTCAGTACCTGTTGCCATAAATTTAAAACATATGGGAATGAACAGTTAAAGAGTACAAGCAAATGAATAAAAAAATTAAAAAAGAAGTATAAGTAGATAATTATTTAATATTCTTCCATTTCTGTTGTATTGTTGTTGTGTTTAGGGCTGGCGTCTGTTGTAATATATAGTTTATTCCTTTTCTCACTAGGATAGCAGTTCCTCCCGAATTTGCTCTGTAGTCGTTTTTATAGATATCATGTCCTGGAAACTTAATGTTTATGATATGAGTTAGTTTAATTTCTTGTAATGCTACGACATCCATTTCATATATGTTTATTAGTTCGCCCATCACGTTTGCACTTGTTCTTATGCCGCCTGACTTTCAGGAGCCTATCTACAGGTCTCCTTAATCGCTTTATTTCCCTTTTTATGACTAGATCTTCTAGCATCGCGGCCGGCACTTTCTGTTCTTCTTTTGAGATTAATATGGTCAAATATGTTGCTAGGTTTTGCGTGAGTGTGGTGATTTGAGAGTACGACAGCGCATTGTTCATTGTAGAATGTTGTGTTTTATTTTCTATTGTTGTGTGTCTGAGTCTTCCCCAGGCAGATACCTTTGAGCATCCTCTATAACTTGCTGATCTGAAATTTGGCAGAATTTGCTTCTCTGCTGTTCTCAGCATGCATGCATTTTGGGCGTGGTGGAAGACCTTGCAATTAAAACATTAAGTTGGTTTGTAGCTCTTTTTAGATTTATTACTACTCTAATGTTCATTAGATTGGTTATTTTTTGGCCTTGGCACGTCTTCTTTTTTCACCATAATTATAAAATTTGGCAGGAATTTCTTTTCAGCCTTCGTTGACACCATGTTTGTATTTTAGGTTTCTGTATCAGTTCTGTTTGTATGTCTATAGCTTTTGTATTTGAAGGAAGTCCCCTGATATCCTATATGGGCTTGATATCTTTCTCTTATGGAAAAGCGATCCACCCTATTTTGGATATTTTGCTATTATCTTTTAAGATATGAGTGAATTTTCTATAATCTTTAGGGCATTTTGTTTGAATAAGAGTTTCCCTTAAATCTCATTGTTTGTCTATAACCTTCATGTTTTCTTCCTCGACCTTTTTTTCACAGAAATGGGAAATCCTAATTAATTTTTGTTTTGCTTGTATTTTCTGTATTTGTATTGTTCTTATTAGTGTCTTCCATTTTTTACTTTGAGATTGCTCACATGGATTTTTTTATTTGTTTATTTTTCGGTTGTCTTGTTTGGTTATTAAATTCGTCGAATCTTTTATCTATAGCCTTGATTACTTTTTTGTTTTATTTGATATTATTCTCAAAAGTGCTAAATCCTTTTTTTGTCGTCCTAAAAACCTATATTTTGCCAATTTTTGAATAAATATATTTATTTGTTTATAAATAATTACAACTTTTCGATAATAATATCTTACCTTTAATTAGCGCTTTATGTTTAAGTTTTAATAAACATTTTACTAATAAATGTTCGTGTTAACCTACCCGTTTAAATCTGTTATTTTTTCAGTTGTCCTGTGTCCTATGGTCTATAAGTTATGAAATACCCTGTAGACACAATATTATTGTACTTTTTGTAAGAGGTCTAAATAAGATATCAGTATACCATAAGGCAATAAAAAATTTTTACATTCAGGACTGTGGATTTGACAAATGCGCTACAAACGATATAGAAATTAAATTTCGTTCCCATTAGCATCACTGCGTTACGATACAGAAAACGGGTAAGCACGCCAAAGTGAACAATAATACTTCTGAAACGTATTCCAGTTTTAGCCTAAAAAAGCGGCTGTCACATTCTGATTTGCTCTAATCTTGACAAATTGTAAAATCCTGTTATCGGTTTTACACTCAAATGGATTTTTCGACGTACGTAGAGCTATCAATGTAATTGTGGAGCTGCTTTCTAAAAAATGGGCCACAGTTCATTTTGAATGTAGCTCTCTCTACGTAATTTCATTTCATTTGGGCTTTTATTCGTTTTTGCGAAAATTTTATTGTTATCTGTTACACAATTTTTAATTTTGCGGTCGAACGCCAAACGGGGTGACTATCAATTGTTGTCAATGTTGATTTTCACGCAGAGGTTTTCCGCATTCGAATTCACAACTGGACAATTTCTCTACATTATAAAATATCATGGGATTACTGGAAGCGACCGTTTACGATATAAATTATTTAAACCGCTGATTTTGTTTGTTCCAGCATTGTATGTAATTTATTAAAGTTTGTAAATTGTGTCGATTTTTTCCTCTATAAAAAGTAGACTTTCAGTAGAAATGTGTTTTAATTAATAAACAGTATACCTTTAAATTGTTCAATAGATAATACTATTACCATTTTCTTGCTCTTTGCTTGTATAAGAAATATAACTTACAATAGTTAATCCATGATCTGATGATTCACCGGGTGGCTGCTTTTGTCGGCAGTTGAAACGTAAAAACTGGTGTGTCTGCCTTAGTCGGCAGTTAAAACGCAAAATAGAATTCTTTGTGCAATCTTTCGCAGTCAAATTTTGGACCGCGCGATGCTGCAGCGAGAGGTAAGACGTGGGAGCGCTGTTGCCAGTTTGGATTAAGTTTGAAGAATATATTTATATTAAAAAAACATATAAAAATACAAATGAAAAAAACAAACAAAGCCACAATGCTTCTATTTAATATAATATACAATACCGTCAGTCGTTGTAGGGTTATGTATTAATCGATACCAGAAATTGCTTTTAAATATTTAAAATACAAGAGAGCAACAGTACAAAAATCTAATTAGGTAATATAATTACATATATTTACTATTGTGATAAATAGCCACATAATGTTTAATACTTTTTAGGGAAAAATTATGTATATCTTTAATCGTTGTAAATGGTAAAATCAAAATATAATTTAATATTTTATATCTATAAAACAAATTTAAGTGCATTAGTTAGTGCTGACAATATTATCGTAAGTAAGTAGCACATAGTTTTGTAATGTTTTTAAAAGAACAACAAAATAACCTTCTATCTAATAATACCTACCTACTACCTGGTTAGCAATCATCATACTAAAGTTCAATCAAATATGTGATTTTCTGAATTAATGGAACGATCGTGTGAAAGATTAATCTAACGAACCAGGTGAACTAACTGAGATCCTAAATTTTGTTTAGTATTATACACAAACTTCTAGATAATATTACCAAGCTAAGGAAAAAAATTTACCCGGACCCTTCTACAGCAGATGAAACAGACGAGTCATTATCACAAGTTAAACAATAATTAAGACATAACCAATCCCCTTATAGTTTAATGGAACATAAATTGGTTTTATATCCATTTAAACCCACTTTAAACACACCAACTTAAATTAAAAAAAAATCAACGTTTTAAAAAAAATTGAATCGACCAGCAAGCTAGTGGTGGAGTACCTATCTTGACAAGAGCTAATTTGTAAGCTTAACCAATCGCACTGAGTACTAATCTTAAATCTGTAGCAGTGACTAGTACTTATCATATCATAACAATCTTATCATATGTAACATATACTCACGACACCCTAGTGATCTAGATAACCACGAATTAAATAATCTTATAAACCAAATTCCACATCCTAAATTAATTTTAGGGGATACAAACTGCCACCACCCTGCATAGGGAAGTCACAAAACTGATAAATATGATAGCTTATTAAAAAACCTTATTGATTGTTCTGATTGATTGTAACTTTATACAGGGGACCCAACTGGATTTAATTCTAATAGTGGTTCATTTTCTGCCATCAATATACTATTCTTATCCAGTCAATCACCCTCAACTACATTATCATGGAAAACTTTAAATTCGTTTTATAATAGTGACCACTTTCCAATTTCTATAACATTAGATCACATTCACCCCCTTGCTTTTCCAATCTATTAGTCCTGGAAATAAAAGAATGCAAACTGGATACTTTATAAATTCGATATCAAGAAAAAACTTGAAAATTTTCGTTTAAGCAATGATTTAAACTATGATATTACCTCTTTAAATAACAATATTATAGAAGCAGCCTTAAAAAATTTAGGAAAGACAATTCTTCTTCTTCTTCTCTCTTATTTTTCTTACCCAGTTCTTAATGTTCTTCACCTTGCATCTACGTCGTATATCTGTACTTCTAGTTCTGTCCCATAGTGTCTTACCATTAATTTGTCTAATTAAAAAAACTTAGAGCTAACTCAAGATATCTTATGAGAAGAACCAATAAAGATACTTGAAAAAATTACGTTTCTTAACTGTTGTTCATAGGTGAGGCAAAATGTCTGTGTCAGTCTCTTCCTAATTTAATCTTGTGGCCCAGCTACTTATAGGTATAAACTTGTTCAATTTGCGTGCCATTAGTTAAAATGTTTTTGGCCAGTACATAGTTGGTTGGTCATGTACTGTGTTTTGAAAAAGTTAATTTTAATACTCACTGATGTACAAGAACTCTGAAGGTCTTGAAGAAGTTGAAAGGTATGATCTATCCGGTCTACAATAAGGACTAGGTCGTCTGCAAATCTCAAGTTAGAAAATTTACCATTTATGTTGACTCATTTACTGAAACCTCAGGGTTTTCAATTTAAAGTTTTGAGACATATTACCAATGCACCATGGTATGTGCCCAATTATGTTATACATCGAGACCTTCAGATCCAAAATATTAAAGACACCGTTGTCTCACTCAGTGGCACTTACAAAAATAGAGTATTGAAGCATCCAAATACGCTTGCCCAAGACCTACTTAATCGACCGAGGAGAGGAAGACTAAAACGCAGTGATCCCTTAGACCTTACTACAACTTTACATACATAAACGTATACTCTAGCATTTTATAGCTACAACTTATACTATATATACCTATAACTTATAATTGTGTGTGTATCTTAACTATTGCTTTTTTTTAAATATGTTAGTAAATGTCTTTGTAAAGTGTTATTTATATTTCAAATATTTATATATATATATATATATATATATATATATATATATATATATATATAAAATTCATCCTAAAGGAATTTTGTCACTGGACGGATCTCCACTGTGTTAATTACGTGATAAACTTATTAATTATTGTCTTTATTGTAGAAACAGATTACAATAAATAAAGGATGTAAAAAAAATATAAATGAGAAAACAAGGTGGTAGTTTCAAATTTCTGTTACATCTCCTTTTTTATGCAAAAATTGTCATAATGAAACTATTCCTTTTTTCTGGAACAATTTACAATCAAATACATCACTGTTCTACCAAATAGATTGTCTTCATAAAGTGGCTTTCTGTTAAGTGGGAATTCTCCCGGAATGCCCCCGACGCTTGCATGTTGAAACCAATCAATTGCTAGGACTAACTTTACATTACTATGAATTGATCAGTCAATTTAAACAATTTGCCATTTTTTCTTTTAGAACATTTTTAAAATTACCCAGTCGCTCCTTTTTTTATAATTGTATTTAATGTTTATCAGAATTAAGATCACAACTCAATTCAAAAGATGAACACTTTAAATATTGATATTCTCGGAATAAGCGAGATAAGATCGCCTGATTTAGGAAAAATAAGCATTGATAAAAAATAAATATATACTCAGACAACAACCAAAAAGAGCACTGTGATGGTATAAGAATAATAATAGAAGCTATAGAAAAAGCGTTACAAATGTGGTCTATCATTCAAATCGTATGTTATTTCTGTAACTAGAAGAAATTCCAATCAACATCAATAAAATACAAGTCTATGCTCCAATAGCCGATAAATTTAAGACTAAAATTGAATAATTTTATAGACGGCTACAAGTCTTAATGCAGTCCACTAAAAAACATAAAATAACGGTAATAATGTGAGATTTTAATGTAAAGTGGGAAAAGTTAATGTTAAAAACATCATTGATTAAATAGGATTAAAAATGAAGAAGACGACAAACTTCTCCAGTTCTATGAAAAACAGAACATGGTTGTTATAAAAACATAGCTTAAACTACCAGCTCGCAGATTACACACGGAAAAATTACCTCAAGACAATAAAGAAAATTACATCAGAAATCAGAGAGACTACATAATAATCAAAGATACCGAAATAGCATCATAAGTACAAAAACCGATCCCAGTGAAGATGTTTGATCCGACCACACCTTACTCGTAGTCAAATTCAAAAATTAACCAAAGCAGATTAAGACAATAAAGATAGAACTAAAACCAAGCATAAGGTTACTGAAGGGAAAAGAGGCAGAGGAAAAAACGAAGCAAAGAATAACACATCACATCAATCAAGAATGTGGAAAACTTAGGCAGGAGAATGTTGGGCATCACGTGACTAAAAACGACCTCACTTCGGCTATATTGTTTTGACACTTTTGACAGATGGTATATGTTTGTTTACGTTTGTTGTTTTTCGAATATTTTTAGTTTTATAATACTTTTATAGAAATTGTAATAATATACATTGTGATAGTGCATAATAATGGTTTCTTGTTCTCAACGTAGTTGCAATGGCAGAAGCAATGTTAATAAAAAATCTTCAGGAATAACGTTCTACAGGTTAGTATACAAATATGTAAACAAAGTAATGGCCCGTACTTCAGAGAATAAATGTATTTAACTGTATTAATTTATCTTTATGTATAATATATCGTGTTTTTAGTGTTTACCGCGGGATAAATAAATCATAGTTTATTAAAAATGTATTGCACTTTGTAGATTATGATTAAATCTTCTGAATAACTAGTCATATTTTTATAGTAGTTTTAATATTATTGAGTCCATCCATGCTCCCACCGCCATATTGGTATCACCGTTAGCCACGCCTACCTACGCCGTTTTTAATACACACGTTAATATGCTCATAGCTTCTCCATAGATTCTAACTCGATGGATTAAATAGATAAAAAAGAGGGAGAGAAGAACCGTAAGATCCAGACAAGTTGTGGTCTAAATTAAAATTGTAAATAAACAAAGTAACACACTGATATGAAAAACACAAACCAACTGTCAAAAAAACACTAAATAGAAGGAAATTAAAAAATACGCAGAAGAAAAATAAGAGATAGTAGACTTAAACGATTACAAATATAAAAGAAGAAAATAAAGGAAATAACAGTAAATAGAAATAATATAGAGTGTGGTACACTAACAAGGATGGATCATAGGGTCATGAGAATATTGGAAGAAATAAGCGATGAATTGAAAACATGTATGACGAATTCCACAGAAAATATTTACTTTTTGATGTCAAAAACATTGATTTTGAAATATGAGAGCACTCTCTTCGAAACAATTTTTTTTACTTTTTAATTTTGGTGGGTAAGGGTCATGTGATGCGGCCGACATTATGGGAGTATTTAAATTGTTGTCAGCTCTTAAGTTTTTCTGAAAATATAATAAACTTTTTTATTTCAAATGGATGTTCCTGTATATTTTTTATCTTTTAAAGTCGTTAAGAAATTTTTCATGTTCTGTTTCCTATACCTACCTAAATGCCATAATTTCGGAGTTATTTCTATATTAACATTATATTAAAATAATGCATTTTGATGGCTATAACTATTGCAATAACAACTTGATGTTTCAATAAACTAGTATTATGGGTGTCTACTTAAAGTCACAATTTTATATATTAAAAGGCTAAGCCCTTTTCTTGTGCGCAATACTCCTCCTAAACGGTGATAGATAGGAGAATAATTTTTTCGAATAATTAAACAGATTGTTGAGTAGATCTCCTCTAAGGTTTAAAATTTAAAAAATTCGAACCGGTTTAAAAATGGCGGCCATAAAATGAATTTTTCCTATAGTAAAGTATAGGAATTCAATATTATACACAATGCAACAACGCGTCAACTCTCGAATGCTGGAATGCACCAACAAGTGTTTCCGCTTAAGGAATAACGATAATGACCACTCAAAATTCGGGATCCTCCTGTCTCCGATTTTAATTTATGGGGTCTGTTTTACACTATCTGATGAGTTGGTATTTTTTTATTTTTATGTTTAGTTAGAAAGTATTCTGTTTCCAACAAGTGCAGCGTGTGTGAGGTGTTGTGATTGATATTTAGAGATTTAGACTAGGTTTTGAGTTTAATACTTGAAGAATTAAATAATGAGGTAAGCATTACTTTGTGTTTAATTTATTAGTTAGAAATATATTATTAATTTTGTTGGGAATAAGCCACAATTTTACTTTAAATTAGGTTTATTTTAAATAAAGTAAAATTATGGCGTATTCTCAAAAAAGTGGAACAGTAGGCGGTAGTGTAGACTAGCGCGGAGAATCATACTGTTTTCTGTATTTTTTAAATTTAAATAATATTTAAATAAAACGTGGTAATTTACAATCTAAAATATGCAAAAAAAAAGTTACTTCCGGTTTTACTTCCGTTTTTTATTTAAGAGGGGCGGAGTCTAACAATCATATTGTTTCCGTTTCCTAATGTAAATCTTCCTGAAAATCCTAAAAAACTACTGTATCGATTTTCAATTTAAAAAAATTGGCGTCGATACAGTTTATTTTTAGGATTTTTGGAACATTTACACCAGGCGACGGAAACGATGGATCGTTAGACTCCGCCACTCTTAAATATCAGCAAAACTTACATCAAAACTCGATGTCGAGTTGGTCCGCTAGTGGATTGTATACCTGAAAAATAACGAAATGAAATTTTAATTATGAGGATATGCTGATATGCATAGAAGTCAACAAGAACGTGTAATAAATATCTTTATTAATTTATATCCTAACCGAAATTCAATTACAAGATCTATTTCTATTTTAATTAATTAGAAAAACATTTAAAGAAACTAGTTCACTAAAATATTTATCGAAATCAGGACACAGAAAAACTGCATCAACTAAAAATACATGTTTGTGTCCTGTTAGAAGGCGATCCTAACTGGAGCAGTAGATAAATATCCGGGGAAATTGAGATTTCGCAAACATACGTAATGAAAATTTTACGGGAAAGTAAATTCCATCTATAAAAAAATTAAATTAGTTCAGGAGTTGTCAGATGAAAATTTCGATAGGCGTCAAGAGTTTGTGGACATAATGAGGAGAAAATGTTACAATCAAAACGATCCAAATTTTTTAAGTAATGTTTTGCGATGACTTTTTTAATTAATGGAAGTGTAAATCGAAATAATTGTAAATGCTGGTCACGTAAAAATCCCTGTTAGGTGCGTGAATACCACACAGTATACAAAAAAATTTAATGTATGAGCTGGAATATTAGGCAACAACATAATTGGTTCCTTCTTCATTGAGAAAAACTGAAACGGTCTGGCGTATTTAGATTTTATGACAAATAGTATTATACCTGGGTTGGCTCGGTTATTTTCAAATCCCAGAAAGAATTTTCAATGATATTTTAATGTAGAAATATGTGCAAGACCGAATACTCATGTATTGGAGTTGCAGATTTGAACTTAAGTTTAGAAGAAGAGACTATTAAGAGTTGTGAGGCTTTTAAGTATTTAGGGTCAATGATTAGCCGAGATGGTACTTGTATGAAAGATATAGAAATGAAAATATCACGAGGAAAACAAGCCACAAGAGCACTTCATGTAGTGATATGGAACAACACTCTAACCAAAGAAAACAAAAAGAGGATCTTTCAAAGCATAGTGATAAATATTACAATGACAACAACAATACGAAATAAAATAAGAACAGTTGAACTGGACTTTATGAAAAGATGTCTACAAATCACAAGAGCGGATAGAATAAGAACGAAGGAAATATGAAACAGAATGGAAGTAAAATGTTCAATTACAAGAAAGGGGGAAAACACAGCCCTGCAGTAGTATGGGCATGTACAAAGAATGCCAGAGCATAGGTGGCCGAAAATAATATTAAACTGGGACCCACCGGGAAGAAAACGAAGAGACCTGCTACAAGATGGAAAACATACGTCGGAAATGCTATGATAGATAGAGACCTCAGAGAAGGTGACTGGGAGAATTGAGTGCTGTGGAGGACGAAAACGGCGAACTCATAATGGGAAAAGCCGAAGAAGAAGAACAAGAAGAACAAGGATTTTCATTATTCGAAACTTTCAGGCAATAACAATATCACAAACGACAATATTTGACTGCAACAAGATTGTGCTCCACCTCAATATGCGCGTGTGGTGAGACAATACCTCAAGTAATGTGTTTCGCAGAAGATGGATTCGAAGACGTGGTTTTACGAATGGCCCCCACGGCCTTTCGGTATGAATCTTTTAGACTATTTCCTATGGGGTGTGGAGTTACTTAAAAAACATTGTTTTTAAAACAAAATCTGATAATATTCACGAATTAAAAGATAAGATTACAACAAAGAGAAAAATAATTGGGCATTTAGGGATGTTGTCAAATATACTGCATGTAAGTTTTAAAAATTGCATGTCTTGTATTGAATAAACGGACATTTTGAGAATCTGCTGTAATAGCATCTATTTGTTTTCTAAAATTTTTAATTTTTCTACTACTCAAATATTAGGTATACCTAAATTCAAATTCAAAATTCAAATTCTTTATTTTCTTGCTGACAAACATAGTTTGTATAGAATTAGTCATAAATATACATTGCTAAAAACTAAACACTAAACTAGACTAAACAAGACATGAAATGAATTTTAAATGAAATACAGCTAAAATCTAAGATCCAAAAAATTCTTCGACTGTATAAAACACTTTTTCACATAAAAATTGCCTAAGATTCCTCTTAAATACATTTATTGAACTGGTGGACTTTACAACTGCGGGCAAATGATTAAACACCTGTGGCCCGTATACCCTAAGCGATTTAAATTTAATGTTACCTTTTAAAAATGGTATATAAAGTTTATTACAATATCTAGTATTTAAATTATGCATATCACCACTCGTTTTAAACTAATGTAAGGTATTAGAAATAAAAACACATAATTTAAAAATGTATAGACACGTCAATGTTAAAATTTTATATTTTTTAAAATATTTTTTATAAGTTAGTCGGGAGACACCAGCGACCCAACGCAATATTTTCTTTTGTATAACGAAAATACCATTTGTATAACCAGACATATCCCAAAAACATATCCCGTATCTTAGCCTGGACTCAACGAGTGCATAATATATCAAAATTAGCTGATTTTCCGTTAACACATATTTTAAATTTCTAATTAGACAGTTAATGGAGCTCAACTTCGAAACAACCGCTCCACAATGCAACTTCCAATCAAAACTTTCGTCAATCGTTATTCCCAAAAACTTGCCTGACGACACCGTAGCTATTTGCACGTTGGTAAAAATAAACTGAAGATTTTTCAGGTTTTTTTGTTTATTGTGAAAATGTATAACTTGCGTTTTTCTGCATTAAGATGCAACGAGTTATCGCAAAACCAAGAATATAAAGATAAAAGAAAATCCTTACATTGATGTTGTAGGATTACATTGAATTTGTTAGATAGAATAATTGACGTATCATCCGCATATATAGTGAAATTTACCAATCTGTCCACTTGTACGATGTCGTTAATCTAGACTACAAAGAGAATTGGTCCTATTATAAATCCTTGGGGAACACCTATGTTGATAGTAACAAGACTAGATCTACAACTAGTCACACAATCCTCTATCCTCATCTGCAGGCTCACATATTGTTGCCTATAGTTTAGAAATGACATAATACACTGTAAACAATTTTCTGTAATACCTATCTTTTTTAGTTTTTTAAATAATATTTCATGGTTAACACAGTCAAATGCCCTACTAAGATCACAAAATATTCCAATAGGACATTTGCCTGCATCAATCAAACTGGTTAAATGAGCATAAAATGCATGGACTGCCGTATTAGTAGATTTATTTTCTTAAAATCCATGTTGATTTATAGTTATAATATTATGGTTTTTTAAATAACCCATTTATCTCTTTTAATATCCATACTCAAATACCATAATGAAAATATACTGGGAATTTTTATAGGTCTATAATTGCTGACCAGTTTTGGATCTCTTTTTTTAAAAGTGGGAACTACTTTGCCTGTCTTTAAGTAATTAGGAAAATCCCCATTGCAAAAAAAATAAATAAATAAAAAACTTAAGGTGAGGGAAGTTAAAGGATTGATCAAAAAAGGTAAAACATTTTTCACCAAAAATGCAGGTCTCGTCAAAACCACTAGAGGGTTTGTTTTTAAGTTTACTCTGCAGGAGTTAGATCAGTTCCTGCCCGTACATGGGTACAACTGAAACAAATTTTCATGATCTGTAATAATTGACTGACTGTCTTTGTCCACTCTATTACATGGAATTTTCGTCACGATATCAATGGGTGCATTTTTAAAAAATGTGTTAAAAGTGCATGCTACCTCTTCTGTAATTATATTATTGTCATTATACATTAAACAAGTAGTATTAGCACTGTTGTTAGCACTTTTTGAAAAATCATTGACAATTTTTCACGTGATTTTATTGGGATTATCAGACGAAGTAATGATTATCTGGTAATAATCGTTTCTTGTTTTGGTCAAAATTTTTCTATGTTTTTTCCTTTGTTGTTGAAAAATGCGTGTAAATTTCTTAATTCAAAACTCAACTTTCGCACTTCACTATTAATCCATTTATTTTTAGTTGTTTTGATTTAGGAGTACCTTTTATCGTGGTATCTGTACTTGTGCTTATAATAGCTTGTCTCTGTCTTCTGCTTCTATGACAAACTTCTTCCCGTTTGCCGTTGTCTGAAGAGGGAAACGATTGACGCCATAATTTTTTCTTGTTCCGTGATAAGATCATTTTTCTTATTGGGCGGTTGAGGAATCGATGTAAGAGACGGTAGTTGACTTACATTTACCTTCTTTTTTTTCTGTAACGTTTCATAATTGTTTTCGATTTCACGATTTTCTCCTTTCTCCGTAGATTTGCAGACATAACTATTATCAGGTTTAACTGTTTTGTCTGAAGATTTGACAACGTTAGAACAAGAAGGTGCATTTGAAGGAATATTTTTCGATTTATTTCGATTTATTATTTCATCTTGACGTTGGTTAGCTTGTGTAAGTTCACTGTTTAAAGCTTTCAAGTATCGACTTTCAATATTAGCACATTTTAGATGACCTGTTAGCTTATTGATTTCTAACCTCAACTCGAGAATATCAATGTTGATCACACCATTTTCAGCGGAGTTATCAGTCTATCTGTATTCAACCAGTTGTTTGATACTTTCACTCACTTTTAACAAGTCTGGCACCTTTTTAGATATTAAAGTTTCTGTTAAATCTGACTTTTTTAGACGATCTAGTTCCTTATAAACACTCGTCAAACGCCATGTTGCCTACCTATCTCTTACGGAATTTGTTTTCAGCTGCTGTAGGTTTTTTGCGTTAGGATTTGGATAAATCTTTTACTGCACCAATTTAGTTAAACTTCTTATTAAATTATCACCAATAGACCTTGATATGATGTTATTAGGATAACAATTTGCATAATTAGGATAACCAATTGCAAAGTATTTAAATTAAACGAGTTTCTTCATTTAAATATATTACTTTAACGTCAGCGAAGATAATGTAAATGTAGCAATAACTTCGAAATTATGGTATTATTTAGGCACAGGAAATATAACAAAAAAAAAATCACTTTTTCTTTAGTTCTTAATATAAAAAGTCAGAAAATATACAGTTTAATATATTAATATATTTTAAATAAGAAAGTTCATTCGATTCGCAGAAAGATAAAAGATCTGACATTAATGTAAATACCACTATAGTATTGGCCACATCATAAGACCCTTAAACACGAAAATGTACACACGAGATAATTACGGCTTTCCATACTTAAATGTACTCTGTAGATTGAGAAAAAAAAAAAACAAAAGCAATATTTTAAAAGTATAAAAACGACCTTAATTTTTGTTTTTAAAAAAGGTTTTAGGTGCTTTTGAACAGTTTATAAAATGATTTTAATTAGCGATATTTTTATATTGCAAAATCACGATTATTTCGCTCATTCAATTTTTAAAATTTCGCAAAAAAGATATAATCACATCCGTTTTTGATGGTGATAGTTTTTTTCCTTTAGTTTTAATCACAAGACCCTGACGCACCTAAATCTACAGGGTGTCCAGAAACTCTCCTGATAAATGAAAACCAAAGATTCCTCAAATAATTTACCGACGATTTAGCCCAATTCATCTGCTAAGAAAATGTTTCCTAAAGGAGCTACAGCTCTTTGAAGATGATGCCTTGTAAGTAGTTTTTTTTGAATACCTCCACAACCCTGTTATTTGGAGAAACGAAAACTAATTCCATTATTTATCTTTTAGTGTTGAATCAATTCCATTAATTGCGAATTTCTATTACCGTTTATAGGCGTCCTTTTTGGGTAGGTCAACGGTTATTTTGACGTAGAATTTTTTTTCTTCAACTTTTAAGAATTTATGATACTAGATTAATAAATTTTATGGTATTTAAATACTAAAAGCTACTCTTACTTTAAGTCTGTAGGATACACTGTTTTCTAGAAAAATCGATTTGAAAATTTTTCGTCATAAAAGTTAAATTAATAGGCACCTTAATTAATTTTATAAATTACCTTTTGTTTCAATAAATCCTGCACACAATTTGTAAAAAAACTTTGGGAGAAGAAGCAAAAAATCAATTTGAACCAAAATTTTATTTCAAGGTTTTTAAAAACAACGTATTTATTACTATGTAACGAAACTACAAGTAACACAAAAAACAAGTATCAAAGAGAGATAGTAACAAAATATGCTCAATGTGATGACCGTACTCCTCTTTTATATATTCTCAAATACAATAATCGCAAGGATTCAAATCCGGCGACCTTGCTGGCCAAGCAATTGGACAGCCCCTCCTAATACAATGGCTTTCTTAGTTATTATTAAGAAAGTCTCGTACATTCCTGCTAAAGTTGGTGAAACAGCTGTCATGTAAAAACCATACGTTTTGCCGAATATTTAAAGGCACATAATTTAACAAATCAGGTAAAATATTTTGCAGGAAATATTAAATAATCAGCACTATTTAAACGAGCAGGCAATTCTACGGGTACAAGTAGATAATCATCAACTACTCCTATGCAGAAGTTTATGCTAAACCTATGCTGATGCTTAAATTCTTGAACAACGTGGGAATTGTAACCAACGTACGAATAATAATGTCCATTATGTACATTCAAAATTTCCATTCTGTGAATGTAGCTTCGTCGCAAAACAATATGCATTTTGATTTTTATGATTTTGTAACCATATTGTTCAATTTTTCACATACGAAAAACGATGCCAATTTTTCGCTGTACTAATTACTATCATTCAACCACAATTTTGCAATCATTACCCTACTCCAACCCTTCCGATTCCATTTCAACCCCCCTCCTTTAGAAATATAGACAGTTGTAAGATAGCAATAGCAAACAAAAAGACGCCCTCTTACCTGTTGCCTATCGTTAGAAACAGTTGTACTCTCTTTTGCCTGTTACCTATAGCTGGGAACAGACGCTCTCTCTTCCCTGTTGACTATCGTTAGTAACAGAGGTATTCTCTCTACTGTTGACTGCCGCTAACAACAGACATTCCCTCTCTTCCGCTTATAGTTATGTAAAAAATACCGCAAATACTGTTCTAAATCGTATACAGACGCATCTCTATCTCGTGATCTCAGTGTTAGTACCGCGAGACACGTATTCAGAAACCGCTTCCCGGACAGCTTCCCCGTATGAAGAACAAGCGCCAGTGAAAACCTGTAAATACCGCGAGTGTGTGTGCAGCAGAAGAATTGCTAAGACTTTGTATATACTTAATTTGCTATAATTTGTATAACCCTTTAGTACACATCCCAATTTATTTACATTCAAATTATTTTCATAATTTCACATATGTACACCCTTTTTTTACACATATAGTGACTTCTTCACGAGCGGGAAAATCTTCTTGTAGCAGTGCTTGTTTTTTTTGTTAAATGAAAAGGATATACATTTTCGTTGTGTAAGATATTTCCTTCGGAAGATTTTGAAATTGAGGGATATATGACAGATAGTTTTTGAACGCTAATTTCTAAATGTTCCTCAACTTTCATTAAGATAACATCTTCATGTGCTGCTGTTACTTCATTATGTCGCCTTGTTTTATGTTTTTTGGGAACACTAAACTTGTTACTTTTAATCGAGAAATTTCATAACTTAACTACATTACTGCTTGAGCGTTACACCTCATTTTACAATAAACTAAATGCATATCAGCGTATTTATCACTAGTAAAAGCCTTTGGTTGAATTGAAATTGTTGTGTTTAAATGACACAAGATAAAAACTAAAAGAAAAACTTCACAAACTGACAACAATTTAACAATGAAAAACGTACGTTGTACTTCTGTTGACATTTCAAAGTCAACTAATTCAAAAAATATTAATTTAACTTTCATGATGAGAAAACGAAAATTTTCAAATCGATTTTTCTCGAAAACGGTGTATTCTACCGTCTTAAAATAAGAGTACCTTTGATTACTAGAATATCTAAAAATCTAACAATCTAGTATCACAAATGCTTAAAAGTTAAAAATAAAAAAGTTATGTGTTAAAATAACCATTGACCTACTTAAAACGGACGTCTATGACCGGTACTATATATTAGCAATTAACGGATTTGATTCATATCTGGTGGATAAATAATCGTACTAGGTTTCGCTTTTCTAAATAAGAGCGTTCTGTAGGTATTTAAAACAAAGTAATTACAAGTAGCCATCTTTAAAGAGCTCTAGTTCGCTTAGGAAGCATTTTCGGACTAGGTGAATTTTGATAAATTGTCTTAAAATTATCTGAGAAATCTCCGGTCTTCGTTTGTCAGGAGAGTTTCTGGATACCCTGTATAAAAATCTCGTAAGCCGTTTTCGAGATAATAAAGCGTTCCATACTTAAAACTTACCCTAGAGATTGAGAATATATCCCATCTTACAAAGAAAAACAAAAGCATTATTTTAAAAGTATATGAAGAGATCTTCATTTTGGTTCTTTAAAAAGGTTTGTAGGTGCGTTTGAATAAATTCTACAGTCATTTTAAGTCGCACTATTTTTACACTCACAAATCACTTTTATTGCGCTTATTTAATTTTTAAAATTTCGCAAAAAAAGGCACAGATACCCTCGTTTCGAGTGATGGTACCATTTTTTTTCACTTCAGTTTTGAGTCAAATGAATAAACAAATATTGGTCCCAAAAGTGTGATCTCAAATTTCAAAATTAATTTTTTTGGCATCAAAAAAGTTTATCTTTTCTGCGGAATTTTTCATATATAATATGTCATACACGTCGGACGTATAAACATTGAAAATTATTTACCCATTCTATCATCAGAAATAAAATACGTCTTGAAAATATGAAAACTAGAAAAGCAGCTGGTCCCGATAATAATCACAGTGAAATTTTAAAGCTCTTACAAAAAAGTTACATCTTCTTGTAAAAATCTTCGATAAAACTTGTAAAATTCAATAAAATGTAGGCAAACACCTACGTTTGTACCCTTGCATTAATCCAACAATGTCAAAAAATATAGCGACTTTCGATAAGTCTCATGTCCCAATAGAATTTACAAAAAGTGCGAAACGGATGTGGGTCTGGGCACAAAACATTTGGTTTCAGGAACAGTATGGGCTTTGTTTAGTTTTATTGTACTTATGCAAAAAATGTCGCGAATAACAAAAAGAAATATAAATTTATACCTTTTTAAAAAAGAAGTTTTTACTTTATAGTAAGTTTTTTAAAACTATGGCATACAGCCAACCACTGGGATTTTCTCTTTTAATTTTATTTTAAAGAACATATTTGTGTTTCATATATCATGAACATATCTTTAATAAAGTTATGCAAGAAAAAGTGATAAAATATTGGCAAAAAAGAACATCGATTCTAATAAAATAAACGTATTTCATAGAACACTATTAGAATCAAATATATTACATATTTGTAAAGAAACATTTTACGAATGATGTCAGATAATAAAATAATATCGTATACCATTTTTGCCAGGCAGATCTTTTCGGATCAAAAAAGGACAAAATCTTCAACAAAGGAAGAACTCAAATAAAAATAAAGTTTAGTTAATTTTATGTACTGCTTGCTTTAACATTTGGCAGAAATTGCATGTAACAACTGTTGATGTAAGGTGTTGTCATACGTTTTTTTTTGTAAACTACTACTGCAACTTCTCCTGATGATTATTGTGACTCGATTTGTTTCCTACTGCATTTTTTGTATCTGTCTGAAAACATTAAATTATACTAATTTTCAATGACTGTATGCAGCTATCTTCAGAGAGGTTATGGCTTTATAAAACCTAAAGATAGCACCCTTGAAAATTCTCTTCTGTTTGTCAGTTGCATCATTATAAGTTGCATTATAAAGCAATTGTCCATTGGTTCACATCTTCTCGTTCCTCTTAATTCTTAGTAAATGCCACACATTTTATCAACAGTGTCATCTCCTCCTTCGGTGACGTTATATTGCAAGATGCTATCATGTTTAATTGACACTTTATTAATTTATTTATCCTCGTGTATTATTGAGCTTACTAAGACCATTTTATTTGTTTTTAGTACCAATCTTTTTGGAATCCAATTAACAAAGATTTAATAGACCTACGTTTATAAGTCAACAGTGAGTATTTTTTTAATGGTCCCAAATATAGTTATTTTATCTTCCAATAATTATTTCGCTAGCGGATAACAATGCCAGTTATCATATATCTAGGTCCGATTATTATCTTTTATTCCCTTCAATAAGCAGTAAACAATCGCAGTATGATTCCGCTCCATGTATCCAGACAACAAGAGCAAACCCATAAATTCTTGCAATTTTATTTTTTATACCTCTCTAGCATTGTGTTCTCTCATAAACTGTGACATAACATTCAAAATTTGTGGACTTCTACTACATTCTTCATCTACTTCATTTTTAATTTCCCTTGCTTCTTGTTTGGCATCGGAAAGGATTTTCACAAGGAAATACCTTGTAAAGAGCTTAACTTAGTTTACTAAGTATGTTTTTTCGCTGATTTTTGTTCCATCTAGTCAGTGTGTTTTTGAGAATAAAGTAACTCCTACTTTTGACATCTAAATCATTGGACTTGTTACCATCTTCTTTGTTTAAATCACTTGAGCCAGCTCATCTAATCGTTTGTTTGTGCCAGCGTCAGTTTGTTCGGGTTTCTTATTTTTATTCTTTCCATAAAATGATAAAAATGTTAAAAATTGGACATATCGACATAAAACTCGCCACTTAAATAAAAAATATAAGCCACTAAATTGCGCTTAATATTACTTATACAGCTATCTGCGCAGTGTATTTCATTCCAAATTGTAGTGCGCTAAAGCAATCAGGTCCAACTATGTGAGCGCCTAGTAAAAAAATCGGTCGTGGGTTATATCGCGAGATAAGAGTGGGAATACCACATTGCTTAACCCGGCGCCAGTCTGGTGGGGTATGACATACCCCAGTGAGTTTAAAATTAGCTCCAATATTTTTATCGGTAAATTAGCGCGACAGGCATTTCAGTACTTTTCGTTAGAACCTTGAAGGAGGTCTCGCAGTTGTTGATTTACTTTAGAAGTGAACGCACGCATCGCTGTTTTGATCCAAACGTCGTTGGGGTATCATATACCACACCACGCAGGACGGTTAATATATTTATGGTAGTATTCTTTGGGTTGGGCATTCACATTTTTATATAATTTCCGTTCAAGTTATTTATTTTTAATGAAAATGTGACATTTTATACATAAATTATTTATGTTTTTGTTCTAGATTATGGCTTATCGTTATGATTATGGGAGCAGGCGAGGCTTCAAGCTTTATGGGATGATTTTCAAGACGATGATATAGTAATTGGATCTGCAAGCGTGAACGAATCTGACAATGAAGACAACAGTATCCACAACTCTGACACCGAGGAAGATGCTATTGATTTAGAACAGTCGGTGGCTGATATAGAAATCGAAAATTAACTTTTGGAGCAAGGACAGGAGAGTCAAAAAGAAACATTACGTAGGTAAGGACGGCAATAAATGGTCTTCAACATGTTTCCTATAAATGTAAGGACACGCCCAGTAAATATCATTACACATTTACCAGGTGTAAAACGAAATGCAAAAATGGCGAAATCTCCCGTTTAATGTTTCAATTTACTTTTTACACCTAGTATGATGGATGATGTCGTAATTTGGAATAATATAAAAATAAGAAGAAAGTCATGCTACGATGAAAACCATCAGTATACAGTTCGCGAAACCAATGCAACTGAAATAAGAGCATTGTTTGGACTATTGTACTTGGCTGGGGTGTTCAAGTCTGCTCGGCTTAATTTAGAAGATCTTTGGTTTACGGATGGAACCGGAATAAGCTTATTTAGAGAGACGATGTCTTTACAACGATTTATTTTTTCACAGCCTTGTCTACGTTTTGACAATATTGAAAATCGAGAAGAAAGAAAAAAAACTCGATACCATGGCTGCAATTAGAGCAATTTTCGAAAAATTTGTGCAAAATAGCTAAGGCGTCTATACGCCAAGCGAATACCTTACTATTTATGAAAAGCTGGAGGCATTTAAAGGCCGTTGTGGTTTTCACCAGTTATGCCGAAAAAGCCTGCACGATACGGAATAAAGATATTCGCTCTCGTTGATATAAAATCATATTATATTTTGGGGGAGGGACCTTTTCAATTGAGCAATAAACCTAGCGACGTAGTTCTCCGATATCTGGAACCAAACGAAATGTAACATTCGATAATTAATTCACAAGTTATGAACTGATGCTGAAGCTTTTAAAAGATCATCAACTGACGTCTACTAAAACTGTAAAAAAAACAAAAGGCAAATAACTGAAAGTTTTATAACATCTAGGAACAGGTCAGTATATTCCTCAAAATTCGGATTTCAAGAGAGTATAACGTTAGTTTCACATTTACCAAAAAAAAGGAAAAGTAGTTCTTCTAATGTCAACTTTACACCACACTCCTGATATTGACGATAATACTGGCGAAAGTAAAAAACCAGAAATAATTTCTTTTTATAACGCTTTAAAATTTGGGGTAGATGTGGTAGATGAATTGTCGGCTTCATACGATGTTTCACGTAATAGCAAAAGATGGCCCATTACAATTTTTTATACGATACTCAACTGTGCAGGTATAAATACTAGAGTAATTTATCAACAAAATACAGGCGATTTTCAGTCGAAACGAAGAGAATTTTTGAAATTATTAGCAATACAGTTACTAACAGAATACAAACAAATTCGATCTACCAACTTAAGGCTTCCGCGAAATTTACAAGTCCATCATGAAGGAACTGTAACAAATGATGAAGTGCAATCAGGTAAACGAATGAAAGTAGCCAAAAGATGTAATGTTTGCACGTGAAAAAATGACGGAAAGACCTTTTATTAATTATTGTGTGATTTGAAAAAAAGCTATATGTTTAGAGCATTCAGTGGTGCATTGTGATTCTTGCTATTTAGCTAAAAACAATTAAAATGTATTCTGTATGTTATGGTTTTTAAAACATTCATTTATTTTTACTAGTTCTTTGATTTTTTTTTATAATCTAGAAAAAATGAGTGTGACGTTATTTTATGCTGTAAAATGAGACTTTTTTTGGAATAATGAAGTATGTAGTTTGTAATTTGTTTCTAAACACTAGTTTCTTTTGATTTAAGTTTGTTATATATGTCTAAATATAAATCACAATATAAATTTTCTAAAAATGTGTTATTTTTATTTAATTTATTTTTTTAAATTTGGGGTATCTGATACCCCACCACACAGGTTTTTACATTTTAGTCTACCACACTGACGCCGGGTTAATTATGTTTCATCTAACTATACTTCATCTAATTCACTTACCGTTGCACGTCATCCGCGTCATAGCTAGTGAGGTCACATGATATCAACACGAAATATTTAGGCGGTAGTTGTGTTCTTTTTTAGAATCACTTTGCCGAGTACATTAGCATTACAGCCACTAGACATATTTTATTATATACGCGTAGAAATAATATTTAAATATTTCTATTAATGTTAACTTAAAGAAATACACAATAATATGTTTCATTTAATTTGTATAAAAATGCATTATAAAGCGTTTTTATGAAGAACATTTGTTCGGAACACACTGTAACTGTAATCGAACGAAGGTGATATTTTGGCATAAATTGGTAACACTTATTTGACAGTTGACACTTTTGCAATAATTATGTGACCTATTTGATTTAAAATGGATTCAGGAATTTTTATACTTTGGCAACTTCGATCTCTGTCAATGATAATGACGTGCAACGGTATGTAAATTAGATGGACTGTATGTCAATGGACATTAGACCAGGAGAACCAACGAGTAAACGTACCCTTCGAAGAGCAGTGAGGGCTCGTATTATTTTTACAAACGAAAATGTTGTTGATGCCGATAATACTCGTAGAACTCATACGTTCTGGCTAAGAAAATGTACCATATCGCTCTCAGAATAATCACTATATTTGCATGATTTGATGTTGGATCACATTAAAATTTGTGGCAGATATTAACTTATGCCTAAAAAAATACCAGTGATACAAATAAAAAGCCTAAAAACGTCCACCTAGTTTTGATCACTAACTGCATAAAATATTCAATGTTAAGAACGTAAAATTTGTTTTAAAGAATTGAATACATTACCACCATCGAGTTAGAATCTATAGAGAGGGCATCACGTGACTAAAAACGACCTCACTTCGGCCTTATTTTTTTGACACTTTTGACAGATCGTATATGTTTATTTAGGTTTGTTGTTTTTCGAATATTTTTAGTTTTATAATACTTTTATAGAAACTGTAATAATATATTGTGATAGTGCATAATAATGGTTTCTTGTTCTCAACGTAGTTGCAGTGGCAGAAGCAATGTTAATAAAAAATCTTCAGAAATAACGTTCTACAGGTTAGTATACAAATATGTAAACAAAGTAATGGCCCGTACTTCAGAGAATAAATTAATAGTATTTGACTGTATTAATTTATCTTTATGTATAATATATCGTGTTTTTAGTGTTTACCGGGGGATAAATAAATAATAGTTTATTAAAAATGTATTGCACTTTGTAGATTATGATTAAATCTTCTGAAGAACTAGTCATATTTTTATAGTAGTTTTAATATTATTGAGTCCGGCCATGATCCCACCGCCATATTGGTATCACCGTTAGCCACGCCTACCTACGCCGTTTTTAATACACACGTTAATATGCTCATAGCTTCTCCATAGATTCTAACTCGATGATTACCACATATTTATTACGTAAAATTTAACGTAGAATAAAGCAAATATCTTATTAAATTTAGGTATTTGGGTAAATTTAACAACAAAAATCAATATTTGCCCTAATTGAGAAAATAAATGTACACATTTGAAACCATTTTATTCCCGTATTCAATAAACGTCGATCACTATTCATTAATTCCTCGCTGCAGTTGTTGGTTTGTAGTTTAATCTTATTATCTCTAGGAACAATTTGGCCTTATTATTGTATCGAATTGAAGCGTCCCGATCTGTCTTATATATTATGCATCAGTAGTTAAATTTGATTCGACTTTCTTGGATTTAATACTTTAACTAGATTGAATTTATTAGCATACAAAACCGGCAGCTCCTACGTTAAGGCAACGAGATAATGCAGTTAGAAGGAAGTAGGTAACTTGATAATAACTTCCAGATTGTAAACTCCTTTAAAGTTCTATTCATGATGGCAGTAAAGGTGAAACCGTGGCTTATATTATGCGCCGGATGTTACTTGTGCCATCTTCTCCTTCTTATTACTTATTATGAATATATTAGCTATGATTAGAGAAATGAAAACCGTGCACTAATAAACTGCCTAATAAAACACCAGCAATTTTATCTCGAGTGGTTGTGTTCTATTTAAACCTAGACGATAGTTTTTAATTAGTTTATACATAAATTCTCTTCTGCTATCGTGATCTTTTAGTGTATTAAGATAGACGAGAATAGTAGTATCTCTAGTTGTAATATAATAATAACTGTGTAACTAACTTGACATTCGAGAATTCTGTTGGGTAATTGTTCTTCATAGCGGAATAGAGTACATGCCTATGTCTTACTATTAGTTATAATAGGAAATATAGAAATTAGTTCTTTATAAAAAATGTATAAACGTAAATTCAATAATTGTGAAAAGTGACGTTCTGTAATTTTTTAATAATCACTACTACGTTTTTAATTTTTTCACTTAGTAATTTTTTGTGCAATCAGAATTAATGTCAACAAATATAAATGTCATAAAGATAATATTCGATTGTGGATTTTGAATGAGTTAGACTCTGACAAACTTTAGTTTAGGAATATGATTCATAACTTGACGATGCGCAGTGATTCTTGTTTACTAGTGTTACCATGGAAACGGCCAGTGTCATAGTTATGTATCGCAGATTGTTCGACTTGTTGATTTGATCGTGATGGATATTTTATTATTTTATTTTAGATTAGTGCTTAGTATATTAGTAGTAGTAATTGGTGAATTATTAGGTCATTTAGTGCGTTAAGTTTAGTTATTAATAATAGTTATTTAACAATATGGCTTGTATTAAATAGCCAAGCAAAGGCAATAATTTATAATGTTAATACGTTTATGGAACTAGAGACGGCACATTTCGAAGCAATTGCAAACCTTTAAAAAAATTGACGTAAATATTGTCAATGACATTTTATTTCCTTATATGTGTGTATGAAAGGTATGGCACGGAAACAAGTCTATCAGCCACAGAATGTTTTATTTATGTTCAAAGATATTTTTTTTGTTCTTGTTTGTTACGTTTTTTTTTAGATATATGCATAAATCACTGTAATTTATATTTCTACTTTCACATCTTAAATAAAATTTATTATATAAAATTAGTAATTCTAAGGTTTCTCTATTAGCAATTGCCAAAATCTGTGATAGACTTAACGGAAGCGAATATTTCATTTCAACAAGAGTTTGAATTAATTTATTAGATTTTTCTAAATATTTGTTGCATCCAAAGAAAATATGGTCAAGTTCTTGGATGTTAACCAGGTAACACCTTTTATAATTGCCAAAAGCTCGGTAGTATAAACGCTACAAACGGGTAGTAATTTATATTTCAATGACTGGTTTGTATTTTGTATAAATACAACACAACCAACACCTTGTTATTACCTATTTACGATGTTTCATCAAATAAATAATACTATTTGCTTGAAACAGAAAATCTGCGAGCTCAATATGGATTATATTAGTAAATAACGATATGAACCACCTTAATTTTATGAAGTGGTCAGAAATCAGTTTATACCTAACTTACTTAAAAAATTCGGTCCTGGTATATATATATATATATTATATATATATATATATATATATATAAATATATATATATATATATATATATATTTATATATATATATATATATATATATATATATATATGTCAGCATTTTATGGTCAGAGAAAAATATTAATTTTATTATTACATACAATTATGTAATGATAGATTTTAACTTAATCTCTATAAAACTGATAATAGTTATACCTACTCTTGTGTTATCTCTCCATTACCAATGTTTGAAAAATACATTCGAATCGTAATCGATTTTTATCTTTATAGATGTTTTAGCCTACAGCAAAATTTGAAATATTTTGAATTCGTTAAAATGTACACAAAAGGAAAAATTTCATTACAGATTGTATCAGCATGTTACATTTAGTACAATTGGAAAAGGTATAAAAAAAGTAAATTAAAGGACTTCCGTAAATTTTTTTAAATACTATTCAAATAATTTTTACTTGTATGTATCCACCAAAAAAAAATAGTAAAGGAAACAAAAACAAAAAAAAGAACTTACTTGCTCAATTGTCTATTTTATTTAAAGGTTTTATTTAAAAATCCTTTATAACAGATATATATTTAAAAATACCCTTTCGGGATACACCACATAATATTTTCGGGCAAAAAGTCTATCATCAGAGTAGTATTACCTAGAATAAGTATTATCACTTTAGTGAAAGAAAACATAAGTCATAAGTTTTAAGACTTTTTGCACATACAATAGTTTCACCATAAAGTGAAATTAACATAATTTTCAGAGTAAATCATACTTTAACCCCAACATATTGATGTTTGCTACTATTATATGGAACAATAAATTGAATGATTTTAAAATTTCTCAACATATTTATTTTAACACGTTTGTGGCTGTTGTCACATTAAGACGTAATACTACAAGTTAGATTGATTGCTTTTTTTATGCATCCCTTCAAAACCTGTAATTTTAATTAGTTGCCATCTAGAACCCATTCAGACAAGGTCAGAGACAACCCCTACTAGAAGTCTTACTTTCCCGTGCAGCATATCTGATACATACCATAACATCACAACATATTTTTTACAACTTCTTCTTTACGTGCCATCTCCGCGACGAAGGTTGGCAATCATCACTGCTATTCTAACTTTTGACACTACAGCCCGAAAGAGTTCAGTTGAGCTGCATCCAAACCATTCTCTGAGGTTTCTCCGCCAGGACATTATTCTTTGCTGCGCTTTCCTTGAATCTATCCCTGTATTATTAGTTTTGGGAATTCATATCTGTCATCACGTATTATATGACCGAGATATTGAAGTTTCCTCAGTTTCATGGAGTCTAGTATCTCCTTGCTGTTCTCTATTCTTCTTAATACTTTTTCATTGGTTATTCTGTCTGTCCAGGAGATTCTCAGAATTTTTCGATGTGTCCGCATTTCAAATCCTTTAAATTTATTAAAACATTCTTTATTTAAAGTACATATCTCTATACCATAAAAAAGAACAGAAAAAAACTTAGAAAACACTTTAGTACTTGTTTTCTAAGATTTAGGCTGATGTCTCTATAACATAATATTTGTTTCATATTATTAAATGCACTTCTAGCCTTTTCTATTCTAGCTCTAATTTCTTTGGTATAATCGTTTGTTTCATTAATGTTTGCCCCTAAATGGTTAATAATTCTGAACTCGTTCTATCGTCGTATTATTTACGTGTAGATTGATGTATTTAATATTTTTCTTTGATATAACCATGAATTTTGTTTAGAGACAGACCAAATAATTCACTTGCTGCAACAACCTTATCTAAAATTTTTTGTAGATCTGTAATATTTTCTGCTATTAGTATTGTATCATCAGCATATCTAATTTCACGTATTTGTAGGCCATTTATTTTTATGCCTGCTACTTCATCTTCCAATGCTTTTTTGAATATTTCCTTTAAGTATGCATTAAACAGTGATGGCGACAAGACACAGCCCTGTCTAACACCTCTTTTGATTTTATTTTATTAGTTTTTAAATTATTTATTCTTATGACAGCTTTTTGTTCATATAGCAGATTATTTATTATTCTTATATCCTGTGTGTCTATGTTCTTTGTTCTTAGTGGTTTTATTAACGGATTATGTTTCACTGTTGGGGCATAGACTTGAATTATGTTTATTTTTATGTCTTTCGTTTTTAGTTGTAGTAGCATAACCCTTTCGGAAAAAGGTAGAACATTCTGAACGTGTTGTGAAATTTTATTGTTTAGTAGTATTTACACGCCATGTGACGTTGTGTGTAATTATTACCCGAATAGTACATCGTATGGTCTCTAACTTTACATTTTCCGTTTCCTATATATCGGTTTTCTCTTATTCCTAAAATATTGATGTTATATATTTTCATTTCTTGGATTACATTATGTGTTTTTCCGGATTTAACATGCTGGTCACTTTTCACGTTCCAATTTTAAATTGTCGGTCTGCTTTTTTCTTTTTCTGATAGGGATTTCGCTGGTTGAGGCCTGAAAAACCCTGACTCTTTTCCTGCCTGATTTTGGTCTCCGATACCCATGATCAGTACAAGTCTGCTTACTCTGTCTTCTTATTTCACGATAATTACACTAGGGATATCTTACGATCTTTAATACAGTGGTTTCCCGTTGCCTTTTGTATTCTTATGCCGTTGGCTAATGTCTTAGCTCAACCGCCATTAGAGCCAGTTTCCCAACCCTAGGACAAAGGACTGTCCTGCCAATTTCCAGCTCATCCGCCATTGGCCAGTAAGTGGGGGGATTGCTTAGACCGGCAATCTCTCGGAGATTTTTTAGAACAATGTAACACAAAATAAAGTTTGTAACTTTTTAAGTGTTTTTATCCAGATATTAGTGCCTTGACTCGTGTATACCTTGTAATTCAACCACATTGCTTTTTTAACCTTAGTCAAATATTAATCTTTATGTTTGCTTTCAATTAAGTGTTAATACTTATTCTAGGTAATATCACACTGATGATGGACTTTTTAAACTGGCGCACCTGGCGAGGTGCGATGCTCCACTGTTTTTACACTGAAAATTTTTCAGTTCGAAAACATTTACCACTGGTATTCTTCGTATCAAACTGCATTTGAAAACTTTGATAACTCCTTTTTTTACCACAAACTTTCAAAGGGTAGTAAAACAATATAAAAAAGTCATGTTCCGGTCAAATAATCACTTCGGTGGTTCCAGCGTTAAATGGAAAAATTGAAACGTTTTCCAATATATGCTATTGACAATAAATGTATGATCGCTTTTTGTTTTTAGTGGGAAGTAAAAGATAAAAGTATTTTTTAATTATTTTTATTGTTTAGTTGCTTGTGTTTATACTAAAAATATAAAGTTCTGTTTTTGTGATTGAAAAATAGCATCCGTAGTAATTGAAAATACAATGGAAATTAAACGATATTTTTCTACGAATAGGTAAATTCCGAGTTTTCTTTTTACATAACTTATACGACATCAAACCCCTTTTGAAGGTTTTATTAAAGTTTGTAGTGGATTTGGTTTTGAATTAAGGAGTCTTGCACTTTGCAGTTTTATTAAAGTGGAAAAACTCAATTTTCGTTGCGTCTTTGTGGAGAAAGACAATATGGGTATCGCGTTTAATATCACGTATACACGAATATTTTCAACATAAAAGCATTCAAGTAGAAAGATTTAACACAAGATATTTTTCAGTTTGATTTATTATCGTATAAAGTTTTTAAAAATTTATCAATTTAAAAATTCCTATTAAGTCAAGTCATAAATACAACATAAGAAACATCTTCATGCAGTTTTATTATCTTTTTATTGTGTTTCATTTTAAATACAAAACGTTGTTAATATTTGGCAAACAATATTTACAACTCCTTTTCAGTTAGTTATCCTACGCAAGGGTGTGGTGAGGTGATAATGCTTCACTGAATGACCATTCAACTTTATTTTGAGACCACCATGAAGAAGATCTGCCTCTTGCCTATCTATGACTCTACTTTCAACGATCAGTCTTTCCATGCCTTCTTTCCTTCTAGTGATATGACCAAAGTGCGTCAGAACATTTCGGTTTATTGTTGTATTGTCTTTTTTTTTCAATTTACGATCACAATCTGGTCATAAATCACCGATAATGTAGTTTAATCTACGCTATATTATTAGAGTTGCTAGAAATCAAGAATTTACCCTATGGTGAATTTTTCATCTAATCTGATAAATACCGAACTAATGTTAACATGCACCATTCGTACAAGCACCGTGCTCTGCTTCTTTACTGTCACCTAAAGTAATTAGAAGTGCTTTGTTCTCTTCAGTCTTCTGGTTGACCCGTGTTGTCAAGAAGGTGGATTGCTTCAATAGTCACACGACTATGGAGTCATTTTTTATGATTTTTAGCCGTCTTCGTGATAATTGTAGCCACAGTTGTCATACCCAGGTCCTTATGGAGGTCGCTGTTCCTTACGTACTATACGTATGGCTAACATAAGTCCATATGGTACTTGGTTATTATTAATTTATTCTGGACTATTTTGTATCTTTTTATTGGTTATGTGAACGTAAATAAATTTATTTACGTTCTGCCTAATTTTTAATTTTTTTGTTCAGGAATGTATTCTGTTAACTGCTGTTTGCAGTTTATTTATTGTCTTTTTGATAGTGTCATCGGCCGCTAACGTGACCGTATGGGTGGGCAGTGGGTAATTGGTCTTTTTAAATTTTTTGTAGCTTCTCATAAATAATCATCAGTTTAATTAGTTCTATTATCATCCGTTAAATTTTTTAAGTATGTGTTAATTGTTTTATTCTTTATTCGTTGGATTTCTCTTTTGAGTTGTTGACTCGCATTGTTTAATCTTGTTTTATCTTAAGGAAAGCTTGTTGCCATATTCTTCTCAGTTTCCTTTTATTGGTTAATATTTTCTTATTTCCTTTGGATAATTATTTCCCTTTACCATATACAAAACCCTTATACAACCAGTGTTGACATATGGGTCGGCGACATGGACCATTTCCAAGGCAGATGAAAATCTCCTGCTTATATTTGAACGATGGATTCTGAGAAGAATACTCGGTAACATCTGTGAAAATGGTGTTTGGAGAAGGAGGTAAAACTATGAGCTATATCATAGATATAAACATATATTTACAACCGTATATATACAAACATATATATATATATATACAAACATGTCGATCGGATAGCCAAGCGGGCTGGGCGGCTGGCTTCTCCTTCGCTTCAATGCGAGAGATGTCAGTTCAAATCCCCGGCCCGGTGAATAGAAAACAAAAAGGCTAACGCAGTAGTTTAAAATTCTAAAATGGATCTGCGGCTTAGTCTAGAATATGCTGGTATCTGATCGGCCTATGGTGGAGCAGTACGGCAAGAGATAAGGGCTTGCGGCTAGGTGATACTCCTCCATAGATCCCTACCGGAAGGGCGTGGAACGCCTAAATACCGGGTATATATATATATATATATATATATATATATATATATATATATATATATACAAACATATATACAACCCTCCTAGAAGAATCCTTATTTCACAACCTGTAGGAAGTAGAAGTAAGGGTAAGCCAAAACTGGAGATGGAGGGATGGTGTAGATGAGGATGGTAGACAAATAGGGGCAGCAAACTGGAAACAGTTGACAATGGATAGAACTGACTGGCGTAATATACGTGGGAAGGTCGGGGCTCTTTTATAGGGCTGTAGCACCAATGATAATGAATTATTTCCCTTTACCCTAGCTTTCAGCACAGGGCTGTGTTTTTCGATGACGCTTGCTGAATATTGTGCACAACAGTTTAACTTTCTCGTCTAGCTGCTCTGAGTTTTTTAGCTGTAATGCCAGGTTGATTTTCTCTGTGAGACATAGTTTTAAACTTTTCCAATATATAAGGTTGTTAGTTCCACACATCATCAATGTTAATTATGAAGAAACCTATTAAGTAATAAATTTTATTTTTATCTGTAGGCCAATAGAATGGTCAGCCAGTAGATGTTGATTTGCACCTATGTAACTTCCTTTCCTCTAGTGGTAGTTAGTCTAGAGCCCTAATCAGTAATCTTTACATTAAAGTCTCCTTCCACTATATATCTTTCTCCTAAGGTATTCAAGAACTCGTTATATTGTTTTTTAATGGATTGTCTAGGCGAACAATTTATTGAACTTACATTGATATCACAGTTTTTAGTTCTTACACATACCTTAGGTACTCGCTGTAGATGAGCAGTTTTATACCTACTCTAACTCTCCTTGATGAAGTATATTATTTTTAAATACGATTGTACTACCTCCTTTGGCTTAATTATGAAGGTGTATTGTATAGTACACCTTATATCCTCTGAATTGTATGTATGATTGATTTTTAAATGTGTCTAAGATATGAGGCAGATGTCAATTTTCTAGATGTCAAGGATCGCCTGTAATTTGTTGATGTATTAACCCATTGACATTCCATTCCATAATTCTGATTTCGCAAGCCATTTCTGATTTTGGAAATAATAACACCCTTAGCGCTATGTTACAAGCGAGTAAATCTTTGATTCAATTTTTTTAGTTCATCTAGTATGAGCTGTAGAGTCGAGTCTGATTCTTTCTCATTCTCGTTTTCCATGTAGATTTACATTGTTAGTTTTCAATTCATCGCTGTATCTCTTATTTACAGTAGCTTTTAATGTATGTTTTCAATCAGTAGCTTTTTCTTTGACTTTAGCATTGGTTGACTTTTTTATATTTCTGTTTGTTATTTTCTACATCTCTTTTACAACAACATACCCTCTGTAGTTAGCAGGATGCCTTTTACCACAATGGGCAAATTTTGACGTTTTTTGGGTTGTCACAATGTGTAATTAATATTTAATTCTTGTAGCGCATACTCATTTGAACAATCTGATGTACCGGGTTTCTCATTATATTTTGACCCCCACTTATTTGCCTTAATTTCGGAAATACAAAAAAAGTTTCAAATATAAGTTGTATTATTTTATCTGTACCGACCAACAATGTAGCAACAGACCAAATTTTGTAAACAGGATGCATCTTTAATATTTTAAATGGGACACCGTATTTTTTTATAGTTTTTAGTAGCCCTGCCTAACGATAGGTAGGTATGCAACTGACATTTCAAAATGGAACAATTAATAATTTGTTATAAACTGTCAGTCCTCATACCGAAATGGGTTTTACTGCAGATGAAAAAGTAGGTATATTCTCAATTTATGTAAAAAATAATAAAAACGAGCAAGCGACAAGAAGAGAATATAGGCTGATTTATCCAGATTGATAGACTCCTTCTGCAAATACATTTTGATATAATTATCGTCATGTCATAAATGAAAAATAATTCAAACGGAAGAAACGTACTATCGTAGAAAATGATGATGAAGATCTTAATACTTTGCTTTACTTTGAAGGTAAAAATTAAATACTTAAATAATAGATTAAATTCATAATAACATTTTTATTTTAGAAAATTCCGAAACTAGTCGAAACAATACTACTAATGCATTAGAGAAAAGCCGTGCGACGATACATAGAGTTTTAAATAAGCCGTACAAAATATTACCGGTTCAAGAACTAGGGATGGGAAAAACCTACCGGTTTTAACCGAAAACCGGTTTTTTTACTTCGCAATAAACGGTTTTATCGGTTGTTTTTTTGTCCCGGTTATAACCGGTTTTTTATTTGTAAAGTAAAAATCGGTTATTAGGTTTTTACGGTGATTAGGATAGGTATTATTTTGGATCCCAATCATAATTATTATTCTCAAGTAATTATTCCAAACAAAACCATAATTCAAATTTTAGTTTATTTTATAAATACAGAAGCAAACTGAAAGTGCATACTTGTAACCTGTTGGATTAAAAAAACCGAAAACCGGTTTTTAGGAAAACCGTTTTTTTTTGGCCGGTTATAACCGCCAGGTTAAACCGTAAGCGAAAAAAACCGGTATAACCGAAAACCGGTTTTGTGTCAAAAACCACCATCCCTATCAAGAACTTACCGATGTTCATAAGAGACAGCGTTTACAGTTCTGTCAAGACATGCTTACAAATTTGAACAATGATCCTAATTATTTTTATAACATTTTATGGACAGATGAATCAAATTTTTCAACTTCAGTCATTTTTAATAGAAGAAATAGGTATTCGTGGGAAGAGAAAAATAATAGAAAAAGAAAAATTAAGCAAATAAAAAAGTCAGGAAAAAAATCAATAAATGTGTGGTGCGGAATATTACAAAACAAAATAGTTGGACCATTGTTTTATGATTATAAATTAACTGGGGAATCATATTTGGATACAGTCATTACAGAAGTGGATGAGTAATTAAATCAAAATTATACACAAAATTAATTAAATAGTACATGGCAACAAGATCGAGCACCCCCACATAATGTCGTATCCGTTAAAGAACATTTAAATAATCAATTTATTGTGTGTATCAGCAATAAGGGTACCATTACATGGTCACCAAATAGTTCCGACTTGACACCATGTGATAGCTTTTTATGGGGGTTTTTAAAAGAAAGAGTGTATTTTGAGTTAATTACAAATATTAACACTATCACGGCAAAAGTTCGCGCGGAAATTAGAAATTTAAATCGTCATAAAACACAATATCTGACGCATTAGAAAATTTAAGACGAAGATATTACTTGTGCATTGATAACAATAGAGGCCACTTTAAGCATCCATTGTAGTCTTAAATGTAGTCTTGTATCTTAAATGTAGTATTGTAAGTATAGTAGTACCATACGCCATTATAGAATAAAACTAATGCTACACTATGTTATATATTTTGTAATCAGGAAATGCAGGTCTACTCAAAACTATAAAAAATACAGGGTGTCCCATTTAAAATATAGAAGATGCATTTTATTGGGCACTCCCTGTATACAAAATTTGGTCTGTTGCTACACTGTTGATCGGTACAGATAAAAAAATACAACTTTTAATTAAAACTTTTTTTGTATTCCCGAAATTAAGAAAAATAAGTGGGGGTCAAAATATAATGAAAAACCCTGTACATGGAATTCGTAATACATATCTTAAAGGCGTTGAGTCGGTTTGTGTCAGATTTCTTAATACTCCATGTTTCAGAGGCCTATGTTGCAAAAAGGAATATCAGTGCAGATGCAAAGCAAAGTTTGGTGGTCCAGTCATTGTTAATCGTCGTACTATTTCTTCTTCACTTCCTAAGTGGTTAAAATTTTCTACCTAATTATCCTAGGTAGTTGGACTTTTCAAATACATCGTATCTTGCTATGCTTGTAACTTCTGCTTGAATATTTTTAGCTCGATCAATTTTCCACTTTTTTCTTTTTTTCTTCAAAACTCTTGTTTTTTTGTCTTTATTTTGTTTTATTCTGATTTGGCCAAATAAAAACATATTTGGCAAAAATTATTAGTGCATGTGTGTTCAGTGTGCGTTCCAAAAGTATGTGCACAGGGATTAAAAAATGTCTCTGTGCACCACGTGTATACACTTTCTTAAAACTAGGAATGATTTTGAAAATCCTAAATTTGACACGCAGCAAAATTACCGGACATGGGCAAGATTTAGCAGATGGGCCAAATTTCGAAAGTCATTCCTATCCATGACCAGGACGAAACTTGGCGAAAATATAAATGTTTGGTTCTTTGAGAGCATAAAGAGAGTTGTAAATAATATATTTGTACTGTACATTACTTGCAAATAATTTATTACGAAGAAAATAACGGAGATTAAAAAGCTTGTGGGATGATAAGATGAGCGATTATGCCGAAAATTACGTGATATCATAATGACTCGAAAAATAATACTGTGTACCAACCAGATAGCCTGAGTACCAACAGCAGTGTATTGACTCCTAAAGTAGAAATATTTAGGGTTAAGGAGCTATCTGGCTTGAAGTTTAGTTAGTTTTCCTTTTGCATCCTTAACCCATTCATGGATTGTTTTTATTAAATGTTCTTGCTTAGAAATTCTGTACTTCTTCATAGAGTGCCATCCCCATACGAAGTTTGGCAATCATTATGGCTCTTTTTATTTTTGAACTTGCTGCTCTAAACAAATCAATTCATCCGCGTTGATACCAATCACGTATTTAGAATTCTGCCACTTAACCAAGAATTCTGCCTTCAGACAACATATCTTCCTCTTTGAATCTTTCTTTGTATTATGAGTTTAAAAATTTCATATTTTGGTTTTTTAATCACGTGGCATAGGTATTTTAGTTTTATTGTTTGTATAATGATTAGTTCTGTTTTTTACCAACCCTGTCCATTACTTCTTTATTTGTAATTCTATGAGTCCATGATATTTTTAATACTCTGCGGAATAACCACAGTTCGAAAGCCTCGATCCTTTTTAAATTAAATTTTCTTAATGATCAAGTCTCAGTTTCAAATAATAACATTAAATATTTATGTATGTATGTATATATATATATATATATATATATATATATATATACATATATTGTTTTTTAGAGTTTATAGTAATTCTCATCTTAACACTAAGTCCCATCAGTAATCTCAGTCCTCAGTCCTCTTAGGACCTTCTCATTCTTAAGCCTTCCATTAGGTATTTTAGGTTTTCTATTCTTGTTACAATAAACACAGTGTGATCAGCATATCATACGTTGTTAATTAAATTTCCCTTATTGGTAGCTCCCACTTTGATACTATTGAGCGTGTTTTTAAAAATTTTTTTATAATATAAATTAAGCAAAGTTTATTAGTTTATTTAAGAAAAAAACAAATGCTCATAGGCCCCAGAATCGTAAACAAAGGATTACCTCAGGGTTCTGTATTGAGTCCTATCCTGTTTAATTTGTACGTAGCGGATTTGTACAATATTAAAATAAATAACATACTATTCAACCTCATACAATACGCAGATGATTTCTGCATTTACACAGAACACAAAGAATATAAACAAGCAATCAAAAACTTGGATAGTATTTATCAACTACTTCAAAAATGGCTTGATAAAAACAATTTTGAATTATCTTGTAATAAATCACAGGTTTGCATTTTTACCAGACATTATAAACCTAATGATCAAATAATTAAATTAGGAAAACATCAATATCCACTAAAAAATAAGGTCAAATATTTAGGGATGACACTTGACAAACATTTGACTTGGAAGGATCACATTGAGGATATGTTAAACAAATGCAACAAGGGAATAAATTTTCTTAAATCGATTAATAAAACGTGGTGGGGTGCTGATGTAGACGTAAATTTATTATTCTACAGAGCGTATATTCGCTCTATTTTGGATTACGGAAGCATATTTTATGGATCAGCCAGTAATGTATTGCTAAATAAAATTAACGTAATACACAATTCAGCTCTACGTACATGTTTAGGTGCTATGAAGTCCACACCAATTCAACCATTGTATTTGGAAGCCTTGGAACCGCCTTTAAATATCAGACGAAACTTCCTGACCGAAAAATTTCTGGTAAAGACATATATAAAAAATCAATCGTTATACACAAAGCTCATCACTCTGAATTGCTATGATTTGTCTACTAAATACTGGGAAAAAAAGAAATCGCCTTTAGTCTGCGAAGCTCTGCAACATAATATGGAAGCATTAAAAGAGATAGATAAAGCTACGTATACACTTCAAAACATCTCATATGCAACATATCATGGTTCAAATGCAGATATCATGGTACCAAAATATAGTGACAGTATACACATAAATAGAAAGATTATTCACTCAATATTATCAGAATTCGAAAACTCCGTTGTTATATATACCGATGCCTCCAAATCATCAAACGGTACTGGATGCGCATTTTTTATTCCATTGGAACGAATAGAACGCACATTTAAGTTGAACTCCCAGATCTCTATTTTTACAGCAGAAGCTCTTGCAATATATGAGGCCTTACTTTATGCAACAGAAAGTAACTCGAACCATATAGTGATATTATCAGATTCTTTATCAGTTTTGACCTCTATTGGGAAACCGGGATTGCCAAATACGTACAGTTGCCCTTATATTTACAAAATTAAGGATATCAAACAAAAGTTAGTAACAAGGGGCAAAAATGTACTTTTTGTTTGGATTAAAGCACATATAGGTTTGGAAAATAACGAACATGTAGACCAATTAACAAGAGAAAGTATTATGTCTGGTACAGAAACTTCGTATAAAATCAAGGCTTGCGACTTTCTGGCTTTCTTAAAATTAAAATTATACCAAAGTTGGGATAATATATGGAAGGAATATTCCATTGTTATCCCAAATAGATACACTTCTCTTCAAACAGATATTCCTAAAACTCCTTGGTATAAGTTTTTTAATGTACCTAGAAAATATGTTACCACGATCATAAGACTGAGATTTGGGCACGCTTGTTACCCCAAACATTTATTTAAACTTGAGGTTTTAGATAATGATCAATGTGAATTTTGTACAGAAGAAGGAAACCTAGATCATATATTTTTCAGTTGCCCCAGAAATATTATAACTTCATCCAGATTAATAAAAAATTTACACAAACACAACATATTAGCCCCTTGGAACCTTCAGTACCTATTATCATTAGACTCGAGAGCAGTGTATGATTTATTAGTTATGTTTTTAAAAGATAGTAAAATAACCATGTGAATAATTATACATTAGTTAATAACGTAACCTTTGTCTCTAACCCAATTGTTTAAATTCCTTTCTTACCGTGGCCTAGTGTTGTATGTAAAAAAAATGCCTTGATGGGCCCCTAGGCGAGAAGAGTGTGACCCTGTTTACCTGTTTTGTATATTTATTTTAATTTTAATATAAACTCAGACAATCTTTCTTTTACCATGTTGAGTCTGGCTGAATGACTAAAAGTCTATGCCAAAAAAAAAAAAAAAAAAATTAAGCAAAAGTGGCGATAAAACGCATCCCTGTCTAACTCCTCTACAGATCTTCATTTCTTCTGACTGTTGCTCATCAATTTGAACTACGGCTCTTTCCGACTGGTTCTAATATAATATTTACATTATCTTTATAATTTTACTGTCAATGTGCCCATTTATAATTATTGATATTAGTATAAATTCTATACTAGAGAGATGCAAATGTGTCAAGTTACATCAATTAAATTTCCATAACATATCTTAATGATCTGTGCTGCCTTTATTATGTAGCTTGCATTGTAGCGTTATTAAAACTTCTACGCATGGTATACTTTCTGGTAAAAATAAATGGGACAGCTCATCTGGAACAAAATATGTTATGGTCAATTTATTGTTGGTTGTCTCCAATTGCTTTTGACGCAATAAGGTTTTTCTTTTACATCTTTGAGTAAAACCCCTACCATTTGGGTTTGGACGTATTTATTTCCTTATAAAATTCAGTAAATCGTATATTAACAATTATTTAATATTTCTTTAATCCCACCACTTTCATCAATATTTCACTTCTATTTTAGAATACAACTTTATTCGAACACCAACAATATTACAATACTTGTTTTAAGATCTTTACATAACAACAACTACTCAAAATTTTGAGTTTTTATATACATTTTCTCACGTTTCAGACATTACTAGATATTTCGGGACTTTTCGATCACGTCTCGAGCATTCTAATTTTTTTTAATACTTTTAATAATTTTAATAATTTTAATAATTTTAATAATTTTAATAATTTTAATAATTTTAATAATTTTAATAATTTTAATAATTTTAATAATTTTTTTTTAAGTGAATTTTTCTATATAGAATAAATCTCACGGAACTCTCGTTACAATAAATACGGATAAAAAACAGTAATATCCAATACTAAATATCTGCCAGAATGTAATTTTCTTCTTGACAAACCAAGAAGAGGTGAGACACATAATGGATGATAAGTGATGCTGGTATACTTGCTCTGAAGTTGACGGATAATAAAGTAGTTCATTTTATGAATAATTTTCATAATATCCAACTTATTTCAACGAAACAAAAGAATGGTTTTAAGGAAAATTTTACTTGTAAGTTTAGTTTAAGGTCTACAAAAAACATAGCATACATAGACAAGTCGGATGTGTTTTAAAATTGTTACGAAATTAACCACAAATCAAAGAAATAGTCGTTGCCAATGTTTTTATTATTTTTAAAGAGGATATCATCGTACCTACACTCTCTCTATAAAAAAATAATTTCGAGTTGCAGTTTCTTCTAGACTCGGGTGCTCCTTCAATTTCTGTTTAGAAGGGTAGAAAATTAGAACCTGAGATAAATAAAGTTCCCACTCAAATAGGCACCAGCGAAGCAGATCACATATGCCATTACATGGGGCTAAGACAAAAATGTGCATAATTTAGTACAATAAATCAACTCCGTATAATGAGACTACTTTGCACTGTATATAATTTGCGGTTTTGTTTAGCAGAAAAAGACAATTGGTTCTTAAAATGTCGTAAAAAATAAAAGTATAATTATATGTTTTATTGTTTTTAATATTAATATTTCCGTTATTGATAATTTCGGAAAATGCACAAAATTATGCTAATAATTACTAATGGTTACACCATAAAATGATTACATAATAAACTTTTGATTAAAAATACTTGTGTACATTGTTAGGGTGGCAAAAGCGTTTTCTTCGCTTTCATAGGCCAACTTATTGTAAACCCGATAAAACTGTGCAATTATTTTATTTCATTTAATATAAACTTTCTCACTGAAAGCCCGTTTATAGTGGCTATTAATTGTTGTGATTGAAAAAATGTGAAAACGAACGCCATCTCTAATGTCCTTAGGCACTTTTTTGTGGTTATCTTTTTTACAAAAAAAAGACCTTGCGAAGAGAAATCCATAAATTTTCTGGATTTTTATTTGCACAAATAATGTAAAAATAATTAAAATACATACAATTACAAAGAAAATGAGACTCATTTAGTTGGCCTTATACCATAAATCACAAAAGTTTTATTTAAAAATTATTTATAAAAGGTGTATAATTAAAAAACCCTTTCAGGCTACATTACAACAGAGCGTCTTTGCAATTACTAGTTCATCATCAGCGTATTTACCTGGAATAAGTGTACCCAATTTAGTGAATACAAACCTAAGGATTACATTTTGACTAAATACCTTTGTTTAAAACTTGGTGTAATGTTAAATTTATTAACAGATACCCTGCATGGCAACGTAAGACTCAAAATAGGTTTGGTGAGTCTAAGACTTTTTTTTTTTTTAGGAGGTTTATATATTCTACTCTATTCACAGACAAGACATTTCACTTCACATATCTTTCGTCATTAATTAACAACTTTAAACTTTTAGGTACCAAAATTTAAAATATAGAGTTAATTTAAAACATATTAAAAACATTTTAAATATTTAATTTTATCCTTGTTCTTTTAGGTATATATACCGGGTTTCTCATTATATTTAGATCCCCACATTTTCCTTAATTTTGGGAATAAAAAAAATTTTCAAATAAAAGTTGTATTATTTTATCTGTACCGACCAACAATGTAGCAACAGACCAAATTTTGTATACAGGAAGTGCCCAATAAAATGCATCTTCAATATTTCAAATGGGACACCCTGTATTTTTTTATAGTTTTGAGTATTTCCTAAATACCAATATATAACATTTTGTAGCATTAGTTTTGTTCTATAATGGCATATGGTACTACAAAAGGGTAACCATAGGGGGCTATGCAACTGACATTTCAAAATGAAACAATTATTAATTTATTATAAACTGTCAGTCCTCAGACCGAAATGGGTTATACTGCAGATGAAAAAGTAGATATATTCTCAAGAGGAGAATAGAGGCTGATTTATTCAGATAGACAGACACCTCCTGCAAATACATTTTTATATAATTATCGTCATGTCATAAATAAAAAAATGTTTGGACGGAAGAAACGTACTGTCGTAGGAAATACTTAATACTTTGGGTAGGAAGATCTTACTACTTTGCTTTACTTTGAACGTAAAATTTAAATACTTAAATAATAGATTAAATACATAATAACATTTTTATTTTAGAAAATTCCAAAACTAGTCTAAACAATGCTACTAATGCATTAGAGAAAAGCCGTGCGACGATACCTAGAGTTTTAAAAAAGTACAACTATAAGCTGTACAAAATATTACCGGTACAAGAACTTACCGATGTTCATAAGATAAAGCGTTTACATTTCTGTCAAGACATGCTTACAAATTTAAACAACGATCCTAATTATTTTATTTATAACATTTTATGGACAGATGAATCAAATTTTTCAACTTCAGGCATTTTTAATAGAAGAAATAGGTATTCGTGGGAACAGAAAAATAATAGAAAAAGAAAAATTAAGCAAATAAAAAAGTCAGGAAGAAAATCAATAAATGTGTGGTGCGGTTCAGAACAAAATAGTTGGACCATTGTTTTATGATTATAAATTAACTGGGGAATCATATTTGAACACAGTCATTACAGAAGTGGCTGAGTTATTAAATCAAAATTATACACAAAATCAATTAAATAGTATGATATGTCAACAAAATGGAGCACCGCCACATATTGTCGTAGCCGTTCAAGAACATTTAAATAATCAATTTAATGTGTGGATCGGCAATAAGGGTACCATTACATGGCCACCAAATAGTCCCGACTTAACACCATCTGATAGCTTTTTATAGGGGTTTATAAGAGAAAAAGTGTATTTTGATTCAAATACAAATATTAACACTATCACGGCAAAAGTTCGAGCGGAAATTGATAATTTAAATGGTCATAATAACACAATATCTGACGCATTAGAAAACTTGAGACGAAGATATTACTTCTTATGCATTTATAACAATGGATAGCACTTTGAGCATCTATTGTAACCTTAAATGTAGTATTGTATCTTAAATGTAGTATTGTAAGTCATTAATTTTGTTTACTTTCTAAATATATTTTTTTCTTATCTTAGTATAGTAAAAGTAGTACCATACGCCATTATAGAAAAAAACTAATGCTACACTATGTTATATATTTGTAATCAGGAAATGCAGGGCTACTTAAAACTATAAAAAAATACAGGGTGTCCCATTTGAAATATTGAAGATGCATTTTATTGGGCACTCCCTGTATACAAAATTTGGTCTGTTGCTACACTGTTGGTCGGTACAGATAAAATAATACAACTTTTATTTAAATTTTTTTTTGTATTCTCGAACTTAAGGAAAATAAGTGGGGGGTAAAAATATAATGAGAAACCCTGTACCAATTGATGCTTGCCTACTTCAGATTAAATTATAAAATTATAATTTTTAAAGTCAATACATACGCACAATCTTTTCACAATATTTAAAAATAATTTTCAGGATACGTTAGATTATTTAGTCTCCAATATTTTAATGTTTGCTTCTGTTACAAGTAACGATTAATACAATTTTTAAAACATTCATTTAACCCATTGTTGGCTAGTGTCGCATTAAGACACCAACTACAAGTTATATTGTCTGCTTTTTTCTTACATTTGTCCTAAAAATGCCATTTTAAACAGTTGCCATCTAGAGCCCATACAGAGACATCGTCTCAGGCTCAGCAACCCCATTGGAAGTCTATTTGTTAATAACTTTAAAATCACACCAAGTTTTTAACAAAAATTTAATAAATAACAAATTTTGTAATATTTTAAGGGTCTTTACTCACATATTATGTGACTTCTCTTATGTATATCTGGTAAGTTTTTAACCACATTGCTGTTTAACTTTGTAAAAAATTCAATCATTACATTTGTAATCAGTAAAGAGGTTATATTTATTCCAGAGAAATGCACTGATGATAGACCAGTAAGTCCAAAAACATTCTGTTGTAATGTAGCCCGAAAAAGTATTTTAATTATATACCTTTAATAAAGGAAAAAAAAACTTTTAATAGACATAGGTTATTTCGTCACAATGACCAAAAACACTCTCTACCTTTAATAACACTTTGTAAAAATATGTGAAGGGTGTCGGGAGAAAATCATGGATCTCATCAATAAATGGTTTTGAGAAAAACAAATTTTAAAGTTATAAGACTATTTACGACAAAAAAAATGTGTTGGGAGGTATTAAAGATAAACATAATGATAGAAAAAAGTATTGGTAATATAAAATAATGTAAACAAAGCATAAGAGTTGAATTGTTTTTAAGAAAATAAAAAATTAGTCGCGTTATGTCCACTTTTTAACGAAGAAAACAATGGATATCACCAAGTACAGGCCTTTAGTCACAGTATTATTTCTGCTTTGTTTTTGCTTTTTTGTTCTCTGGTTTTCATCTAAAATAAAATAAAATATTTTAGTTAAAAAATCGATCTTACTAATAAAAGATTTTAGCTTTTACTTGATTTTCTGCTTCCTTGAGTTGTGTTTTATCTTACAGACTTCAGTCCTGAAAGACCTAGTGTTGGTTGGTACCATTTTGTTTTTCTGAAAATTAATATTTTTTTGATATCATAAAACATATTTTATAAAAAGTTATTTACCTATCTTTCACGGTTGGATCATGTATTGCCTTCTTTTTATCAATCATTTTTTGTTTACATGGCTTCTTTTCATGAGAAATTGAAACATAAATCTCTTTTGCATCTCGAAACTCGCAGACCTTAGATAAAAATACTATATCTTTATATTTTTCATCACTTATAGGAATAAAGTTGAAATACGACTGGTTAGGTTAATGAAACTATAATTCTTTAAGACTTTTAGACTTTTTTTACTGAGCGTAAGAACGAATTGGATCATCAAGCCTTATCCTATTATATGCATCTCGATGCAACATAGTAAGGGGGTTGGAACTGATGCACAGTATTTCCTTCATGTTTTTTACTGCGAAAGGGCATTTCTTCAGATATCTATTGGTAAAAAGGGTCCACTCTTTAACAAAATCTTGAGTTACTGAGATGATGAAAAATGGGAATGGTTTTACGCGAGAATTGAATATATTTTCTTCCCAATCTAAAGATGTTTCCATTCTATTTTTGAGGTTGATCAGTCCCATATTTTTGTCGCATTCCTAGTAGGAATGCCCTCTCACAGGATAAATTATTTCAATGGACCGCAAACGTTCAACAACAGTTACCATGTAGTGAAAAAATCTTACAACGGTTTAGTTTTTATTTTGTCCACCAGCGCCATCACAATAGATATGCAAATTTTGAACTTTCGTATTCAAACTATTCATAATGAAATGAAAAAGGAACGAACATACTTCGTCAGATCCCTTTTTTGCAACATATTCAGAATAGCTAGATAGTACATGTATGTTAAATGTGTACATAGAGAGCTGCCTGCGATAATATATATATATCATTCGTTGTAATATTAGGCAGTGAAATATTTTTTCCATAATCCATAGTTATCGCTTCGAATGTCGCAACTGTTCGTGCTTTTTTTTGTCTGCCTTTTTCCTATCATAAAAGGTTTGGGCCTTACGTAGATGAAGCTCCCGAGCAAATGTGAGTTTAAAAAGTTCATTACTATTCTCTGCAGTTTTCATTTTTGCATTTAATTTGTCACATTCACTGCATGTGTCACTCCGCAAGTATCCAAAGCCTAATGTCTCTTGAAACAGCAAAAACATTTTCCGTATATTTAAAGTTTTAAATAGATAGGTCTTAGATTGATTGTCACGTAGGCTGTAATTACTTTGTCGTGCTTTAAAAGATTCAATATGTAAACGAACAGTCTCTAGAATATCTTGCTTTAACTTTCTATAATTTTTTCCACCTCTTCTATCTTTAGGTGCAAAACCTGTCATCTTTAACGATTTCTGTAAATATTGAAGTTTACTTGCAGTAATCCCGTGTACTGCCAAAAAAAATTTAACATAAACTAGAATTTCTGTGATATTTTGTGTTATTGAATCATCATTATCGTCCCCATCAGGCTTTATTCGTACTCTGTACATATATATAACTTGAGTCGTGAAACTTTGCCTCATTCTTATTTTTTGCTCTTAATCGTCGTTTTTGTACATTTATTAGGGTTATTAAAGAACAAAGGTATGAATTTTGGTCGTCGTGCGACAATAATGAGTTGAAATAATCTAGAATACGTTTTTTTGTTTCTGTCACTTACTTTTTCGACGCACTTTAGCCGTTTGCATCTGCAAAACTTACCAAATTCGTGGGATCGTAACCTTATTTTCTTCATAACCTCGTACATCCTCCGCATTTTTTTTTTTCATCACTCTTAGCCATTCTGAGATAATATTATATTGAACTCTCACACTAAACAATACTGTATACCAATAATAATTTTCGTATAGTTATAAAACAATCGGCTGCTCTGTTGTTATTTGTAAACAAACTTACCTATCTAAAAATGTGTGTATTACAAATCAACCGAAAAATCTACATTTTATCATGCAGCGTGCCGACGTGGCAAGTGATATTGCTTGGGTGACAATCATTGTTTTAACCCAATTACGCATGGACTAATACTGTTTTCTCCCGACATGGTTAATTTAAAAGGCTTAAAATCTCTAAACATTCGACTTTTTCTACCGATTTGATGGACTGATGCGATAGTATTTGTTAAAATCTACAGAATGACGTATTTAACTAAATTTCACCCAATTGGTGACATCCACGGTTTTCTCCCAACTCCCTTCATTTCTCTCTTAACTTTTGTAACGGAAAAGAAATGTCTATACTGGCATAACTCAGATGTGCCACTATCGCTACTACTTAAAAAAATAAATGAAATCCGTTATAACACATACGCTATCTAATAAAAACTGTGATTGTTAATGTTGGACCTGTATTGCTGCAATGTACCTACTGAGTTAAATTTCAAATTTAATTATAAATGTTAATATTTTTTTATTACCTACTGTTTTTACTATTTCCACTATTTTCGCTGGTGATCGATTTTTAGTTTTAAAAGTTGCACCTAAAAGATTAAATTATTTCTTAACTTGACATAAAATGGATACTGTAAACTTGGCTTTAGTTTCACATAACCCGTAAAAAAACTTAAACTTGCTTAAAGTGATAAAAAGAACAAACTATGATTTATACTTCTTTATTCAAATTTTAAATATATTAAATAGAATATTTTGTTTTACATAGAGCTTTATTAATGAACCTTCCTCGCCGTGTATAGTGAAGGTCCGGTTTTTCGTTCGAGAAGTAGAAGATAAGGAGAAAAGTCTCTCGACACTAATTGTTCAACATTAAGATAAATGATCACAACTCGAAATTCATGTTTATTTCGCCGTGGAAGGATGAGTCCCCATTTTTAAAATTTCACAAAAAGTAGACACGCTTATGATGGGGAAATGGGTAGAAAGCAGTGAGTGGGGAGAGAGAAAGAATGATTTATTGCTACTTCAACTTGAAATGGAAGTAGAAGTAGTCCTTTAAATGGAATGATTTAGATTCGAATTGAATAACAAATCCTTTTGCTGTTAGAATATAAATGCCGAGGCAAAAAGTACGCTTAATCATGTTCTGCAGATGGTTCTGAATATATTAACAAAAACAATAAGTAGCTAAAACAGATTACCCAAATATTATTGTTAATAAATTTAACTCTTTTGTAAAATCTCTACTTGGTTAGGTGAAAATTTTGAATTTTTTGAACATTTTATTTTTTTAATACCAAAAATGCTTTTCATATATTTTCTCTTGGTATGAATATACACTTTTTGTGAAGACTATAACGGAAGGGACGGAAATATAGATCATGTTGGCTAAACCAAATGATAAAGAATCTTGTGAAAAATAAACAGCAGTTGTTTAACACTGCAGAGACTCCTAAAAGTCAATTAATAGTTGTTCGTCTATGGTCAAGAGTTCATTTTCACTGATTTTTTTAGTGTATATTATACCATGCGGTCCATATGTATGGAGTAAATTCATTTTTAGCGTTATTATGTACCATGTGAAAAAAACCTAAGACAGGTCGATTTTTATTCTTAAACTGACTACTTTTAGTATGAACATATTATCCCCCTCCAGCACTCCCTTTGAATTATAAGTACCCACTCGAAAATTTTAAATAACAAAGGGGGTCATGTGGCACCTTGTTAGAAAGGGATTTTAGTCCTCTGTTCAGCAATATAAAGTTTTTTGAGTTTGTGCAATCATAACTGAGAAAATTGATTTTTAATATTAAATTAAATGTTTAATTTGACCACCATTATACACTTCTTGAAAATAACCGAGACTTCTTGAAACTAACCGAGACTTCTTGAAAAAAAAAACCGAGACTTCTTGAAAATAACCGAGGCGATTTTGAAATTCTCGTACAATCTCTTTTGTTTGATCTCGGGGGATATTTTGTTACTTTCTTCGGTTATCCTATCTTTTAAATCAGCAATATTGCCTGGTTTATTAAAATATACTTTAGAAAAAAATCAGGTACTTTCATATCTGTTCTGCTAAACATTAGGGAAAATCTTTGAAGATAATAAAATATTAGTCAAAAAGCCAAATAAACAATTGATATGAATCTAGTAGGCTGCTATCATTTAGGTATTTAAAGTTACTAAAAGACGTCAGTATAATATTTTTGCGCGTATTAAATTTAATTATGGCTCATTTGTCCGAGACTCAAAGAATACACATTTTAATTATGATTGGTTGTGGTAATAAAACAAGAACTCAAAAGGAGGTTTGTGAAATGTTTAATAATAAATACCTTGGTCAACAAGTTTCGCGGTCTACAGTTAGCAAAATTGAAAAGAAGCTTCATTATACTGGGCATGTAAAAAATATTAAAAAACCAGGTAAAAATGTTAAATTTACTGACGAAAAAAAGTTAGATGTACTTCTAGAGATTGAGGAAAATGTGTGTGAGACTCACACGCAATATCCTAAAAAAGTTAAGGTTTGGGCTATTATCATTAACAATAAAATTATTGGTCCTTATTTTTTTGAGGGCACAGTTGATAGTGAGGTTTATCTAGATTTTTTGTTTAACTTTTTAGTATCTACGAGACACTAAGATTTTTTCCTGATGTTAATCATTCCAGTGAGATAGATCGATCTATTTACTACCAACAAGACGGGGTCCACGGCATTTTGCAAGTATATTTAGAAATTTTTTAAATCAGTTTTTCTCAATAGGTGGATTGGAAGACGTGGAACGATCTAATGGCCAGCTAGATCCCCCGATTTGACTCCTCTCGATTACTTCTTATAAAGTTATTTAAAATCTAAAGTATATTTTAATAGACCAAACAGTATTTCTGATTTAAAAGTTAGGATAACGGGAAAAAATTAACAAAATAACCCCCGAGGTCGTACAAAAAGTTGTACGGGAATTCCAAAATCGCCTCGGTTATTGTCAAGAAGTGGATGGTGGTCATTTTAAATAATTTAATTGTAAAGTACATTGAAAAATACATTCTAAATGTAATATAACATTATTATCTGCATTCAAACTAAAGTTTTGTGATGGAGACAATATCAAAATTTTATATCGTAAAAATCAATTTTCTCAGGTATAATTGCATCAAACTTAAAAAACTTTATACTGTTAAACAGAAGACTAAAATCCCATTCTAACAAGGTGCAATACGACCCCCTTTGTTATTTAAAATTTTCGAGTGGATGCTTATAATTCAAAGGGGGTGCTGGAGAGGTATAATATTTTCATACTGTAAATTATAAGGCTAAAAATGAATTTATTCCATACATATGGACCGCATGGTATATACCTAGTAAGTCTGCCTGATTTGGAATCAAGATGTTCGCATTAGTGAATGCAAAGACCTTGTACAAATTTAATCTCGAAACCTACGTTAAAACAAAATCTGAAGAAACATACAAGATGAGTAATTGTTATGAAGATATAGAAGATATAGAAGGAATAAAACGCAACATAACTGAAAACAATTGGTTTACCACTGTGCCACTGACAAAAAACTATTGGAAGGGAAAAACTAACTTACGTTGGTGCCACGAAAAAGAATAAACGTGAAATATCAACAGTTTTTTTTACCCTAATAGAGAAGAATGAACTTTACGTTTTGGTTTTCAGAAAAATTTCACCATGGTTTTCCTTTATCCTAAAAAAATTAGGCTGTTCTATTAATTTCTCTTACGCACAATGATAATTCAATTGAACCAAAAACTGGTGATAAGAAGAAAACCAAAATCGTCACCTTCTACAACCATAGTAAAAGAGGTGTAGATACTATTCACCAAATGCTTGAAAAATACAATGAAGTAAGAAACACAAATCTGTGGTCCATGGTCATATTTTATGATCTGCTAAATATATATGCGATAAATACCTGCTGTGTATATAAAGCCAATATCATAAATAAAAAAAGTTCAAGAGGCGACTTCATTAAAAACTTAACATCGGAACTAATTAAACCCCAAATTAAATACAGATCAACTATACCTTTCCTGCCAAGAGAACTTAGTGCCATGGTACACGCGGCGGTTTTTACCGAAGCGTTTACCGAAAGGTGCCGAAAGTAAATTCGAATGAGGAGATTGTCTTTATATTGAGTGAATGGATAGTGACAGACCGAGCGATGCGCACCGCTTGACGGTTTTAAAACCGAGTCGGTTGATGGTTGAGAAGACTGAATACTCCCTGGCTTGTTTTTTAAAACAGCCTGACTAGTAGTTAGCCTAAGTAGTAGTTTTGTTTTATTGCCCTACCAATGCCACACGTATCGGTTTTCTGAAGGTGGTTTGCTAACAATTGTCTGATTTTTGTTTGTTTTTTCTTTAATATTTTTGACTAAAAATACCAAAAATGGATGTTGATAAATTTTTTGGGCAGGAAGAAAAGCGTCCCGCTTTGTGGGGCATAAGAACATCAGAACACAGTGATAGAATTATCAAAGAACATGCTGGAAGGAAACTTACGATATTTTTAATTCCGATGGGATGACAAAAGCAGTAAAATTAAAAAATTGCTCCTCGTGACTTCTCAACGCAAAGAATAAATTATTGCAACACATTAAAGTGGCCCTAACCTTTTCTTCTTTGAATAATTGGGTGTCTCCACATCCTCCTAGTTTTTCTTTTTCAGCTGTAGTACATAAGAGTCAACATCAGTACTTCCTCTTCTTTATCACCCATGTTACTAAATCACAATAATTTTGAAAGTAAAGTCTTCCTATTTCTTTCCAAAATAACTGAAAACTTCCGTCTTGATTAAACAAACTGGTTCAATTAAGTCGAAAATAGCTTCGGTTAAATCGTTACGTGTGTCACTGGTCTAGAAAACCGCCTCGATAAACGCTTCGGTCAAACCGCTGCGTGTGCCATTGGCCTCAGATGATGAGCTCGCGTATTGCTCGGAGTTCAAGAAGTCATATTCTCTCCCCCTAATATTCCAACAGATTATTTACCAAATTAAGTTTACTTTTGTGACCATTTTTATTTAGGTACTTGCGAATAAAGACACAAAAAAGCACGAACTCGCTTTTAATTTTACTACTGTCAAAATTTCTAAAGTTAAGGAACAAAACATATCTAATATCAAAGTACACATATAAATAAATATGTTTTTAACCATTACTTATTAAATTTGTCAAAATTTGGTATTATACAACCAAAAACTATTGGCCTACGATCGTAAACCGTGCGACTAAACTCATCAGCAAAAACGGCGACTAATATAGGGTTAATGCGAGGAAGTCCAATTACTCATTTGTCGTAAGAGATACGAAGAAAATTATTTAGGTATAAGTTGGAATACTGATAGGACCATACTTATAGACATAAATATTTTCAAATATTCAGGGCCTCCCATATTGACGGGGTGGAACAAACTTATTTTTTTAATGTAACACAATTAAGGCAATTTAAACGGTAATTATACTTTTTTATCAATTTTCTAGTAAAATAAACACCCTGTAGAATTGTAGAGAAACTGAAAAAGGTATTCTACTAAATAGTTACCGGCTAAACAACATCAGATATGCAGATGACACCATAGTATTTGCGGACAACTTAGAAGACCTACAAGTTCTTATGAACAAAATCACGTATTACAGTCAACAATATGGACTCGATATAAACGTTAAGAAGACAAAGCTTATGATAATTAGCAGGAAAAGGATAACAGGAGGTCAACTTTACGTCAACTAATCACCTGTAGAAAGAGTGACTAACTACAACTACCTCGGCACCATAATAAATGAAGAATGGACCAACAACCAAGAGATTAGAGCACGCATCGGAAAAGCTAGATCCACCTTCAATCGGATGTCACAACCTCTCTCTTGATACAAAAGTAAGAATACTGGGATGCTACTTCTTCTCTGTTCTTTTTTATGATGTTAAATCGTGGACCTTGAACGAAGGTATGTGCAGAAAACTGGAAGCATTTGAGATGTGGCTTTATCGGAGAATGCTTAAGATCCTGTGGACTGACCGAGTCACAAATGAGGAGGTCCTCAGAAGAATGAATAAGAACCGAGAGGTACTGACCACCATCAAATCTCGAAAGTTATAGTTCTTCGGACATATTATGCGAAATGAATCCAGATATGCTCTCCTTCAAGCTATCCTGCAAGGAAAAATATTTGGAAAACGAGGTCCAGAAAGAAGAAGAACATCTTGGTTAAAGAACCTCAGAATCTGGTTTAATACAACATCTGTGCAGTTTTTCCGCTCTGCTGCAGATAAGATAAAGATTGCCAACATTTGTATCGGATATGCACATAAATAAGAAGAAGAGAATTGTAGATATTTGGTATCAAAAACATATTTATGTTCAAAAGATTTTCAATGTAGTCTACTATTGTCTAAAATTATTAATATAGCGGTATATTTAATTTTGATATACAGAGTTGATAAAGTAAACGTTAGTCTCTTATAAAGTATCACTCCATAGTATATATTATATGATATGTACATAGCTTCACTTTTGTTTTAATCTTGAACATTTTGTTTTTTACATTTGGTTTCTTGTGTTATTTTCTTGAATATTAAACCTTGAGCATTCCGGCTGTTGATGGCTGTTTTTCATTAGATGTACCATTCTTTTAATTATTGGACTACAACCTGTGGTCTTCGTTTCACAGGTTTGGATTTGGACTTTTTCAGCTATGGCCTTATGCGCATAAAATCTCAGTAGTGTTTATGGTGTATTTGGGGTGTCGAATGAGTATATTATAGAATCTATTAGGAGTGGAATTATTGCTCCGTGTGGTACTCCTGCTTGTGGTATTCCGACTTCACACTGAACTTCGTATCTGCTTAGTATGTCAGACATATCATTGGCTAACTGTACCCAAAATTTTTTACTTTGTTATTGATGTCTTTATGATGCACTCTATCCAAGACATTGCTAACGTCTAAGACTACTGCACCTGTATATCAATTTTCGTTTAAATGCTTATTGATCGATAGTTTTGCGAAAATATGCTTATTTTTGGGTATCGTAATATCATAACATTATAAGCTCTATGTAGTAGTATAATAAGTAAGCTCTATGTAGTAGTATAAGTAGTCTAAGGTATTATACCAGTGCCTTTTTTGTCAGATTCTTTAAGTTCTCCTTATTTTTAGTCAAAAATTATTTTAAATAATTACAGTTAGTGTTTTGTCAATTTCACTTCATCTTGAAGTTATTAGGTACTACTTTTCTTACATACTTTTACTTAGGTTTCTTTTAACGATAATTTTTCGACTGTTCTAACAACCATTCAAATTTCGTCATTTTGTGTCATGTGGAACAATTTCACCCAATCATGTCAACATTAGACTGATAATGGCATTCAGTGCAATTTTCAATCCCTATGACAACACGATCGAGTTTGACAACTTCATCCAAATAAATTTCAAAATGTCACGTTTCGGCAATGAGAATGTTCAAAGTATAAATGCGCTAATCAAAGAAAAAATTCCCAGAAATACAACCTACAGTCACAAATATATTTGGGGAATATTCATGGAATTTTGCTGCGGACGAGAATATGAGTTGAATGAACATAGAAGCTTAGAAAAATTGGCGTTGATACTTAAAGATTTGGCCGTCAATATGAGAAAGAAAAACGGGGACGAATTCAAAGAGGCAACGGTGAAGACAATGTGGAACGTTTCGTGCAAACTATTGCAAGAAAAGTATTATAATGACTATAATATTATGATTGACCCGTTTAACAATATAGTGTTTAAACCAGCCCGAGATGCCAGCGATACAATCAGGAAAAAACTACAAGCAGATCCATGTAAACGTAAGGCCAGTTCAGTTTTGTTAAATTGGTCTGAAATTAACAAAATAATATTGCTTTGGGATGAAGATACCCCTGAAGGTCTTATGCGTAAATTTTACCATATTGCTGCTGTAGAATTAGCGTGGCGAGGAGGAGAGGCAGTTGCTTGTCCGGTGGATTTTTTTTAAATCGAGAAAAAAAAACGATGACACTCCAACAAATCGCATTTAATACAATCCGGTATTCAGTAAAACGTGCCAAGGTGGTTCTAAAAGCTGTGCAAGTAGTAAATGGTTGGTTATCAATAATGAGAGACAAAGATGCCCTGTACGTCTTTTTCATAAACTGATATCAAAACGAGGCGACAATATTACCTCACCACGACTCTTCTTAAAACCAAATCGACACTGAAAAAATGAAACTGACAAATGGTACGATAATGTACCTGTTGGAAGAAATACAATGAATGGATGGACTAAATCTTCTGCTAAAGCAATTGGCTTGAATGTAAAGGAGAAAAAGATAACAAATCACTCGAATAGATCAACTGCTGTTAGCGAATTAGCAAAAAGTGGTGTAGAAGAACAACAATTGCTAAAAATTACTGGTCATGGCAATCAGAATTCTATGTGGCAGCCGTAGCTCAGCAGCTATGTTACTGGCTTAACAAGCTAGAGGGCCCGGGTTCAAATCCCGGCACCGACAAAATTTTCAATATCTAATTTAACTGAGCTGCCACCGTGCTTCGGAGGGCACGTAAAGCCGTCGGTCCCGGCTACGAAAGTAGTCGTTAGGTCATGTTAGGGGCGCTTGCGCGACCTGAAAACCCTAACACTAGACCTTAGCCAGAAGGTTACACGAACTTTACTTTTTTAGAATTCTATAAAACTATAAAACTATACTTGAATCTCGATCAAGAACACCACAACAACAATATAAATATTATGCGTGGTAATAGATCTTCTATAGTAGAGAACAGCAACGAATCTAATGTTAACTTAAATTTTAATAATTGTACTTTCACTAACTGTACTTTTAATAAATAAATGTTTCGTTTTGTTGAGTTATGATTTTTTTTTCGAAAAATTATCCGCCGAATATCCCTCGGGCATTGATGAATGCCTCATAATTTCATGACAAATTTCTCAAGCTCGTTGCTTGGTAACAGCACTCAGCCTTCGGCTTCGTGCTGTTACAAAGGAACGAGCTTTCGATTGTCATGGAATTATCTCGTCTGTTATCAATGTCCTAGGGATATTACTACTGACAATAAATTATTCCGTCAAGAAAAGAACACAAAACTGTGTTTGCAAATTATTAAATTTTTTAAAAATATTTACCTTGAGTAATTCCACCTTTGTAAGAGCCAATATTGGCATATAGTTAAGATTGTATAATTTCCTATAAAATTATTTGTGATATTTTAATGGCGTACTTGCTAAACCACTTTTTATAAATTGCTAGAAATAAATCAAATATTCTGCACATAAATGTATACTGAGAATATTTTAAAGGTGCTTTTTGTTTTTTCTTAATAAAAACAATATTTTACTTTGCGTTCACATACATAATATATATTATAAAGAATAATAGGTTTCTAAAATTTCTACCCCATTGGCAACACATGTGTTGAAATTATCGAATCTCAAAAAATACGATTTTCTCTTCGAAATTATTTTCAGATGCTCGTAAATTTGTGTTTTTTATGTGTTGTTCATAAGGCAACGAAACAGCGAAATGTATTTTTTAGCCCAAAGAAACATTCGCAAAAATCCTTCTGGTCGTATCTTGTTTCTTTCTCTTTGTTTTTCTTTCAAGGGAGAAACTCAAATGTTCACAATAATGTAATTGGTTCGACGTTTATATACCATCATATACTTATTAAGTATATTATCAGAGGAGGACCATATTGTCTGATTAGTTCTTTGTTAAGATAAGAATAAAATGAGATCTGCAGTAGACATTATCTATCATCAAGATAATATTACTGAGCGTATATTATACGGCGTAGATGAAAGGAATTTTAACAATAAACGACAAAATTATTGTAGTAAAGTAATACAAAGATTTCACAGATTATAGAAAAAAATTTAAAAAACGTTTACTTGAAGACAAGTAAAAGCAAAGACTAAAAGATAAACATTATATATATTCTGAGCAATACGATCGTGTTAGATTATAACACATTTTTACTTTAAAACCAATAATTTAATAAAAAGTAAATATAGGTCAATAAAAAAAAAGTAAGAAAATCTTGTACAGTTTTTTAAAGGTGCTAAAAGTTATATGAGTCATAGCTAATGACAAATCCTTGAAGAGGCACAGCTGTTTTTGCTTTGTTTTATTTTAACTGTTTAACGTACTCACCCGAGTTAACTCAGTAATAAACTATGTTTCTATTTTCGCATAACCGAGTTAACTCGTGCTTACAATACTTGTACGACATATAATGCGCCCACGTGTTTTAACTCATCTAGCGCTAAATAACAGTTCCCCCACTTGTTTTCTCGTTTCTAATTTTAAATTTCCTACGATCGGCCGGCTGGAATTTTTAGTCAAGGTGAAGGTTAGTCAAGTTTAGTGCATTGGGAAGGCAGATATAAGTGGCATATTTGAGGGTCCTAGTAACAAAGTCGGCAATCTCCATCATTTTGACTTTTGAGTAAAACGCAAAACAATTATACGGCTGTATTTTAGGTGATATCGAAACAAATATAGTCTAATATATAAGACAATGGCAAATGACAGCAAATGGTGAAGAAGTTTTACCTAAATTATTAACAGTTTTTTTTTTATAAATTGAAAAAAAAGATGGAGAATGCCGGTTTTGATACTAAGAGGTGTATATTGCCGGTTTTGATACTAAAATTCGGCAAGAACATAATAAAAGTAACATAATAAGTATTTATGTTACCTTGGAGAGTTTTACAGGTAATTTTATTTATGATAGCTCATAAAAATAAAACAGCTTTGTTTTCAGAATAATGTAATTTAAGAAACAAAATATTATATAAATATTATACTAAAATAGAAGGAAGTTCTTCAAAGAACTCACAAGTTGCTTCCTCCATTTTTTCAGTATCTGGAACTGTATCAGCACTTCCTTCCTGAACTGCTAGCTGCTCTAGTTGATTATTATTAAAGATAATATCTTCAAAAAATTTGAGTTCTTCCATGGTTCTCCAAGTATTTCCAAAGTGCTTGGTGAGAAGTTTATCAACATCTTTAAGCTTAAGTGAATTTACTATTTGCAGACCACTTTCTATAATAACGGGGTCAATCATATAGATCGAACAACCTTTAAACACTTTTAAATGTTTGCAAATCAGTTCTGTAATTAATTTCTCCTCTAATGGTAATATTTCCAGTTTTGCATTTTCTTAGGAAAAAGCGCTTTGCATTTTTAAAAGAAAAATGCCATGTACCAGTGGGTCTAAAAACACTTGAGATTGTTTCTTTCCAATTAAACACTTTGCAATTTTGCCCTAAGTGAGTAAGTGTAGCTATTTTTGAAAACAATTCCAAATACGTTTTTGGGATATAACTTCCAGTTTTTTAATATCTTTCTCAATATTACCAAAGACCCTATCAGCTGGCAAGAAAGAATGGCCTACCACCGGAAAAATTACCTCGATGTTTTGTACATGTGTTGGTGCTCTTGATGAAAGCCATTTGCAACACATTCCAATTAGCGTAGTGTTCTTATTTTGGCCACTGCAGCCATCTGCCATTAGTCTAATGGTGGTTACTTCAGAGTGAAAGTCAATTTTGTTAAGCCTGTCAAAAACGGCGGAAGAAATTTCGTTGGAACCTTTTCCAGATTCGTCCTTTGTCCAATAATACGAAAATACATTTTTTTCAGTAAGCTTTGATTGAGAGGTTCCCTGGACTATGGTAAAATTATATAAATACAGTTGCCTAGAGTAGTAGGCACTTTGGTCGGGGACCTTAGGAAGTACAAGGTTTTTTTGACAATCAAAAGATAGTGTTATCAAATCATCTCGTGACTCTTTAAGCAACTCAAAAAATGCATTAGCCCTTAGCTTATGAATTTTTCTTTCAACAATCAATTTTTTCTTCTCTTCTTCATCCATAGATCTTTTAATTTTTTCTGCAAACTCAATGCATAGGGAACACATATCCGTACGGGGAGTAGTAAAGCTAAGGTTGTACTTAGTATTAAAAATCATTCTAAAGTATGATGGTTTTACTCTCTCCTCTGGAGAACACTGATTAATATACATTTGGAACATCTTTTGTATTGACAAATCAGAAGAAAGGTAGCGCATACGTGTAGAAGAACGACAATAATGCGATTCAATACTTTTAAAAGTATTAATAAATTTTTGAACTGATTCTTGTTTTCCTTTAAAATTTGAAGTTTTTCTGTCACCGCCTCTTTTTTCCTTTGGTGCTTCTCCTGTTTTTAAAAATGATTTCATAATGTAGGTGAGGCGATGTTTCGTAATATTTAGTATGTTTAAAAAAGCTTTCTGGCACACTGGAATATTTTGCTTTATTACACTATTCCGTACAAAGCATTTCACAGACGTTGTTTTTGCTTCATGTCTAGAGTTTTTTGGACGGTGACGTTTAGGTAGTTGAACTGTACAAAATTTTAGAATAAAGGAATCTTGACTAAGCTTGTCCTTAACTGCGTAAAACGCATCATGAAAACACTTGATATCTCTCATTGTTAGAGAAGAACATTGATAGGCCTTCGTTTTGTGGCCGCAAGTAGGGAATTGTGGTAACTCTGATGAAGAGTACCTGAAAAGATAACATATTTCAAAAAACTAATTATAATACTGACCTTATAAAATTAACAGTAGCTTGAACAAATCATTTGTTTTTTTTTATTAGTTTTTTATAATATGTAAAATAGTTTTAATAATAAAATAAATCAAAAAAATATATGAATAAAATCTGAATACGGATGACATGTGCTCTTAAACCTAACCTTTCGAGTTAAAACTACAACTAAATTTTAAAGAACGTACCTCATTTTTTTCCGCACATTTTGCTGCCATGTTGACGGATTGCGAATTCGTTTGCGAGCTTTGTTGTTTTCAACAGGAGTTGTAATAGTTTCCATTTTAAAAAAGTAACAAAATAAAAAACAAACAGCTTGGCACCTTGGTTAAAAAGAAACTACAAGAAATTATAACGACAGCGACTCCAGACGACTCCTAGTGGTATATCACATGGTCACTACGAGGATTCTCATTGGTCAAACAGGAAATTGCCGACTTTGATTCTAAACCGTTCATGGAGATTGCCGTGTTTGATTCTTAGGCTAAATTTATATACTATTTTATAGGCGGATAATGCCGTTTTTGATTCTTATTCTCTTTATTTATGTATAGTATTTTAAAATACGAACAATTTGGTGTAACTAACTCAATTTGTTCAATTTGTACGTAGAAAAAGCCTTCGCAGAAGCAGTGGAAGACTCTAATAAGGGTATTAAAGTTAACGGCATATTTATTAATAACATCAGGTATGCCGATGATACAGCCATAGTGGCAGATAACATCGAAGATCTTCAATGCCTTTTGAATGATCTAACTCTTGCAAGTGAAGCTCGGGGTTTGAAAATAAATATCAAGAAGACAAAATCAATGATTATAAGTAGAAATGATTACCCCAACGCAAAGATATATGTCTCTGGAGAAGAAATCAAACAAGTCAGGCAATTCAAATACTTGGGATGTTTGCTGAATGAGGGTTGGGACCCCGAGAATGAAATAAAGAGCAGAGTTGAACAAGCCAGAAATGCTTTTTTGAGGCTTCGTAAGTTTCTGACTGATCGCAAATTGGACTTCAACCTCCGATACAAGATGCTTAAGTGTTACGTGTGGCCTGTTCTCCTGTACGGAATGGAAGCATGGACGTTAAAGGCCAGTTCCATTAACAAACTTGAAGTGTTCGAAATGTGGTGCCTGCGTCGAATGCTCAGAATATCATGGACGGACAGGGTCAGAAATGAGGAAGTACTCAGAAGAGCGGGCTTACAGGATAGGGAACTTTTTAATTATGTAAAAAGTAAGAAGACTGCATACTTGGGGCACATTATACGAGGAGAACGATACACTTTTCAGCAACTGATACTCGAAGGGAAAATAGAGGGTAGGAGAGGTCTCGGACGTAAAAAAATGTCATGGCTGCGCAATATTCGACAATGGACAGGAATCCACAGCTATGAAATGCTTCGCAATGCTGCTAAAAACAGAATTATTTAATCCAGAATATTTAACATCTCACCTGACAAGACGATGTACGGTGGACGCCTACGCAGAAATGCATGGCACCTTAAGAAAAAGAACTCAATTTTGGTAAAAAGTGGAGATTGCCGACTTTGATACTAGGACCCTCATTTATTCGTCAGATAAATAAGTTCATTAAAAAAGTTCAGATGTATCTGATCTCGAAGCAAGTATCGACCTTTATTCAGAAAATTCTTCACCTTCGGATAATACTGTGAGTATGACTATGATACGACCATAGTGCAAATCACAGCTAAATGCTCCTGCACCCCCATATTTTCCTTTTACTGCTGTTTTGGGTATAAATTTTACTGCTACCGACTGGAATATATTCCAATTTTTTGAACATTTCTTAGACGATGACCTAATAAATTACATTGTAGAAGAAACTAACCGATATGAGGATCAGAACAATAGAGACAGTAGTTGGTATCTGCTAACTTCGGCGGAACTGAGAGTTTTTTGGGCTTCATTATTTTGCAGAGTATATTCAAGAAACCTGAAATACGACAGTATTGATCTAAGAATCCACTAATAACGACATCATTTTTCTCAAAGTATTTAAGTAATGAACGGTTTGAAGCAATAAACCAAAACCTTCATTTCGGCAATAATGATAATTTTGACGCCGCAACACATCCTAATCCTAAACTGAACAAAATTTGGCGAGTGTACGAAAAATAATGTGTCAAGTTTTGTGATGCAGTGACACCTGAAAAACATGTAACCATCGATGAAAGCCTACTATTATACAAAGGTCAGTTTGGATGGGTCCAGACTATGTCGAAGCCATTACTAAATCAAGGATATTGTTGGACCATGGACAATTTTTATAATTCACCAGAACTTACTGATACACTTATTTCGAATAAAACCGATGTGTACGAGACATCGAAGATATCCAGAAAATAAGTTCCAACAGAATTTAAAAAAAATTTCGAAAAGGTGGCATTAGACCCTTTCAAAGAGGCAAGGTGTGTGCTCTTAAATGAAAGGATAAAAAGGATAAATCATTGATTTCAACTATCCATTCTAATGCTACCTATCAATTAGTAGTTCTCGTTTCTTAGTATGTGACCAAAGTAGCTCATTTTTCTTTTCTTTATAGTGTTGAGTATTTAGTATTTTTTTATTTTTTTTTTTCATTCTTCGTAGCGTTTCTGCATTTGTTATGTGTTGTGTCCAAGATATTTTCCACATTCTTCGATAACACCACATTTTAAAGTTAATGAGTTTTTTCTTTGTCGCCTCTGTAATTGTCCAGGCCTCAACTCCATACAACAGGACAGAGAACACGTAGCATCTCAATACTCTAGTTCTAATTTTGATGTTGAGTTTTCCATTGTATAATATTGCTTTCATCTTATTAAAAGCACTTCTAGCTATCTCAATACGCCGTTTTATTTCCGTACTTCTATCCTATTCTTCATTAAGTTCGGAACCTTAGTACTGATATCTGTGCAACCTGCCTAAAAGTTTTCCTTTAGCATAAACATTGTCTTCCTCAATCTTGTTTTTGCTTACCACCATGATTTTTATTTTATTTGTATTTAGTGCCATTCCATACCTTTCGCAGTATTGGATAATGCGATCAACCAAGATCTGTAGTCCTTCTCTGCTGTCGGCAAGGAGTATTCTGTCATCTACGTATCTATGATTATTCAGAAGTGCTACGTTAATAAATATGCCTTCATTTATGTCTTCTAATGCCTCTTTAAACAATTCTTCTGAATACATACTAAAAAGTAAAGGGGAAAGCACACATCCTTGTCTTACCCCACGATTTTTGTTGGTCCATTCGTATTATGGCTTTCTGATATCGGTATATATTGACAATAATTCTCACGTCTTCGTCATCTAATTCTCTGTTCTGCAGTATTTTTGCCATTCTTCGGTGTTGTGTTTGGTCGAAAGCTTTTTCGAGGTCGACTAGATATATGAATATGTCGCAATTTATATCTCGACATCACTCGATTAGTGTTTTTACAGTAAATAATGCTTCTCTGGTGCCAAAGCCTTTTCTGAATCAGCCTTTTTCAGCTATTCTATCATCTAACTTTTTATAGATACGTTCGTGTATCACTCTTAAAAACACTTTTAGAATATGGTTCATCAAGCTTGTTGTCCTGTGTTCTTCAAACTTCATTCAAGATTCTTAAGATTTCTGGAGGTATTTCATCTGGTCCCATGGCCTTCTCATTTTTTATATGTTTTAGCGCTTTATACTAGAATACTAAGAATGATAATTCTGAATATTAATTTTTAAACCAATAAACTGTACAGTTTAACAAACTACACTATTTTTTTTCTTTACAGGTGAGTTTCGTTTTTGTTACCAACAAAAATGGTAAGTTTGAAATAATTGAACATTCTATGACTTTTGTTATTCTATGTATTTGAATATATATTTAATTTTCTAGGCTGCTTATTGTTTTTAAATATTTGCCATATTTTGAAATTATACATTGGTTTTTGGCTTATCGGTGGTAATACGGAATCACTACTTCCCTAAATTTAAAGATTATGTTTATATCGGGTTAAGTCACAATTAATTGTAATGATAATTATATTTTTAACTATAAAAATTTGACGTTTTGATTTCAACTCCAGAAATCGTCCCCAAAAAAGATTATTTAGAATTTTGTCGAAAAGGATTAGTAACCGCCAATTTTGTTTAAACACCTTTAGTAGTAATATATTCTTTTAAGATAACAAGATTCTATAATATTATTAAAAGTCGAGAAGGTAATCGAGAAGTTAAATTTTTGTAGTTGACGCGTAGAAAGATTATCGAAAATTATCGTAGTAGGAGAAGTAACTTAACATGTTAACTACGTTTTGTTTTTTAAAAACCACTGAGTCGAGTCCCGATATGCATTCATCTCTTTCAAAGGCAATTCAAAGTAAACGAATGATGTGTATTATTTTACTGATATTCCACAATATGATAATGGAAAATTTGCATGTTACACTAAAATAGAAATTGTTTAGAAAATAGCGGCACCCGTAATTCATTATATTTAATATTATTCATGTCGATGGCTCTCCTCTCTATCTCTCCAATGGCGCTACAGCTTAAATTAGGCCTTTTCCTCCTCCAAACTATGCCTCCAACCTTGTCGATCCCGCGCCGATCTTCTCCAGGTTCTCACGTCTAGCAAATTTTGCGCGTCCGCTGCCACTTCACCTTCCCATCTTTTCCGTGGCCTTCCTTTTGGTCTTGCGCCCTGCATTTTACTATCTAAGGCTCTTTTCGGCAATCTGTCTATCTTCATTCTTACTACATGACCAGCCCAATGAAGTCTCTGAAGTTTAACGAATTCTGAGATCGGTGCCTCTTTGAACAGTTGGTAAAGTTCATGGTTGTACCTGGATCTCCATATTCTGTTTTCGTTAATAGGTCCAAATATATTTCTTCAAATGGCTCACTTGTCCCATATCACCTTATTTAAAAGTACTATTAGCTCCTTTTACAGGTTCCATTAGCCCCGTATCTACCCAGTAAGCCTTTAAAAATAATAAAATAATTATGTACGCTTAGCGCAAAAAAATTTTTTTACAAGTGCTAAGTGAATCCGCATACTGTTCAAACCGTATTGGTGAAAGGTCAAAGTGCGCGTAAGTGTATACATTTCTACTTTCACAAGTTATTTTTAGTCTTGACGAGTTGTAACTCCGACTATTGAAACATGATTCATCGCTATGAAAATGGTTGATATTATCACAAACGAAACAGGACAAACTACTTCCAGATCACCCTAGACCAGATCTAGAAAAAAATTCAATATTACAAAGCGCTTATTTATATTTTGTTTTACATTGTAAACTTATTTACAACACACGGAGATTTTCCTGCTTGTGAAGAATTCGCTAGATGGTTACAAAATCAGAAAAATCATAATAAAAATTTTTTCAGTTACATTTTGTTTTGCTACAAAGCTACATTTACAAAAAATAGAATTTATAATGTGCATAATGCACAATATTACTCGTACGTTAGTGACAATTCATACGTTGTTCAAAAATTTAAGCATCAGCATATGTCAAGCATAAACGTCTGGAGAGGAGTAGTTAACGATTATCTACTTGGGCTTGTAAAATTGTCTGCTCGTTTTACCTGATTCATTAGATCATGTGCCTTTAAATATTTTGCAACACTTATGGTTTTTATATGACGGCTGCCTGGTTCACTCTAGCAGAAATGTACGAGACTTTCTTGATAATAACTACGAAGATCACTAGATTGGAACAGGCGGTCCAGTTGCTTAGTCAGCAGGGTCGCCAGATTTTAATCCTTACGATTATTGTGTTTAAGGATACATAAAAACATTTGGTTATTCCATTTCCATACAAAATCGTGCACAACTCTAGCTAAGAATACAAGATGCTTGCAACTAATTTAAAAATAACTTTAAAATTTTGGCATGAATTCACTGTTCTCTAAGCAAAAGGGCAAATTTATGCATATAGACGGTCATCAACATTGAGCATCTTTTGTAACTATCTACTTTTGATACTTACTCTTTTGTGTTCGTTTCGTTCCATCGTAATAAATAGTTTGTTTTTAAAACCCTTTACATAAAATTTTGTTTCTATTTGATTGTTTGCTTCTTTTCCCAAACTTTCTGTACGAGTTTTTACGAGTGTGGTCAAATAACCGTTGACCTACAAAAAAAGTGAACGTTCACGGCAAAACGGACGCCTATGACCGGTACTAAAAATTCGCATTTAACGGAATCGACTTTACTTTGGATGATAAACAATCATACCAGTTTTAGTTCTTCTAACTAGAAGCGTTCTGGAGGTATTAAAATAAACTAATTACAAGGCGCCATATTCAAAGAGCTCTAGCTCACTTAGGAAGTATTTTCGGAATGGGTGAATTTGGTTAAATAGTCTTAAAATTATCTGAGGAATCTCCGGTCTTCATTTGCCAGGAAAGTTTCTGGACACTCTGTATATGTTACATATTATGTGGCATAAATTTGCATTTAACTTTTTACTCTTTAAGTTAGCACGATTAGTGTCACAAAATATATTATTTTAACAAAAAAAAATGTATACCTATTAATAACTTCCAAACTCAACAGTTTTCGAAATAATCGCATTTTACAAATCAGTTGCATAATTGTATATATTATTATATAATTAATTATAATAATTTTCAAAATTAAACATTACGATGGATTTTGTATATATGTACATATTTCAAATATATTTTGTATACATGGTAACCAAGAATTCCCTCCCTCGTCGTTGACGCACTAGTTTGAAATTTTCAATAAAATCTCTTCATTCCTGAATAAAGCATGCCTTGCATTTCAGCTGTTGTAGGTATTTTGAGTAAATGCGTTTTATTGATTTGATTGGGAAACACTGGAAACAGCAGGGTTTCAAACGCAGACAATAGAGGTAATCCATACGTCGAAAAAATATTAGATTTTAAATTTGTCGTAATAATAGTAACTGAATCATTACAAGTTCACAATATGATAAGGCCAGACTTAAAGAGCCTGAGTACATTCTCTAATACACAATAAATTTAAATTAAAATCTATTCCAATTATTTACAAAATTGTTTTAGTTTAAAGCGGTTAAAATTCATACTTAATATTTTATAACATGTCTATATATATATATATATATATATATATATATATATATATATATATATATATATATATATATATATATATATCATAAATTGTTTATTGGTAAATTGTCTGGTCAATATTTAGGTAATTAAATTTGTATTAAGATCATAGTTTAATATTAAATATCTTGGATGTCCCATTTTTTATTGAACTCTATTTATATAAAGTAAGAAAATAAAGTAAGAGCATAGATGAGAGCTTAATGAAGAGCTCAAAAGTAAGGGAAGCATGGAAAACTTTGAGGAACTCCACACAGAATAACCATAAAAGAATAAAGATAAAAGTAAAAACTGCATTGGGAACCGTTAAGCAGTCGATTTATATATCTCTTCAAAATGTTCAAGATCAAGAAGATTAAAAAAAATGTTTGTTTAATCAAGACCTGTATAAACTCCGTTAGCAGCAAACATTTCGTTAAAAAAATTGCAAAATACATATTTTAGACAATTTTTGCAAAACTATTGTAACTTTAATATTCCTAACAAGACAATACTAAGAAAGGGCAATGTGAATTTATTGTATGACTGAGTAATTAAAAAAATTAACGATTCTGCGACAAGAACTGTTCAGTAATTGTCGGTGAAAGTACAGATGCATGTAATCGATATATGGTGCATCTTATAATCGTAGCATTAAAAGAGGATCAACCAGGAGTACACTATTCAATGTTGAAAACCTCCAAAAAAAACAATAATATGATTGTAAGCCGTTTCATTCTACAAACACTCTGCGTCCTTTTTGCTAAAAGCAATAAAAAGTAAAAATGTTTATCAGGTGTCGCTCCGTATAAATATGGTAAAGGTATCACAAAATTTGTATTTTTGAAAGCACTCCTACGTGTGCAAATCCATAAAGAATAATTACCAGGTGTAAGCTTGCCTACAGGACTTGGCAAATTATTTTACTGCCTGAATTAAAATATTGCCATCCAACGTAAATAGGTATATAAAGAACTTTTTATGTATCCAAACACATTTGTTGTGATAGAAGACAAAAATTTTTAGTTGAAAATTTAAAAAAATATTTAATAATAAATTTATACTATACTTTTTTATATTCTTTTATAATATCAGTTTTGTGAGTCATTTTATTTGTTTTTATGTGAAAAATAAAAATGTATTAAACATTATATTTAATATTTTGTTTTATTTTTGAGTATTTTTAATGTGCTTTTGCGTATTTAGCCAAATTTAGAAAAAATAGCTGCATATTTAAGTAAAAGTAATGCATATTTACATGCATATTTTTTGTTTATGTTGTGTTTCATATACTTCGCTTTCTATCTATCAGTTTCTTAGCGTTATCGTTGAGTACTTTTTCGCTAGGTTTTGTCTTACTATTTTATAAATATTGTTTTTATCAATTTGGCTATTAAAATTACCTAGGACTATTTTCACTCGGATATTTCATGTTTCATGTGTGACTCTTCTCAAAAAAAGGGTGGTTACAAATAAGACTTTCGAACAGTAAGGTTGTGTCATAGACGTTCCCATTGATAAGCAGTTCAAATAAAGATATTATTTATCGTGAGTGATTGATATCCGACTATCCAATTTCACGTTCGTTATGCTATCGCGAAACCAATTACCTTAAGTCAATTAAAAAGTAAGTTTTTATTTTTATCAATAATAAAGGAACAATTACTTATTTTTAAAATCTTTCCCATTCAGATGCCAACTGAGACGATATTAGTCTAAGAATATAACTCGTTATTTTCAAATGACACACAACATTCTCAAAATAAACAAGCATTAGGTATATAATGCATGGGTTCGATCAGAAAATGATATTAAGAAACTTAATATAGATAACCAACGGCTAAGTCAAATAATTATTGCAATGAAACAAAGATTACCACAGTTTAAGAATACCCAACAAGATACAAGGTCAACAGCAACTGCCGATAAAACAAAAAACGAAGGAAAATAAAAAAAAAGATAAAAGAGTGACTAGATTGGAACATAGCGCTAATTGAGCTATACTGGAAATTAAAAATGGCTAAGTAACTACGAATTCAAAATTAAAAGAGTAGTGCGACAGGGGTGTGTATTTTCACTACTACTATTCAATGGATACTCTGAAGAAATTATGAAAAGAACTCTTGAGAACGAAACAGCAGGAATAAGGGTCAACGGAACACCAATTAACAACATTAGATATGAGGACGATACTATCATATTAGAAGACAACCTCTAAGACCTTCAAAAGCTAATAAACAAGATAGTTGAGTATGGAGAAGAATATGGTTTATCAAAAAACATCAAGAAAACTAAATTTATGAGGATATCAAAAACCCAAAATAATGGCGAAAGCCTGACAATCAACGATAAAACTTTAGAACAGGTTGAAAACTCAATTATCTTGGCACAATAATTAATCATACAAACGACTACTCCAAAGAAATCAAAGTTCGAATATAGAAAGCACGAACAAACTTCAATAAAATAATAAAGGTATTTTGTGCAAGAGAACTGAAATTAGACTTGAGAGTTATGCTGGCAAGGTGTTATATTTTCTCGACTCTGCTTTACAAGATAGAAGCATGGACACTTAACGTGTCGACTACTTAAAAGTTGGAAACATTTAAACTGTGGTTGTATAGAAGAATTCTGAAGATATCATGGACCGAGCATGTAACAAACAACGAAGTCATGAGAAGAGTCAACAAAAGAATGGAAATATTGGAAACCATCAAGACACGAAAGCTGCAATATCTGTGGCATGTTATGCGTAACGAAAGATACAACATACTTAAATTAATCATACAAGGGAAAATCCAGGGCAAGAAAAGTGTAGGAAGGAGAAAAATCTCACAGTTGCGTAACTTGAGGGAATGGTAAGGATGCACATAATCCGAACTATTCAGAGCGGCAGCATCTAAGATCAGAATAGCCATGATGATTGCCAACCTTCGTCGCGGAGATGGCACGTGAAGAAGAAGAAGCAACTACGAATCATGAAATGAAATGCCAATGGGCCTTTACATCAAAATGAGCTGCAACCAATCCTAGATACAAAAGAAATTGATTTGTGTCTCATATCTTAAACACATTTCACTAAACAATCTTTCATAAAGTTTAGAGGATACAGTGTATACCACACTATTCATCTTGACAGCGCCTGACAATAATAAAAAAAAAAAACATTTAACAATATGATGAGCTATAATATGAAACAAATCACATACAAGCAACTACAGTTTGTGTCAAACTCAAAACTAATTTCGACATTTATGTAAGCTTAATTTATAGCCTCCCTAAGCATTAAATTAAAAAAAAACAGTATACAGAATGTATGAAAAGTTTGGGAAACAGATATATCGTTGAAGGTGACTTTAATGCAAAGCACACCCAATAGGGATCTACACTGACAACAACTAAAGGAAAAGAGTTACTGGCAGCCATGAAAGAACAGGAATGTGAAGTCATATCAACGGGTAGACCAACTTATTGGATAACAGCTAGAAACAAAATACCGAACTTAATTGATTTTTTCGTTATTAAAAATATCTTATCGAATTATATAGATATTAACGATGGTTGGGATATGAATTTAGAGCATTCACCCATAATACTCACTGTGAATGATGTAATCATTAGAAAGGATTGTTACCACATACTAACAAATAAAGTAACGGACATTTTTATATCAATCCGGATAGAGAATTAAATTAGCAGTGCCATTAAAAAAAAACTGAATAATTACATAAGGAAGTAGAGTTGTTTGTACAAAATATACAAAAGTCAGCATGAGAAAGTACTCTTGCTCTAAGATTAAAAGTAAAAGGAAACAAATATTTGAAGAAATTAAAAAGTTAATTAAAGAAAAAAAAAATTAAGAAGGAAGTGACAACAAACCAGAGCTTCCCAAGATAAAACAAATTTAAACAATTCTATTCAAAAACTTAAGAGCCTCAAAACTTAAAAATTGAGTCATACAGTTCTTAACTGAGAGAGTTAACGGATGATAGCAGCACTAAGTAATCTCTATTAAAGGCACAAAAAAAGCTAAAAAACCAGTACCCCATTCAATAGCCATTAAACTGGAAGACAGTAGCTGAGCTGCTAGAAACAATGACAAAAAGGAGAGAGATTTGCTACGTATTAAGAAAATCCATTAAAACCGTATGCTAACCAAATTAATGATCAAATATCGTTAGAGCCTAATGAGACAAAAGAGAGAAGTAGACCAACATCCCCAAAGGAAGTAGCCGATAAAATAAGAAACAATATACACCCTAAAAAAGCACAAGGATATGATCTAATCACTGGAGAATTACTAAAAAACCTGCCACATGAAGCCAAAGTAAAATTGATCAACATCATCAATGGGGCATTTAGACTAAGATATATGTCCAAAATGTATGAAGATAGCTGAGGTTATAATGATACCAAAACCTGGGAAATCACCTCATGAAGTCTCTTCATATAGGCCATTATCACTTTTACCAATGATGTCGAAGCTTTTTCAGAAACTCCTGCTAAAAAATATTTTTATGAAGCTATTTTGTTGTGGCATTTTAAAGTAATTACTATTTAAATGGGAATAAGCCACAATTAAAGGTTAAAGTAAGTTTATTGACGTTTTAATTTCCACTTTAACTTACATAACTTACTTTAAACTTACTTTAACCTTTAATTGTGACTTATTCCTATTTAAATAGTTTCCTGCTAAAAAGAATGAAACCAATAATAGAAGAGAAAAAAATGATTCCAAACCAGCAATTTTGTTTTAGAAATAAACATTTCACGATTGATCAGGTATACAAAATTACCAACATAATTGAAAAATCATTAGAAAAAAAGAAATTTTGTTCTACAATCTTTTTAGACGTAGCTAAGGCCTTCGACAAAGTATGGCATGAAGTTTTAATCCACAAACTCAAAATTCTTATGTCTAAACAATATTCAGAAATTTTGCGGTCATACATATCTATTAGATATTCTATGTAGAATTAAACAAATAGACGTGTACACAGATCTAAAAGATATCAAAGCGGGTGTCCCTCAAGGAAGAGCATTAGGTCCGGTCCTCTACCTATAATACACATACGACATATCTAAACTAGAAAATGATACTATAGATACATTTGCAGATGGTACTGCTATCTTAGCCGTAGGTAATACAAGCGAAGAAGCAGCAGAAAAGTTACAATTGTCAATAAATAAAATCCATAACTGGACTAAAAAATGGAAAATCAAAGTAAATGAATCTAAATCCATTCACATTCATTTTACAATTAAAAAAATCCAAAGGTATCAGACTTGATGCAAAACTTCGCTGGAAAGTCCATATTAAAAAAAAAGGGGAGGAATTAGGTGTCCGTTACAAAAAAATATATTAGCTGACGGGAAGAAACTCAGCATCGTTCATACATAATTAACAACTGCTATACAAAAAAATACTGAGACCAGTATGGACGTATGGTTGCCAACTCTGGGACAAAAGTTAAGTAATATTCAGATCATCCAGAGATTTCAGAATATAGTGTTAAGGAGCATCGTTGATGATGATTAGTATATCAGACATGTCGACCTCCACAAGGAACTTGAGATGAAAGATGTAGATAAAGTTATCAAGAAGATGTGAGGTAACCATGAACAACGGCTCCATAGTCATGTAAACAGGGGCCAACCAGCTCCTCAAAAATACTAGGTAAGAAACAAGACTCAAAACGAAGAAAACCGTTTAAGTTAGTGTAAAGTGTTAATTAGTGTAAAACTAGAGCATAATGCTGTGTTGTGTGTTAGCTATAGTGCATAGTTGTAAGGTTAGGCTTTACGAATTTATGTATGATTTAGTAATTTATGCCAAAAAAGAATTGATAATTGGTCAACTGTGATCAGATTCCAGTGGTATTAACACAGCTTAGGTATTTAATAACAAAAAAAGTCTTATCGTCTTGTTGGTTATTTGTGGAAACATACATGTATATAAATGCAAATTTCCTTCTCATAAAATTCCTGTGCATTTTCGGTATTTCTTTTTCTTTTTACCTGTTTTTGCGCTCTCTGTTCTTTTGGTATTACTCCTTAAATAGATAAATATTCTCCTATTTATAAATTTCATCTTAATCTTTTCGTACTTTCTGTTATAAGCTAGGAGATCGATGTTTACTTCTTGAGATTCTTTAATTTCAATCAATTTCTTCTAATTTTAGCCCGATCCTATGTACCGGGTGGTCCAATAAGACGATCTCTTGGCTATATATCAGAAACTATTTATGTTATAACTTTAGGAGAAAAAATTCCTTAGTAAAA